>NC_065875.1:16997554-17622554 GCF_933775445.1 Argentina anserina
ATGGGGAAAAACTTGAGAAGTTCAACGATTTGCATTTCAAGAGGTGGTAACAAAAGATGATGTTTTATCTGACCACTCTGAATCTGGCAAGATTTCTTACGGAGAATGCTCCTGAGTTCAAGAAAGATGACCAAGGCGATCAAGCAAAGATTGCTGCTGTGAATGCATGGAATAATTCTGACTACTTATGTAGGAATTATACCATGAATGGTCTAGTCGACTCATTGTACAATATGTACATTAGCATGGGAACGACAAAGGAGCTATGGGAATCCTTGGAGAAAAAATATAAAACCGAGGATGCCAGTGCCAAGAAGTTTATCGTGGGCCGCTTCCTTGATTATAAAATAGTGGATTCCAAAATTGTGATGAGTTAATTCTTTGAGATTCAGCTAATCTTGCATGTAATTCTTTAAGGAATGCAATTAGGTGAAAGTTTTCAAGTGGCATGTGCTATTGAAAAGTTACCACCTGCTTGGAAGGACTTCAAGAATTATTTGAAGCACAAGCGAAAGGAAATGACCATGGAGGATCTAGAGGTTAGGCTTCGCATTGAGGAAGACAACCGAGGATCCGAAAAGAAAGCATGGATCAATGGCGTCTATGCCAAGGTACACATGATGAAACATGGTCAAGGTTCCAAAAACAAGAAAGACAAGTATCAAGGATCCAAGCTGGGGCCGAAAGGAGGCATCTCCAAGAAACCAAGGTTTGAAGGCAAGTGCTACAACTGTGACAAGACTGGTCACAAGTCTGTCGACTGCATCAAACCGAAGAGGAACAAAAGGAAGGAGGCAAACCTGATTGAAGCTGTCACTCAAGATGTTGCAGACATGAACCTCTGTTGCATGATATCTGAGATGAACATGGTGGATTCAAACCCCAAGGAATGGTGGATGGGCACTGGAGCCACCAAGCATGTTTGTGCTGACAAGAAGATGTTCTCCACCTTCGAAGCATCTGAGGAATGGGAGATTATGTACATGGGGAACTCTGCAACCTCCGCCATCAAGGGGAAATGAAAGGTGATTATGAAGATGACATCTGGAAAGGAGTTGACTCTGAACAATGTCCTGTATGTTCCGGAGATCCGCAAGAACCTGATTTCTGGTGCAATGTTGAACTCTCATGGGTTCTGCATAGTGATAGAGTATGATAAGCTTGTTTTATCCAAGAATGGAATGTTTGTGGGTAAGGGTTATGTATCGGGTGGGATGATCAAAATGAATGTAATGACTTTGATCAAGAAAATGAATGAAGCTTCTACTTCCACCTACATGATTGAGTCTTCCAATTTATGGCATGGTAGACTAGGACATGTTAATTATGATACTTTGCGAAAGTTAATTAACATGGAACACTTACCAAAATTCCAAATTGATTCAAAACATAAGTGTGAAACTTGTGTAGAGGCTAAACTGACTAGATCATCTTTCGAAAGTGTTGAAAGAAATAGTGAACCCCTTGATCTGATTCATATAGATGTGTGTGATTTAAAATCAACGTTATCTAGAGGGAATACTAAATACTTTATTACCTTCATAGATTATAGCACGAAATATTGCTATGTGTATTTGCTAAAATGCAAAAGTGAGGCCATAAAGAAGTTTATTCTCTATAAAAATGAGGTTGAGAACCAATTCAACAAGAAAATTAAGGCACTAAGAACTGACTGAGGGGGTGAGTATGAATCGCCATTTGCTGAGATTTGTGCTCAGAATGAGATTATACATCAAATGACTGCTCCATACTCACCACAATCCAATGGTGTAGTAGAACGCAAAAATCGTACTCTAAAGAATATGATGAATGCTATGCTACTCAGTTCTGGGATGCCACCCAACATGTGGGGAGACGCGATTCTCACGGAAAATTACCTTTTAAATAAGGTGCCAAAAAAGAAAGAAGAGAAACTCCATATGAGTTATGGAAAAGGAGAAAATCATCCTACAAATACTTAAAAGTATGGGGATGTTTGGCAAAAATGAAAATTCCTAAACCTAAAAAGGTGAACAATGGGCCTAAAACAGTTGATTGCATCTTTATTGGATATGCACATAACAGTTCGGCTTATCGATTCCTAGTCCACGATTCGAGTATTCCTGAAATCCATAAGGATACGATAATGGAATCGAGAAATGCATCCTTCTTTGAAAATGTATTTCCACGGAAGTCTAGAGAGGAATTTAGTTCTTCTAAACGGACACGTGAAGACAACCGAGCCGAAACTGATGATGCTCGTGATTAAGAATCTGAGTCGGAGTCCAAATCTGAGTCTGAGGTTGAACCTAGACGAAGTAAAAGGGCAAGGACCGCAAAATCCTATGGACCTGACTTCCTGTCATATATGGTTGAAGGTGATCCCCGTACCTTCAAAGAGGCAGTAAGCTCTACTTATGGTCCTCTGTGGAAAGAAGCAATCAAAAGTGAGGTTGACTCTATCATGCAAAATCACACTTGGGAATTAGTGGATTTGCCACCTAGGTGTAAGCCTTTGACTTCCAAGTGGATTTTCAAAAAGAAATTAAAAGCTGATGGGTCAATAGACAAATACAAGGCTAGACTTGTTATTAAAGGCTATAGGCAAAATGAGGGTTTGGATTATGTTGACACTTATTCTCCTGTGACGAGAATAATCTCCATACGGATGGTACTTGCAATTGCAGCGTTGCGCAAACTTGAAGTACACCAAATGGATGTAAAGACGGCTTTCCTAAATGGAGATGTAGAACAAGAAATCTACATGGAATAACCATAAGGTTTTTCTGCTCTTTCTCAGAGTAAGAAGATGTGCAGATTGGTTAAGTCATTATATGGCTTAAAACAAGCACCAAATACAATGACATGACAAATTTGATAATGCCATGATCACCAGTGGATTTAGAATAAATGAAGGTGATAAGTGTGTATATGTCAAAGACACTGAAAATGGATATATCATTCTATGTCTGTATGTGGATGATATGCTTATCGTTGGGAGCAACGATAAGATGATCAAGTCCACTAAAGACATGTTGAATTCTAAGTTTGACATGAAAGACTTGGGACTTGCTGATGTCATTTTAGGAATTAAAATTATGAGAACATCATAAGGACTTGTGTTGAGTCAAACACACTATGTGGACAATATTCTTGGGAAATTTGACAAGGAAGGTTCTGGAATTGTCAGAACTTTTGTAGATATGAATCTACATTTGTCCAAAAATAAAGGTGAAAGTGTTTCTCAATTACAATATTCAAGAATAATTGGGAATCTAATGTACTTAACAAGTTGTACAAGATCAGATCTAGCTTATGCGGTTCATAAGCTAAGTAGGTACACGAGTAATCCTGGAGCTATGCATTTGCAAGCTTTTCGAAGAGTACTCAAATACCTAAGGTATACTCTTACCTATGGGTTGCACTACACATCATACCCAGCTGTTATAGAAGGGTTCACTGATGCGAACTGGATATCTGACATGAAAGACTCAAAGTCTACTAGAGTATATGTATTTACGCTAGGTGGTGCAGTCGTGTCCTAGAAGTCCTCAAAACAAACAGTTATAACTAGATCCACAATGGAGTCTGAGTTTGTAGCACTGGACAAAAATGTGGGGAGGAAGCAGAATGGTTACGCCAGTTCATAGAGGACATTTCTAGATGGATAAAACCTGTGCCTGCGATTAGTATATATTGTGATAGTCAATCTACAATTAGCATGGCACAAAGCAAGATGTATAATGGTAAGTCTAGACACATTCGTCGAAGACATAATACCATTAAACAACTACTCTCAACTGGAGTTATTGCTATAAACTATGTAAAGTCTAAGGATAATATTGTTGATTCTTTAACCAAAGGGTTAAACAGAGAGTTAGTTGAAAAATCGTCGAAGGGAATGGGACTAAAGCCCATTGGAAATTAAAAATCACTGCAGTGGATACCCAACCTAGCTGACTGGAGATCCCAAGATCTAGGTTCAAAAGGGAAAACTAAATTGTGGAGATTAGTTCGGATCACTGTGGGGAGTTCCCCAAGTCCATTCCTATGATGAAAAATAGTGATACCCGTAAGGTTGAGGTTAAGCTAAAACTTTTAATGATTCTTATGCGTCGAGAAATCGAGCAGAGTAATGCAGGCTACTCTTAATTAAGAGATCACATATGCAAGAGAGAAGTATGGCCACTTCTAGGGGAGTTAATGAAGGCATAACTCTTATCAAACTACTTGCAGAACCAGGCGTGTGTTCCATGGCCAAAATGAGCACAAAAATGAGAACCGAAGAGTACCAGGGAGACTCCTGTGTGAAGTATGTCATCATTTACATAAATAATGAATAGTTCAAAGACATCGTGTCTACTATTTAGTTAGTAAAGTAAGCATACTTTCATAAGGGAATGTTCAACGGGTCAAACATACCTATCATATGCAGGTTTCAACCATAGAAATCTATCACCAAATTCTATCGAGTCTTTGGTGGCCAATTTCATTCATGTGGGGAATTGTTGGAAAAATGGTTAATAAACCATTTAAAACCAAATTTTAGTTGATTAATTTAATTAAGTTAAACTTATAATTAATCAAAAATGAACATAGATTTGAGTTCTCCATAAGGAGGGCTACAAGATCATATGTTTGTTTGTGTAATTTGGTTTGTGGGTGAATAAGAAATTGTCACTCAAAGATGGCTACTTAGAATGAGGGAAAAGTGTTTGTCACGCATTGGAAAAGAGAAGTGTTGAAAAGACTTTATATAAAATTCATTGTGTATAGATTGTAAAGTGTGTAAGCCCCCTTATACCCTCTCGCGCACGCGTAAGAGGAGGGCAAATCCTAGGTCACAAGGGAAACTCGTGTATGCCCGTGCAACTTGCGAACATGAATGCAACACCGAATTGAGGGTCGGAACGCAGATTCTTTTTGCATTTCTGAAAATTCGGTTTTGACATTTCAAATTCTCTTGACTGTTCAAATTCTTCTTTTGTAACAACTGTGTGTTATGGAGAATTATAACAGAATTGAAATCAGTGCTTGCAACATATGTAACTCATATATGTTATGATCTTTTGATTTCTATAACAGCCATCTTATTCATTGTTGATTGCAAATCCTCACTGTATAAATAGACACCATCCTTTCATTGTAAAATCATCCATTCGAAACACAATCTGCTCTCCCACTCTCAAAGTTCTTAACTGTTCTCTGGTGATAGATAGATGTACTTTTCGAGTTCGTTGAGGGTTCTAGTTAGTAGTGCAACTTTCTAGAACTGTTTAGTCGTTGTATCCTGGGAGACAAGCGCCAAGAATCCTTACACCGATAGAGGAGGCGTAAACGTCTTAAGGACAGTGTGGTATCACACACGTCTCGACTAGTTCTTCCATCACCAATCGTTCGGTATTTTGGTTGAATTGTTTTTCGTGTTCTTCGTTTTAGAGTTGCACGTTTAACTTCTAATTTATAATTATTTATAATTCAGGTTATTAAATTATATACGCAATATATCACTGCTTTTTCTAACAATATCTTGAGTCGGTGCATGTTAATTTGTCTAGTTCACAAATTATAATTAAGAATTCTTAAGTCTATTAGCCCTTGTATTGCCCAAAAAAGGTCTTTCGTTCCTGTAATATATAGAAATTTTCCTATAACCAAACTACCAAAGTAATAATGCTCTTCCATTAAAACTTTAGTCGATAATTAATTTGGAGCATGATAATTACTCGCATAATATATGTACGTTGTTGATCCAATCTATAGTCGTAGATATTAGGGTCTTTTGGTCGTTCATAAAATTGGTTTATTTTGAGATTCGTTATCGAGGAATTTGAGAATTTGTTAATTGTTCAACTCTAATTTGTGGCAAACATCGATCTTTGCCGACTAATATGCAATTGAGGAATGGACTAGTTCAAATATGAAGCAAAATGTTGAATCTATTTATAGTTATAAGTTCTTTTCCTAAAAAAATCCTTCTTCTGGTTTTCATAAGTTGAACATAGATGGCACTAGAAGTTCCTCTTGTGGTATGATCGGAGCCGGTGGTGTTATCAGTGATGAAAATGGATGTTGGATATATGATTTTCAGATTAATCTTTGATAAAGGAGAAATTCTTGATGCTGAAGCTTGAGGCCTCTTCTATGGCCTTAAAATGACTTTTACTCTTTAAATTTCTAAGCTTGAAATTGAGTTTGATTATGCAGTTCTTGTTTAGCTCATGCAAAATCTTATTTCCACTGTTCATCCTCTTGGTTTTTTGATACAAGGCTGCCACAATTTTATGAGCGACATGCATTCTTCTTCTCTGTGTCATATCTTTAGAGAAGCCAACATTACAGCTGATTCTCTTGCCAATAATAGTATTCTACATGACAAAGGCCTGGTGCAATTTGACTTTCCCTCAATCCATTCTTCTCAGTTCTATTTGGATGATCTTGTGGCTGTGACTAGGGCTAGAAGAATATGTTCTTCTAGCATTTATTAGTTTCTTTTTATTTTGGTTCTTTTGTACATCGTTTGTAACAAAACAAATTGTTCCACAGTAATGATAGTATGATCATGTACTTGAACGATCTGATGGTCTTGTTTCGGATTGTCTCAAACAAAAATTAAGTTGTATATATATCATAAACATTTCTTTTAGTATTTTAGTACCAATTACACCAAATGTTTGTCTAGTTCTTGATCATTTGAAGGACTATTTTATCATTATCTAACCTAGTGGCCGGAGATTGAATATTAACTATTAAAAAAAACTTAAATTGTTATTTACATGGTCGACTTCTATTTAACAAACTTAAACCAAATTTACCATTACACCACATAATTATAAGTTCGAACTTATCATGCATTCTAATTCGACCAATTACATATTTTTTAGACACCAATACAATTAGAGCTTTAGGGGATCATCTAATCATATAGTATTTCATTTAACATTTAGATTAGATTGACTTAGGGCATAATCTAAATTTGTATGCAATCGAATTCAATAACACTTAGAGTAGAAATCAAATAAGATTACATTTAAGCACCAAATCTTTGTTGGAGACATGTTTCATGTGTGGCGTCATCTACCATGGTTTCACATGCAAATTTCCAAATTTTTTACCACTTTTAATCAACACAAACCAAACCTATTTAGGGCACGATTCGATTTGTGTCAATATGGTTGATGAATCTAGCACTCAAACACAATCTTAGGGACTGCATCCAAGCACTAAATTCATATGCACATATCTAAAAATAATCTAAAAGTATGAGAAAGATGTTTAGAACACAACACTAGAAATACAAACTTAAATAATTATAAGAGCATAGATTCGGCATAGTCTCAAAAACATATCAAATACAATCTGAAAATTCTAAAACAGATACAAAACCAATATTTCCACATAAACAACAACTTACAATCTTCATAGACAAAGAATTGTAGATTACCACAAATAGAGGAAGCCATGGAGATGAGTTGCGAGAATCACACGTTGTAGGAACCTTAGAGGTACGGCTGCAATAAATGAAACTCGGTGGAGATGATGATGGTTTTGGAGTGGACGACTTGGCTAATGTGTGAGGAAAGTTTATAGTGGTGTTTTGGTAGAGTTTTGGCTCTTGAATGCTAATGAGAAATGATATTATTTGAGAGATGAAGACATGTATATATAGAGGAAAAAGGGAGGGTAGGCTTGGTTTGAACTTATCTCTTTCTTCCTATTATAATGCCATGCTTTAATCATTTAAATCATGTTATGCTTTATTTCGTAAATTGTAACGACCCCAAAATTTCGAGCCTAAAAACTCAAAATTTCAAATTCGTTAAACACCAAATAATCTCAATGAAATCGAAATCATTTAAAATGCCACAGCGGATCATCTCTGACTTCAAAATACAACTCAGTCAAACCGATTATTACAAATCAAATTATAATTCAACATTATAATAAATGGAAATGTATAATCCTCACAACAACCTCACAAGATAGTCACACAAAATCCTCACTCAAGTTGGGGATAAATAACTTCAAGTCCTCTGAGCAGTTCATCAATTCCCGCTAATCTACACCTGCGGAGTTATCCACTACACCATCGAATTGGTACACCGGGATTGTAAACACAAACCCGGTAAGCTTTACAGCTCATATGAGTAAAATGACAATAAAATTCGCATATCAATATATACGAAAAATCACAAATCAACAAATATAAATGCCCTCATGAGTCAGTGGACGGCTCATCTGGTTGTCCAAAATATATGAAATGAAAGTGCTCATGAGAAATCAGGCAACCCTTCTGATCACTCAAAAACATTTAAAATACGGGTACTAATGAACGCTGGTACACATCCGTTACCCCTCACGTAGTACACCGCTGATATTGGGTAACCACCCGCTACCCAACATCCAAAACAATATGAGTACTTATGAGCAGATAACCACCCGTTACCTCACATGTAGTACTACGGCAGACAGACTAGAGCTCTAACTGTATCGTAACTTTCGCCCGGCCAAAGGCTAGGTTCCGACTAGAGGTGGAAAATGGGCCCAAAAGCCCGAACCCGGCCCGTTAAAAATCGGCCCGAGCACGTTAGAAGCCTGGCCCGTTATTATAATTGGCCGTGCCGGGCCGAGATATTTTAACCCGTGGGCCCGGCACGGCCCGAGCCCGTTTTTAGCCCGGCATGACCCGAGCACGGTTAATTCATGGGTCGGCCCATTAAACACATAATTTTATATTATTTATATCAATATTTAAACAATTATCATTATTAAACTTGAATATTATACTTTTTAAATTAAAATCTATTGATTATTTCATTATTTTAACTAATAATATTTCACAAATATTATCAAAATACTGAATAAAACGTCATTATTTTGAGATACGTAACATTTTAAAAATAAGATTATGAAATGTGTTGTAATATTTTATTTATTTTACTACTCTAAATAGTTATATAAAACAAATATTCAAAGTACAAAATATTTTTTTATTTTAATTGTGTCATATAATGTTAATGGGCCGGGTCGTGGGCCGGGCCAGGCTTAATATTTAAGGAAATGGGCCGGCCCGAGCCCGACACGATAAATAAATGGGCCGGCCCGAGCACGGCACGAGCACGTTTTTGGCCCGTTTAAAATGGACCGGGCCGGCCCGGCCCGGCCCGTTTGCCACCTCTAGTTCCGACTTGCCAAACACGTACAATAATCTCACTCATATTATACAAACATCAAGTCCGAAGACAAATCAATATTTTAACAATCTCCATGTTAAAATCACATACAATAATCTCACATCATATTGTACAAATCAAAATCACATGCTCGATAAAATCTTGTCATAGAAATTACATCATCACGATAAAATCATAACAATACATTATATAGCAAACTACATATATATGTACTTATTTACCATTTATATAATATATATATATAATCCACTATATCGTATACGTGTCATAATTCGTAAACACGTCCGAAGATAAAACGTTTAACAAACACATATTAAAATCACGTACAATAATCTCACATCATATTGTCCAATTTAATTCACATGCTCGTCATATAATTCTTGTCATCGAAATGACTAATTCCAATGAATTCATAACAGTATATAATATAGCAAACTATATATATAAGTACTTATTTATCATTTATATGAATATATATATTCCACTATATCATATACATGTCGTATTTCAAAATATAAACTCTTGCAAAAATCTTGAATTCATCGCCAGGGTAGATTCGTAAATATGTGAGATTTTACTCACCTTAACAACTCGAGCGTAATTCCACAATTTCCGAAGATAAATCATTTCATTGATTTATTGATCACCTTGAAAAGATAAGAAAAGAATTTAGAAACGTTTCGTAAAACTTTAAATACCGAAACAGTAATAATCTGTTACTGTTCAACAATTTCTGGTTTTACGAATTTACTGTTCACTGTGTACTATTCAAGTATTTACTATTCATGTATTACTGTACAAATACCCATCCAATACGTATCTCTGTACGAGTACATACTGTTTACGTATTTCTGTACGTATAAATACTATTAGAATGTAGATACTGTCTCAGTAAATAATAGTTACTGAATTACCCTTTATAAATTACTTTTTACATTTATTGAAAGTAATTTATATTTACATTTACCGTACGTAAAATAAATTTACATTTTTACCGTACGTAAAAATAAATTTACATTTTTACCCATTCGGAAACACTGTTCACGCGCCGCCGCATATGGTGGCGCGTGGGGTACACGCACCACCTCTAGCAGGCCGCGCCACTCACTGTGGCAGCGCGTGGGGCCCACGCGCCGAGCTCAAAACCGGCGCGTAGCACGCCACCACCGTGCCCAATCTCTTCTCATTTCCTCCCCTCTCATTCCTACGGTCTCAGACCCCTCCTAAACTAACTCACGCACCCCCACGCGCCGCCTCTAGGCGGCGGTAACCCCTCCTCCTGCTACACCTCCGATCTTCTCCAATCAAACCAAATATTCAATAACAATCACAACCAACCAATAATCACATCCATTCATACCTTGATCGAAGCTAAAACCTCTGATTTGGCATCAGAAAGGCTCGGATCGCTGGTGGTATTTCAACTCTTAGGGAAGAACTCGGATCGATGGGGTTTGGCCTCCAAGTTGAAGGCAGAGGGCACCAAGGCAAGGATCGGCGTCGAGATGCCCTCCTCTGTGCTCGTGCGTCGCCGGAGGTGATGCTGATGGTGGCGACGAAGCTCGCGGTGTCGGGTTGAAGCGCAAAGGCTCACGGCGTTACGAGGAGGTGCGTCGACCTCGGGGTCGACTGTGGAGGTCCCTGCGGCACTCTCGGGGTTGGCGGTGAGAGGCACGCCGGCCTAGAGGCTGAGATCGCCGGCCTGGTTTTTCGAGAGTGAGGGAGGGACTCGGGGAGAGAGAACACGAAAGGGGAGAGGGAGAGAAAGGAGGCGCGGGGTGGGTTTCCTGAAATGGAAACCCTAGCTCCTTTAATTGTCTATTTATACCTGTTTTCAAAATCGGAAATGAACTTCTGTCGTTAATAACTTTCACCTCCGACGTCCGATTCAAACGCGTCACATGTCCACGCACTCGTATCGACGAGCTCTACGACTTCCGTGAAGAAAGTTTTCAAAAACGATTGACGGAATAAAAATCGAAATATTTGTTGCGGATCGTAACGTTTATTCAATTTAAACGTTCCGAAAACTAGGGTTATTACATAAATCATGTCATGTTTTATTCCCTAAATCATGCCATGTTTTATTGATTTAATGATCATCTTCTAGCTTTTAGGTTGCATATGCATGGCTCCATCTATCTTCTTTTCACTTAATTAATTTTCACATTTATTTCTTCATTCTTCTTCCCACGGCAAGGTCTCAATCTCTTAATTCTCTCAACTTTTTTTTATCTCTTCTATTTAATTGTTGCATGACTTGTTGGTGATAGGACTCTATGTGCATGAGTTCTCCTTGTTTTTCTCTAGTATTATCTTTTAAATCCAATCTGAAAATAAGAAAATAAAATCATAAGTAAGAGATAATTAGTTTCGAAACTTAACAAGGATTCATAGTGCAAGAAAGACTCTCAAAATATCGTTAATGCGACCAAAACGTAGAAAGATGAAGACTCCTAATCCAACTAGGTTTTCGACTTCTACAATGATTTCTACTTAAACTATGACTCTACACCAATTCTGCGTTTTAAACTAATGTAAACACAAAAATGCATCAAATACTGCCCAAGACTCTTATTACAACTCAATGACTCAATAGTATAACAATATGGGCTAAGTAAAGTACAAATGGAGGTAAAAACATGTTAAGAATGTCGCAAAAAGTGCTGATATAAGGTTAATTTATTATACATCTCACATCTGACGATTGACAAGAAATATTATTTTTCTGATCCCACTCACAAAACAATATCGACCGTTGAATTTAAAATTTATAATATAAATTGATGTATATTAGAAGTTTTAAAATGGGACTGATCAATCAGCATTATCAACTCTGACAAAGTCGTCGGATATATATTTTTTTCTTTCTGACTAAAAAAATGATTACGAAGTCATCGGGATATTGCTTATTTGCTTTCTTTTGGAATGACCTACTTGTCCTCAAGTCCTCTACGTCAAGGCACGTATTCAAACAAATTAAACTAAAGCAACATCACACTGATTAGTTATCTTTGTAGTTTCATTTATATTCATAGAAGATAATACACTGTGTTCAGTCTGCAACTGTTTTATCCCAAACAGAAACATCACAAGCAACCAGAAGATCACACACCAGACACTTATTTTACTCAAGCCCGAACTGCCCAAACCCATGGCTGTTCTGGACTGACAGAAACCAACATAAAAACCACACACCCATTTGAGTACTAAGATCGATCATAGCTAGCTAGTACTCAAACATCATATACATATCCAACATAACTTAATTAGTTGTATTCGCTGGGGTGGTCCTTGAGGTATCCCTCAATGAGCTTGAAGAGGTGCGAGGCCTTTTCTTTTCCTGCTTTGACGTGCTCCTCCTTGATCTCCACATCTCCCTTGGTGTGGTACTTGCTGGTGCTCTTGATTATGGTTCCTCCGTGAGGAGCTGCCACCAACTTGGTCTCATAGTCGATCTTCTCAATGGTGTCTGACAAGGCATCTCCCTCGATCAAACTGTAACTGTAGACGTGGTTCTCTTTGTCAATGGAGTGGATCTTGTGCTTCACGTACCCGTAGTGGCTGCCTATCGAGTTCCAAAAGTAAAAGAGAGACTGAGCATACAAGTATTTACGGTAATTAACGCAGTCTTGCTGGATATAATGCAGCGTAAGTTACCATACTTAAAAACTGAATGAGATGGTAAGTTATTCACCTTCACCGAAAGTGATCTTCTTGATCGTTCCGGGGCCGCCATCTCCTTCGAGGATCTCAGCACACTTAACTGCCTGAGGTGCTATCTTGGGGATGAGGTGATCAGCGTCAAGAACGAAGGCCTTGAACAGTTTGGGTGGTGGGATCTCGGAGGTGAACTCGCTTTCATAAGTGTAAACACCCATGATGATCACGACTTGAGAACTAAGCAATGGAAGAAACTTCAAGGATGATGGTTTTAAGGGAGCTGTGTTGTGTTGGAAATGTATACAGGGAAGGTGGTATTTATAGATTTTCAGAGTGAAGGTTTCCCTAGTGAACTGACAATGCTATCCCTTTAGATGGATCGAATTGTTTTAATCAATTTGTCACTTCTTAATTAATTTGGTGTTTAATTTCCACATTCACAAGGAACCGGATTTTTTATACAAATTGTCTGTGTTATTTCTTTAATGGATATTTCTAGACTTCTTAAACAACACTGTGTCTTGGTCAAATTAAGCAATGAGGGCCCTTTAATTACATAATAAAGAAAACTCGATCCAACTAGCTAGATAGAGACAATGCGATTGCTTGCAGCAGATTCTAATTGCAAGGTAAAAGGAGAATTGCTCATCATGCAGTACATAGTTTTCAGGCTGTTTCAGTAAATCTCATGTAAGATAAGCATCGATCAGCTTCTTGAAAATAACACGTTGCAAGTTTCAAATGCATGAGAAAGAGTTAAAGTCAAAAAGCCTAAAAAAGGGATGAAAATGTGGAAAAATACTGATAAGAAAGTAAAAAACAATGATGACAACTTTGAACAAGCTGATTAATTATTAAGATTATGCAGCTTGCTATATTCCACCTCGGGAATTAAGACATAATATGTGATTTTATAAAGATTTCGGTCACTTCATCTATTGTCAATTGGTTTTAAATGTGAATCTCATACCATTTTATTATAATATTAGAGTGGTTTACTCACGTTTACGTGTGAAGCCCAAATTACCACACTGACTCTATGTCACCCAAAATGTTGTCCACGTGTATGACTTGAAAATTCGCTACACGTACGGAGACATGTTGAGAGTTTACATCCCCACATTGGGAATTGAGACATATCTTGTGAGTTTATAAAAGTTTGACCCACTCCATCCTAGAGGTGGCAAATGGGTCAGCCCGACCCATGTTAAGCGGGCCAAAACCGTGCTCATGCCGGCTCATTTATTTATCGTGTCGGGCTGACCCATTTGCTTAAACATTAAGTTCGGCCCGACCTATGACCCAAGTTTATGTCGGACTAAGCTCGGGTCCCTACCGAGCCAAAAAACGGGTCGGCCCAGCCCATTAATATTATAAGACACAATTCGAATAAAAATATTATGTATTTAGAATGTTTATTTTATATAACTATTTAGAATAGTAAAATAAATAAAATAAGACAACATATTTCATAATCTTATTTCTAAAACGTTACGTATGTCAAAACATTAACGTTTTCTTTACTACTTTGATAATATTTGTAAAATATTATAGTTAAAATAATGAAATAAACCAGAGATTTGAATTTAAAAGTTCTAATTTTTAAGTCTAATAATGATAATTGTTTAAATATTTATATAAGTAATATAAAATTATGTGTTAACGGGCCGGCTCATGAATTTATAGTGCTCGGGCCGTGCCGGGTTCAAAACGGGCTCTGACCGGGCACAATCCATGAGCTAAATACCTCGGCCCAGCCCATCCCGTCCCATAGCTGTTAACGGGCTTAAGCTGTGCCGGACCGACTTTTACGAAACGGGCCCATGCTGGACTAAGGCTTTTCGGTCTATTTGCCACATCTACCACATTTATTGCTAATGAGTTTTAGATGTGTACCATATATCACTTTATCACATCTTGGCTATAGCTAGGTTAATTACCGACCATATATTACAAACCTGGTAATTAGTCCTTGATCTCCTTATTTTTCTTGTTGATATTTTGTTCCGGTTTTCTTTCACTTCTATTTGGTAGTTCAAGACTTAAATGCTTTATTAATATATTTCAACAATGGCAGCTGCTGGTCAACTAAACTGATGGATCTTAATTGCTTATATTGTATTGGAAATGCATGCAATAAATTATTCGGAAGTATCCTACATCAACTGATGTAGACATTTTATCGTTCTTGGATAGCCATCTTATTCACAACCTGTTAATATAAAGGTTGCATGAGAAGAACTGGGACTTATATGATATGTTTGAAGCTAGAAAAAAAAAAGAGAATCAACTTACTGAACAGTTGCTGCATTAACGATATCATTAACTAATTGGGTTTATGGAGTGATTATTACCAAATAGCATATAATTTATACATAGGCAGTAAGAACTAAGAACACGTCTATCCCACCATTGATTTGAAGTAACCGGCCATTAATCACAACGGCATGGCCTCTCATATATTTGTCTCATGCACTAATCAATTAACTAACGTTTTTTTTAAATTAAAATGTCAGCAGAATCAATATTACACATCTTCATGGCCGATAAAAAAGAGTTATCTCTTGCCCTAAAGTCTAGACAAACTAGCCAATATGATCACGACTCACCTACTTTTTTAGCACCATTTATAACATTTAAATAATAAGCCTAAGCCAATATAGAAGAAAAATTAAAGGGTACCAACTACACTAACTTAAACTTGTCCTTAGATTAAAAAAAAACTAATTAAGCTTGGCAAATGGGTTTCCCCTTCTCTGCCTCTTCTTCTGCAGGCTGACTCATCACCTGCACCGCTAACACCCTCCCAACAAGATCTGCAACCATAAGAGTGAAGACCCGATCCAAGAAAAGCCTCGAATATCTGACGGAAAACCAATCCATAAAAACCCAAAAATTGTAACCTATATGAGGCACAAAATTGAGTAATCTAACCTAGGCCAATAAGCCTAGCCCAGATCAACCCAAGAAGGGCGACTGATTTTCACTACAACACAAAACATGATTTCCGACCCTTGAGATGGTTGAAAAAACCCTCATTTGGTCGTTAATACACTTTCCGACCAAAAAAATATGGTCGGTCTCGGTCGGTACTACCCTGGTCACAAATACTCTTTTGCGACCATTTTGGTCGGAAATAATATGCATTTACAACTAAATTTACCGTCGGAAACTCTGTCGTAAATGACACTATTTTCGACCAAAAAATCGTTGTCTGAAATTAATTGGGAATTTGGTCGGTCACAGTTATTTTGTAATTTATATTTCTAACAATTTTTATTTTATTTATATTTTGAATAAATAGGTTTTTTTTTTCTTTTTACCGTATTTATTAGTCTATATATACATACGAAGTATTTCAACGTATAAAACCAAATACTTCGTACAATTTCCAAGTCCATTGACTTTTTTCACATATCCACTCTACGTTCTAGTCTAAATCCATGGCGAATTGGCAGTTGAGTTTTTCTTATAGGTTAGCCAGAATGGAGATACATCCCTGCAAAAAAAAAACCAAGTGCTTTAGAGATCAAGCTAATCAAATACATAAAAACGATTGACTCTGAGAGAGAGAGAGAGAGAGAGAGAGAGAGAGAGAGAGAGAGAGAGAGAGAGAGAGAGAGAGAGAGAGAGAGAGAGAGAGAGAGAGAGAGGAACATGTACTTCTATGCAAACGAAGCAGAGAGGATAGTATTGATCATGTGATCTCCATGCTCTCTGAGGGACGTGATCTATTTGGTTTCCCAATTAACTTCCCATCATTTCATCTGAAAGTGGATGATCAATAACTTTGTCATGCTAAAAATATATAAATGAATATGACAGTACCTCTATCATTTTGATGCCCGGTTGCCAACCACCACGCTAAAACTCCCTCGTCGATGATCGATTATTACTCTGTACAACAGGCAACACTGCAAGAACAATGATCAAGTTAAAGTCACGCAATTGAATAGTATATATAGGAACCTCGCATTAGAAGATCATTCGAATACAACATTAGAAGTCTGACCCAGCAGATTTCATGGAAACAAAAGAACCGAAATGCAACTCTCACACTATTGTCTATATTGAGAGAAAGGTGGGGTTGAAAGTCTGACGGTTAACAATCATGTAACGGCCGTTGATAAAAAAAACAAGCAACTAACCGCCTTGGGAAAATCTAAGGGCCCGTTTGATTTTATCTAAACTACGTACTAACCGCTATGGTAAGCTTAATTGATGGTGGTACAGTAGTACTGTTCTATTTGCCACGTTGATTTCCATTTATTAATTGTTCGATGTGAATGGGTTTTTAGTATTAATATAAACGACTTGGTCTCCTCCTTCGTGTAATTATATCAATGTTAGAATGTACAAAAAGAGAGTTACATAAGCTCATATCAATCAGTTTTATGATATGTATATACAAGATTCTTGAATAAAAATGGTGGCATGGTGCAATCAAATTCGATAAAGACCATCTTGAATTAATTGCACTGCATATATACCGTTAGATTAAAAAGATTTGTGTCGAAAATAAATTTATAATATGACATTTATAATATTACGTACTATGTTGGTGGTTCACCTAAAATTAAAATAATGAAAAATTATTATTAACCTTAGAGTGACCATCTGACCATCATTCGTTAAATTGAAATTTATTCACATAATAAATAACTACACAGTTTCTGACGACCATCTAATTAAATAGAAAGTAATCAGAAATGTTTTTTTTCTAACGACTTTTCGACCAAACAAAATATCATCCTAAATTACTGTATTTTTTCCGACAACTTTCCTAATTAACAGATACATGGTCGTATTTATTTATTTCCGACCATATTTCCGACGAATACCTAGCTCGTCGGAAATAAAATATGATCCAAAATTGTATTTCCGACGGATAATTACATATGGTCGGAAATACCATTATTACCGACCAAAAAAGACATTAGTCGGAAATCCCTCGTCATAAAAGGGTATTATTGTTGTAGTGTTTGTCCAACAACCGGCCGACGTTCTTGCCTCCACTACCGTTGTCGGAGGACTCCCCACAATCAGATTAACATCACAGACCATAAAGAATCTATTGTTGTCGACGAAGTTACCTCCGGCAAGTTCAAAGTTCTCACTTCCGGCAAGACTGTGTCAGGAACCACCAGATCTTTTACTGTTCTTCACCACTAGATGCACACCCCAATAATTCAAGGTGTTGCCATCCACAGCCTTGAAGCCAAGCGTGAATCTGGACAAGCCGCCACCACGGATGACGTCGAGATCTTCTCGAGCAGCCCCATGTGAGGGGAATGGCGAGGAGCAGCTGTCCTCCCCTCCACCCAACTCAATCTTCTTCACCAAATTTGCACTTCCAAAAACCACCACAACCATCATCGCCTTGGTGTCGAGAATGAGACAAGGAGAACAAAAGCCATCAATCCCGCCGGCAACACAACGCCATGGCCAAGGGTAAGGAGAAACATCATTGTTCTACGCCACTGAACCCATGACACAACCACCGCCAGCACTAGCTGCTAACAAAATCCCCAAGACAGCAAGTGACCACAGAACACAGGGGCCGCAAACGCCACCCACAGACGAAACAACGCGGAGAGAAGAAGAGGACTTGGCCCATCAACTCGCGAATTCACCGTTACCATCTGATTTTGAAGATGTTATTGAAGGTTGTCACCGTCGAGCAAACCCTAGCAGAGCATTGGATGAGAAAACCATTTTTTAATTTTACGAGTTTTTTTTTTATACAATTAGTTGTTTAGGAGGTGCAGCTATCAATTAACTAACGTTAATTACCTTTAAAACACTAATAAAAACCAAATAATAATTATGCCGAAAGCAGGAGGAAATTAAACAATTTCTATATGTGGGGATAGGAACATGATAAAATTCTACCTAATGACTACTTTATAAGTTTATGTAAGTTCTCTAGCAGCCTAGCAAGGTGGAATACAATGCACTTGATCCGGCCAGTGCGTAATTGGTACTTATAAATTAATCGATCTTTAAATATCTAGTGGATCCGAATATTGAATTGAGTATACACATCTATGATTCCTTAGTAGCTTTTTTATATATTTTTATTATCAAAGATTACTTCGTTCATAATTCCTCAGTAGCTAGTCCATACAAATATGTAGATAAAAAAAGGTATCATTGCTTTGTTAAATTATTGCTGCAACAACTAATCACGAATTGATCAAAGCATTTTGGAAAAGCATATATACTAATTAAATTAATGAGCTATTCCTACACGTATAGTTGACTAAATACTTCTTGAATTGCGATGGTTGTGAATTGTGATCGTATACAACAATATATAAGTTCTCAACATATATATGAGTTAGCTAGTCATTCCATTTGATACAACAATAAAAGTTATTAGACTGATCAAACTAACACCGATTTATATTTGTCTTATATACACGTATATTACTGACGGTAGCATTTTTTGAATCGATACTAGTTCACTCGACATTATGTTGGATTTAATTCCTAATTATTTATATACACAAAATGCTTTCATCATTTCGGCGATTATCTGATTTGGAAGATGAAACAAAAAAGTCCCCTTGCTCATATGCCCCACATCATCGCTTTGAAGATTGGTTTGTCTTTGGCTCGGATATTCCTCATTTTCGATCTGGATATTCCCAAATTGGTATCCTTTTCATTTTTGCAAGTGTTAGTCTATATAAACTTCCATTGCCACATTATTCGATCAGCTTATGTTATCTTGCAAAATTATGAGTTTGAAAAATCCAGTCATGCATAACACTCAAGATTAGGAGTTCAAAATCATGTTATGTAGTATGAATCAATATTTGTGGAGTCAAATGACGATTGAATAATGTGTACATTAACTTCAAAATTAATGAAGAGGTAGATGAAAGCTTTTGTTTATTACATCATTAGTGTTAGATTAATTTTGGACATATCACATATTATATGATTATCATGTTTAATGTCATAATCTATTTCTACATGGAAACAAAGATAGTATCAAATCTAGTTCCTAATGATTTCATGTATTATATCATTATGGTAAGGAATCCTAATTTAAGTCTAGAAGCAAGACTACAAATCAGTATTGAATCAGGAATCTAAATAAAATGACTTAACTTACAAGATGTCTTTAATGGAAGGACTCTTAAGGGTTAAAGATTCTCTATATATAGATGGTAAATGTCCCTGTTATCACTACGAGTTATTTGCGTAAGTTTCTGTCCATTGAGAAAGCAGAGAGTAGTGACTAACAGAAGACCTTGCCTAGCACTTTGTGATTTCGGATTAAAGCACAATGGATCACGGTGTCGTCGTTCATGAAGATGGTAAGTTAATCTCATTCACTAAGTTAACGATTAGTTGTTATGCATATGATCTTTGGTTTTGTACTCATATCATGTAATTTAATTTACATATGGTATCAGAGCAATTATGAGCACAAAAAATTTCAGTTTTGCATAACTAAAATCGGTTTTAGATTTTAACAAAAAAAAAGATGGTGTAATTGATGGTCGCGAGCGTTACGAAGGGTCGCAAGCATTACTGCTGGTCGCGAGCGTTACTACTGAGGAATTTTGCTTTACGGGTCGAACCGGTTGCAAACACGCGGATCCGGTCTCAACCCAATCCGAACTCAAGAACAACAACCCAGAAAATTTTTAGCCGTTGTATTTTTCAAAACGTTGAGCTTTTGGATATGGGAAGACGACTGGATCAGAAGCGATTGAGACCTTTATGTCTCTTACGGGATTCATAACCCAAATTGCTACGGATTAAGAAGACCAAAGGAAATTGCTGTTGATTCAAAAATTTGTTCCATGCTTCCGCTACAAAAACTGCAGCAAATTTGGGGAAAATGCAAAAAAAGTTTTTCTTAAAGGTTTTCCGATTTCAATTTAAGCAGATTATATGAAGTATATATATATATATATATATATATGTATATGAATATACATAAGAACCCTAGAGCACACCCTGCGTGCATATAAGAGTAGCTTAGAGACTTGGATTGTGGTTGACGTGTGGTTCCTGTATGGCTGGGAAATTTAATTTTCTATGCAAATATATACTCTATGGTTGAATTGAATGAATTGAATGATTGCATTCTATGTGTGTGCTGTAATTGATGGACAATGTATGCAGAAGTTTAAAATCTCCCAATTTAATACATTGTAAAAGGTTTACATGGCACATAGCTTAGTTTTCTGATAAAGATTATCTGGGTAGAAAACAAAGTTGTAAGCTCAAAATTGGTTTGTGGTTTCATGTTGGTATAATTGAACATATTGCACAAATCATTATTCTTTGATATATGCAGGGAATTTTCAAGATAACAAACTGAAAATTGTGTTATGTGTTTTTAAATTCATGTTTTATTCTTCCAAAGAAGTGGTTAAAATATGATTTTAGAATACAGACAACAATAAGCATATTTGATGAAAATAAATTCGGATACTTGGAATTAGATCTTCTGTCTAAAGATATTGATTTGATTATTTGGATAACATGTTTTTATCTTGTGTGGCTTATTGAAAAGAATTACAGGATGTTAAGTAATTGCTCAAAAGTTTTGCTTAATGTTGATTAAAGTTATGGATTGAATTACATGCAAGTATATGACTGTGTTGTTTTATGGTATTTTTTTTTGTTTTATGCTTGTCTTGATTGACATTGTATGACAAAACAGAAAACACTGAAAGCTAAGAACTCAAACAATTTTCTTTTGCTCTTTAGGTAGCACCTACCTCACTTTCAACAGTGTTTTAATGCTTACTGGGTCAAACTTTAGAGCTTGGAAGGATTCTGTAGAAACCTATATCACGATGAATGATAAGATATGCTATTGTTTTCAAGAGGATAGACCTGAACCCCCAGCAGAAGATGATAAAACCACAGTCAAAGCTAACTATAAGAAGTGGATGCATTCAAACATGATGGCTAAGAATGTTATTACGCAGTCTATGTCTAAAAGCATTAGAAGATGTGTGGTTGAGCCGGAATTTGCTACTGATTTTCTTGAGGCCGTGTCAGCTAAGTTCAAGGAGAGTGAGAAAGCTGAGATAGCTAGGCTAAACAAGGAATATCATAGCCTGCAATACTCAGAAACTGGAGGAGTCAGGGAGCATTTATTAAAGTTGATTAATATCAACAATATGCTTAAAGAGATGATGATGAGAGTACAAGACACCTTGCTGGTGCATCATGCACTGGACACTCTCCCAAACGGTTTTGACCATCTCAGGACTAGCTATAATGCTAAAAAGGAAAACTGGACTC
Source organism: Argentina anserina (assembly GCF_933775445.1). Taxonomy (NCBI): domain Eukaryota; kingdom Viridiplantae; phylum Streptophyta; class Magnoliopsida; order Rosales; family Rosaceae; genus Argentina; species Argentina anserina. The sequence goes on from NC_065875.1 coordinate 17,019,670, forward strand.
TAGAGGAACTAATATCCATCTGTTCTGATGAGGAGGAGAGGATTAAGAAGCAAACCCTAACTATTTACCTGCTTGAAAAGCCTAAGAAAAGGAAGTCACATCCACAGAACAAGCTTAAGCCTAGCAAGATCATCTCTAGGACATCAGCAACCACAGGGCCAAAGGATGACAAACCATTCAGATTCAAGTGCTACTTTTGTAAGAAAGTAGGTCACATGAAAAAGGATTGTACTGGCTATAAGGCTTGGCAAGCTAAAAAAGGTAAGATTATTTCTAATACAGTTTTTTCTTTAGAAGTTAATCTTGTTAATGTCAATTCACAATCTTGGTGGATTGATTCCGGGTCACCTATTCACATAATTAATTCCTTACAGGGGTTCAAAAGGACCAGAACTCCAAGAAGTGAGGATGTTAGCTTGCGTGTTGGAAACGGGATGAAGGTGGCAGTAAAAGCGGCAGGATGTCTTAGGCTTGATTTAGGATCTGGAAAATTTCTAGTTTTGAATAACGTTTATTATGTACCTTTCATGAGAAGGAATTTAGTTTCAGTTTCTCAATTGGTTAAAGTTGGATGTAGTTTTTTGATTGAAAATAAAGGAATTCTTATTTTCCGAAATAAAGAGCAAATTGGTTCTGGTGTGATATTAGATGATCATATAAAGTTAAATTGTTCAATACCTCAACAAGATATTTCTTTTGTTGAAACAAATAACACTAAAAGTACTAGAACCTTAACTGGTGTTAAGAGAACGAGGAACAATGAAAAATCTACATATTTATGGCATAGAAGATTAGGCCATGTATCCAAAGAGAGACTGAAACTATTAGTAAGGAACAACATTTTAAACGAATTAGACTTTTCACACCTTCATGATTGTATTGAATGTTTTAAGGGTAAGATGACAAACAAACGGAAAAAGACTGCAGTAAGAAGTAAAGAGTTGTTAGAACTCATACACACTGATATCTGTGGTCCATTTAAACACCAAACTAGCTGTGGAAACGTGTATTTCATTACATTCATTGATGATTTCTCTAAATACGGTTATGTTTCTCTACTCTTAGAAAAATCACAGGCACTTAAAGCCTTTCAAATCTATAAGGCTGAGGTAGAGAATCAACTAGAGAAAAAGATCAAAACAGTAAGTTCAGATAGAGGTGGGAATTTTATGGAAAATATACAGAAAAAGGTCAACAAAAGGGTCCTTTTGCCTTGTATCTGCAAGAGCATGGAATTAAAGCTCAATATACAACACCCTATAATCCCCAACAAAATGATGTTGCAGAGAGAAATAATTGAATCCTTCTAAATATGGTTAGGTGTATGATGTGTACTACTGGGTTGCCAAAATTCTTTTGGGGAGAGGCTTTAAAAACTGCAAATTATATTTGCAACAGAACACCAAGTAAAGCCATAGAGAAAACTTCTTTTGAATTATGGTGTGGTAGAAAACCAAGTCTTTTTCATTGTCATGTATGGGGTTGTCAAGCAGAAGCTCGGATTTATAATCCAAAAATGAGCAAGCTTGATGAAAAGTCTATTAGCTGCTATTTCATAGGTTATCCAGATAAATCTAAAGGTTACAAGCTATATTCTGCTAAATACTCACCCAAATTTTTTGAAACTCATCAAGTAAAATTCATAAATGAGAAAATTCACAATACAATTTATGAGGATTTATCCTCAGACTTTGAAGAACTTGTGATGGATGAGGATTTAGCAAATACATTACCTTTTGATAATTATAATGAATTAGCAGATGACATCATTAGAGAAAATCAAGATGCAGATGATCAAGAAATTGATCAAGGAATGCAAATTGACAATCCAGAAAACAATATAGTTGTTCAGAATCCTCCCATTGCTGCAGTGGCACCTGTAGCAGAACCTAATCTAATTCCACAACCTCAAAATAATCCAATTCCAGCTCTTCCTCAAAATCCTATGCTTAGAAGATCCGAAAGAGCTAGAAAAGCAAAATTGGGGGGGGGGGGAATTGTCCTTACATTTTCAGTTATCTAACTGAGGCAGACGTAGTAGAAGATTGTGCAGAAGACAATGATCCAACAAATTTTGTTCAAGCTACAAAATGTGTTGAGTCAGAGAAGTGGCAAGAAGCTATGAAATCTGAAATTGAGTCAATGGAGAAAAATGGAGTTTGGGAATTAGTTGAAGCTAATCCAAGACATAAAGCAATTGGCTGCAAGTGGGTTTACAAAACCAAGAAAGATGCAACAAGAAACACTGAAAGACATAAGGCAAGGTTAGTTGCAAAAGGATTTACGCAGAAATAAGGCATAGACTACACTGAGACTTTTTCTCCAGTTTCTTGTAAAGATTCTTTTAGGATTATTATGGCGTTAGTTGCACACTATGATATGGAGCTACACCAAATGGATGTCAAGACAGCTTTCTTAAATGGAGAGCTTGATGAAGTAATCTACATGAAACAACCAGAGGGATTTATTGAAGTAGGGAATGAGAATTTGGTCTGCAAGCTGAAGAAATCAATTTATGGACTCAAGAAAGCTTCCAGGCAGTGGTACAAGAAATTTGACTCAGTGATTTCCTCTTTTGGCTTCACTGAAAATCTGGTTGATGAGTGTGTTTATTTAAAAACAATTTAAGATCAATTTATTTTATTAGTACTATATGTTGATGATATACTTTTGGCTAGCAGCAATCTAAAACTGCTAAAAGATACCAAAAGCTTTCTGTTAAAGAATTTTGACATGAAAGATCTAGGTGAAGCATCATATGTACTAGGGATTGAGATTAAAAGAGATAGAGCACAGAAACTGTTGGGATTGTCCCAAGAAAATTACATTTCTAAAGTTCTGAAGAGATTTAGTATGGAACAGTGCTCTAGAGGGGAGAAGTTCCAATGTCTAAAGGTGACAAGCTCACAAAAGGTCAACAGCCACAAACTGAAACTTAGAAGGAAAACATGAAGTCAAAGCCTTATGCAAGATTAGTTGGAAGCCTCATGTATGCTCAAGTTTGCACAAGACCTGACTTAGCTTTTGTAGTTGGGATGTTATCAAGGTTCCAATCTAATCCAGGTTATGAACACTGGGTTGCAGGGAAAAATGTGTTGAGGTATCTACAGAAGACAAAGAATCACATGCTAGTTTACAGACAAGTCAAGGATTTGAAGGTTATTAGATTTTCAGATTCTGATTTTGCAGGGAATTACCCTGATTCAAAGAAGTCCACTTGTGGATACGTGTACATACTAGCAGGATGAGCTATTGCTTGGAAAACCATGAAGCATGCATTGATCACAACCTCAACCATGCAAGCTGAGTACATACCAGTATATGAAGCAGTGTGTGAAGGGGTATGGATAAGGAATTTTCTACAGCAGACTCAAGTACTCAGTCACATTGTGGAAGACAAATTGGAAGTTTTTTGTGACAATGAGGCAGTTGTGTTCTTCTGCAAGAACAATAAGAGATCTAGCAATTCCAAGCATATAGATTTAAAGTATTATAGTGTTAGGGAGAGGGTTAAAAGGGGTGAGTTAGTGGTTCTAAGCATAGATACAAACTCACAACTAGCTGATCATTTCACAAAAGCATTACCAGTTAAAGTGTTCAAAAAACACATAGAAAGCATAGTACACTCAATCCATTTGGTAGATGAAAGCTTTTGTTTATTACATCACTAGTACACTCAATCCATCTTTGTTACAAAAAAAATGGTAATGAAGCAGTTGATGCTTTGGCGAGTTATGGTATTAACTCATGTTACTTTTGTTTAGTGGGGCTTGGTTCTTTCTTTTATTCAAGCTCATTGTAACAAAGATGGATTATGTCTTGTTTTAAGGCTTGGGTGTTTGAATCGTTATGAGAATTTGGTTGTGTATCTTTTCTTATAGAAAATTAGAAACCATTTCATGTTTTAATTGAATAGAGGCATGGCCTCATATTAATTTGAAAAAAAAATCTCATCTTTGCAAATCGTGTCAACAGTCAATGTATGGATGGTTTTAAGGTTTTAAGGGATTGAAGAGCTAGCCATACTGAGTGTTACACGAGCACAGTCGATACCAAAACTTTTTCCCTAGGTGATGGCGCTAAGCAGCCCACACTACCTAGCCAACTTACCCACTTCTCTTACTCAATTGTCAATTTCACAACGGAAACTATCTAATAAGCGATAATGAACATACAAGCCACACTCACACACACAAGACAAGTGTTTACGAGAGTCCGCTTCCAACCTTTAACTCATTTAAAAGATCAAGAAGATTACAATGAGTACAAAGAGTGCTTTCAGCCTTGGTCTACCCAAACCCAATCTGCCTAGCCACTCACTTAGTGGGCCTACACTAATCACTCAACCTAAGGGTACAATGAGGCTTACAGCCTTCGCAATTCCGACATGCCCTATCTGCCTAGCTCTCTATTGTGTTTCCCTCACCCTTACAATTGTTCTCTCATTGGTTGTGTTCTCACACTCTCGATTGTGATTGTGATGACACATCTTTCTCTTACCTTACAATTGTGCATGTCGGTTGACACCCCTAACCACCCTAGGGTGATGTGGCAGCCTGCATGCTTGCCAAGCAAGCATAATAACTCCCATGACACAGCCCACTAACCTCACTACCTTGCATAAGTAACTGCTAGTCCTATCTTCAAGCATTGGTAACCACATTGCATGAGTAACCACCCACTAACTTGGATAACTGCCCACTGCTTTGGTAACTACCTCGGATAACTTCTCACTATTTGGTAACTTCTTTGCATGTTTGATAACTGCCCACTACATGCTTGGTAACCGCTCACTACTTGTGAACTGCTTAGTAACTGTCGTGTATGAGTCATGCATGCCCCTGCATGCCAAGTGTCGCATCTTTTGCCGTCGACCTGCATGCACGCTACGTGCGCACATGCTTGCTTGCTTGCTACTTGTGCTTGCCTGCCGTCGTACCCTCCCATGCGTGCTGTTGTCTTGCATCCACGCCTATGATCAATGCTAGCAAGGCTAATCTCTATCCTATAGGTATGCCTGCTCTGTGCTAGCGAGGCTAATATCTAGCCAACTGCCTGCCTAGTGCTTGCCGAGGTCTGCTGGTGAGGCTAATCTTCATGCCGTGTCAGATCTGCCCACTTCCTTGCTGGTGAGGCTAATATTCAGCCTATAGGTCTACTAGTGAGGCTAATATGCCCGCATCTGCTAGCGAGGCTAATCTCCAGCCCAACCCTTGCACTTATCTCTGCATCTGCCTTGCATGCTAGCGAGGCTAATATACCTGCATCTGTCGAGGCTAATAACTCTGCATTCCATTGCACTGCTTGGCACCTGACTCCGTGTTTGTGAGGCTCCTGCTAGTGAGGCTAATACTTAGCCAACCACCATGCTAGCGAGGCTAATACCTCCGCTACTAATCTGCCTTACTTCTTGCATGCATTTTCTTACTGCGTGAGCCTTACTGAGACACGGCCCAAGGCTCATGCCATGCCCAGCCTATTAGGCACTATGGTTGTAACACTAAGGTAGTGGTGGGAAGACACTAACTATTAAGGTTGAAATTACTCAAACTAGTAAAGTAGTGACAAATTATATAGCTTAATTAACGGATAATTTTCATTATTTTATAGAAAATAAACCACATTGAGATTGTTTGACGGAAAATATAATCCAACACGTCCATATCCATGCATGATTAAACAACCAAGTTCTTGGAATTTTTTCTCCTTCGAGAACGAGAAGCAAAACCAGCGACAACGTAAAAGTAAAACCACAGCATTAAACTGATCACGTATAGAGGTAACACCCGAACAATGATATCACCTTGCAAATTTAGTTGTAGGACTCGGGATTGGCCAAGAGGTAGCCTTCGACCAGCTTGAAGAGCTGAGATGCCTTCTGTGTTCCAACCTTAACATGCTCTTCTTGGATCTGAATATCACCAATGGTGTGGTAGTTGCTGGTGCTCTTAACAATGGATCCCCCATCAGCAGATTCCACCAATTTGGTCTCGTACGAGACTTTCTCAATCTTATGTTCAGATAACACATCCCCTTCAATCAAACTATAATTGTACACGAAGTTATCTTTGTCAATCTCATCAATCCTGTCCGTCACAGAACCGAATTTACTGCCTGCAGATATAAAGATAAAATATAACTAATTACTTAATTAGGGAACGTTGCTGCTAGAATTTCATGATTTCATCTACAGTATGTGACATCAAACTTTATATAAAAATACCTACCATCCCCGAAGGTAACTTTCTTGATGGTTCCAGGCCCTCCATCACCTTGAAGGATTTCAGTGCCTTTGATTGCTTGAGGTGCAATCTTCGGGATGAGATTGTCCACATCAAGGATAAAGGCCTGGAACAATCTAGCTGGTGAGATCCTCAGTTTCATAAGTGAAGAGACCCATTATACGATCGATCGATCGAAGTCACCACTTCGAAATAACAAGAAAAGAGATCGATGTTTAACCCAGATGATTAAAATTAATTTGATAAGAAGAGAATGCTCTGCAGGTGGTACTTATACAAAGGATCAGGGAGACCTACGTTCATATGTGGAATCTGTTACTACAACTTTAGGAAATACATCCGTAACAACTAAATTTTGCTACTTGATCGATCACTTAGTTTTAGGCTGTAACATTAAATTGTCACAAAGTGTGGGTGGTCTATCGACTTCCAAGTTTAGGCCTAGTTTGACATTGTTGTGCTGTAGGCAGAATTGCTTTTGAAGCTGCTGTGAGCATAATTGCTTTTAAAGCTGTTGCGAGAGGAATCAGCTGAAGTGTTTGGTAAACTGTTTTGAAAATTGTTATGTGACCGAAAACTAATTTTGAGTGTTTAGTTAGAGTGATATAATCACTTAAATAGACATATGTGTTGTTAAACTATTTAAATTATGATGTATCATTTCAACAGCTTAAAATTATATAATAAACCTAAGTTTTTTTTTATTTGCAATTTTTACTACCTCTTGAACTTGATCACTATCAATTGTGCCTACAATCCTGCATTTTAACAGAGGAAAGCTCAAAGAACAAATTATGCACACAAAGATGTCAATCATATTCTAAAGAGCTAGTATGTAATCTCTTCTCTAATGGAAGCTGTATATACTTGTGCACTTTTGCACAAACAAGTACTCATATTCTTCTTACAGAAGGATATTATTCATCACTTATTATATATGGGCTGCCTATACATATTCCTAGAATCTATTCAGTACAATACCACAATTGGATGATTGGTAGATGGTACACTACTAGCTATTGATTCAGTGGGGACGGACATAATTCCGTCTCTACCGATATTATATGAGACATAATCAGTCCCTATTGATGGTTGGGAGGAAATTTATGTCCGTCTCTATTTCTACCATCCACATTCGGGTCCTCATGCACTTGGGGACGGTTTTACCTGTCCGTGCCTAAATTGGCACCACCCTTCAGAAACTGTCATCTGACATATACAGTTCTCTTGTCCACTTTTATTACAATTTAGTGCTCAACATTTACTACGGTTCCTACATGTCCGTCGCAAATTTATAACTTTTCAACAAAAAAAAATTTGCCTAGCACATGCAGTTGAGCTTACAGTTTGGTTTCTGATTCTAGTATTGGTATAACACTAAACCCGCTTATGGTATTTTGATAAACATACCATTTCTCATTTGAGTAGTAATTCTTAACAACTTACAAGAATAATATTTATTTCCGACTAAGCCTATAAATGATACAATCACTGTATCACTCTTCTAGTCTTCTATGGGATGCTTAGTGCTGGCACATTTGCAACGCTCATCTGCTTCTCCTTCCCCTCCATTTCCTGAACTTCATCACCATTATCATCAACAACAGCAGTTGGAGCTGCCTCTTTCTGCTGGTTCACCTGCTCCACCATCAGTGTTGCAATCTGAAGCCCCACAAAAATGTTGCATCAAGACTCAAGAGTATTAATAACAAACTACTCAAAAGTACCAGACAACAACTTAATTTACAAATAACTCACTACTTAATTTAATAAAGCAAATAAGGACAAAATTTTACAAATAATGATCAAATGATAGCAAGTTGCCACATGTCATAAAATAATTTACTTTTTTACCTCTGTTTGACCCATAGTGTTTGATCAATGAATAAGTTATCTGCTACTGTCGATTATATAAACTAACTGCTACTGTCAAATAAAAATCTAGTTGCTACTGTCGACTGCAAAACTAACTGCTATTGTGATTTTTTTTTTAGGAAAATTCAAAATTTCTCAAAAATATACAATATGGTACTTAAATGAAAGCCTATGACATAAAAAATAACTTTATATATTGGCTCACCTCCAAATTGCCGATAGTTTGGCTAGAAAACTTAAATTTGCCGGAAAAAAAAAACTAAAAAATGAGAAAAGAGAAATTTGTTAGATCTAGAAGTGACATTTGGTAATTTTCACGAAAATTAGGGTATTTTTGAATTTTTCGCATTAATTAATTAATCAATTTTGTTTTACTTATTCTTTGGGCATTGGCTTATGTCTTAATTTGTATAAGAAATATGAAAACTGAATTTTTAGTTAATTCAAATGTGGTCTAGTATCACTAGGTAATTTTCTATTTTTTAAATAGTTTGTTGTATGCAACATGTATCCCAAAAATTCCAGTCAAAATCAGTACTTGTGATTGTATCTTTATGTTTTCCCAATTCAATGTTATATAAGAAATTGTCAAAAAACCAATCATGCTTTCTCAAAAGATTTTAATAAGCACATAAATTTTGGGAGGGAAAATTATACATATCTGTCAATTTCTTGCACAAAAGATTTATGTGAGTTATCACACATCTAACAAACAAAATCACATAATCCATTAAACCATTCATAAACATACAATCCCAACAAACATCAAAAGACATTCATATCATGTATGTCATCTTTCAAACAATTCAAAAATTAAGTTTCATCTCGGCACTATCCAAATCTTAAACCCCACATGAGGGTTCTAAGGTTCTTATGCATGATTCAATATCACAAAATGGTAAAATTTTCAATTTCAATTGAAAAGACATACCAAGATGCACTCGCACCGCAAGAAAAAGTTAGCGGTAGCATATTTGATATTTCGGAATATAATTCACATGCTAACCATGTATAACAATCCATTAAGCAGCGAAAACAATCAACTCAAGATAAAAACAATTCAAAATTTGGTTGTCTTCCTCTTTTAGACACGAAATGTAATTTTTTATTAATAAACAGCGTCGCGGGTCAAGTAGGATCCGCTCATTTTAAATATGGGTCGTGGTGGTTTCATGCTTCTGTGCATTTGTGTTCATCATATTGAAAGAAAAACAATTTTTTTTAAATAATCAAAGCGTAACACAACAATGATTTATGATAAATTTATGGCACGCTTTGATACCACATGTTGAACTGTATCCATGAAAGTATCATAAACACATCATCTCATGTTTCAATGATAACAAGCACACAACAAACATATAGTTGAATGGAAATTACTAACCTTGATTGTTCATGTTCGCCATTTAGCTTCAACATGGAAGCTTCTCTGCAATACTCTCTATTTAGCACTCACTTGTGAGAAATGTATCTAATCAGTTATTTTGTAATAATCATATTTTAGGATAATATACCATTTGAACTCCTTGTATTATCTTTATTAGATATAGAAAATAATATCCAAGTTAAGTATTTGTCATTTAGTCTCTTTTACTTTTCACAAGATGCATATGTGTGTTGAATTAAGATGCATATTCTTCATGTTAGATTTAACTCTAACAAAGTAGGGTACCACTGAATTAAGAAATGGAAAAACACTACTCTCAAGTACCAAATGATATGTGTTTATTTATTTAAAATCAAATCCACCATATTACATTACAATTTGCCACACATAAATCGAAGTGCAAGCCACAACATCTCAGAAAAGAAGGGGGAAAAAATAGCAACACCACACCAATGACAGAATCAAGAGCAGGACACAACACTATAATTGTCCATAATAGTACTTAATACTACTATCACAGAGATAGGCTTAGTTGTATTCTTCAGGATGGGCCAAAAGGTGGTTCTCGATGAGCTTGAACAGACCAGCGGCTCTTTCTTTTCCGGCCTTGACGTGCTCCTCCTTGATCTCAACCTCACCCTTGCAATGGTAGTGGCTGGTGCTCTTGATGATGGATCCTCCCTCGGATGCGATCAACTTAATCTCGTAGGAGATCTTCTCGATCTTGTCCCCGATAGCATCTCCCTCAATGATACTATAGTTGTACACATAGTTGACTTTGTCAAGCCCATCAATCTTGTGCTTTACGTAGCTGTATTCACTTCCTGCATATAATGAGATTCATGAATTAGAAGGATGATTACAGAAGGTTATATATATTTTTTGTCATGTATGTATGTGCAAAAAATTTATCAAGGCATTAGAAATAGTAGTCATTCATGCAAATTGAACTAACCTTCACCAAGGTGGATCTTCTTGATGGTTCCAACACCGCCATCACCTTCAACAATTTCAGCACTCTTCACTGCCTGAGGGGCAATCTTGGGGATGAGATTGTCGGCATCAAGGACGAAAGCCTTGTACAACCTGGCTGGTGGGATGACTGAGGTGAACTCGGTTTCGTATGTGAACACACCCATGATGATTAGTAAAGAGCTAAAAGGGAAATTATCAGAGAAAGAATGAATTGTGGAGGAAGCTGAGAGTGAATTGGTATTGGTGTGAGGAAGTGTGAGGTTTGGAGGTGGTATTTATAGATAGCTAGAGAGGCTGAAGCTCACCATGTAGATCAAGGCTTGAGTTTAAACAAGAGACTTTTTAAAAGAATTCAAATTTCAATGTGAAATGGACGTCTGAATGTACAATTCTATGGATTTGTTTTAGTCTAGGAAGCCGCCTTCAATTGTTTATTTGTAAAAAAGCATTTTATCATCAGCTGTATACTATATACTGTTATAAAGAACACCTCAAATAAAAAAATTTAGTTGGACATGATGACAGATATGTAATCCTCATATGGAAAATGACTATTTTTAACTCTGCAACAGGTACATCATGTAATTCTATACTTCGACACAATTAAATCAACAGGTATAGTCGATCAATTGTATATTGCTGACTGATAAAAGTCTTTCAGAAGCAAAATCTTAGAACAGAGTAAACAAAGATGCATATTCCTCTAGCAAGCAGAATAAGATGCACATTGAAAAGAATAAAAACGAAAGCAGTTTGAAACACAGTAGTAAAAGTCGAAACTAATTGTACGTAATTTTTATATGGACCCTTTCCAGTCTAGTTCTGCGAACTTTCTCCTCAAAGTTCATATTAGTTATTCGTTTCATTAATAATTGAGCACATAAGGTATATACTTACTTTAAGGATATGCTTATCTGTATTCCTTGAACATGTTCTGATGATTATATTTGTTAAACATGGAAGGCGTTAAGGTATATATGATCGGTATGTCGGATAAACAACGATGAAATTCAATACCAAGGCAAATTAAAAGATGTCAACAGTTAGATACCGATATACTGGTTTTCAACAAGGATGAAAAGCATCATGATCAGAAAAATTTACTTCTGCAGTTAAAGATCATCCCCAGTACAAAGTACATGAACAGATTTTTTGTATAAATTTCTTAGCTCCCTGCAATCATAGATAGAATAGGTCTCTGGAGATCAATGTAAACTCACTAAATGTTCCTTTCAATTTGGTTGTGAACTGGATATTTGCAAGTCAATTCAGGCCACAACAAAAGTAGGTGTAGCATAATGACAATAAGCTAAGTCTTAAACCAAAGAAAAACGAGGTAGCCAATCTGGACTGGGATTAGAAATTTAGAATAAGACCATCTAGAAGCCATGTCTTATTTTCTTAATACAACTGGGTTATAAATTTAATGGGGATAGGGTGCTTTCTTTGACCATCTAGGCCAATCCAAAAGAATAGTACAACTTATATCAACAAGAACACTTCACAGTTACACCAGCTAGGAAGCTCGAGGTTACCTTCAAGGCTTTAACCTTATAACTTAGTCTAATTACTCTATAAATATCAGTCACAGCATCCTGTTTTCTCACAACTCAAAACACCATTTCTCCCATTTTTCCTCTGATCATCTTCTAAGTTCCAAGTAACTCAAAAACTGATAATGGGTCTCTTCACTTATGAAACCGAGTTCACCTCCGTCATCCCACCACCAAGATTGTTCAAGGCTTTTATCCTTGATGCCGACAATCTCATCCCCAAGATTGCTCCCCAAGCAGTCAAGTGTGCTGAAATCATCGAAGGAGATGGCGGCGTAGGAACCATCAAGAAGATCACCTTTGGTGAAGGCAGCCAGTTTGGCTCTGTGACACACAAAATCGATGGGATTGACAAAGAGAACTTTGTGTACAGCTACAGTTTGGTCGAAGGAGATGCCTTGTCCGACAAGATTGAGAAGATCTCTTATGAGACCAAACTGGTGGCATCTTCCGATGGAGGATCCATCATCAAGAGCACCAGTAACTACCACACCAAAGGTGATGTGGAGATCAAGGAAGAGCATGTCAAGGCTGGTAAAGAGAAGGCATCCCATCTCTTCAAGCTTGTTGAAGGCTACCTCTTGGCCAATCCTAATGAGTACTGTTAAACTTAATTGATATCAGTTTGTTGTCCATTTGTTCCGCTGATGTTCATGTGGAACATTAAGAGGTTGAATTCTGTAATCTTATCTATTGAATAAGCAAAATGTACTCACAATTTGCATATCCATTGTTCAATTACTTCGTACTAATTAAGCTGACTTATCTTCATCAAAAAAAAAATTAACCAAACTCGAATTGCGGATATAAAAAGATATCCTCACAGATGGTCAGTAAAAACTCTAAGAACCTATCTTTATTCAATACAAAAACTGTCACAAAAACACTCTAGTTTCAGAAATGAGTCATAGAGATTATAAAGTATCTAGCTAGGCCAGTTAGAATGTTGATATAGAGGTTTCATTGGCAAAGTCTAAACAGTTGCAGCAAACTTGTGCTCCAAACAATTTGCTGAAAATTGAATCCACTATTAGTAAAAGTCTTTGGATATGACAGATTGCTTTTAGTGATTGAGTCTATCCTTCCTTATCTTTCTATAAGGATTCAGCCTTTCTCAATCCAAATGGTTATGAACTAATAATATTACGAAAACAAAAGACTGGAATTTCCTTGTATTCCCATTACTTAAACACAAAGCTGTTGTCATGTCCAGCCAACTAACACTTTATGTTAAGCCTAATTCACAATTACGAGAGAATTTGAGCATCCACTCACCAGATAAAATCCTCATCAGATCATATAATGATTTACATCATGAATACTGGACGAACCCACACAATGATTTTTCTGGAAAAACAGAAACATCAAAAATATAGTTTGCACAATCACCGATTAAAAGTTTAAATAAATGTTGCTTTCTAAGCACCATAATCAGTTTCCAGAAATAACTAGTTAAATTCGTACAGGTACAGATTGATGGGCAATTAGATAGTGAATTCCTACATAGCACGGAAGCTTGGTTAGACGACCGATTCCCGCTTCGGAAGCGGAAGCGCTCGGAAGCCGGGGAAGCGCGACGGAAGCGCAATTCCGAAAAAGGTGAGTTTGGGAGCACATCGGAAGCGTTGAGTTCCAAATTGGAAGCGTGATTCCTTCCCTACCTCTATTTCATCAATCAATGTCTTAAGTCTCTTCTTGTCGTCTCATTTTCTTGCAATTTTTTTAAGCGGTTAAAGATTAATAGTATCCATCGATCTAATATGTGTCAGAAAGAAGGAGTAGAGATAGAGAGAGATATCAAGAAAATCTAAATGAGAGAGACAGAGAGAGAAGAGGGAGAGTTTGGGAGAGAAGAAAAATCCAGATGAGAGAGACAAAGAGAAGATGAACATTTTTTTTAATCAATTTCATCTAGTGATGTCTCTTTGATTTGCATGTGCCCAACACCTTCACACTATGCTGGACATTCTTTTGTTTGAATTTTGAAATGAAGCTTTAATATTGCTATAACCAAAGATAATTATGGTTTAGAAAAGAAGTTATTAATAATTATCCAGTTATTTCAATACTAGATAAAATAATTAAAAATAAAATATAAAAATAGTATATAATATATATATATATATATTATTGCGACGCTTCTAAAACGCACCCGCTTCTTTTAATTTTTGAAAAACAAAAAAACGTTTCCGCGTTTCCAAACGTTTCATTTCCACGCACCCGCATACGATTTCATGCAGCCTAGGTGAATTCTAAACACAGTAAATTAGCAAAGAGAGAAACATGAGTTTTATTCTTTATTTTTCAAAAATATTCCAATGTAACATACAATTCACCATCACCGGGAGTGCAAGCCAAGACAATCCCTGGTTTGGTAGGAAAGGAAAGAGAAATATATCACAATGACACAACATGACAAAAAAAACAAAAACAGGACACAACAGAACAGGATAATGCAGTAGCATTGTCATGGTTTGATTTAGTTGTAGGCCTCAGGGTTGGCCAAAAGGTGGTTCTCAATGATCTTGAATAAACCAGCGGCTCTTTCTTTTCCGGCCTTGACATGCTCTTCCTTGATCACAACCTCACCTTTGCAGTGGTAGTGGCTGGTGCTCTTGATGATGGAGCCACCACTTGGAAATGCCACCAACTTGATCTCATAGGAGATTTTCTCAACATTGTCTCCGATAGCATCCCCTTCGATAATGCTGTAGTTGTAGCCAAAGTTGTCTTTGTCAAGTCCATCAATCTGATGCTTCACGTAACTGTATTGGCTTCCTTCACCGAGGTGAATCTCCTTGATGGTTCCAACACCTCCATCACCTTGAACGATTTCGGCACTCTTCACAGCCTGTGGGGCAATCTTGGGGATGAGGTTATCAGCATCAAGGACAAATGCCTTGTACAGTCTTGGGGGTGGGATGACAGAGGTGAACTCTGTTTCATAAGTGAATACACCCATGATGAGGATTACAGAGCTTGGTAAAGATTTGAAGAAGATTGTAATGTGGAATAAGCTAAGAGAATATTGATATTGGTGTGAGAAAGTACGAGCTCTGGGGGTGATACTTATAGGAAGGATGACGCTCACCCCATGAAGATCAATGCTTGAGCTCAGACAGGAGAATGTTTCAAAGAATTAATATTTCTATGTGAACTATTTTTTAAGTCTAAATGCCGCCTCTTATGGATGATTGTAATATTTGAAAAATCCAACTTGTCATTCTAATGTTGAAAACGATATATATATATATATATATATATGAGAATTTTCAGGTGCAGACGTCTGTCGACGACAGACTGTAACGGCGGGGCGGACCACGACAGCCGCACTCCCCACCTCTCGGTGGTCCCGTCTGTACCGGTCGAAGCTCCATCAGCAACGCACGGCGGCCGAAATCGCGAAATCTGCCCAGAAACTTGATTTTTGCAGATTTAGGCCGCCGTGGGTTGCCAATCGAGCTTTGGCCGGCACAGACGGGATCGTCGGGAGGTGGGTAGTGCGGCTGTACTAGTCCGTCGCGTCGTTGTGGCCTGTCGTCGTCGGAATCAGGACGTCGGCACCTGAAACGACCTGTATATATCCTTCTAGTGAGGGACTTCTTTTTTTGTTTAAAAAATGAATAGATCACTTGACCAACTTCTCGATTGTATTTTTACATCTACACCGTTCAACTTTTAGAGTCTAATGTGTAGATCGCCTAACAGTTCAGCCAAAATGGAGGTGTTTAAGGCATTCAAAACTGGAATTTAAACTTGTAAACATGAACGGTTCGGGTTTGACCGATTTGGTGTATCCATTGCTTTCACTAAGTTTGATACTTTAACGATCACCATTTTGGCTGAAATTTTACAGATGTGACAGACTCATTAGATTCTAAAAGTTGAACAGTATAAATATGAAAATGTAATAAAAAAAGTTGGTGAATGAACTATCATTTTAAAATACTAAAAAAATTCCTTTAGTGGAAATGACCTATATATATACACTTTTTTAAATTTTGGTGACATATATTACTGTTCGACTTTATTAGTAAAAGAAATTAAAGTTGGCAGTGCAAAGTAGCACAACATCATGATAATATGCAAGGTACCGAAACAAAGAAAACTGGAATGGGATAGCCAATGTTGACTGCCCGACATTATTTGTGTAAATTAAAATTTCAAAGGAGAACATCTAGAACCTGACCCATTTCTTTTATAATTGAAGCTGGGGGTGCTTTTGTTTGACCATTCTGAATATCTCCAAGAGAATATCAAGTACAGCCTGCATCTACAGGGAGACTTGTTAATTCACATTAGCTACGTCGGCATATCGTGACCTTCAACCTCACAAGTTATTCCAACTCTTCCCTTGAGTAACCTATAAATACCCCCGTAGCATTCTCTTCTCTCACAACTTAAAACCTCCCTCTAGTACCTAAACACCAGTTTCCTTCTTTCCTTCTGATCATTTCTCAACTCATAAGCTGATAATGGGTCTCTTCACTTATGAAACCGAGTTCACCTCCGTCATCCCACCACCAAGATTGTTCAAGGCTTTTATCCTTGATGCCGACAATCTCATCCCCAAGATTGCTCCCCAAGCAGTCAAGTGTGCTGAAATCATCGAAGGAGATGGCGGCGTAGGAACCATCAAGAAGATCACCTTTGGTGAAGGCAGCCAGTTTGGCTCTGTGACACACAAAATCGATGGGATTGACAAAGAGAACTTTGTGTACAGCTACAGTTTGGTCGAAGGAGATGCCTTGTCCGACAAGATTGAGAAGATCTCTTACGAGACCAAGTTGGTGGCATCTTCTGATGGAGGATCCATCATCAAGAGCACTAGCAACTACCACACCAAAGGTGATGTGGAGATCAAAGAGGAGCATGTTAAGGCTGGTAAAGAAAAGGCATCTCACCTCTTCAAGCTTGTTGAAGGCTACCTCTTGGCCAATCCTAACGAATACTGCTAAAGTTCTCATCAATTTGTCTTTCATTTCTTCAACTGATGTTCCAGTTGTATTTTTGAATTATTGAATGTTGTAATACTTTGAATGAAATAAAAAGCTAAACTAGCACTTTGCAAATTCATTGTTCATTCATTTTACCAAGTCAAGCATTGTGTTACAAAAACATATATATTGATAAACAAAAATTTCATGAAAGATGGTCAAGAAGAATACCTCTGATAAAGTAAAACTAAAACAGAAAATACCTTGGTACAGAAGTGAGTCATCAGGACTAGGAGTGTGCAGGGATTACAGGTATATTGATAAACAAAAAATTCATGAAAGATGGTCAAGAAGAATACCTCTGATAAAGTAAAACTAAAACAGAAAATACCTTGGTACAGAAGTGAGTCATCAGGACTAGGAGTGTGCAGGGATTACAGGCTATTATTGAAAGTCCGAAGAGTTCCTAAAAATAAGCAGCCACCGTGAGTAAACGTTTTTGGTAACAAGTAGTAAATGTATTGTAGCGATTCTGTAAATCAGCCTCTCCCAATAATTTTTTTTTAAAAAGACTGGAATTTCCATCTAGCTAGTAAGTATCCCATAATCTTTATTCTTGTTCCATCTGCTCTCTTTCTTTCTTTCTTTTTTTCTTTTTTTTTTTGAAGGGCCATCTGCTCTCTTTCAACTCAATGAAAAGTGCATTCTTGGTAACGAGGCATGTTCTGTATGAACTAAGTCAATATATTGATGTTCTGTAGAACTTAAAGTGTTAGCATATGATGTACTGCAAAACTTCATTAACTAAGTAGCTTATCCTAATGAAGATTACTAACTAGTCAGTAGTCACAATTAGAGAAAATTTCAACCCTTCACTAACCAAATGACAACCACAAGATTATAGATACCACTTATTCAGGTTACAATTGACTCCTGGCCATGCTGGTATATCATGCATGTATTTCCACAAATTCCAGCATTATTACTGCATTTTTGAACCTAAAAAATGGTGATCAAGGCAAGACACACAAAAATACTGTACAGTCATAGATTTGTACGAAGAGGAACAAAGGTTTTATTTTCCTTATTCAAATGAAGTGTGATAACACTACGATTTGTTGTCACTCCTAGTGCAAGCCAAACAGTATCTGGCTTGGTATGATAGACAAGGAAATGATAATCAAAAGCCACACGAAATCATACAAAGAACACGACACAACAACAAAATGTATATAATGCAGTAGCATTATCATGCATAGTTTGATTTAGTTGTATTCCTCGGTATGGGCCAAAAGGTGGTTCTCAATGAGCTTGAACAAACCAGCGGCTCTTTCTTTTCCAGCCTTGACATGCTCTTCCTTGATCTCAACCTCACCTTTGCAGTGGTAGTGGCTGGTGCTCTTGATGATGGAGCCACCACTTGGAGATGCCACCAACTTGATCTCATAAGAGATTTTCTCAACCTTGTCCCCGATAGCATCACCTTCAACTATGCTATAGTTGTAAACAAAGTTGTCTTTGTCAAGTCCATCAATCTGATGCTTCACGTAGCTGTATTCACTTCCTTCACCGAGGTGAATCTTCTTGATGGTTCCAACACCTCCATCACCTTGAACGATTTCAGTACTCTTCACAGCCTGTGGGGCAATCTTGGGGATGAGGTTATCAGCGTCAAGAACAAAGGCCTTGTAGAGTCTTGGTGGTGGGATGACAGAGGTGAACTCGGTTTCATAAGTGAACACACCCATGATGATAATTAATAGGAGCTGTACTGCTGAAGTGAGAAAACTGAAATGTGGAGGAAGGTAAGAGAATGTTGATATTGGTGTGAGGAAGTATTTGCCCTAGAGGTGGTATTTATAGTTAAGGATGAAGCTCAGTAGATCGCCCTATAGATCAGAGCTTCAGCTTTGGCAGGGAATTTTTCAAAAAAAAAATCATTCTAGTCTATGATGCCGTCTCAAATGGGCTCATTCTAAGTTGTGAAAGCCATATAAGTCATCCTAACGTGGAGAAAGGACTAAAAGGAGCATTCATTTTAACATGAAGGAAACTACTGGAAAATTCATAAATGCTTATAAATAAGAACATCTAGAACATGATGACTCATTCCATTTAAGCCCATTAACTACATAATATAACATAAGTGGAGCAGGGATGCTTTGTTTGACCATTCTGGATATATCCAAAAGAATAGTACAGCTTGGTTCTACAGGGACACTTAGTAAAATCACACTAGGTAGCCATCAACCTCACAAGTCATAACTAACCCGATCGATAAGTAATCTATAAATACCACCCCTAGCATTTTCTTTCCTCCCAAGTCACAACTCATATCCTTCTCTAGTTCCTAAACACCATTTTCCTTGTTACTCTTTCTTTCTGAACAAAGTCATAAGCTTGCACCTTCACTTGTAAAACTGAGTCTTCAGTTAAAGATGGAGGTGTTGGAAACATCAATCAGATCACCTTTGTGGGGAAGGCAACCAATTCGGCTCAGTGACGCACAAGATCAATGGGATTGACAAAGATAACTTTGCCAACAACTACAGTTTGATAGAAGGAAATGCATTGTTCCACAAGATTGATCGGAAAACATTTCCTCAATCGGGTTGTGGCTGTACACAAAGTTATCTTTGTCAATTTCATCGAACTTGAGATGACACAGAGCTGATTTAGTCGCCTGTGATCCTAATTGATACTGCTTATAAAAAATAATCAAGAAAAAAAAACTCACTCACAGGGGCAGATCCATGTGTAGGCAAGCCTAAGCAGTTGCCTAGGCTCGGTTTACGATGTTGGGCATGCTATACGAAGTTTTTATGGAGAAAAGATGATAAGAGGGGCAGAATCTGGCCATGAAGGTGGAAGACCACGACACAGCCGCGCCTCTTTTGAATTTTTTTTTTCTGTCTTCTCCAAAAAATGATAGTTCTCTTTAAAAAATGACATATTTTTTTATCTGTAATTAAAAAAAAGTTGGAGAAATAAGAACCACTCGTGGAGTCGTCATATGTGGAGTCCTACTTTTGGTTTTTGTCGTACGTATCTTCCACTCCTCACCTTCCATGTTTCCTAGACCACAATTCCAAAACACAATACATCATTCTCAACTTTAATCTCTCCCGCAAAGGCAAAAGACCATTAATCATTCAAGTAAGTATTGAATCAATGCACTTCATTCAAATGAATCAAATCGATTAATCGATCAATCATATTCGTCATTATTTCATTTTTTCTGATTCGTTCATTCGTTGTTTAATGAGTCAAGAATTATTTGAATGTTTAATTATCACGTTACTTGTTGTCTTAGTGCCTCATTGATCGAATGATAAGTTTGATTAATTTGATTAAATTTGTTGAATTTATTTTTATAGTTTAGATGTACAGTATTAGATGAAATCCTACATTGATATGATCAATAACAACTATTTGATTACTGATCTTTTGATTTAATTTATTGTGTAAGGAGTTTACAGTTTATAGAATCAGATTGATATTAGCCTATTGTGATTTTGGAATTTATTCCATCGCTGATTACAGTGAAATCAGCCACTGTTTGAAACGTAGCCCTCGTTGGTGTTTCATGCAAGTCTTGCTTTGACTGGCAAAATTTCTTGGATCCGCCACTGCTCACTCAAGCTTAAAGTTGATATTCAAAGGGTGCATGCCTATTTAAAACTGGAGTTGTATTTTGATTACTTTATGTCGCACAGTAATTTCCTGCTATATATGATTGGTGATTCAAGCAATTAGGGTATTTATTTATGCAGAACCTTACAATTATAGGTCAGGTAAAGAACCATAATATTTATCAAAACTAAGTACAATATTCTCCAAAAGAAGGGGAAACCATGCACTGCAATTTTTTTACAGTATTTAACAGTTGATTCTTGATTTATTTCAATGATATCTATATGATCACTATGATTAGCCATAAACTGAAACATGAGCGCTCAAAAAAATCCATGGTTTGGTAGACACGAAAAGGAACAAAATAAATATCAAAGTCACATGAATGACAAAAGAAGCAGAAACTACGGACCATAATATAGGGCTTAGGTGGAGCAGCCTATATATCAAAGTTTGGGCCAAGGTAAGGAGCGAAAAAGAATCAATAATTCCCATATAAAAGTACACTTTCAAGTCTAAAGTGTCGCCCCAAAAGGCAAAAGGTTGTTGACTGTAAGATGTGATAAAACGAAAATTTCTCACAGTGAACATTCACCTGGTGATGGCAAAATGCTAGCCACTTATTTTAGTCAGCCATTTCTTTGACCAACTCGATCCCTAACAGTCATTGTTAGTTGTAAACGGAATTATTTGTGGTGTCTGGCTTACTGCTGTAGATGAACTCAACTACTGCAACAGAAGGATGATTCATGATAGGATTCACTTTGTTCTGGTTTAAGAGTTTTACAAAACCTTCCATCATCCAGGGATCCTCCAGCTTTTTCCATACCACCTTGATCAAGGATGCATGGACCTAGGCTTTATGGAGAGAATTGAAAATAGTACGTCTATTGTTCTAAAAAGCGGTCGGCTAGACTGTCTAGGCAGCGCCTAGGCGGGTCACCATCACTCTTTTTGCATAATCGGTCATTTGTGGCGTTCAAAAAATATGACAGCCACCTAAGCAGTCCTAAGCGGTTCACGGCGTTTTTCGGCGGTCAAAATCGGTGAACTTTTAGAATTAAAAAAAAATGAAACGGATTAGAAGTAAAAGAACTTCTTGATGAAAATTTTATTTCGGATGATGACACGGAAAGTGAGAAAAGAAAAATATATATTGAGTTTGAGTTTGAGTTCGATACCGAAGAAGTTAGTGAATGATTTGGAGAATAAAAACTTGGGATTTAGTCTTACATTTATTTTACACAATTTACCTTTTGTTTTAATATTTTTGTATGGACTTTGAACTTAAGTAATTTAGAGTTTAGACTATTTTGAAAATTAATATTGAGCATTATTATATTTTTAATCATATAAATACTTTAAATACATGTATAAAAATAGATAAATATTTAATAATTTGAATCCGCTTAGACGCCGCCTAGCCATCTAGGCGCCAAGTGGTAACCGTCCGCCTGCATACCGCCTATCACTTTTTCGAACCTTGAGTACGTCGAGATATCCCCTGCCATCCCAACGACCCAACCTTCATTCAAATTCAACAAATTAATAGAAGACGAGAAAAGGGTTGCTCCATATGAGAACATTGAATGGTTGACGTCTCTCCCATGTACATGCCGCTCTCTTTACATGATCCAAATGTGGTCTGCAGGTTGAAGTCGAATATTGAATACATAATTGAAACTGGTATGATTATTCAAGATCAGAATGATTTGGCGTCTGACAATGGCCATGGAACCGCGTCGGCCTGTACGCCAGTGATCATATCATTTCCAAACAAAATGGTGATTTTCAAACAGTAGAAACCCGATTGTAATTTGCTCCGGACTCGTATCAGTAAAACTCACGCGCACCTTTTTTGTCAGACCCTAAACTCACGTGTCGTTAACGTTTAAAAAAAGTGAATATCCACGGGGTGGGCCGAAGAACCTCCGGTGATAAAATCTGAAATGAAATTTATATTGAAATTCACACTCTAATCTTATTATTTTATAATATATTACCCCACACAGTTTTTACTTCCTAAAATACCCTTTCAGATTTTATTTTCCTTAAATCTCTTTTTTGTGTTCCACACTTTCTTTCCAACAACACCACTCTTTTTTGCAGCCTCCTCCTCCACAAAAAAAATCTGCATCAGATATGAAAACCTCGAATCCGAACTCACCAAGAGTGCTACTTGCGAAATATTTTGAAGCTAATCTGAAGTTCTCAATATTGGATTCACGAAACTCACCTAATCTGTATCAGATTCTACACTAAGGTTCGATTTGCTTGATTATATTCTGATTTTTGTCAAAATTTGTGGTTTTACTTCCTTAATTTCCATGGGCTTTGTCAAATTTAATTCTTTTACGATGTTAGAATGGGTTCTCTTCAATTTTGTTAAAATGGGTTATACCAAATTTGATTGTTTTTCTTCAAACTTGATTCTTTTTTATACCATTCTTCTATATAATCCCTTATATTTCTTTGAAATGATGAGATTGCATATCCAATTATGACCTCTTGGTCTTTGCAGATTGCTAGCAAAAGGTGAAATTCATTTTTTTTCTTTGGAATGGAAGAGGATTTGAGAACATTGCTAATATGGTGGTATCAGATGACATGGAAGAAGACTTACATTGTAATCATTCTTCTAGTACTATTGAAGGTCTCGTCAATGGTAAGTTTAATTCTTTGTTGATTCATTTATCTCTATTCATGAATAATTTGTTTTTTGTGATTTACTGGAAGAAAAACATAGTAGCTTTGGTAAGGGTCAGATAATGTTAGCAACTACAGTATGAAAGTTAAAATAATCTCTTTGCAATAGTTCAGTGAGAATAACATATGATCTAAATTTTAAGTATCATGTATTCAATTGGTTAGTACCCTAATTATAACTCTGGTTATTTATAATTTAGGGAATGAAAAACTGTCTGATGTTGTTATGAGTTTACTTTATGATCAACTAAAGTAGTTGAAAAACGAGAAGACCTCATTAGGGATGTTAGGAAGATTGGGTTGACGCAGGGGTATGTCATGGTAATCAAAGATCAAAAGCCAATTATTATGTTGTTATTGGTTGTAATAGAGGTGGTAGTTATCGAACAAAAATCGCAGTTGAGAAAGAAAAATAATTCATCTTCTCGTCTAATTAATTGTCCTTTTAAAATTTTGGGAATAAGGATGGGAAGGTCGAGATAATTAGCTTGTTACACAACCATGAGCCTTCTAGTGACATGGTTGGACATCCTTATTCTTATTGATTTACCGAAGAGGAAAAGCCTTACAAGCTAAACAAATGAGTAGAGCTGGCATACACCTCGTCAAATTCTCTCTTCACTTCGGCAAAGTAATCCTAGACTTCTAGCTGTTTTCCAAAAATGTATACAGTTAGACAACTCAATTTAGGAAGGAGAACCTAGGTGGTCATTCAATTATTCAAGCATTATTGGAGGAGCTTGGTGGGGTTGATTTTACTTATAATGTCAAAGATGATCATCATGGTAATTTGACTCATTTGTTCTTTGCTCATCCCACTTCTATTGAGTTGACTACGAGCCACCCTAATGTCTTTGTGATGGATTGTACTTATAAGAAAAATAAGTACAAGATATCACTACTTGAGATTATAGGAGCGTCGAGCTTCAACACATCATTTTACTCTTACTTTGTCTTCATGCAAAGAGATGAATAGGAGAATGGGTTCTTGAAATGTTCAGTAAGTTGTTGGGTTTTGGTAATCAGCTTTTGGCAATAATAACTGATAGCGGTAGAAGTTGTGTTCCCTATGACTTCTCATCTCTTGTGCGTATGGCATATTGAGAAAAATATTGGTGTACATTGTAAAGGTTAGTTTAAAGAAGATCAAGATTGGGTACATTGCTTTTATATCTTCTTGGTCTTGGTGAAATCTTAGAATGTGTCAACATACAATGAAGCTTGGACTGACTTTCAAATTCAGTATGGAGGTTATGCTTTAGTTTTGGCTTATATTGCAATTAATTGGGTCCCTTGGAAAGAGAGATTTATATATGCATGGACGGGGCATACTTCACATTTTGGTAATAATATGACTTCTAGAGCAAAAGGTGTTCATGCAACCATAAAGAGATATCTACAAGTTTCAACTGGTGGTATCCATGAAGTGAAGGAAAATAGTTTTCTTGCTATTGAAATTCAGTTTCAGGAAATTAAAACTCAACTTGCAAGTTAAAAGATTTGTCACAACCCCGAATTTTCGAATGATAAAAATTCCATTTTCGAAGCCATGATAACTCTTAAATAATCTCAAATATAATGAAATCATCTTACAACAATAGTGTATCGAACTAAGTTCACAGTACGACTCAGTTACTTAAGTAATACATTACCAGTTTATACACTCAAGTATTAAAACAATTGGTAATGTAATATTCACTCAATCCTCATCACAAATAGAAGAAATAAATCTTCAGCAATCTTCAGAGTAAGCCCTCTAAATCTGCTAATCCACACTTGCAGAACTATCTCTTACACAATCGAATTGGTATATCGCATACAATATTGGAGACAAACATACTCATGAGATACTAGACAACCCATCTGGTTATCCAATATTATTTAAAATATGTGTACTCATGAGACATTTTGCAACTCATCTGTTTACCCAATATCATTTTAAAATACTGGTACTCATGAAATCCAAGTACTCATATATTACCCCTCATGCAGTACGCCGACAGACACTGGGAAACACATCTATTACCCAATATCACTCAAAACATGGGTACTCATGAGACCCAGGCAACCCATCTGTTACCCCTCATGCAGTACATCGGCAGACATACTAAAGCTCGATTTGAATCGTAACCGACATCCGGCCAAGGCTTGGTTCTGATTACTGCCAACAACGTCCGAAGACCAGAAAAAGTTTTAACAAGACTCAATGTTAAAACTACGTACAATATAACAATCCACACATGTTATTATACTACAAGCAAACGACTCTTGCACAACAACATTTATATAGTCACCCCAATAATCTATTATACCGGAAGGTACGTTATCTCCCTTCTGGTCTCATCCGCCACAATTAATCAAGAACATTATCATCTCATAATTTAAATATAAATCGTAACATTATATAATACAACAACCCATATATATATATATATGTATCATATTTACCATTTTTGTACACATACACAACCCACTATATTATATAAATGTCACAGTTCACTCTTTTTAATAATTCAAACATATAAGTCACCGCCAAGGATAAACTTGTTATAGTGAGATTTACTCACATTCACCATAGTCCATAATCACTAAAACCGAGCACTTCTACCCCAATGATGACCAAGCACAAAGCGACATCATGAACATTGATATACCTAAGTATAGAATGAAAGAAGGTGTGTTTAGGAATCTTTGGCCAAATTGGGATGTGTCAAGAAAGACTATGATCCGGGTATGTATCTTGTTTAAATCTTATGTTATATTGTTTATACTTTTACTTGAACCATTAGAACTATAATGTGTATGTCCTAAGTTATTTGCATTTTAGTTGCATGGTGGTATACTTATGGATTTAATGTGCCAAAATTGCAAAGAATTGCAATAAGGATTCTTTCATTAACTAGTTAACTACAAGTTCATCGGGGTGTGAGAGAAATTGGATCATATTTAAAGGGATACACACAAAGAAGAGGAATAGGCTAGATACTTCAAGGATGAGCAAGTTGATATATGTTCAATTCAATGCCAAAATCATCAACAAAAACTCAAGGAAGGATAAAGGAAAAGAGGTGCTACTTGCCAAAGAAGCTAAAGAAGCACAAGAATAGCTTGTTGAAGGTAATGTCATTGAAGATATGGAAAGACATGAAGAAGTATCCGAAGTGGGTAGTGAGATACCACCCTTGAGTGAAATCCGAGAGGTAAGAGAGCTTTATGGAGATGATTTTGTATCGGAAGATGAGGATGAAGATAATAGAGATGATGAGTTTGAGTTTGAATCTGATGATGACGAAGTTTATGATGCATGATCATCTCAATCTTTCTTTCAAACACTTGTTTTTAGTAGTTAATACTTAGTTAATCTTATTTATGTATTTTCATTGTCAAAACAATTAAATATTTTTCTTTTTTAAGTTTATTTGGTACATTTTAAAGTATAAGTTTTAATTTCTTAAATTTATTTAGTATATTTTACAGTATATGTTTATCAATATATTAAATATAATTAAAAATTAGCAATTCCGATAAATCCGATATATCCTTATTTTACAAAATCGATAATCGGTATTTGGACCATTGAATTGAAATATTCAAATCAATTTTTTTAATTACATCTTTAAACAAGATCAAACAAAGTCTTTCTACAAAAGAGCCAGATCTGCTATAAAAATAGATAATAAAACAAATAACAAATCTGCAATGAAGCCTCTCCACACCATTTCTTTACCAATCCCACAGCCGTTGATATCTCATCGTTTGTTTAACATATTGATGCATTTGAGAGGAGAGATAGATGAGGCAAGACAAGTTTTTGATCATGATATGGCAAGGGGAGAAAAGTCTGTCTTAATCATAAGATAAAAAAACTTGTCTTGTCACGACTCCTATCTCTTCTCAAATCGTTTCTATGCGAATTTTGCGTCGTTCAAAAGTGATCATTGATAGGAGCATTTTGTGCGACATTCTTAACATGTTTTTACCTCAATTTGTACTTTGCTTAGCCCTTATTGTTGTACTATTGAGTCATTGAGTCGTAGTAAGAGTCGTGAGCGGTATTTGATGCATTTTTGTACTTACATGAGTTAAAACGCATAATTGGTTTAGAGTCCTAGTTTGACTAGGAATCCTTGTTAGGTTTTGAAACTAATTATCTCTTACTTATGATTTTATTTTCTTATTTTCAGATTGGATTGAAGAGATAATTAAAGAAAAAAAAGATGGAGCCAAGTCATGCAATAATTAAATAGAAGATGATCATTAAATGCATAAAACATGACATGTTTTAGGGATTAAAACATGACATGTTTTAGGGATTAAAGCATGGCATGTTTTAGGGAATAAAACTTTACATGATTTAAGGGATTAAAGCATGACATTATTATAGGAAGAAAGAAGCAATTTCAAACCCTCCATCTTTCCTCTATATATACATGGTTTCACCTCTCAAATATCATCATTTCTCATTAGCATTCAAGAGCCAAAACTCTACCAAAACACCACCATAAATTTCCCTCACAAATTAGTCAAGCCGTCCATCCCAAAACTATCATCATCTCCACCGAGTTTCACTATTGAAGACACACCTCCAAGGTTCCTACAACGTGTGATTCTCGCAACTCATCTTCATGGCTTCGTCTATTTGTGTTAATCTACAATTCTTTGTTTATGAAGATTGTAAGTTGTTATTTATGTGGAAATATTGGTTTTGTATTTGTTTTAGAATTTTCAGATTTTATTTGATATTTTCTTTAGACTATACCGAATTTATGTTCTTATAATTATTGAAGTTTTTATTTCTATTGTTGTGTTCTAATCATCTTTCTCATACCTTTAGATAATTTTCAGATATGTGCATATGAATTTAGTGCTTGGATGTAGTCCCTAAGATTGTGTTTAAGTGCTAGATTCATCAACCATATTGACACATATCGAATCATGCCCTAAGTAGGTTCGGTTTATGTTGATTAAAAGTGGTAAAAAAATTTGAAAATTTGCATGTGAAACCATGGTGGGTGACGCCACACATGAAACATGTCTCCAACAAAGATTTGGTGCTTAAATGTAATCTTGTTTGATTTCTACTCTAAGTGTTATTGAATTCGATTGCATGCAAATTTAGATTAGGCCCTAAGTCAATCTAAATGTTAATTGAAATCTTGCATGATTAGATGATTCCCTAAGGCTCTAATTGTATTGGTGTCTAAAAAGTATGTAATTGGTCGAATTAGAATGCATGATAGATTCGAACTTGTAATTATGTGGTGTAATGGTAAATTTGGTTTAAGTTTGTTAAAGAGAAGTCGTTCATGTAAATAGTAATTTAGGTTTTATTTTAGTAGTTAATAATCAATTTCAAACCCCCCATTATTTGTGAACACTAAAAGTTTAGAGTTCCCTTCAATTCCCCGGAAAGAATGATCCCTGCTTATTCTATACTAACAATGATGTTTTACAGGATTTATTATAGACGTTTTAATCAACGCTCTATCAATCATCACAGCGAAATCCTCTTAGAAATTTTTGGGATCTATCTGGTGGAACACCCGTTTTGAAGAAATGTGCCAAGACATGTACACTAAACTCACATTTTCATTAGTATAGATAGTGTAAACCCATCTAGAACAATTCCACACAAAAACATTTGTTTACACATAGAGATGACTTAGTAAAAAATGGTTCAGTTTGGAAACTTGAGTAAAGATCGGATCTTGTCATAAAGGGATGATCGGAAGATTTGGTTTGGTTAGGGAATTGAGAATGAAACGAGGGTATGTTGCCGATGGGAACAAAGAGAGGCATGCCATTTCTGCAATAAGAGAATCTAGGCGTCATCTTCAGAATTCAAGATCTGAGTCGGTATAGAGGGATTTTGTTAGATGCAACCCTATTTACAATATATCTTAGCTTACATTTAAGCTCCTACAAGATAGATATTACAAGTCAATTTTGGCACGTGTCAGTTGATAGGAGCACTTTGTGCGACGTTCTTAACATGTTTTTACCTCCAGTTGTACTTTGTTTAGCTCTTATTGTTGTAGTATTGAGTGATTTAGTCGAGTTAGAAGTCTATGGTAACGTTGGTTGCATTTTGGTGCTAAAACAGGTTGAAAAACACAAAAATTGTCGAGAGTCCTATTTAGAGTAGGATTCCTTGTGTAACTAAGAAACCTAGTTAAATTAGGAGTCTTCATTAATCGGTATTTCTATAACATTTGTGATAATTTGATAATCCTATTTGTATTAAGAGTCATTTTTGGACTAGAAAACGTACTATTTAGAAAAGTAATACTTGAACTAAAACGCTTATTCTGTAACTTTCCTAATCTTACTCTCTTATTCTAGTAACTTGATCTTTTTATATGAATTATCTTGTCTTTTATTATTTTCAGATTTTCAAGATGAGATTGTGTAGCTAGAATGAAGAAAAAAAATAGAGGAAAAGAAGCAAAGGAGGAAAATAAAGAAAGAATGAGACACCTATAAAGGAGAAAAAGAAGGAATTTATTAAAGAAGATTGCACCCACCAATGACAAAAATTAGTGAAAGAAAAAGAGAAAAAGAAAAACGAAGAGATAATGCAAAAGAGAAAGAATGAGACACCTGAAAAAGGAGAAAAATAAGGAATTTATCAAAGGAGATTGCACCCACCAATGACAAAAAGAAGTGAAAGAAAAAGAGAGAAATAAAAAGGAAGAGATAAATGAGGGATTAAGTAAAAAAAAAATAATGCAAGAGAGAAAGAAAGAGACAACCAAATTAAAGGAGAAAAAGAAGGAATTGAGCAAATGAGATTGCACTCACTAATGACAAAAATAAGTGAAATAAATTGAGGAGAAAAAGTCCAAGCTATAATATTCAAGAAGCCAAAACTCTTCTATAAATAGCACATCATTCATAAAGAAAAATCATCACTTCTTCTTAGAATTCAAGAGCTAAACCTCTACCAAAACACTACCATAAACTTCCCTCACAAATCAGCCAAGTCATCCACCCCAAAACCCTCATCATCTCCACCGAGTTTCACCTATTGCAGATGTACCTCTAAAGTTCCTACAACGTGTGATTCTCGCAACTCATCTCCATGACTTCGTTTATTTGTGTTAATCTACAATTTTTTGTCTATGGAGATTGTAAGTTGTTGTTTATGTGGAAGTATTGGTTTTGCATTTGTTTTAGAATTTTCAGATTATATTTGATATGTTTTTGAGATTATGCCGAATCTATGTTCTTATAATTATTGAAGTTTGTATTTCTATTGTTGTGTTCTACTCTTCTTTTACTTGCTCTTAGATAATTTTCAGATATGTGCATATAAATTTAGTGCTTGAATGCAGTCCCTAAGATTGTATTTGAGTGTTATCTTCATCATCTATATTGACACAAATCGAATCATGCCCTAAGTAGGTTCGGTTTGTGTTAATTAAAGTGGAAAATTCTGGAAATTTACATGTACCCTATGGTGAGTGACGCCACCGTGAAGCATGTCTCCAACAAAAATTTGGTGCTTAAATGTAATTTTGTTTGATTTCTACCCTAAGTGTTGTTAAACTTGATTGCATGCAATTTAGGTGAGGCCCTAAGTCAACCTAAACGTTAATAGAAATCTTGCATGATTAGATGTTCCCCTAAGGCTCTAATTGTATTGGTATCTAAAAGTATGTAATGAGATGAATTATAATGCATGATAGAACCAAATTTGTAATTATGTGATGCATTGGTGAATTTGGTTTAGTTTGGTAAAAAGAAGTCAATCATGTAAATAGTAATTTAGGTTTTATTTTAGTAGTTAAAAATCAATCTCAAACCCCTCATTATTTGTTAACACTAAAAGTTTAGAGTTTCATTTAATTCCCCGAACTGAACGATCCCTGCTTATTCTATACTAATGATGATATTTTACAGGATTAATTGTATAACGCTCGCACGTCCCATCATCAGTAGACACTCTTGTATAGACCTAACTAGCACTATTAGTTCTGTAAGCTCTATTTTATGAAGGCATGAAATGAAAAAACAACCCAACTATTATCTTTGTTTTTACAATTATGTCTTTTACATATATGCAAGCTTACAATTCTTGTATTTCAATTTCCTTATTTCAATCTTCCCCTATCAATTTGGTATCAAAACCTAGGTTCATGACGAGACGTGGTAACCAAAATTGATTTGCCCCGCTTCTCCGGAGATGATGCCATGGGTTGGCTAGTTATGGTTGAGCGATACCTGAAAACGCAGCGAGTTCCTCTGACCGATCGAATTTCCGTTGTTCGGTCAAACTTTGGGCATGATGCCTCAATCCGGATGAACTATTATGAAACTCGCCACCGTCACGCTACATGGTCGCAATTTGTGATAGCATTCTTGGAACACTTGGGTGGTGGTACCACCCAGGATTTCAAGGCAGCCTTGTGTCACGAGCTTACTCTTTTGCTATGTAACTCGTGCGGCCTTAGCAACTCCCTTATGCTAAGTCAGCCTTAAACTCGCAAACGCCCTGCTAGAACAATTGAAAGGCAAGAGAATATTTCGAAAGAGAACTTATATTGAACAAGAGAACTTACAAGTTTACTTGATAGCTTGCTTGCTAGATTGCTTGATGGATGAAATGAGAGGGGTGCCTTGCTATTTATAGGCCTCCTCATCCTACTTGGCTAGTTCTAGAGATTTCTAGGACTATGTACAATGTAGATGACTCTAGAGAGTTCTATACAATTCTACATAACTCTAAGATGAACCTTGAGTGTTCTAGAGTATTCTTGAGTGGTCTAGTTCACCTAGCCTCTCCAAGGTTCTAGAGATGTCCGGAAATATCCCAAGGCTTCTTGAGACTTCTAACGCCTTCTAGGATCTTCTATGATCTTCCAAAGTGTTCCGCCATATTCCGGATCCGTCTAGAATGCTCAAGGTAAATTTTGGCTTAAGTTTGGCATGATGTGACATTCTCCCCCACCAAATCCCGCGATGCCCTTATCGCGCTTCATTGTATCGCTGGATCATGTCCTTGAATTGCCAAAGCGTATCCTCGGACTCCCAGCTTGCTTCCGTATCGGGCAGACCTCTCCATTTGATGAGGTACTCTTTGTAACTTGGTATGCCTCGACGTCGAATGACCCAATCTGCGAGTACTTCATCGACTTCCTTGTCAAAGTTGGTGATTACCGCCGTAGGTGCCCGATGCGATATCCCTCTCGATGGGTCTTCCTCGTCCTCATTGTAAGGCTTTAACATACTCACATGGAAGACCGGGTGTATCTTTAACTTGGGCGGGAGGTTGAGCTTGTATGAAACTTTGCCTATGCGCTTGATAACTTCAAACGGTCCTTCATACCTGTGGATCAAGCCCTTGTGCACCTTTCTAAAGGCCTTGAACTTCTGCGGCAAGAGTTTCACAAGTACAAGGTCGCCTTCCTTGAACTCGACATGCCTCCTCTTCTTGTCCGCCCACTTCTTCATCCTCTTGGCAGCCTTGTGCAACGCCGCTCGAGCTAGCTCTGCTTGCTCATGCCATGACTTGGCGAACTTGAATGCGGCTGGACTCTTCCCTTCATAGTGAGTGGCAAGGGATAGAGGGGTAGTAGGCTGCTGTCCCAAAACGATCTCAAAAGGACTCTTGTTGGTGGCCTCACTTTGCTGCAGGTTGTAGGAAAACTGCGCCACATCTAGAAGCTTGGCCCAATCCTTTTGATTGGCACTCACGTAGTGCCGTAAGTATAGCTCCAAGAGAGCATTGACGCGCTCCGTTTGACCGTCGCTTTGTGGATGGAAGCTTGTTGAAAAGTTCAAGTCTGACCCCAACATCTTGAACAGCTCCGTCCAAAATCTCCCCGTGAAGCGCGGGTCTCTGTCGCTGACAATATTCTTTGGAACTCCCCAAAGCTTGACTACATTGCGTAGGAATAGCCTTGCTGTCTCCTCCGCAGTGTAGTCGGCTGATGCGGCCATGAAGGTTGCATACTTTCTGAATCTGTCCACTACCACTATGATGCTCCCAAACTGCTCGGACTTCGGCAGGCAAGTGATGAAGTCCATGGAGACACTCTCCCATGGTCTCTCCGGTATGGGTAAGGGGTTAAGCAAGCCCCCCCCCAGCTGCTGCTGGACTACTTTGTCTTGTTGGCAAACTAGACATGTCTGCACGTACTCTTCGACCCCATCCCGCATCCTTGGCCAATAATACATGGACTTTAATAAGGCAAGTGTGCGTTTCATACCTGGGTGGCCGGCCCATTTGGAATCATGGAATTCCTTAGTTAGCTCCCTTCGCAAGCTACCCCACTTCGGTACGTAGATGCGGCGGCCTCTCGTGTAGAGAAGGTCGTCGTCTAGCCAAAACCTCCGGGTTTTTCCTTCCTTCACTAAGGTGATGAGGCTTTGTGCTTGAGGGTCTACATTTAGTCCCTCCTTGATCTTGCTTAACAATGGGCTAGTGACTTGCGAAATGCTTGCAAACTCCGCCTTGCGGCTTAGTGCATCCGCTACCACGTTCGCCTTCCCGGGCTTGTACTCCATGGTGTAGTCGAACTCCGCCAAGAAGTCTTGCCACCTTGCTTGCTTTGGACTTAGCTTCTTTTGAGTTTGGAAGTAGCTTGTTGCTACATTGTCGGTCATGATCACAAACTTGGTCCCAAGCAAGTAATGTCACCACACTCGAAGACAATGGATGATGGCAGTCATCTCTTTTTCTTGCACGGTGTAGCGTCGCTCCGTGTCATTAAGCTTCCGACTCTCATAAGCAATTGGATGCCCCTCTTGCATGAGAACTCCACCGATGGCAAAGTCGGAAGCATCGGTGTGCACTTCGTATGGCTTGGAGTGATCCGATAGGCTGAGTACAGGATCCTCACATATCGCCTTCTTCAAGTCTTCAAAGGCTTCTTGACACTCCGTTGTCCATTCCCATGCCTTGTTCTTTTTGAGAAGGTCGATTAAAGGTGCAGCCCTCGCTGAGTATCCCTTGATAAAGCGGCGGTAATAGTTAACTAGCCCAAGAAAAGATCTTAAGTTATGTACCTTGGTGGGTGGTTCCCATTCTTGGATGGAATGCACCTTGCAATCCTCCATCATAAGCTTGCCGTCCTTGATCTTGTGCCCCAAGAACGACACCTCCGGCTTCGCGAATGAGCATTTCTCCATCTTAATGTATAGCTGGTTTTCCCGCAAAACCTTAAGCACTTCTCGCAAATGCTCCACATGCTCCCGCATGGTCTTGCTATACACCACTATGTCGTCCAAGTAGACGACTACGAACCGATCAAGGTAGGGGTGGAATAACTTGTTCATCAAGGTGCAAAATGTCGCCGGTGCATTAGTTAGACCGAAAGGCATGACCAAAAATTCATAAGATCCATACCTTGTGATGCATGCGGTCTTCGGCTCATCTCCTTCCGCAATGCGCACTTGGTAGTACCCCGAACGAAGGTCTAACTTTGAGAAGTAGCGTGCATGACCCAATTGATCAAAGAGATCGGCAATGAGAGGGATATGGTATTTGTTCTTCACCGTGATCTTGTTGAGCGCCCTATAGTCGATGCACATGCGTAGAGATCCGTCCTTCTTCTTTTGGAACAACACCGGGGCACCGAATGGGGCTTTCGAAGGTCTAATGAACCCCACGTCCAAAAGCTCCTTCAATTGCCTCCTTAGCTCCGCTAACTCCGGCGGCGCCATGCGGTATGCACCCATGGCGGGTGGCTTGGTCCCTGGTTCCAACTCGATTTCATGGTCGATCTCTCTCCTTGGGGGTAATCTCTTGGGCAGCTCCGTGGGTGATACATCCTTGAACTCTTCAAGAACTGCTGCTACCTCCTTCGACATGTCATCTTGTGGCCTTGGCTCCTCATCATCAAACTCACTAAGGATGGCCAAGTAGCTTTCCTCTTCCCTCTTGATGCCTTTCTTGAATTGCAATGCCGACAAGACCTTGATGTCTTGCTTTGCTCCTCGGGTTGTTGGCACCACACACGACCTCTCGCCATCCATAGTGCATAAGCTATTGGCGAATGGCACCGGGAATGCCTTGACTTGATCATGGAACTCCAACCCCAAGACTACCTTGTAGTCATCCATCAGCACTATCGAGAAGTCTAGGCTCCCACACCAAGCTCCCACGCTTGTCTTGACTCCTCGAGCTACTCCTTGTATGGGGCGGGCAGGTGAGTTAACCGCCTTGATGGAGCCCCCTCCATTGCTTGCCTTTAGTCCTAGCCTGCGTGCCTCCTCAGTGGAAATGAAGTTGTGGGTTGCCCCCGTGTCGAGCATTGCCGTTGTGGGCTTCCCACCTATGGTGATGTCCGTGAAGAGCAACCCTTTGGCTTGGACTTTGGGTGTAGAGCGGATTGCATTAAGCACCTGCAAAGACCCCAAGTGTGCACCTCCATTGCCACCCTCGGCTTCACTCTCACCTTGATGACTTCCCAAGAGCGCGCTTAGTGCTCTCCTTTGTGGGCAATGCCTAGCCCAATGCGGACCATCCCATAAGAAGCACTTGTTGTCGTTTGGCTTGTCCGAGCTCCGCATGTCCCTTGACTTGCCTTTATCCTTGAACCTTGCCGAGTAGCTCTCACGGCGGGGCTCCTCCTTGCGTTTGATTTTGTCTCCCCTACCTTTGGCATAGTTGCTCTTCTTCTCCTTTGGCTTGGTGGACTCTCTTGGACTTGAGAAATCAACTAAGCCTTCGGCCACGGCTATGGCGGTAGCAAGGTCTTGCACTCCACGTCGCCTAAGCTCCGTCTTGGCCCATGATTGGAGACCATCCATGAAATTGAAGAGAGCATCCTTGTCGGATAGGTCGGGAATCTCAAGCACCAAGTTAGTGAATTCTCTAATGTAATCACTAATAGGCCCGGTGTGCTGGAGCCTTCGCAAGCGAGCTCTTGCCTCATCCTC
Source organism: Argentina anserina (assembly GCF_933775445.1). Classification (NCBI taxonomy): domain Eukaryota; kingdom Viridiplantae; phylum Streptophyta; class Magnoliopsida; order Rosales; family Rosaceae; genus Argentina; species Argentina anserina. The sequence continues at coordinate 17,055,863 of NC_065875.1, forward strand.
GGCATTCTCAGGATAAAATTGCTTCTTGAGTTCTTTAACAAAGTCATCAAAGGTAGAGATGGTGCACATACCTGTTTCGACATCTCCTCGCCTTCTCCTCCACCACAACATGGCGGTGTCGGTGAGATAAAGAGTCGCGGTCTTTATCTTGGCATCCTCCTCCATGATGCCTACGGCCCCAAAGTATTGGTCTAGCCCCCATAAGAAGTTGTCTACTTCTCGAGCGTTGCGCATGCCTCTGAAGCTCTTAGGCTTTGGCACCTCGATCCGCTTGGCCTCTACGCTGCTGCTGGTGCTAGCCCCCGCGGCTAGTGCGCGCTTGCATAGGGCAAGATCTGCTTGCATTGCCTCCATGCGTGCAGAATCTGCCTGCATCTCCTCCATGCGTGCAAGCATGCTATTGTGCTCCCTTTCTTGCACTTCACGCATCCAGGCGAGTTCCCCCATGAACTCCTCGTGAACCTTGTCAATCTCTCCCTGCAAGGACTCCTCTAGCTTGAGCATCATGCCCTTGATCGCAGTGTGGATTGCGGCGTCCTCCGCCTCAAAGTCTTCCACCTGGGCTCCCATGCCACTCACGCTCTCTTCCACTTGAGCTAGTCGTGAGTCGATTGCAGCTAACATGTCATTCACTCGTTCCTTCTTTGGAACCGTCGGGTTGACAAGTTCTTCATTACCCTTCTCTTGCGTGTCGTCGGAACCACTACCAACAAGATTGCCATTCTTTGCCATTGTGTCGAGATAGCCTCTTGATCGAACTTGGACTCTGATACCAACTGTCACGAGCTTACTCTTTTGCTATGCAACTCGTGCGGCCTTAGCAACTCCCTTATGCTAAGTCAGCCTTAAACTCGCAAACGCTCTGCTAGAACAATTGAAAGGCAATAGAATATTTCGAAAGAAAACTTATATTGGACAAGAGAACTTACAAGTTGACTTGATAGCTTGCTTGCTAGATTGCTTGATGGATGAAATGAGAGGAGTGCCTTGTTATTTATAGGTCTCTTCATCCTACTTGGCTAGTTCTAGAGATAGACTGCAAACATCACTCAAACTCCTACAAGATAGATATTACAAGTCAGTTTTAGCACGTGTTAGTAAACACTTATGTATGGACCTGGCTAGCACTATAAGTTCTGTAAGCTCTATTTTGAGAAGGCGTGAAATGAAAAAACAACCCAGCTATTATCTTTGCCTTTACAATTCTGTCAGCTGCAAGCTCAGAATTCCTGCAATTCAATTTCCTTATTTCAATCTTTCCCTATCAGATTTGATATAGCTATGAGCTAGAAACTCCAGGTATTTATATTAGCTCTCAGCACTAACGTGTCGGCGGCACAACCAATGAACCAATACTTTGCTTAGGTCATTCGTTCTAGGTTAAACCTATTTTTGTGGAATTACAAAGAAGCTCAAAAATCCAAAGCACAAATATTTTGGGCCGAACCAAATAAAGACTGACAGTACCCAATTAGGTTAACCATATGCTAATTATCACAGCATATTAGCAATTGTTGTGGACACCCAAATCAACTTTGCGTGCAAGTAGTCAAGTACATCATGATGAAAGTTTCATCTGGCAACAAATCTAAACATAAGAAGAAGAAAAAAAACACACACACACTAAGCCCTTTTGAAGCAAATAAATAAAAACTTCATTGCCCCTTCAACGGGTGAGATATGAATTGGGTAGTCAGACCGTCACCAATCTTCTCATATTGATTTTGATTTTTGTTGCCCAATATTATATTCATTTGTGTCTCACATTTATCGATCATTTAATCTACATGCACCGAGCCAAATTTCAAATATATAGTTAGCCAACTCTTGAGCATATCCTTCAAATAAATTGATGGCTATTATGTCTAGAGGCCAGCTTAGGGTATTTTTAACTTTCTTATGTCAACGTTATAGTACATTTTTCTCCATTAACTTATTTTGAGATGTTAGAGGGAATTATATGGTTATGATAAACAATACATACCAACTAAGAATCTCAAACTGTTTAGTCTTTTATATGATAACCGGTAACTGAACATATAACATTCTGACCCTTCTTAGGGTTAAATGTGATTGGGCTTTGGGCCTGTGTTCAGGCTAAATGGGTCAGCTGGTTTTGGAGGATCACAGTGTTTAGAAGGCTTGGTTGTATCATTTATTTATTCTTCTAAGTCTTGCTAGAACCTGAAATAATAGTGTTATAAACGATATTCATGGCAGGTTAAGACAGTTCAGAATTTCATCAACACATTTTGTAACATCATTATCCATATAGTCTATTGAAAAATCTAAATTTTGTCATAATCTAATGTACATTCAAAATATAAAGAGGAAACTTATTAAAATAAAAGTAAAGGAGTGAATTGATTTTGCGCCTAAAGTTTAAGAAAATAAATTGAAATTAATTCAAAATAGATATCTGACACTTTCAAATAAGTATGAACGTAAATTAGGTCAGACAAAGAGTACGTTGGATTAGAGTAGAATGATCATGAAGCCGTAGGAATCGAAGGAATCATATTTCTAGTTTCTACTCATTTTGCTTGGAAGTGGATTCAAAATCACTCACCATGATCATAGAACTGATAACATGATCCTTACATGTTCACTGAGGTTGTCATTATTGACCAGATTAGACTTATCAATTCTTCAATGTAAAAGGAAGCTTCGAATCGGAATCGATTCATGTACGTATAGTTGCTTATATTTGCTTTTTTTTTCTTTTCCGCAACTTGTGCTCTCATTAACTACTGACAAAGTAACTTCTGGGTACCCATGATCGAGCTGGTTTCTAAGTTCTAAAATCTGTGATAGTATGGTGCGGTCAGCTGCAGTAAAATAAGTAGATAGGTGCAAATTCCTTCAACTTTTGTACTGTAGCATTCAATTTAGAATTGTCAAATTATGATTTATTAGTAAGATCAATATATTACGCATTTACGCGGGTTTAAGGTGCATACATTACTTGGAATCAAATGGGTAAATTAAGCTGTAGATTTCACAGAAATTTCGCAGTAGGATGACTTGATCAACTTGAGCGCAGGGCTGGCTATGGGGGAGTGCCGCTGGTGCGGTCGCACAAGGCCCCCTCATCAAGCGAAGGTCCCAACGTTAGATTTTACCAAAAACTAAAACTCTAATAAATATTGATTAAAACTATTTTATACATATTATTAAGTTATGTCCCGTTACTAAGATATGTTACATTTTCTTAGCTAAATTTGCAAAGTCTTAGGTTCAAGACCCAACACTCACACTTTTTTTTTTCTAAATCAGCATATATTTTAATTTTCAATCGATAATTTGATACCATAATTTAACATTTGCGTATAAACACCAAAAATCTCTCACAATCATATTCTTATTAATTACCTATAGAATTCTCAATGGCTCACTCCTACTAGAAAATATATACTAAACTCATGAATAACAGAAGAAACAGTGAACTAATTCATATCTAAAAAAGGAGCTCTTGATAATTTCTATTAATGAACCACAAAATGAGCAATAATCTTCTTTATATAAGGGTGGACGAATTTCATATGAGATGAGGTCTCGAGAGCACAATGTAGACGTCAAAGGAGCAGAAATCATCAATCCATCTTCACAATTCCATTCTTTTATGTTTTTGTTATGTGTTTCTTAATCGTAGTTTGTTAAACCTTTTTCTAGGGTTAGGATGATGTCCTATCATGACTGTTTATGTAATTTGATGTTTAATGGATTTATAGTTTTTTTTTATGATGAATTATTAGTCACTATTTGAATCGATGTTTTATGTTTAAGTTCTTTAATTGATCATCTTAGGGCTTTGCATAAGATATTAGAAGATGAATTTGAGGCATACATGCAATATAATTCAACTTAATTTCTTGTGAGTAAGAGTTGTGAATTACATTATTGTCGTACCTGAAGTAATGGTTTGCATGATTCTCTTGCTTTCTAGAACGTATGAGTACTTTCATGTTAAATTTATGCCGTACCGGATAGACTGCATGCTGGGATATACGACATTTTCCGTACTTGGAGACTATCATACATTTAAGAGAAACTATGGTCTAAGTGTAGTACCTGGAGTTAGATACGGGAATTGTCATCTAGAGATACAAAAGAATCTATTAGTTGTATTAATACATAAGTATCATAGTTAGTGGTTGATTCTGATATCCTAAGTTTTATCTTGTTTGTTTATTTTATAATTTGCTTTACGGAGCCCACAATGACTGTGTTTGCTTGATTTGAACTGATAATGCTGGTAATAGTGAAGATGAGAGGAGTAATCGTAGATAATGAAAAAAAAACTCCAGCTGCCTTTTAAAGAAGTCTAATTTCTTTGAACATTGATCTATTGGAATCTATCAAATGGAACCACATACATTGATCAATATGTGAAATTTATATTTCGAGAGAACATGGTGCACATGGATATTTGTACCTTATACCAAACAATGGGAATAATTATAGTATACCTTGTGAGCTTAATTGGTTATATTCTAAACATCGTAAGCCGACCAGGCCAGGTGCCTTCCTTGACAAGCTACAAGACATTCTATGTACAAAAACCAATTAAAAAATTTGGAACTTGTAATGCAAACCTTCATCCTCGACCTATAAAAACCCGTAGCTACTACTCATTTACATCCCAACTCAAAATCTCCCACTAGAGCAATCATCAATCTCAGTGATATTCCCCTTCGTTTTCTCAGTTTCCAAACACTTAACTAATCATGGGTGTCTTCAAGTACGAGGCCGAGTACACCTCTGTTATCGCCCCATCTAGGTTGTTCAAGGCCTTCGTTCTTGATGCTGACAACCTCATCCCCAAGATTGCCCCAGAGGCAGTCAAGTCCGCTGAGATCCTTGAAGGAGATGGCGGTGTTGGAACCATCAAGAAGATCACCTTCGGAGAAGGTAATTTGTCTTGCTCACGTTAACATTCATCAATCTTATGTTCGTAAAAACTTATATTGAGCCACAACACAGAAAGATGGATCATGCATTCATAGTTTCGTACTCAGCTAATTTGTTACGTACGTACATAATATTTGCAGGTAGCACCTACAGCTATGTGAAGCACATAATTGATGCCATTGACAGCGAGAACTTCGTCTACAGCTACAGTGTGATTGAGGGAGCTCCTGAGTCAATTGAGAAGATCTGCTACGAGACTAAGTTGGTGGCGTCCGGCAGTGGTACCGTCATCAAGAGCAGCAGTGAATACCATGTCAAGGGTGATGTTGAGATCAAGGAAGAGCACGTCAAGGCCGGGAAAGAGAAGGCTTCTCACCTCTTCAAGGTCATTGAGAACTACCTCTTGGAACACCATGATGCCTACAACTAAGATTGGTTGATGGTCTAGAACTGCTGCCTGCTGGAATGGGTTTAAGTCGCTCTCTGGTGACTTCAAATAATGGCGTGGTTTTCATTGTTTTTCCTGGTTTTATTGTATTTTCTGTGTCGGCTCAAGATTGTTTGCTTGTACTTTGAGCTTTTGATTCAAGAGTGAAGATTGTACGTATTTCTTATACATTTGCAATAAATGAAATGAAAATCATGTATTTGATCATATTATAAATTACGCTATTTGTTTTTATAAATTATTAATAGAGAAGTTTAGTTTTTTTTTTCTTGGCAACCAAAGGTGAGCATCTCCAACTAGCTAGTTCTCTATATATACAGTTTCTGATACATTCTATCATTCTATGCTCCAAATCTAGCAGTTCCCTAGCTAGTTTATAGGTTTCATCATTCTTTCCTAACATTTTCCTTGAGATTGTAGAGATTGTTGCAAATATAGAGAATGTTGTTTTTTCTCTCTCACCACATTCCGATCCGGGGATCCGTATTTTAGGGGTAGTGTTTAGGGATCTATAGGAGAAAAAAAAAACCAAAACTTTTAACATGCATGGAAAAAGTGTAAGATATATGGAAAGTGGAGACTGTGAGTTGCTCTCACATTTCTGTGAAACAAAAAAAGAACAACTTTCCTTCCTATGTCAACTTGCTGGGAAGCAAACAAGGCCTCAGTTGTTCAAGAACACTACTAGTTTGGTTGGTTCTCCTAGTTAAGTTTGGTGATAGAACATTGACTTTTTCAAAAGCATGTTTCCTGCTTTTCTGCCTTACATATACTGGTTTTTTCGGCTACTTCTGCATTTGCTCATCTTTGGTATGTTGCCTTGATTAAGGCAACAGACGTATAGCTTCACTTTAGTTGTTAATAGCTCTACTTTGTCATTCTTGTAAAGTCTATATATTCTTGTATTTATCTCAATTGTAAAGTATCCAAGAATATCAATAAAGAGAAAATCCTCTCAAACTCTCTGTGTTCTTGCTTATAAATTCTTCATGGTATCAGAGCAGGTCGATTAGTCGCATGCTTCTGCATATTTCATCTTGCTATTCCTTTGAAATCTCTGATTTAGTTTCATCATGGTTGAATCTAAAGTTTCATCTGTGAATAATCAATCTAGATCCGCCACTGCTAACTCCGACTCTGATATCAACACCAGCCAGCATCTAACGCTTACCTTTCTCAATGAGGTCAACTATCACTCATGGTCGAGGGATATCATTCTTGCTCTTAGAGGCAAGTTTAGGCTCGGGTATATCAATGGATCCATATCCATGCATGAACCTTTCACTGGTGGTTATGATACATGGCTAGGAAGAGATCACCAAGTCATGTTCTGGCTGTGCAATTTAATGGAACCTCACATTGCTAAGATCTTCAACTACTCTGAATTTGCTACTATTCTCTGGAAGGCTTTGAAAGAAGATGTATGGAAATATGAATAATGCAGCTAGGGTGTTTCAACTGAAGAAGGAGATTGTTGATATTCAGCAAGATGGTAACACATTTTCGAAGCACTTGGGAGCTCTCACCATCTTGTGGAATGAACTGAACCAGTTCAGGCCTCATACTATTGATCCCATCATACTTCTCAAGCATGCAAATGAAGACAAAGTTTTCCAACTCCTAGAAAGCTTGAATTCCGATTATGAAGACATGAAAATTATCATTCTCATGAGTTCTGATTTTCTATCATTCACAAGTGTGTGATACTATTCATAGGGAAGAAGTGAGAAGGAAAGTTATGAACTCAGAAGCTAAAGCTACCAATCCTGAAGTCAAAGCTCGTGTTTCTAGTCATCAAGTTCTTGAAGCCAAGATGTTCAAGGGAAAGAAGCAAAATTTGGTGTGTGATCACTATGGTTCAACCACTCATGCCATTAAAACTTGTTGGATTCTCCATTGAGAGCTAAAAGTCAAGTTCAGAAAGGGAGATGAAGAACAAAGCCACGATGTCCTCTGGTGATGGTTTCAAGGCTAAGGTGCCTATTACTTATGCTCCTCCTGGGATGATTGATTTCACCACTAATCCTACTGCCCTCCTCAATGATTTTGTCATGTATCTACAACAGAAGAACTAGAATGGTGATGTTGTAGCTTCTTCTAGTCATCACACTGCATTACTTGGTCATTTTGCTGGTTTCTTAGCTGATTTAGATCATTGTGCTACAAGTGATACTTCAGGTATTCTACAGGCTTTCACTACTGCTTTGGATATAAGTAATAAGTATGATTATTGGATTGTTGACTCTGGAGCCACTGATCATATGACTAATCAAATAGACAAACTTCAAAATTTTGAAAATTTTTCTTCTAGTGTTTCAGTTGCAAATGAAAAATGTGCGACCATTAATGAAATAATCAAAGTCTTGTCTAGATCCATTAAGTCAGATGATTTATTTGTGCCATCTTTTCCTTTCAAATTGCTCTCTATTGGGAAAATTACTAATTTGTTGGATTGATTTGTCATAGCCACCCCTGACAATGTGTTTGTTCATGACATTATCATTTAGTCTCTATTACTTCTTAATGGAGCTTTCTGCATCTAAACTCTTCAAGTTAGTTCAAGTCCTACTTCAAATTTTCCTCTTTAGCACAAGAGGCTAGCTCATCCATCTGACAAGATCCTGTCAATTTTGTTTCATAATTCTTGCAATGATCATACTCAATGTGATGTATGTCAGTACTCCAAGTTCACTAGGTTACTTTTGCTCAATCCTTGTCAAGAGCTAGTTATCCATTTGAAATCATTCACTCAAACATTTGGGGTCCATTTTTGAAATATGTTGATGGTTTTAAATATTTTGTAACATTTGTTGATGATTTTACAAAGATTACTTGGTTATATGTTCTGAAAGTTAATATTAATTTTTTTAAGATGTTCTGTGATTTTCACAATTTGGTTAAGAATCAATATTCTTCAAAAATTCTGATTTTAAGATCAGATAATGGCTATGAGTATTTGTCCATCAAAATGAATTTTTTTAAAGCTCTAACTGAATAATGCATCAAACTAGTTGAATTGGAACTCCTCAGCATAATGAGGTGTAGAAAGAAAAAATTGTGATATTTTGAATTGGAACTCCTCAACATAATGTTTCAAATGATATTCCTAAAAGGTTTTGGTCTTATGGTGTTCTTACTGCCACTTACTTGATTAATCGACTTCCAAGTCGAGTGCTTGGATTTAAATCACCTACGGAAGTGATGAAAGACAAGAAAATTTATTTATCTCATCTTAGAATATTTGGTTGTGTGTGCTTTGCTAATATTCAATCTTATAAAAGAGATAAGTTAGATCCAAGAGCTGTCAAATGTGTTTTTTTTTGTTATTCCTCTACTCAAAAAGGCTGCAGATATTATGACCCTACAACAAAAATCATCATTTCTAGAGATGTTAGATTTGAAGAAAATATTCCATATTCATTACTCAAAATTGGTAAAGATGGTAAGGGGAAGCAGTATGAAGATTTAACTCCAGTGGTCATGTTTGATAATTTGACTACTGATAAAGTTAATTCCACCACTATCCCTGAAACTCAATCTAGTACTATCATTGATCAAGATCTTCAGTAACTTGTTCAAGATTTCTCTTCTGAATTGTTTGACAATGATGCTAAAGTAGCTGCTCATCGAGAACCTACTATTTTTGAAAAAGATGGTGTTCAAGCCAACCCTGCAGAATATGTTGATGTTCAAAATATTGCTCCTATAAGGAATCCTAGTTGGACTAGGAGAAGACCTGCAAAGTTCAAGGACTTTGTTCTTATGACATCTAAAGTCTAAACACTCCATGACCAATTCCTGCTCATATAAAATATTTTCCAATCACCATATTGCTTTTCTAAACAGTATTGATGATGTTGTAAAGCCTTTGAGGAAGCCAATTTACATTTTGATTGGAGGTCTGCTATGACAGATGAATTATTTTCTCTTCATACCAACAATACATGGTCAGTTGTAGAGTTACCTCCTAGAAAAAAGGTTGTGAGTTGTCCATGGATTTATAAGACAAAATTTCATGTTGATGGAAGAATTGAGAGAAAAAAAGCTAGATTGGTGGCGCAAAGGTTTACTCAGACCTATTGCGTTGACTGTAAGGAGACATTTGCCCTTGTAGAAAAAATGAGTATTGATCAGGTACTTCTATCAATTGCAGTTAACAAGGCTGGGAGTTTACATCAAATAGATGTAAAAAAAATGTCTTCTTGCATGAAGATTTGGAAGAGAAAAGTGTATATGAAGCTGTTTCCTGGTCAACTTGATTCTGCATATCCAAAACTTGTCTGCAGACTTCACAAGGCTATTTATGGTTTGAAACAGTCCTCTCGAGCTTGTATGCAAAATTAAGCTCAGTGTTGAAAATAAATTGGTTTCTTAAGCTACAATGTTGATTCTTCTATGTTTGTCAAAAATAGAGCTGAGGGAAAATTGGTTGTGCTCATTTACGTAGATGATCTGATCATAACTGGAGACAATCCTTTAGAAATTGTAGATTTAGAGCTTGCTCTCAAGAAAAATTTGCCATCAAAGATCTTGGCCATCTCAAGTATTTTTTTTGGCATAGAAATGACATCTTCTCATAAAGGGTTATTTCTCAATCAAGGAAAATACATTCTTGATTTGTTGAAGGACGTGAAAATACTTGACTGCAAGCCTACTCGCAATCCATTGTCTACTAAATTTCAGCTTGAGTGCTCAAGATCTCTGCTTTTTTATACCAGTTACTATTAGAGGTTGGTTGGGAAATTAATTTATCTCACCATTATTATACTTGATATAACTTATAGTGTATGAGTCAATTCATACATGCTCCTATTACTGATCATTTAAGTATAGTGAAAAGGATTTTGAGGTACTTAAAAAGTTCAGTAGAGGCTTGTTACTCAAGAACAATGGTAATACTGATATTGGTGGTTTTGTTGATGTTGATTGGGATAGTAATATGTTAGACAAGAAGAGTACAACCGGCTTCTGCACTCTTGTTGGTGGTAACATGGTTACATGGAAGAGTAGGAAAGAATCAGTGGTTGGTAGGTCCAATGCAGAAGTTGAGTATCGCGTCATGGCTTCAGCTGCTTGTTAATTAATTTGGCTTAAAGGTCTTCTTGCTGATTTTAGTTTTCCAGTTTCTAAACCTCTTACTCTTCACTGTGACAATCAAGCTGCTATGCATATTGCCTCTAATCCAGTGTTTCATGAAAGAACAAAACACACTGAGTTCGATTGTCAGTATATTCGCAATCAAGTACAAAGCAAAGTGATTGACACTATCTATACTCGCAGCCATGATCAGTTAACTAACATTTTCACCAAACCATTCCCTATTATTCCATTCTTGAACATTTTATTTAAGATTGGTTCCATTAATCTTCTAGAACCAGCTTGAGGAGGAGTGTTGAAGAACATTATACTAGTTTGGTTCTCATAGTTCAATTTGGTGATGGAACATTGACTTTTCCAGAAGACATGTTGCTTGCTTTTCTGCCTCTACATATATTGGTTTTTTCGGCTACTTCTGCATTTGCTCATCTTTGGTTTGTTGCCTTAATCTTGGCAACAGACACATAGCTTCACTTTAGTTGTTAATAGCTTTACTTTGTCATTCTTGTAAAGTCTATATATTCTTGTATTCATCTCAATTGTAAATTATTCAAGAATATCAATCAAGAGAAATCCTCTCAAACTCTCTATGTTCTTGCTCATAAATGTTTCATCAACGTGATGCCATATGTTGATACGTATTTGATTTCAGTGGCCAAATGTTTGTCCACCGGGAAGTTTCAATTGATCTTACCCGAGGCAAAAATAGTTCTACAACAGCCCCCAATTTTAGAGCTATACCATCAACAATTGTTCCAGAGGCAAAAGTTGGAAACAAGAGAAGAAGCATCATCAGTCGGAAACGCAGGTGTATGTGGTAGTCAAATTTGACGACTGGGCATAAAATTAAATGAAATTAAATGAAATTAGGTGAAAATGAATTCTAATTAACATCAAACCTTCGCCATGGTTGCCATTATTGATTTACTAAAGCTTTTTCAAGTGTTGAACGCGTATGTAAAACGAAGCTTCAAATATGAATCGACTTAATGTACGTATGCAGCCACCTTCTAAGTTTGTTAAATTGTAATCTTGCTTTTAAGCTACTTGTGCTCACATCAACCATTGACAAAGTATTTAATTTATGGGTAATCAACTGGTTTCTATTAAGTTTTAACTTCTAACATGTGCACTAATGGTGTGGTCCAAGGGCGGAGCCATTCACATGGCCGCTTGGGCTGCAGCCCATAGAACATTTTAGCCCCAAAACCCTAGGTATATATATAGCAATACAATAGCCCATAGAAAAAAAAAAGACTGAGAGACACAAGCAGCCACGCGTTTGCTCTTCACTGTGAATGTGTTTTGGGTTTTCTACTTCACTTATCAATCACACTCATGGAGTTATGGGTGAAATCTGAAACATCTCCTAGTGTCCTATATTAGACTATTGTCTACTCTTATTCCAGATTGAATGATAAATTTGGAGGTAATGATTCAATTTGAGTTTTAGGGTTTTTCAATTCTCTTCATCAGTTCATCTATGCAATATTTCAATTTTTATATTTGCCGATCATCTTCTTAAGGTTGCATTTGGGGGGGGGGGGGGCTTTTTAGCTCTCCTGCTTAAAAGCAATTGACAGAAAACTGTTTGGTAACTCTACCTCCACCCAGCTTCTAAGAAAAGCCCCGACTTTTTCCCTTAAAAACAGAAGTAAGGTCCCCCTCCTTTTGGAAGCTGCAACCCGCTTCTGCACTGTAGTGGGAGAACTGTAGTTAAATGAAAATTTTAAATACCAGCCATTGCCCTCACTCTCTAGGACGAATTACACATATGAGCCATAAACCCTACTTTGTTTCCTACGCCGTTCTCTCCACACAATTGAACACAGACGCAAAACATTGTTGTAGATGGAAGCCATTGGAGGAAGAGCTTGATGACATGGCACGTGACATAGAGATGGATGTACATCTGGAGTTATTTAACCAAGCACATTTTTCTCTTAGAGGCGTTATAGAACGTACATTTGGAGTTTGGAAAAAGAAATGGAAGGTTTTAAGGAATATGCAAGGTTATTCATTTTCAAAGCAAGTGAAGATTGTTATTGCAACTATAACGCTTCATAATTATATACGTAGATATAGAAATCGTGATAGACATTTTGTCCGTATTGGAGAAAGACCTTATGACATGGCACATGACATAGAGATGGATGATGATGCACAAGAACAACATCATGCTCATGGTGGTGTACAAGAAATAGAAAGAATAAGGAATAGCATCACTCAAATCTTGATGAGTGCCCGCAATGCTTGTTAATGTATAATTTTGTAGTAATGATGTCAATGAAACTCAATGGTTATTTGCAAACAATAATTTAAAATTATGAATTCACCATAATAATTAGTAATGAATTATATTTAGAAATAATTTCATATAAGCATAATAAAGATAAAAATTAAAATTAATAGGTATTACTATTCAAATAAAGTTAAAACTTATTTCATGACCAAATTGGTCATTTATAGATAAAAAGTATAAGCCAGTTTTGAGTTTATCAAATACTTTATCATTGTTGAAGGAAAAACACTATTAGTGTGCCTTCGTTAAAGCAAATAAATGAATAAGTTAATGACTTTTATGGTCAACAGATGTAACGGATCAATCACCATTATGTAGCCTTAATTGTCATTGTAATTACCATTTATTTCTATTGTAATCTTAACCCCCATATAAAGGGGATTATCAATGAGATGAGTAGATTCATTATATTTTCTCTACAACACGTTATCAGCACGTTTGCTTTGGATTTGAGTTTTAACCAAAGAAAATAACACGAAAACCTAGATCGAAACCATAGCTTCGGCCAAAAAGAATTTTTGTAGAAGAAGATGAAGAAGGCAAAAAGCACCCAGATTTCTTATCAGGGCACCCACATTCTTCTTTGTTCTCACCGTCGGCACCCTTCCACCGCCGCTCCCCTCCATCGTCGCCTCGAATTCGACCCAAGAACATAAAGAAATATGTTTACCTATTTCTAGTATAATTGACAAGGTAATTTAAATTATTACATGAATCATATTTTCTATTCACTTAATTTACATGGAAATTATGATTAAATGGGACCTAATCATTTAATTTACTATTTAACTATTTACTACTCTATGTGGTGAATTAGTAAATTAGTATTCGTTATATGATTAAATGTGACCTAATCATATAATTCTAATTGTTTTGTATGTAACGTATCACTTGCACTATGACGATTAATGCGATGCGTGAAAAGCAACCACAATTACATGCAGTTATTTGGCAAATTTACAAATCTGACGACGTTTGACTCAGATCTGCGGTTGCAGACCTCGACCCGGCGACTCCTAAATCGGATCCGTCGACCCGACCCGACCCATGAAAAAAAAAGGTTTTTACCTCTGGTTATTAAAAAAATACCTCTTATGGTAAACAGTTAAAGATGATTATTTTATTACTTTTACCGCTGAGTGAATCATATTTACTATTCATTGTTACTGATCTCAATTTAACAACTACTGTGTAAATGGTAAATGTGCAATCCACTTTACTTTTTATACATTATTTATTACCTTTATTGAATAAGGTAAATTAAAATCAAATGCAATTTCATTACATATAATTAAAGTGACTAATCATACAAGTGTTGTTGTTTTTTGCATGTGATTTATTTATAACCATGTGACGAGCAACATGGAATCATGAGATCAATAATCGCTTAAATATGCAGTTTATTTGGAAAACTGACAAGTAAGATCTAAATTAGTATTGTCGATTTTATTGCATTTCATTCATATAAATGAAATTATATATGTTATATGAGTAAAGTACTCTCTAAATATTATTCATGTTATATGCTATGCTTTTTATCAAAATTTAATTACTTAGCATGTCATTAAATCGTGATGCTATGATTTAAATTTTTAAGCATTATATATTTATACATGGTCATTGGCATGTATTATGAATACGATAATTGCCTAAGTTTTGTAAATTACTTAACCATGTTAAATGATATGCTCTATTTATTGCATATGCTATAATTTTTATAATTATGTTATTTAGCATATGATATGAGCATTGTCATGATAACGAAATTTCATGATAATTTTATAATTCAAAAACAAAGAGAGGACAAACATATTCTTGTGATAAAATATTTTAATGAAGCATCGAAAAATACGACCATTTCAATTCTTGGTCTTACAATCCGATTTGTATTTCTTAGAAATTAATTAAATTGTATATTTTTACTGTGATAAAGCAACTTCATAAAGATCCAAAGTGGTCATAATGTATTTTGTTATGTTTAATTTTCGTGTAAGTCTATTTAGAATTTTAGACTGCGAAACTAATAAGTCGCGTACTCTATTTACAGTTGGTTAAACCAACACAACATATATTGGACTCTAAAAAAATTTGAGTACCGACATTCCCTACAAGCCAACTAAGGCTCAACCATGATCAAATTATACAATCATGTTTTCCTACACGTAACTTGGAAGCATATTTAAAATCTTGAATGACAAAGAAATGTCTCTCAAGACAAAGAAATGTCTTTAAAAAAAAATAGAAAAAATTCTCAGAACGAACTATGAATAATAATGAAGAAATAACCCTAAAGCAAAGGGCAAATATTATGAACATGTAGGTTCATACAAACCGATCCATGACAATTGATAACAATGTACCGTTTAAAAAATGCATAGGGGATATGATATGAGCAATGGAATGCCCTCTTACAAAAAGAGTATAAAATAATGAGAGTACGACAATTTGAAGAAAAAAATATTCAATATCAAACTACGAGGAGAAAACTCTTCAATTTAAGAGCGATACAAATCTATGTCAATTCAAAATGTTTCAGACTTCGATTACAATATGTCACTAATTTTCCAAGATATAATTATAATGGCTATTATATATGCCTAAAATTTCGGTATTCCAAGATATTCCATTTTCATGTCATACCTATATACTTCATTGGCACTTTATGTAACAAGGGTCAACAAGAGACAATCGAACCCTCATACGTTTTAAATGTTTTTATATCAACGACTTTTTCATGTGAAATGAATAAGTGATATTACAGTTTATTTCCTTTGCACTATCTTTAATGACTGTGAATGTAACCGAGTATTAGAGAAGTTCATAAGTCCATTTATCAAATATATAGGAAATTACTTATCCAACAACGTCAAAAGAAATTGACCTTCGGGATTTTAACATATTTGGGTTTTGACACGATTTACTGGGATACCCAGGTCGTGATATGTGTGTCTATATATTATATAGGAGTTACACCAGGACACTAATATTTTAGAAAAATAGAAGTAAGAACAACAAAAACAAAGAACTGTGAAAATCCTTACAATATAATTTAATGGAGGAATTGATGATGTGATTTCATTCCCATATTTCGTCGCTCCCCTAAGACGGAACCGTGAAATGTTTGATGCACAAGTATATGCACTAACACCATATTATGCTTCTTATATCTATTGTGATTAGGTATGTAAAGCTAATCATTCAAATCTTATCGAGCTCTTAAAGAAATTTGGATTGAGATCATCCTATGCAACGGACATGTATTGTCACTATGTTTAAGGATTGAATCAAAAAAAATTTATGTGGATTAATTCAAGCAACTTGCGGACACTTTAAATAATTTATGATATTGGTTGATGTGTCGACACGCTGGTCACGTGTCATCATATCATTCACTACTAAATCTAATATTACTTATGCTAGTTACAAACTCACTTGGTCTCACGGAAAATGACTAAAATACTAGTCTTGATATTGGTAAATGGTAATACACACCAATCTTTCCGTTTAGGGTAATGTAATTTTTGCATAAACAACTTATTACTCACTAGTTTTTGGATATCACCTTAATCATTGTAAAAGAAATTACAATCGATAACATCAAAGGATCGAAATACTTGAGCTCGCTAGGATTGACACAGATCTACAATCCTTGAGCTCAACTAGATTAACCTACGTGCCAAATTGCGACGCCACATCGCATAATGGTGAAGCCAACTAATGTGAATATATGTTCTTACTGGAGACGAGCATCCAGATAGTCCGCTATATTGCAACTTTGACAAGCGATCTCTTTTTCCACTAGATATGTATCACTTTCATGAGACAATATTCCCGTCATTAGGGGGAGATAAGAATAAAGAATGTTCAAGTGGAACGACATGAATTGTCGTGGTTTATCCCCACTGTGTCTCATTTTGATCCTCACTATTGCACAAGTGATGAGATCACAGATATTAGCTGCAAATAGGCTTGCAAGGTTCAAGGTCCTAAGAAGAGGACATGACGCCACCCAAAAGGAATTGGGCATTGCGTTGCCACCATAGATGGTGGCATGTTGGCACCATAAAGTGGCATAAATGGTGTCACAAGCCGTGGCTCTTCAAGGAAGAGGGGGAGACCACCTTATGTTCGATATATACTCGATTAAAGGAAAAAAGTGAGTTTGGCACAATTGGATCCATTGATCCATAATCTCAAATCCGCCTCATAAGAATTCTTGGATTTTGGTTATCACTGGGGGACGCCTCAGATGTTAGAACAAATCCTTGAATATATAGAGATCTCTACCAAATACAAACCACATGAGGATGTAGGATATTGAGTCTTCATATTGAACCATACTTCGTTGAGAAATAACAACGTAGTAATTTTGGCCCAATGGAAAGAAGTGATCCAGCATGAACTAAAGTTCACTAACAAAGAGATAGGTATTTTGGCCACGTGAAGCCGACACCGCAAGTGTAAACCCTATCATATATCTTTGTTAGGATGCGTATGAGAATTAAGAATATAGACTCACTTTATGGCGCGAGGTCTCTCACAAACGCACTGGAATCGACTACGAGGAAATATTCTTTTGTAATGGACCATAAAGAGATATTCTCGTAATGGAAGTCATTGTACTCCACTACCTTATTAGTTTGGTAGATTCTGAAAAATTGACAAATGCAGCTTATGAATGGTGAAATAAGGTATCTCTTTGGAGATCGAAATTAATAGATATACATGAAAGTCATAGAACAAACTTTATCCACCCAAGAAATGGTTCTAGATCACGTAGCGTTACAAAAGGAATTGAAACGTTCACGAAGTAAAATACTTGATTATGAATAGGGATCAGATGTGTTACGTCATTGCGTATTCAATATGGATTTGCAGTCTTTTGATGAACTAAAAAGATGTCGTCATTACAAATCCTAAGTCGAGAATGAAAAAGATCATTGGGAAGACATAATCTCAAAATGGATCTTGAGGACTATAATATTGATGATTAACCATCAATCGGCTTTTAAGCACTCTAAATGTTAAAAGTGAGGCTTCCATAACTCCCATGATCAGTCAAAGTCTTTAAAGATATATCCGTTTTCGTCTAAATAAAAGATGACGAATAAGTGTCAGGAAATGAGATTCCCTATACAAGTGCAAAGACGCATTATTGCACTTAATACAATATACTTGACTCAACCTCTCATTCGTTGTATAGCTTAGCGCCCACGCAACAACAATACCTAAAGGTTTAGGTTTATAGTCCCTATAAAGAAAAGAGAAAACGACATTATTAGAATGAATTGTATTCATGTCGTTACACATTTGGCGTAAAGAAATACGTACCAAATAAGATGCATCATTAAATATGCAAAAGTTATCAAAACTCTCATGATTAATGTAAAGATCAGGGGGAGGTGCAGACATCAGGGGGAGTCTAGCACATATATGTTAATCTTAAATGTAATAGGTGTGTTATGCTCTTTTCTCCTTCGACCAAGGTTTTATTTTCTCCCATTGGGTTTTGTTACTTTGCAAGGTTTTTAATGAGGCAACATCTTATGCACCATTATATCTTTAAACTCGGCACAAGGGGGAGTGTTGAAGGAAAAACACTATTAGTGTGCCTTCGTTAAAGCAAATAAAGAAATAAGTTAATGACGTTTATAGTCAACGGATGTAACGGATCAATCACCATTATGTAGCCTTAATTGCCATTGTAATTACCATTTATTTCTATTGTAATCTTGACCCCTATATAAAGGGGATTATCAATGAGATGAGTAGATTTATTCTATTTTCTCTACAACAATCATTGTTTTTTCCACTTACAGTACTAAAAAAAGTCAGTTTATCAAATATTTAGTCATTTTACTTTTCAGCAGCTTATTAAAAAAAAGTCAGTTTTTCTCATAAACCCAGTTGCATCAAACATACCCTAAGTCGATTTGAATTCTCTGTTGAGGTCTTGACTCTTGAGGATATTGACATCTCGGTTATCACCTCATTTGCGTCTTCTGCTTAAATTTGTGTTCTGAGGCTCTTAATTTAGAGCTCAAATGAAATGTACACACAAACTTGCATTTCTTCAAGTTTGGATATTATCATGGATTCATGGTTTACCTATTTGAGGCCGAGGCACATGAATATTGCACTCTGCTAATGTGGCAAATCATGGTCGGTAGGGGTGTTAATCGGTTTGAATGGTTCGGTTTATAGGTGATACCGAACACCAAACCGTTCTATTTATTCGGTTTAGTTCGGTTTGGTTTTTCACTTTTAAAAAAAAAAACCAATTGTGTTCGATTTGGTTCGGTTTGGTTTTTCTCTGGTTTATATCGGTTTTTCTTTCGGTTATTTTGTAAAGAAAATCGGAGTTTCTTTCCTTGTCTACCTACTTGATTCTTAACGAAATAAAAAGAACATGCGGACAGATTTGTAAAATTCTATTTACAAGATACAGTTGCTTCACAAATGCATACAATTGCAAAAAGTCACTAAACAAGTTATACCACATTAGTAGGCATGTTGTCGTTCCAATATCTAAAATTCAAAATATTAAATTTTGACCGTCAGATGTGATCAGCATATTTAAATAAGGATATGGTAAAAAATTCATCTAATGTTGATAATATTTGGGTCTCGATCGATGTGGTCAACATTAACTTAATTTCATCTAATTAAGTGAATTTGTTCTTACCCCCTCCTTTTTGACTAGTTTTGGTGGATTTTTTCATGCACACACTCTCACATATATGTGATGTAGCAGCTCGTGTAAAATTTTCAAAAATTTTACGTTCCAGGGATAAGGCTACCCATAGGGGATAATAAGCGTATAAAGGGTTGACCGCCTCGATCGGGACACAAACGTTATCGAAAATATGTGATTTTTTTACTATAACCATATTTCACTATACGTAACGCATCATGCGGACAAATTTGCAAAATTCTATTTATAAGATATAGTTGCTTCACAACTGCATACATTTGCAATAAGACCACTAAACAAGTTATACCACATTAGTAGACATGTTGTGGTTCCAATATCTACAATTCAAATTATGAAATTTCGACCGTCGGATGTGATCATAATATATAAATACATATATGGTAAAAAATTCACCGAATTTTGATAAAGTTTGGGTCTCGATCGATGTGGTCAACATTAACTTAATTTCATATAATTAAGTGAATTTGTTCTTACCCCCTCCTTCTTGACTAGTTTTGGTGGATTTTTTCATGCACACACTCTCACATATATGTGATGTAGCAGCTAGTGTAAAATTTTCAAAAATTTTACGTTCCATGGATAAGGCTACCCATAGGTGATAATAAGCGTAAAAAGGGTTGACCGCCTCGATCGGGACACAAACGTTATCGAAAATATGTGATTTTTTTACCATAACCATATTTCACTATACGTAACGCATCGTGCGGACAAATTTGCAAAATTCTATTTATAAGATATAGTTGCTTCACAACTGTATACATTTGCAATAAGACCACTAAAGTTATACCACATTAGTAGACATGTTGTGGTTCCAATATCTAAAATTCAAAT
Organism: Argentina anserina; assembly: GCF_933775445.1. NCBI lineage: Eukaryota > Viridiplantae > Streptophyta > Magnoliopsida > Rosales > Rosaceae > Argentina > Argentina anserina. The sequence goes on from NC_065875.1 coordinate 17,076,167, forward strand.
TATGAAATTTCGACCATCGGATGTGATCAGCATATATAAATACAGATATGGTAAACAATTCACCGAATTTTGATAAAGTTTGGGTCTCGATCGATGTGGTCAACATTAACTTAATTTCATATAATTAAGTGAATTTGTTCTTACCCCCTCATTCTTGACTAGTTTTGGTGGATTTTTTCATGCACACACTCTCACATATATGTGATGTAGCAGCTCGTGTAAAATTTTCAAAAATTTTACGTTCCAGGGATAAGGCTACCCATAGGTGATAATAAGCGTAAAAAGGGTTGACCGCCTCGATCGGGACACAAACGTTATCGAAAATATGTGATTTTTTTACTATAACCATATTTCACTATACGTAACACATCATGCGGACAAATTTGCAAAATTCTATTTATAAGATATAGTTGCTTCACAACTGCATACATTTGCAAAAAGACCACTAAACAAGTTATACCACATTAGTACACATGTTGTGGTTCCAATATCTAAAATTCAAATTATGAAATTTCGACCGTCGGATGTGATCAGCATATATAAATACAGATATGGTAAAAAATTTATCGAATTTTGATAAAGTTTGGGTCTCGATCGATAACATATTTAATTATGTATATTAAAAATATCTATAAATAATATAATTTCTTTATAATATATATATATATATATATATATTCGGTTTTTCGGTTCGGTTTCGGTTTCCAAACGTCCCAAACCAAAACCACACCAAATCTTTCGGTTTGGTGCGGTTTTTTTGCGGTTTGGTGCGGTTTTGTTTTTCTTCGGGTTTTTTCGGTTATGGTTCGGTTATGGTTCGATTTTTTTTCGGTTTTCGGTTTTCAATTAACACCCCTAATGGTCGGTCAATAAAACAGATATATTGAGGACTATATATTCCTTTTGTGATGCATTGTGAACTATATATTCAAATAAATTGAGGGAGTCCAAAAGCTAATTCCTCACCAATCATCTGATTCCTCACCGTCTGTTTAACCACTATTTCTGGCTTTGAATTATTCAGTACAGTCTTCACTCTTCCACTAGTAATCGTTTTTTTCATTGATATATATATATATATATCTTCTTCTAATTTGCAGAATTACTGAATCACATAACGATGAATAATGGTGGTACAATTTAAATAGCGTTGTGTTGTTTACAACATATTTATCCTTCACGTTGTAAGTTTATATTGAAAAAAAAGGTGTGAGAATGAGTCTATTACTGGATTCTAAATTAAAAAAAGAAAAATTTGTGTGCTTAACAACTAGTCTATACAATTTCTGAATCCTGGATCTGCCTCCGGGTGGTGAGCTACAAAACAATTACGTAGCTAGGTGCAAGAACTTTAACTTTACCAAGAGTAAAGCACGTACTCTAGCTTTCACTTTAGCACTATCACATTTGATGAATTAGCAGTAGTTATTAGTGGGGTGGATTACGGGGCCGGGTAATTAAAGTTGCAAATTTCAATCACATTTGATGAATTAGACAGTAATTATTAGTGGGGTGGATTACGGGGCCGGGTAATTAAAGTTGCAAATTTCACAAGGATGATGAGTAGACTTGAGCGAGCAAGATTAAAGCACGTACTCTAGATTTCAACATCTGCTGCTATTTGTTTTTAATTATCTTCCATTATAATAACTCTACGCTCTCTTATCCGATTCATATTCACACTCTTTTTATTCGTGTCGATACATATAAGATAAAACAGAAGGGTCCACGCAGTTTAGATCCATTTCATGGAGACAGAAACTGTATTATTGTATTATTGTTTAGCAGAGAATAAAAATTTATCTATCTCGATCAACTTGCTTAAATGATTTATTCATATATACAGTCATTAAGGGATATTGCGTTGTAACCCTAGTGGGATCGATAGCCAACAAAGAACTAAATTGTTAAGCTTTGTGGGTTCTTTGATGATTGTCTTTGCTTACAATCAATTTGAACTGATAATTAAAGACGGTGAAGTGGTGATCAGTAAAGACGAGAGGAGGAATATAAATTAAAAAAAAAACTGAAGCTGCTTCTTGATATTAGAAGTCGTATTTCTTTGAAACTTAATCTGTTTGATTCTATCAATTGGAACCACGAACAGTGATCAATCTGTTGGAAATATTTTAAAATTCGGACAGAACATGGATCGTCACAAGGGATTGGCTGGTTGCACATGGATATTGTACCTTCTATCAAACAATGGAACAAAATTATTAGGATTATAATCTACCTCGTGGCTTAATTAATTGGATATTTCTTATTCATTCCAAGGTGCCTTAATTGACGCATTACAAATTTGGAAAAGCACAAAAGTAATGGTTACCACGTCATAATCTATTAAATAATTTGGAACTTGTAATGCAAACCTTCATCTTCGAACTATAAATACCCGTCGATACTACTCATTTCTTCCCAACCCGAACTCTCTCACTACAGCTATCATCAATCTCAGTAATCTTCCCCTCCGTTTTCTCAGTTTCCAAACACTTAACTAATCATGGGTGTCTTCAAGTACGAGGCCGAGTACACCTCTGTTATCGCCCCAGCTAGGTTGTTCAAGGCCTTCGTTCTTGATGCTGATAACCTCATCCCCAAGATTGCCCCAGAGGCAATCAAGTCCGCTGAGATCCTTGAAGGAGATGGCGGTGTTGGAACCATCAAGAAGATCACCTTCGGAGAAGGTGATTAGTCTTGTTCACATAGATCGATCTTATGTCAAGTATAAAATTTAATTTGTTGCATGCATGATATTTGCAGGTAGCTCCCACAGCTATGTGAAGCACAGAATTGATGCCATTGACAGCGAGAACTTCGTCTACAGCTACAGTGTGATAGAGGGAGCTCCAGACGTAATCGAGAAGATCTGTTACGAGACTAAGTTGGTGGCGTCCGGCAGTGGTACCGTCATCAAGAGCAGCAGTGAATACCATGTCAAGGGTGATGTTGAGATCAAGGAAGAGGATGTCAAGGCCGGAAAAGAGAAGGCTTCTCACCTCTTCAAGGTCATTGAGAAGTACCTCTTGGAGCACCATGATGCCTACAACTAAGTTTGGTTGATGGTCTAAAACTACTGTAGTGGGTTTTAAGTCGCTCTCTTCCGACTTCAAATAATGGTGTGGTTGTCATATTACTCATATATTTCCTGGTTTTATTTTTGTCTTTGTCGGCTCAATACTGTTTGGCTGAGCTTTTGATTCAAGAGTGAGTGTTGTATTTCTTTTCTCTTTGCAATAAACGAAATGAAAATCATGTTTACATATTACAATTAAAATCTTCTCTCTATAATCTTTTATATATGAAAAACCTTCTAACAAGTTCGCCTATGAATAAATTGAGTCCAATTATTCCTCAAATTTAACTGCATAACTAACTCATGTTGCTATCAACATGATATTGCTTGTATGCAAGTTTCCATATTTCATCTGCATATCATGAGTCTGATGTTATATATTATTGTCATATACCTAGAATGTTGTATTTTAATTCAAAGCTCTCCCCTGTTGATACCAAGGCCGGACTCTCGAAGTTTTTCTTTTTGGTACAAACGAGACCAAAAGGTTTAAGAAAGAAAAGAAAAACAAATACCTCTTATTTGAAAAGTACTATTTTTGGTAAGAATGTCTGTGTTCCTTTCCCTGTGCACATGATGTATGGATATGGTGTCAAATTACATCATTGAAGAATTGCAATTAAGAACAATGGTGCCAAAATATCTTTTTTCTATATACTTAACCCTACTTTGAATTATATATTCAATATACTCACCCATTCAAATATAGTGTGTTGTGTATAAATATATTTTTATATATACACATTGTTGGAGGATGAACAAAACGAGAATAATAACGACATAATAGAACAGAACATAACCGTTTATTGATTGATAATGAGGCCAATATATAGGCATTACATAACCACAATCAGTAGGATTCAGAGTCCTAATCTATTACAGAGATGCAAATCTATCTCTAACAGGAAACTTAATAAGGTTAACACACACAATGGTAGAATAGTAATTCTCTCGGAATGCACATTTATTTTTAATTTTCAATGTATTTATTTATTTATATTTTTTCTAATATCTTTTAACATACCATATCACATAAAATAATAAATATATAAATCAATAACATGTTTCGAAAAAACAAACATTGTAGCAAGTGTTCCTCTTAAGTAATTTTATTAATTTATTTTATTATTCAATATGAATAAATATATAATGACAATAATACCCCTTAAATGTATGACATGTGACTTAAAATTGGATTGAAAACATTAAATTTGATAGATATGGTGCAAATCGGCAATTTTTACCAAGTTTATGAGGTAAATTGACTCAAATGCAAGTTCAGAGTGTAAATCGGCAATTTTTACCAAGTTTAGGAGGTAAAGTGACTCAAATACAAATTCTGAGTGTAAATTGACAATTTTAACTAAATTTAAAGTGCAAATCGGCATTTATGCCGTATACAAATTAAGCGAAAATTAATTCAAATATCCAACAAAAGTGGGCTAGTTCAAGGGCCACCGGAGCCAATCTGGACCGAGACGACTATAAAATCTAAGACCCCACCCAATGACCCAATAATTCCCAAAATGCGCATCTCATATATATCCGTGGCATAAGTGTCGATTCCAGTAACTCCACCAGCGCACCAAGGAAAGGACATGTAGGTCATTATCACACACACCCAGGCCCCTTACCGTAATTTCCTGACCAATATATATACACGTCTCCTCCCGAAACCTTCTGGACTATTCCCCTTTCCTCCTCAAAAACCAAGCTCTCTCTCTACCCTCCACACTTCCCAAACCCTCCTAGTACGACGCCGTATTTGAAATGTCTAGCCACGGTGGAGTTTCGATCGGTCGGGCTCGGGGCGAGAACCGGTTCTACAACCCGCCCCCGATTCGAGAACGACAACAACTGCTCCAGAAACAGAAGCTGGAACAGGAGAAAAAACAGCAGCAACAACAACAGCTGTCCGTGTCGGTGGTGGTGGAGTCCGACGACTGTGCCACGTCGCACAGTTCCGGGTCGGGTCGGGAAGCCCTCAGCGAGGCCGCCAATTTAGATCGGTTCATTGAGTTCACCACCCCATTGGCTCGTGCTCAGTTTTTGCCCAAGGTAGTTTCAAATTCATTAATCAAATTGGTTTTCGGGCTGTTTTTGTTTAGTTCAATTGGACTGAAATTTTAGGAAAGTAGATATTTTTATGTGGCATTGCTGAGAATTTCCGCAATTTGTGATGCTAGGGACTTACAAATAGTTTAAAATTGAGATAGTTGTATGATCAATTGAGCTGATTGAACATGTGGTTCTGATGGTAGTGTTTTGTGTTTGTGGATGATAGACGAGTAGCAGGGGATGGAGGAGTCATCGGCCGGAGTCGCATCCCTACTTTGTGCTTGGAGACTTATGGGAGTCTTTCAAGGAGTGGAGTGCGTACGGCGCGGGTGTTCCTCTTCTGTTAAATGGGAGTGACTCTGTCATACAGTACTATGTTCCGTATTTGTCTGCCATTCAGCTCTATTTAGACCCATCAAAGCCTCCCACAAGGATAAGGTCAGCAGCAGTATGATAAATTAGATTGCTTATGTTCTTTCTCAGTATGTGTGAGTTCTTCTACTTGAGCTGTATGGGTTATAATTATGTTTGTAGCCACTGTCTTCATGCATTGTGTTTGATCTGTTGCCCCTGTTCATGTTTTAGTTCCATATAGTCAGATTTATGTGTTTTAAGATAAGTGTGTCATCTCTTTGGGCACACTCAACAAGCTACTGATTTTGATGCTGATTATACAGTATTCTGTATGCCAGCATCAAGTATGTGTTGATTTCTTATTTGATCAATTGTTAATTGTTAAGGGCTTCCTTGCATTTGTCTTGAGATTATTCCGTTTGGTCTTTAACCCTTGTTTAAACTTCTTCCCAATTATTAGGTAAACTTATAAGGTAATGACTTCATTTACTAGACCCTCTAGTAGTTTAAAGTCTGTTGTAAAATACCCTCCCTAATCTTAAACGGAATGCAGACACTTAAATATTGCTAGGTTGCTGAAGTTGCAATATGGTCTCCACTTCTAGTGGGCCTTTGACCCTCTGAGGACAGGAATTTAGGAATCGCAGTCCTTTCAAGGTATGCAAGAAATAGTGGCCATTGTAATTTGTATTAAAAATAACTTGTGCAGGGGGATTATGGTAATGAATTTAGGATTGATGTTGCAATGTGAGGTATCTAGGCATTGATAATTAAGTTCTTGATACATGGTAACTTGACATGTTAAAGGTTTAGGTGTTTAACATGGGGGCTATTGACAGCACATTGCAGAATTTGCATGCTAATATTTATTATGAACTTTATCTTCATTGGGTGAAACCAATCACATCTTCGGTAGTAAACCAATCTTATTACATAATTTTTCTTTTGTGTATCTTCTCACAGGAGGCATGGTGATGATAGTGATGCAGAGTCATCGAGGGAGACAAGTAGTGATGGCAGCAGTGATTGTGGTGCAGAAAGAAGAACAAATGGTGTTGTTGATAAAACTTGGAGTTGGCAGAGTACTGCTGATGTAAATGGCCTTGGTTGTAATAGAGTCTTACCAAGAGATAAACCCTTAACTGGTTCTTCAAGTGATGAAAGTGAGATCTGCAACCCTCCAGGTCAGCTTGTATTTCAGTATATGGAGCATGATCAACCGTTTGGCCGTGAACCTTTGGCTGATAAGGTAAGTATTGTCCCAGAACTCTTTACACAATTGAATCTCTTTTTTTTCTTTTTTTCTTTTTTGCTATTTTGAATCTATTAGTTAATATTCGTGACACAAAGTTCATTGCATCCAACAGATTCAAGTACTTGCATCCCAATTTCCAGAGCTGAGGACTTACAAGAGCTGTGATTTATCACCTTCTAGTTGGATTTCTGTAGCATGGTATGCATTTATTTTCGTATTTACTGGTAGTACACATACAGGAAGGATTCTCATTTGAATATGGATCTAAAGTTGTTGCTATGTGCATTCTTAAATTAAGGTATCCAATATATCGGATACCAACAGGTCCGACATTACAGAGCTTGGATGCTTGTTTCTTGACCTTTCACTCCCTGTCGACTCCCTTAAAAGGTACATTTTTCTGTCCTAACTGGTGTGTGCAAACTATACATGCACTTCCTCTTTTTGAAATTTCAATGTGGTTATAACATTGATTTGTGCAGGTACAAGCACTGATAGGCTTCGTCCCAGCGGTGCACGACCTAGAGAGGTTCAAAATGCCAGCTACAAACTCTTGTTGCCAACCTTTGGATTGGCTTCCTACAAGTTTAAGGGTTCCTTTTGGAACCCAAATGGAGTTTATGAGTCTCAAAAGGTAAATTCCCTATTGCAAGCAGCTGAGAACTGGCTCAGGCTATTGCATGTTCATCACCCTGATTTTAACTTCTTTGTGTCGCACAATACACTTCGAAGGTGATGAGAGCTGGTGCTCGTCAGCTTTAAGTTATCATCCCAGTGCGTGACACGGGATATAATCTACTTTTAAGGATCGTATTCACTGGCCCGTTTTTCATGTTAGTGGTTGGATAACAATGTACGCACTCCTATCCTTAAATTATGTAGATTTGCATCAAAGCAAAGTTGAGTGTGGTTGTGGCTTTTCTGAAGGCTCGAGATGAAACTGTGATTTAAAGGCCTTTTATTGGGAAGTGTGTGATTCAAAATGGGCATCATGTATTTTGGATCAGGGATTTTGATGAGTACTCGTACTTTGTTTGCGATTTCCAGCTTAAGATGATATGATCCTTCAGGGACATGTCACTGGGTTTTTACTTTTATTACTATTTAGATGATGAAGAAAAAAGTTTGCTAGTTCTTGTACATCTATGATCTATGTATAGGTGTTATTCCTTTCGTACGTTTTACTCTTATTGTACGAATCGACAGATAAATTCAACAAGAAAATCTTATGTACCTTTCCTTCTATGATTTGTTCACTTGATGATCTAGATTGCTTACTGTCATTAATTTTTTGGCTACCTTGTGCTACTAGCCAGCGCATAGATTGGTCAGAGGCTCCTGCCTAATTTTATCAAAGGAACACGGTCCATACCCTATCTCAGATGGTCTTCCAGGGTTAGGCTGTGTTGTACTTGTACTGGTTTAGAACGCATGAGTATTATACATTAGGCATCCGCATTCTGTCAATACGAGAAAGAACAAATTTGAGGCATAGAGCGAGATGCATTCATGCATCGCTTGAAACCTGTTAGATGGTATACATTACAACCTTAGGTTTGTCCCTCATTAGCAAGCCAGCTTGATCCTTCTCATTTCCAGCATAGCAGTGTGCACAGATCTAGTCAGGATGTAATGATAGCACATAGGTTCAATAGATCTTTCCCTTGACTACAGTAGATATTGAAAGTTCTTAAACCTTTTCCCCAATTCCCCACTACTGACTTACTGGGCAATGTTGAATTTATCTTCTTTAACAGTTACATATTGGGGGCAGCTTCTGTCAACAAGCTCTCGTAGCTCAGTTGGTTAGAGCACCCGTTTAGTAAGCGGGAGGTCTTGAGTTCAACTCTCAACGAGAGCAACTGAATAGCTTTTTTTTCTCCTAGCTTAAGCTGAAAGCCTGAAGGTAGCTGTAGATCTGTCTTTGTCCCAACAACGCGTACTACTTCCGGTTTTGTTAGCCTCCAAATCAGTACACTTATGTATCAATCGTCAGTTAGTTCTTATCGAAGTGCTCCTTGTGCACTAGATAAGTTTAAACATTGAAAGAGTAGAAAGGGAGCTCTAGATGATAAGTTGTTATTTTCATATAACTAGGTACAATACAAATACATAGTTGTTCTCTTCTAACTATTACCAGTTGTTACATAAATAGAACCACCTTTTTCCCGTCTTACACTAGGGCTCTGGGTCCTGACTTAGGATTGGCCATAACTGCTAGCCGCTTTTAACTCATAAGTCATCAAGAATGGTGGACATCAGCAATCCTTGGACAAATTTACACTTCCGAGCCTTCTCCTCTTGATCTTTAGTTGATAGAGGTGGTTGTTGCACAATTCTGTAACCACAATTAAGTGTTGAAATTAGGATACCATAATAAATTCGCTATAATAGACGCGCAAAAGTGCTAGAAGATTCCTAAAACCAATGCCTTGATAGATAGGGTTCTCAATTTCACATAATGCAACGAAGAAAAAGAAACGACCAAGTGTAATGATCATACCTTTCTGAGGACTCTTCTTTTATGTTTTCCTTCATGAAAGGCGCTTCAACTAAAGGATGGGGTTGTTCACTCACATGTTCATCAGGGGCATTGTATATAAAAGAAGACAACAGAGGATCAGGTTCTGTATTTGAGGGAAATGCAAATGAAGACCCTCCCAGAAGGGCTTGCAGACTTCCTTCTCTCAGCTCTTTCCTTAATATTGAAAATGTTGAATTAGATCCCCTGCGGAATTTCCTTTTGCGCTGAACGTAATGGATAGTTAAGGAACACATCACTTTCACTGAGACTCGAGCGCTAAAACATGTATAGATCATCAACACACATGGAAGGAAAAGCTACTATATGGATGGAAATAAGTAGTCAATGTAATAGAAAAGAAAATGGGTGGATGCAGATCATGAATCACGATGATTGCACCAAGTAATAAAAACAAGGGGCGGTAAGTTTTTATCATCCTGGCGCCGGCTGTGTGCACGGATACATGAAAGAAAGCGTACCAGCTTATTCTAAAAACTGATCTAAATTAAATGAGGATAAGAAAGACTTTCTTAAGACTGAATTTGAGACATTCAACTTTCTAATCCCCCCCCCCCTCTTTTGAAGTAGAGCTAAACATCTTAATTTAACTACACCTAATAACCGCACATGGAAGTTTCTAGTGATGCACCGAGTATTAACATCTACCACAAACAAAGCAAGCACAAATATATCCAAAACCAGATCGAAATTCAAAAGGATATCTTTAACAAACTCCCGTGTTGCGTGGTAATATGGGTGACAAGATTTGCTCCAACCCTCTTTGCACAAACTGGACAGACCTGTAATAGAACAAAGTCAAGGTTAAAACACTTAATGATAAGGAGCAGGATCATATACAAGACATTGAAAGAAGTTCATACTCCATTGATAGGTACCAGATGCTTGTCTAGTGACGAACACATTTCACATCAATATTACAACACAAAAGGAAAAACACAATTTGCTTAGTAAAAGTCTAACAAAATTTGATTGTATTAATGATCAACTCTCGTCTCATCATCAACTTGATCACCCCACTCCACAAACTCGCATCTGAAACCTACTCAATCAAACTCAATGCAAATTCATGTCAAAGACAAACAACTCTTTCGCAACCACAGCCACAGCTTATCAAAAAGACACCATAACACTCATACGGTACCGAAACACTACCTAAATCACAAACTACAGAAACAAACACTCCAAAATCCTTCCTTTCTAACCTAAACCGAAACCAAAACCCACCACAGAAACTCTTACACTGACATCCACAGCTAACAAAACACATCCCCAAAGCTCAAAAACACTCAAAAGCTTCCATCTTTACACATTGCTAACAAAACATCAAGCTCCAACCAGCCAATTAACGCACAAAGCTTCAAACTTGAACTTAAAAAACAAAAACAAAAAATAAAAGAAAACGACATACCCCATTCTTAGCCTCAATAGGATGCTCCTCATCGATGTGACAACAAAGCCCAACGACATCAAAATCCTCAGCGCAAAAAGGACATAAAAACTCAGCCTTTATCTCATCGTCTCCCTCCATCTCCTCGTGCCCGAACAGATCTGAAATCCCAACACAAAACCCCATCAAACCCAAAATTCAAAACCACAAAAAGAACCAAACTTTACAAACAAACCAAACAAAAAAACACGAACCGGATCGAGACTGGTACCGCCTGGCGTTGGATGATGAGAACAGATTGCTCCACGAATCAGAGTCCATGATGATGTATTGACTCGGTACCCTTGGGGAATTCAATTAGGCCAAATTGAAACCCTAGAGATTGAAGGAGAGGAAAGAGAGAGATAAAAAGGCGAGTGTGAGCGAGTGAGAGGCAGCGACCAAGAAATTGCGTGTGAGACAGAACACAAGCAGAGACTCTCTACCCAACTCGCGCAAGGGGTTGGTGCAACTTTTTATAGTTTGGTTTTTGGCGCAAACGCCCATTGGCTTTGAGGTGAATTACGTTGCTGCCACTAACTACCTGAGAACCATACGATTTTTCATTACCATCTGCTGAGGTTTCATTGGACTCTCGTCGTGTCTCTTCCCTCCGTCACTCACACGTGTGGGAATCCTTATTTTTGTATTTTGTTTTTTGAAAAAGGAAACTTTCTACTTAAGCTTTTTCATGTGGTTGGATGCGTTTTATTTAGTTCAAAGACTTCAACATAGGTCATCAATTGGCCCACTGCCTTTTTATGGGCCTAGGTCCGGCCCGGCCCGATGAAAAGTCCATTCAAGTCTGGTCTTATGGGTATAAGGCTGGGTAAAAGCCAAGGATTCAAAGCCTTTGTCAGGCCTTGCGTTTTATTTAGTTCAAAGACTTCAATGGAGGGTCATCAATTGGCCCACTGGCTTTTTATGGGCCTAGGTCAGGCTCGGCTCGATGAAAAATTCATTCAAGTCCGGCCTTATGGGTATAAGGTTAGGTAAAAGCCGAGGACTCAAAGTGTTGGTCAGGTCTTGCGTTTCATTTAGTTCAAAGACTTAAACGGAGGGTCATCAATTGACCCACTAGGCCAGGCCCGGCTCGATGAAAAGTCCATTCAAGTCCAGCCTTACGAGTATAAGGCTAGGTAAAAGCCGAGGATTCAAAACGTTGGTCATGCCTTGCATTTTATTTAGTTCAAAGACTACAACGAAGGGTCATCAATTGGCCCACTAGTTTTTTATGGGCCTAGGCCCGGCCCAATCCAATGAAAAGTTCATTCAAGTCCAACATTTTGGGTATAAGTTTGGGTAAAGGCCGAGGTTTCAAAGCCTTAGTCGGGTCATCAATTGGCTCGCGGGCCTAAAAGCTCATGGGCGGCCCGACGGCCTTATGGGCCAAGGCCCAGCTCGGCCCGGTGAAAAGCCCATTTAAGTCCGGTCTTATGGGTATAAAACTGGGTAAAGACTGAGGGTTCAAAGCATTAGCTCGACCCATTTGAGCCTATAAGGACAAAGTCTGGCCCAGCCCAAAAAAGCTCGCCCGAAGCCCATTTAATTTTAAAACTAATAATTTAATATGTAGTTATGTATTAAACATGTGCAGTAATTAAATTATTAAGTTATATTTATTATATTTTGTATTATATTTAGTTCATGATGCAAGATGAAATAACTGTATCTTTATTGAATGATATGAGGACATATATATAGGCATTACATAACCTCAATCACGTAGGATTCGAAGTCCTAATCTATTACAAAGATGTGAATCTATCTCTAACATGAAACCTAATGAGGCTAAGACACACAATGGTATAATAGTAATTCTCCCGGAACACTCCCCCTTGTGTCGCATGGTGCACACATCGTTGCCTCAGTAAAAACCTTGTTAGGCAAAATAAAAACCTCTTGGGTGAAAAACAAAAGCTTGATCGAAAGGAAAAAGAGCACAACACACCATCTACATTTGATAGCATCATGTGAGGTAAACCCCCCCTGAAGTCTAAAACACAACTCCCTCTAATTAGTGTCATAATCATAGAGTACAAAGAAGAACGTATACAACAGTCATTACATGCTTCTCAAAAGTAGTCTTGGGCTAATGATTAATCATTAATCTTGTCATACATCCTTCGATCATACATGCTATACTTAGCCAAACTTAGATCTAAGAAAACATGATTGCATAACAACTCAAAATAAGAGTTTCTAATGAAAATCAGATACTCTAGTAGAATGACATTCACTCACTTAAACGGTCATAACTTCTTCGTCATAATAGATATCAGTGAACCGTAAAATGTTCTGGAATGTAGACACTCGTGGATTTCCAATGACATAAAGCTCACACCTAATTTGACCGGAACAGTTCACAGTGCTCTATCGAAATTTGACTGACTTGCAAATTTCCTGACATAATTGTCCTACTTTGCTAAAACGGACATAACTCACACAATACGATAACTATGAACAAATTGTTGATGTCCCTGGAAAATAAACACATTGACATTTCCAACAGTACCAAGTTCACCATATTTCATTGAGTGAGCTATCATGTAGGTCTTGTTGAATTTGACATACGAAACTTGACAGATTCTAATTTGTCATATTCAATGTGTCTTTCACAAAGGAATTAACATTTCCAACAGTACCAATTTCACCATATTTCATTGAGTGAGCTATCATGTAGGTCTTGTTGAATTTGACATACGAAACTGGATAGATTCTAATTTGTCATATTCAATGTGTCTTTCACAAAGGAATGGGGGAATTGACAAATGAAGGACGGATTTTGGTCTGAGACAGAACTGTAGGCATCCTTTACACTTCCAGTGTCGACTGCTACACCAAGACATAGGTTGATGTTGCTGGAGCTGCTGGCGGCGTTGGTGTGAATAGGATTTGCGTTTGTTCATTAAGTGTAAAACTAAACTCATGTCAAAGAGCAATGCAAATCCAATGACGATGCATAAGCGCACAGTTAATCACATCATAATGAAAGTAATAGTGTCACAGTAACACTTACATGTATGAATCTATAACTCATTGAAACTCATCATCATCTTTAGTTAGATGGAATAGAGAATCCAAATTGACTTTCATATGAACACATATGGGTATGAGTTTTTGCAACTGATTGTACTACGTTCTCTCAAACGTCGCAATTTGACTGCATAAGCTCTCTGTGGTCTGGAGGCATTTAAGGTCCCTTGGGAACTCTCATATCTGTGTTAAGATCCCTTTACATATACACTATAACCACTATCATATGCTGCAAATCAGTTTTCATGGACACTACTACTGATTAAGTAGCGGAAAACAATTATGTCCATAATGAGATAATATAACTCATCGTAGTCAAAACTAGGATAATGAGATAATATTTGCGCAAATATCACATGACTTCATCTTTCTCATTACATTTCCGAACAATGACTAACATAACAAGTCTAGTTCAGCCTGTATTGATTCTTTCCACTTCGGTCAAGTTGCTCATCGTTGATACTTTACAACGAAATAAGAGCATAACTGAATACATCATCAATCATGGGAGATCAATCTATAAACACATGTGTGCGCTTATACGATCAATTTGAGAGATTTCTTTTGTTCTCGAACATCAACAAAATGAGTATGTAGCATCCCACAGAAACTTAGTTGATATACATGTTCAGAGAATATATCTTGATGATGGGCGAAATACTTGTGCCTACTGATAGAGCGTTAATTAAAACGTCTATAATAAATTCTGTAAAACATCATAGTTAGTATAAAGTATGCAGGGATCGTTCTTTCCGGGGAATTGAAAGGAACTCTAAACTTTTAATGTTAACAAATAATGGGGGGTTTGAGATTGATTATTAACTACTTTAATAAAACCTATATTACTATTTACATGATCGACTTCTCTTTAAAAAAAACTTAAATCAAATTTACTATTACACCACATAATTACAAGTTCAAACCTATCATGCATTCTAATTTGACCAATTACATACTTTTTAGACACCAATACAATTAGAGCCTTAGGGAATCATCTAATCATGCAAGATTTCAATTATCATTTAGATTGACTTATGGCCTAATCTAAATTTGTATGCAATCGAATTCAATAACACTTAGAGTAGAAATCAAATAAGATTACATTTAAGTACCAAATCTTTGTTGGAGATATGTTTCATGTATGGCGTCACCCACCATGGTTTCACATGCAAATTTCCAGAATTTTTACCACTTTTAATCAACACAAACCGAACCTACTTAAGGCATGATTTGATTTGTGTCAATATGGTTGATGAATCTAGCACTCAAACACAATCTTAGGGACTACATCCAAGCACTAAATTCATATGCACATATCTGAAAATTATCTGAAAGTATGAGAAAGATAATTAGAACACAACAATAGAAATACAAACTCATTAATTATAGGAAACCATCAATTCGGCAAAGATCCAAATATCCAATAAAACAATCTGAAAATTTTGATTCTTGATACAAAACAATAATCCCACACAAACATCATACTACAATCTTTATAGACAAAGTATTGTAAAAAATCAAAAACGAACAAACCTGTGGAGATGAGTTGCAAGAATCACATGTTGTAGGAACCTTGGAGGTGTGTCTTCAATGGTGATTTTCAGTGGAGATGAAATTTGTATATGAGGGAGAATGACTTGCTGTTTTGATGAAGGATGTTTGAGATAGTATTTTAGTAGAGATTTGGCTCTTGAATGCAAAGGAGAAATGATCTTTTTATTTGTGAATGATGTGTTATTTATAGAAGAGTTTTAGCTCTTTGAATATTATAGCTTGAACTTTTTCTCCTCAATTTCTTTCACTTATTTTTGTCATTGGTGGGTGCAATCTCCATTGATAAATTTCTTCTTTTTCTTCTTTTTTGGTGTCTCCTCCTTTCTCTTTTGCATTATCTATTTTTATTATCTTTCTTTTTCTTTCTCCTCAAATTCTTTCACTTATTTTTGTCATTGGTGGGTGCAATCTCCTTTGATAAATTCTTTCTTTTTCTCCTTTGTAGGTGTCTCCTTATTCTCTTTTGTATTATCTATTTTTATTCTCTTCCTTTTTGTTTTTCTCATTTTCTTTCACTTATTTTTGTCATTGGTGGGTGCAATCTCCTTTGATAAATTCTTTCTTTTTCTTCTTTTTTGGTGTCTCCTCCTTTTTTTTTTTCCTCATTTGCTTGACTTTTTCACTATTTTTTTTCCTTCATTGTACAATCTGAAAATAATAAAAGAAAATACGATTCATATAAAAATATCAAGTAAGTTACTATAATAGGAGAGTAAGATTTAGGAAAGTTACGGAATAAAAGTTTAAATTCAAGTAAGATTTTCCCAAATGGTACGTTTTCTAGTCTAAAAATGATTCCTAATGCAAGAAGGACTCTCAAGATATCGCCAATGCGACCAAAATGTAGAAAGATGAAAACTCTTAATCTAACTAGGTTTCCTAGTCCTACAGGGATTCGTACTCAAACTAGGACTATAGACCAATTCTGCGTTTTTAACTCATATAAGCACAAAAATGTATCTAATACCGCCAAAGACTCTTAATACGATTCAATAACTCAATAGCACAACAATAAGGGCTAAACAAAGTACAAATGGAGGTAAAAACATGTTAAGAACGTCGCACAAAGTGCTCTTATCACCTACGCACCTTGCTTCTTTCGGGTTTTGATTCTAGAGAATTTGTGGTCTCCCCCTTATCTAGGTAGGAGCCAAGACTGAAGCTATGACCCTTACTAGTCCATCTTTGT
This sequence comes from Argentina anserina, assembly GCF_933775445.1. Taxonomy (NCBI): domain Eukaryota; kingdom Viridiplantae; phylum Streptophyta; class Magnoliopsida; order Rosales; family Rosaceae; genus Argentina; species Argentina anserina. The sequence continues at coordinate 17,092,660 of NC_065875.1, forward strand.
GTTTGCCACCTTTATTTTGTGGTGCAATACAACGGGCACCGACAACACCATAGCGTACGATGGTGTCATTGTCGGCTTCCTTCCCACTGTCAGGAATGGTGTCAACGGTGCTAGGACTAGGTTATATGATATTCTCTCATATTCTGAGAGTTCCAACCTTACCGGAACATCACAGCATTTATGTACGATCTCGTCACTTTCGCAATATCGGTAAAGTCATTGAGCATCGAATCTTTGACTTTTTGGAGGACGATAATGCGTTGCACTTTTGGTCACTTTAAGTAGTGCATGATCTTAATGAGACATAGTGCCACACCACATTAATTCCTAACGTTAAAACCGGAATGAGAGCATTTCATATCTCCTCCTAACAACGGGAAGTGTCTCTCATCAAAATGACCGTTGCGGATATATCCCACCTTCAGGGATGGCAAGTGCACAGTCACCATGATACCCCTGTTGGAGCATGGCCCATTGTTTCCGAAGCCATGCGACTATAGTATGAAGGTCGTCGCTTGATCGATCGCGACATCTAGAAAACGGTAGGAATTTTGGAAAGCATCGACATCTCCTTCAACCTGACTCAAGATGGTGACAACAGATGTGCCATCATGACTGCTGCTTGCTTCTGGAATTCCGCAAGTAATACCTTCGACTTTCAATTTGGTCAAATGGGTATATCTTTGATAGACATATATGCTATCGTAGGTCTACCGGTTGGTACCAGGCCCTATAGATATCAGGAATATTTTGATGCTTAGTGCCCGGTCACCGCCACCCGCGACATTGGTATCTATCAATCGTATGACTCCTAGCTTTCCAGTTTTGATCGCAATCATACTGCCAATGCTGGAATCGCCTTCTTGGAATTTTGGCTATCCAAGTTCATGTTGTGCTCCAACTCTAAGAAGATGACTGGGCACCACCTGCAGCTCGCGACTCTTCTCTACAATGGCCACACTATGAGACAGCGCAAATAGTTCTGGCAGAACTCTACCGTATGCTGCGCGCGCTTACTATGGAACCCCTCAACTATCATAGGCTTTTAGGACCTATGTGGATTCTAGACCTCTGGATCCAGGTTTACTTTGTGCAATTGCGAAATGAAAATGCAAGGGACTTCCGTCTAACAGAAGTGTTGGGAAAAGCATTTGTCGGTTTGGAGCCCAACTTTACTCTTCGCTACGCAGCATGCTTCGAGTACTTCTACACCCTAGATGCCTCAGTTCTTGACTCCGCACAGCTGCTCCTAGACCGCACTCACCCTGATGCCATCTGTGGCGGCTTTTTAACCCTCAGACGCTATGACGAGGAGAGTCGGCATCTGTTTGAACAGGCTATATCAATGGTGGAGTTACCTCGACATCCCTGCAATGGAGTAGAACTCTATGCCCCCCCATCTATTTGCGAGGCAGTTAGGCATGGCTCAAATGGTTCCATTCCCTCCCATTGAGAGCCTGAATCTATTTTCCTCATGGCAACGCCCCATGGTTCCCGTCACTGACACCAATCTTGGGCACCAGCCCCCGTCTCAGTTGCAACCTACTCCCCTTCCTGTGATAGCAAGTGGGAGTATCCTTCGCTGCTTTCGTGTCGACAAAGCTTATCCCCAATGGTGGAAACAGATCAACTCTGGCCAGTGGGAACAACGATCGTGAATCATCTTTCAATACATCTTCCAGACGGAGCTCATAAGATACTTGCAGGAAGATCCTGAAGTTCCTGGTGATGAGGATTTGCTGCGAACAGTTATTCCAAACGCTGTCAGAATTGTTTCTTCAAGGGTAAAATCCTAACGCTCCTCCGAACTCCTACATTTCTTATTCCGACACCGATTTAAAACCACTAACTGGTTCATATTGTAGCTTTTTGAGAATATAGCTGGTGCTTCCTCCTCCCTTAGCCGTAAACGAGGGAGAACAACCCCTAGCCCTGATAACGACAAGAATGATCCTAACGCCATAGACTTCAATCCTGTAAGTCCTCACCCCTATTTGATATTCTTAAAAAGGTCTTAAATGTTCGCCACTAACCAATATCTGTGACCCTCAGCTGATTCAGAGGAGAAGAACGGCTGCCTCAAGCACCTCTGCCCCGCTCGCGGCTGATGTAATACCGCGTGCATCAACCCACCAGGTCAACCCTGAGCCAGTGACTGGGACCAGCAACCCAGAGACAGTAATTGAGGTAAAAAGAACACCTTATTTGTTCCAACTGGCGATACATTCATGAACCACTTTGACTGATTCTTATCTGATTTGTAGGTTCGCGAGAACCCCACTTCACCACCTTTGTCTACCCCTCAAGCTGCTGCCACCACGATGGAAGACATTGTTGTAAGTAACTCAAACACATTGTTGCCCCCCAAGCAACACTTCGTTGTTTGCTAAGATGTAATGTCTTTATCTTATGTTGATCGTCTCTAAATCAATGATATCCCTCATGGTTTCTAACACAGGTTCATGTTGACGCTCAGTCGCCTACCATAAAAGTCGCGACTGCTATCCAACAGGCTGTGGTTGTGTACAGAGAACCCATTCAAGCTACTCCTCCTATCCCAGTGGCGAACACTTGGACCTTGGAGCCACAAACCTTAATCAACCCAACGGCAGTACTCTCCCCCTCCTCCTCAACTCAAATTCTGGGGGATGAGGTAGGAGATGAAGAATGTGTGACCAGCTGTCACCAAGAAGATGCAAGTGTGGAACATCCCCTCGCGAATGCGGCTTCAGTGAGCCCTGATGTTGCACCACAACCCCTTTTTAGGATACAATGCTCCTTCTTCTCAATCTGATGGGGTAAAACCCTTAACCACTTCCTGGTTTATATGTTCATGTTCCCCTTTGTAAACACTTGACTGTCTTATTAATTGTTCTTTACTCTCTGTAGGTTGTGGCCATCGCGACTACTTCCAGCCTGCCAATTGTGCCAAATGTTGGGGTCTCTGGATCTACACCAACTGTTGATCCATCAGAGAATCATCCTAGTCCCTCTCTGGAAGATCTTGTAGATGATATATTGGGTCCAGCCAGCCCCTTAATATCCCTAGAGTCTCAAGAACTTGTCCAGGCCCGGGCACGGAACTATCCTCTGAAGATCTAACTGATCCAGCTTGCCTGGCTAAGGTGAAAGATGCCCTTCGCTACCTCAAGCTATACTCACATGATCCCAGCCTAGTCGTGAATGTTGAACATGCACTGAGCACCATTCTATGCCTCATGGCAGAATGCCAAACTTTGAGGAACCAATCTCAGAGTCTGTCGCAACACAACGCTGACGCCAGACACTTTATTACGCAAATCCTTGCCCAACTTAAGCCCAAGCTTCAGCATACCAAGACCAGCCGCTCGCAACAAATCAGTGCATTGCGGCAACAAATCGCGGAGCTTGAAGCTGAGCAAGCTAGGGAGCTCAAGGCTGTGGAGGAAGAGATAAGAAGTACTGTACCCCAGATACAGGAGCGCAAAAGGCAACTGGCGGGCTCTGAGGCTGAAGAGAGGAGGATCAACAACCTGATATGCGACAAAGCCAATGACACTGGCAAACTTCTCCTAGATATCCGCCTTGTTGGACATAAAATGTAATTTGAACATCAAAATATTATAGTAGCAAGAATTGCAATTTATCTTTGTGTGCTCACGTTACTTGAATCTCCTTGACTCGCCAAAAAACCAGATACAGGCCCACGGCCCCGACCCAACTCAATTCACCACCGTCCAAGTTTGCAAGCAAACTCTCGAAAATAGGAGCAATCAATACTAGGCAACGCACAAACCGTTTCAGTGTGACCACCATTACTGTAGTAAATCTCGGGCGCGATCTCCAAATCTGTATCTCCAATCTCAGCCCTTGAATCCAAGTTTCCTCTGCTATAAAATGAAACCCTAAGGAAAGAACACACAACACTCGCTTCCGCAACCTCCAACCATATCTGTTCCATTTCTTCCTTCGAAACCCCTTAGGTTTCTTAAGTTTCATCCCCAGACTTGCAATCTCATCAGCAATCCTCTGAGAGTCTTATTCTACCCTCAAATGTGAGGTGGGAGTCTTATTCCACCCTCATATCCTCCCTTCTTTGTAGTTCAGCACTAGGGATCTGCCCTGCATTAAGGGTTACTCCTAGAGAAGGATTACAAGTGAGAGAGGAAATGACAGCCCTTCCTGTGGCCTATTCATCACTGTTTAGTCACCGAGCATCGGGAAGCAGACTGCCAAATTCAGGACCATAGCCAATAGGTACGTCATGCTCGTCACGTACCTCTTTTGATACGCGACGCGAGCTGTTGTACCTCCTATGTGTAATATCCTCCAATCTCCCTTCTTTGAAGGAACATCAGGAGAGGTATACAAATCAAGGCTCTGGATTCCTCATGCTACCACCAGTTTTCCAATTAGAACCTATGTTTGGCCTTCAACTGGTGCAGCTTAATCTCGAGTTTCTCGCGATGGTGGGATGAACAGGAGGAATCGCGAAGACCTTTCCACCTAGCATAAATGGTATCAGAGCTTGTTAAACCTCACCTGTAATAGTATAGATCTTGTATGAAGTTTCTGGCCACAAAGCCATATGAATAAAACACAATTTGTTTCATAAAAACACTTGTACTGTTTTATTGCTGCGTAACAAAAGTTATAGCCAATTCTGGACCACAAGTATTGGTCTAATGTGTTACAAACAATGCCGGAGCACGATAAAGAAACTCATAAAGTTTCAAAAACTCGATAGTTTCGAAAAAAAAAGAAATTCTGGGCTCCGCTCGCAACCGGCCGTAACATTCGCAACGGTTAGTAACGTTCGCGAGCCGCAAAATTTTCTGAGTCCGTGATCGCTAAGTACTGAGTATCCATGATGTTGCCCCCTGTTTACTTGGTTGAAAGAATGGAAACCAAGGAAACACTAAGTCTGAACACCAGCTCTGTTGCTTGCACCGCTGTTGGTGGATCTTCATACTCCCCAACACTAGGAAAGTATTTCTTAAGATGGCGACCGTTCATGGGATTTTTGTGAACATTCCCATCAGTGTCGCGAAGGTAGTAGGCGCCTTTGCCCATTACTCAATCAATCACAAAAGGACCTTCCCATTTAGCAGACTATTTACCACGACCATCAACTCGCTCACCATACGGCAAAAAAGCTTTCCAAACTAAGTCACAAACTCCAAAGTTGCGTCCTCTCGTGCGTTTGTCATATAGCCGTGCTATCTTTTTCTTTTCTGCAATAAGGCTGTCGAGAACTTCCATCCTTCGAGAGTCTAAGTCCTCATGCTCTTGATACATAGCCTGAACATAGTCTTCACCAATCAGCTGGTGCTGCTCGCGAACCCTCAGCGACTGACCATTAATCTCAATAGGAAGGACTGCATCATGTCCATACATCAAGGCATAAGGTGTAGTACCAGTTGGAGTGCGTTTGGAAGTTCTATAAGCCCATAACGTGTGATCCAACTCTGTGTGCCAAGATCGCGGATTTGCATCCAACATTCGTTTGAGTATAGACATAATGACGCGGTTGCTAGCTTCTGCTTGACCATTCGCTTGAGCATAATAAGGACTGGAATGCAGAAACTTGATCCCATAGCCCGCTAAGAATTTCTGAGTCTTTTCAGCCATGAAACATGCCCCCTGTCTGCGACCAAACACTCTGGAATGCCATACCTAGTGATAATATATTTGAAGATGAAGTCTGTGATTACCTCTGAAGATGTCGTCCTGACTGGTATAGCCTCGACCCACTTGGTGAAGAAATATGTAGCCAGTAGAATGTGCTTGTGCTGTAAGGAAGAATTGGGATGAATCTCCCCAATAAAGTCTAAAGCCCAGCCGCGACCTAGCCAAGGTTTAATGATTGGTTGCAGAGGAACGTCAGGCACATGCTGGACTGGCCCATGCATTTGACATTCTATGCAACCCTGCGCGAAGCTGATGCAGTCCTTGAGCATGGTAGGCCAATAGAAACCATAGCGACGAATGAGCCACCACATCTTTGGACCAGCTTTGTGAGAACCACAATTGCCACAATGAACCTCCCGTAAACACCTCTTAGCCTCACCTCCATAGATGCATCGCAGGTACAAGCCATCTTCTGCCCTGCGCAACAGTTCACCGCCTCGAAGGACGTAGTTAGTAGCAAAATATCTAACCCTCTTGTCCACCGGTGCAGAAGGATCAGTGAGGTACTGGATAATCGGTTGCCGCCAATCTACATCAATAAGGTCAATAATCACTACCAACCATTCATCGTTAACCTCTTTCCTTGTCATAAAGGAAGGTAATGTGCGTCTCTGAACCCTCAAAATCCTCTTGCGAACGCCATCTGCCAAGCGAATGTCCGTAGCCAACTATGTTAATTCATTGGCAGCGAAATTTCGTTCTCGAGGAATATAGTCAAGCACCACGTCTGCAAATTGCTCTAACAATTCCGATGCTCGCTCCCAAAAAGGGAGTAATGTAAAATTGTTGCACCTATAGACACCCTTGAGCTGGTTAATAACTAGGAGTGAATCGCCTAATATCTCTAACTCGGTGACCTCCAGATCAAGTAACAGCTCCAGGCCAATGATGATGGCCTCATATTCTGCCTGATTGTTAGTGCACTTCCATTCTAGCTGAAAAGAGTAACAATGTCTTACTCTGGAAGGATTAACCAATGCGACACCCGCTCCTGATAAATGATCAGTGTTGTTACCATCAAAATACAAAACCCAAGGCTGAGTGTGGACAAAGGAAACAACCACGTTCTGGTCTTCAACGTCCTCCATAATAGGATGCTGCAACAAAAAGTCGGACACTGCATGTCCTGTGAGCGCCTTTAAAGGTGTATACTGTAAAGAAAACTCTGATAACGCCAAGATCCATTTGCCAATCCGACCCCTAAGCATATGTCTAGTAAGCATATACTTCACTAAATCTGTTTGTGCCACCACCACTGTAGTGAAGGACAACATGTAATGACAGAGCTTAGTACCAGCAAAGTACAAAGCTAAGCACAACCTCTCAATTGGCGAGTATCTAGTTTCAGTGTCTAATAAGGTTTGGCTCAAGTAATAAACCGCATGCTCAATCTTTTTCCCCCCTCTCCATCACCATCTTGTGCTAAGAGTCCTGCAATTGAGTAAGGGGATGCTGAGATGTATAGCTTCAGCGGTACTCCAGGCCGTGAGGGTCTAAGAACAGGTGGATGAGTAAGGTATTCCTTGATTTTATCAAAAACTGCTTGTTGCGCAGGTCCCCACTGAAACTCTTGATCCGCTTTAAGCTTCAGCAAAGGCGAAAAGACTGCGGTTTTGCCAGCGGAATTAGAAATGAAGCATCGAAGGAAGTTTATTTTCCCAAGCAAACACTGAAGTTCCTTCTTGTTCCTAGGTGCCGGCGTGTCTAGAACCGCCCTTGCCTTATCCTCAGCGACTTCAATATCTCTTTCATGCACTATGAAACCCAAGAAGTCCCATGCTCAAACCCCAAAAATGCATTTGGCTGGGTTCATACTGAGCTTATGCTTTCTTATCCTGGTGAACACTGTCCTCAAATTATCGATATGATCTTCTTTCTTCTTAGACTTAACCACCACGTCATCGATATATACTTCGAGAATGCCCCCAGCACATCGTGGAAAATCAGGTTCATTACTCGCTGGTACGTAGCCCCTGCGTTGGTCAGACCAAATGGCATATTGTTATATTCAAACACTCTAGTTAACCCTGGACATCTAAACGCCGTTTTGTGTCTATCTGGTTCATAAACAGGAATCTGGTGATAACCAGTTGTGTCGTCCATAAAAGATAGTAGTTCGTGTCCTGCGACTGCATCGACTAACATATCCGCCACGGGCATAGGATAAACATCTTTCGGTGTTGCCACATTCAGATTCCTGTAGTCCACACACACGCGAATTTTGTCATTCTTCTTCCGCACTGGTACTATGTTTGACAACCATTGAGAGTATTTAGCTGGTCGGATAATACCGGCTTGGAACATGTTTTGAACCTCTTTCTTGACTGCTGCTGCTGTGTCTGCACTCATTCGCCGTGGGCTTTGTTGTACAGGCTTGTACCCTTCTATTATAGGCAAACGATTGCAACCCAAATCTGGCGACAAGCCTGGCATGTCCTCAAATTTTTCAGCAAAACAATCGCGGAACTCTTGCAACAACTCTATCAAACGTTATTTAGTTCCTCATCCAAGTTTTTACTTATTCCAACCTCCATAGGCTCCTATGTAGTCCCAAGATTGATCTTTTCCACTGGATTTTTCACTTTAGGTGGAGTATCATCCAAAGCTACAGGTGCTGGTTGAATGAACTCCTCCTCAACTTGAACCTTAGTTAAATCATCCTCGATGCACTCGACTAGCGCCACTGCCCCCCAAGCCTCATGTTCCTCTCTGTAAATAGATAGACGTTGCAGAAAGGACACACATGCTTGCTCTTGCTCCTTGGCCAGTGATGTACTAATGGATGATTAATTTTTGTTTTCACGATGAAGCCAGGTCTATTTATGTCTGTTTTAACCTATACTAAACTTAATCGCGTCAATTCTGTAGAAGTCACCCCAACTGGATGACCCTTGGTATCGATTCCGGTAACTCATAAAGGCCTCATGTCACCATAATAGTATTCCGCATCCAAAATGCAGGAGGCGACGGAGTATGGTCGATCATCTGCTCTCACTAGCTCTGCCTTATCAGTTGTGGGATCCCACATCAACATTTCTTCGTGTAGAGTACAAGGGATGCAGCAAGCTCTATGTATCCAATCCCTGTCAAGTATGATGTTGTATGGAGATGTGCAATCTGTAACGAAGAATGTCTGAAACAGCTCAGAATGTCTTATCTTGACTTTGAGGATCAAAACTCCCAAGGTCTTAGTTAAGTTGCCAGCGAAACTCCTGACCTTGAGATTGCTACTGAGAACCTTGTCATTCGCAATGCCAAGTGCTTCGACTGTTTTCACCGTGATAATGCTAACTGCTGCACCACTGTCAACGAGGATTTTGTTCACTCTCTTACCCTCTATCTCAGTTGATATGTATAAAGGTTTAATGTGTTGAGTCATGGTCGGCGTAGGCTTTGTGAATATCATGAAGAACCGTTGGAGCTCTGTCATCGTGTGGGATTTATTAGCTCCTTCTTTCCTCGTGTCCTTCTCAACAGTTGGCACCTTTATAGATGACAACTTTGCGACTGTACCCACCTCCTGGGCTTGCGTCTCACCTCCAATGAATAGATGAGATGGCATCGGCCGTGGAAGAGCATACTTTGAAGACAAAGTGAACACCATGTTACAACTATGAACAGTGTCTAACCTTGGTATTCCTTCCTCGTCGCTATCTCCGTGACATAGGTTAAACATGTTGCAATCTGGCGTAGCTTTTATTTCTTCATCATAACCTTCCTCCAGCTCGTCCTCAGAAAACCCTAACTCTTGCTCATCACCACCTGATTCTTCCACATTGTCATCCGGCATAGACCCAGTTGGCGTTCGCAAGGGGAACTTGCTCTTGAGATACTCCGTTAGTGATTGCTCCTGATGAGCCTTGGGAGGAATAACCACTACCACAGCCTCAACTTCCTCTGGAACCACAAGTGTTGGTTCTTGCACTATTGGAACCACTAGTGTTGGTTCTTTGATCTTCAGCTTCCATTCAAACTGTGGCTTGATTCTCTCTGGAGCTGGTTCCTGATGGCCTGGCGTACCTACAGACCTTTTAGGCATCCATTTAGATTGCGCAGGTCGAGCAACACTACTTCGCTGTTGTTTCTGCTGAATAGAAACATCATGTGCGTGTTGTTTGTTTGTTGCTCAACCGTCAGTGGACGCGTAAGACAACCTATCATGGATTGAAACTCTTTGTTTAGGAGCAGTTTCCATTGGTCGCCTAATTCGATTATGAACGCTTTCCCTGGGGTATGGCTCCTTCCTGTGGCGATCATTCCGGGGAATGTGCACATATGACTTGAAACTAAGCTTTTCAACTGTCTCTCGCAACAGCCAAAGTGGCTGCTCTAGCTGGTCGCGAGAGAGCTCTCCCCGTTTATATGCCTCTAGCATTCGCTTGGCCATTCCCCATCTTTTCTGTACGTTCCTTTTCTGAGATTTTGTAGCCTCCAGAGCTCTTCCATGCTCCTGAACGTACCAAACATCTGGCTTTAACGACCTCGGTGCAGGCAGTATGTATGGCCATTGTAGCGCCTCGCACGAAGCTTGAGTTTCCGGCGCATTCGCCCCAAATCGCTGCCCTCCAAGAACGTTCGCGACCCCGCCAAGATCTGAGTGTGGCCTTTTCAACACTTGAGCATAAGTGTATGTTTAAACTCTACCTTTATTGGGATTCTTTCTCTCGAAAAGATTTGTCGGCAAGCGAGGCCTCTGATGCCTTCGCGACTCCTCGTGTCTACCAGCATTGTCACAGTTTATGGAACACTGTTTCTTGCATTGATTGCAAAGAACATAAGTTTTTACCTTTGCGACATTCTGTTCCTTGTCCTGTACAACGCTTCGTTGTTTACCCGGGTCAGATTGCTTGGATCTCGCAACCTCCTTCGCCACGGGCACTCCTTTCGCTGTTGCCTCCAAACCCAAATCGGGATCTGAAGCAAAGGACAACACTCCCTCATCTAACCACTGTTGTACCTGGTCCTTGAGCTGTATGAAAATACGAGTATCATAAGTCCAAACGTTATGAAACTTACAATACCGTTTACCTTTAACTTCTTCCACGGTCGGGAACTCAATCTATGGTACAATGGTTTCACCCTAAGCAATAAGCTTGTCCAAGATCTCATGAGCCAATGACGCATCATAAGTGTACTCAGCAAACTTGGAAGGGCGATGAGTCTTCAACAGTGTTGTCAATGGCGTAACCTCCACCATTGACACTGTAGGAAAGGGATCAACATCGACCCAAGCTGCAACTCTTTCAGTGTCTACCCCAAGCATTCCTTTGTTAATCCAGGTCTGCAACTGATCCTTGAGCTTCACACAATCAGCTGTGTGGTGATTGAACAAGTTGTGAAACTTGCAGTACTTCTTCCCTTCAATCTGCGATGTGGTAGGCATTGCAGTGTCATGCTTCACTCTTCCACTCGCGAACAACTCATATAGAATTTCTGGAGCCTTGTGAGCTTTGTAGGTATAAGAGTCATACTCGGGTTTGGTGAATGCTACTGTAGAAATCTTGACGGGGTCCCTGGACATCTTCAAAGCCTTAGACTTCAATGCCTTTCGTCCAGCTATCTCTACGGCAGCCACTTCATCATCTACCTCCTCGACCCACTGCTCTTCGTATGGATAAGGTGTGTAGAAAAGATCTACATGCGAGTAGATAGTGGAAACCCTCTTAGTTTCAGATGGAACCGCATAACGTGGTTTCAAAGTTCCACGGTGATAGGATACATGTGGACCTTTTGGAACTGTAGCACTGTCTTCCATCTCCATGAGGAACACTTGGTAAGAACCTACCTTGTTCATTAAATCTGCCATGCTAGAAAAGTAGGCATCATGTTGTTTGGCCCGCTGACAGGTCTCCAAACCCTTTATGGCGATGTGAATGGCATCCTGTTCCGCGAGTGGTGTTCTGCACTTTGCTTGCTGAACCTTGAACCTCTTCAGGAACTCCACTGCCAACTCCATTGGTTGTTGATACATGGAAGTCAAAGATGACAAATCCACTTCAGGCTCAACACTCCCAAAAGTCGTTTTAAACATTGTCTTGAGCATGGACCAATCTGAAATGGTCCTTGGCGCCAACTTGGAGAACCAAGATAGCGCCGGTCCTGACAAAGATGAACCAAAAACCCTCATTTTGAAGACTGGATCAGATGCATATGGCCCGCAATCGCTGTGGAAACGCGATATATGCTCAGTTGCATTCTCGGAACCATCTCCTGAGAAAGTCTGGAACTTGATTGGTTGATAACCCGAGGGCCAAGGACACTCTGACACCTATTCCGGGAATGGACTTGTATATGATATGTTCGCCGCAGGATGACCATGAATGGTCCTCAAACTTTCCTAGATCATCTTCTGAACCTGCTCCTTAGTAAAGCTCCGACCTTCTTCTACTTCCTGCTCAGACTTTTCTCGATGTTCCTCTCGCCGCTCGCGACGGAACTGATGTTGACGCTCTTGTCTTCCGCTTGGTTGAAGAAGTGCCAATGCTTTTTGTAAAGCTTCAACCTCGGGAGTGTTCGACCGTCTGGAACCTCCAAGCGTGAACTTTTCCTTCTTAGCCTTCACCTTCTTCCTCCTTGCAAGTTTGACAAGCCCAGCATCTGATTTGTCAACCTCATCACCTCTGGTCTCGTCCTCTTCAGCGCCGTTGTTAGTACCGGCTCTATCTTTCTTGCTGGACCTAGCCTGTTTGGTGGCATTAGACTTGTTATGGTTCTAGCTCTCGTAAAGCCCGGTGACAGTCCGTTGGATTCCCAACGCCTTTTCGATTTGTTTGAATCACTCATCCTGGCCCGCGAACTCAAGGCGAACATTGTTCGCGTGCTCGTTAGCACCCAGAACCAACTTTTTCAACCTGTCGTTGGACTTAGCCAAACGCTGACCCTGTGTCGACTGTAGTTGTGACACGTTATCCAACGTTCTCTCAACTGCAGTCATTCGATTGCCGAAGGACTCCTCCAACGACTTGACTACCGTCGTCAACTCTTTGAAAACTAGTTGCATGTCTTCCGGTGTCGCCATCACTCCAAACTTCAGTAATGCCTCAACCGCTGTTAAACCTCTGTAAGTTGCTGTGTTATGAGGAACACAATGCGAATGCTCTGGTTTCGAGCAAGGGGAATATCCTCGCGAGTAAGGATTCCGACTTGCTATCTTGACACGGTCCCACTGGGCGTGCCAAATGTTCGAGTTGGGAAAACGTATCTTCCTCATAGAACAATCAGCAAGCCCCGGTGCCGAACCCTAGACGGTTCGACCCTTCGTTCTCTGTTGTTGCTGGCGTGCCAGTACCTTTGAGTTATGTACAACTCTTGCTTTTTTTTATGATGATTGCGCTCCACGTACTGTCTTTTTCTCAAACGATTGCTCCGCAGTTGCTGATAAACCGCTGAAGTTCGAATGACCTATACACAACCGGAGTTGCTAGGTACCTTTCACTCCACCTCAAGTAGATGGCCGATCTTACTTTAAACCGCTTGGGGAAAAGCAGAGCTTATATTGTGTCGTTAATAGCATGACTCTCTCGCGAATGAGATTTACTGACTAGTGCAGACTTTGTGTTTTCTAGAAGCTAGGCTAGCGACTCGATGGACTTGACTCTAATTGTCGAGGTTAATCAGACTTGTTTGCTACATGCAGCGTGAGGCGTACATCTGGGTAGCTCTGCTCCGATGGGAGACTTGGTTGCCGAAGCGAATCGGACTTTTACTCCGTGGGGAGATTTTGACTATGCGGTTGCGCGATAGTTTGTTTGACGTTGCGTGTGTTATTTTGCGCATTCAACCCCCTTATATAGATAACACAACTTGTTCTTTCTTGCGAATCAAGTCTTGAGAACCTCCTAGTTGATTTAGATTCACCTTCCTTAATCAACTCAGATTCTATACAGCGATAGTCCCCTAAATCTATTCCAATACGGTAGGTAATCTTGCTTTGTGATATATTTTCCCCAAATAACCGGTCCACGAGCCTAAATAGTATGGATAATACCGGAGTATTATTTTAGGCCCAAACAGCATGTTAGTACCCATAACCAAGTCCGAGCTCTGCTAGATCGTACAGTGAATGAACATGAGGAATTATATGTTCAACGATGATCCCAGTAGATATCCAAGACGAAATCATCAAAAGTCTTGGAGGTGAACTCTCCAATGGTATCCAATCGAATAGATTTGATAGGAAGGGAAGGGTGGTGAGCCCTTAGTATGATGATCATAGCTAAAAACTTAGCAAATGCATCATACCATGTGGATAGCAAATCGACATATGACCAACGCGTCGATGCTCTTAACCTAAACTATAAAAATACTGTAAAAATGTCCGCATTCGGTCGGATATATAGATCCACAAACTATCACCATAGATACGTTGTAAAAATGGAATATTGTCTTAGTTCTCTTTAACGTATGAGGGTTGTTCTCCTATATAGCTAAATAAGCGTTTATAGAACAAGTAATGGCATTGAGAATTGCCAATGAAGCATTAGGGGAAAGTTGTGGTGCGTCACAGTGTCTGCAATTGTCGACCGAGGGCCTTCAAATTTGTTGATGCCGTGTGCAGTTCGAACACATGCAAGTTGAACTGTCGCGTGGCACACCCATACGTATCATGTAAACATGATTAGAGAACCATCATTGGTTGTGAATGATGAATAATACATATTCAAGTGATTTGGATGAGAGGGCCACTGGAGCTTTGTTAATATCAAAATCTTAATTGATAAGGATGTCATGCCATGCATGACAACGACCAATCAATATTGTTTGATAAAAAATATCGATAACTGCCATTAACTGGTTATAAAGATGCTTGTAATGAGCCATGCCGAGGCAGAGCCATGTATATATGCAAATGTGTAATACTTACACATGAGACGAACAACTTTGGCTGCCAAAAAAAACAAGTGCATGTAATATGAAGAGCATGGCAAGAAAAGATATGAATGCATGCTAACAAGCGACTGCCGAAACTTGAAAAGACTACTGTCAACAAAATTTGACATATATATTCCTTTTCATTCTCAACACCAAGTATCAAGATGAAAATTTATCATTGGCATATATGACCTTCTAAAACTTAGCAAGACACAAAGATATAAAACACAATCTCCGCACGAGATCGGTAAATTAACTACTTGCGACGTAGGACAGTGTGGGTGGTTTCAAAATCAGCAAGACACTCGATTTCACTTCGGGACATTCTCAAAATAAAATTAAGAGAGTCAAAGATGCGGTGAACTTCTCTAGACAATATGTCGTAGGATATTATAAGAGGGTGGATCATAATAAAATGAAATCTCATCAAGTGTATCTTATGGCAATAGAACTACATTCTTCAACTTAAGAATTGGAAAATATGGTATTGAAGCAGTTGAATACCAAACAGTTAGGGTAGTAAAAACCATCCAACTGGTGCGGGTGGTCACCAATAAAAATTGTTTGAGCTATGAAATGACTTGGAGAAAACCGGAAAAGACAACCGGAAACCATATCCAAATAACTCAAAACCGAATGAAACTTTGGGGGGAAAACGCTTCAACAAAAAATGTTGGAAATATGTCGGAAAAATAACGATAAAACAGCGAAGAATGGCCAGAAAACTTGACGGAAAACCGATGGCGCCGGTGACCCAAAAATCGGCTGCCGGTGGCCGGAATCTGGCCGGTTAGGAGGCCGGATTTCATATCCGATAGGAATCGCCTGCAGGAACCGGACAGTGGTGTCGGAAACGCTAGAGATCATAACGATATCAAATTTTGACATTCTGAGGGTCATTTTCTAAATATTAAGTGTCAAATTCATAATATAGTATTATTGAGGTCCCATATTACCTAAAACGGCCAATTTAAGAACTACAACGAGTTGTAAACGTTGATCATGCATGCTAACTGTAAGGTAAATAAAATTCTCAAAAAGATCAACTTGTAAACAAGAAATTGATAAATGTTATTGAATGACAATATTTAATACATCACACGAACTTCTAATTCCAAAATCAAATGACTATTACAAAGTTAATGAAAATAACAATGGCGGTCGGTCATAACAATACTTGAATCATAAAGCTAGAATAAGCTAAAAATGACTAGCCAAATTCAGGAGTATCCATGAAAGAAGGCCAGAGTGTTAGCCTATCGAATAAGGTGCTCGGGCTCTATGTATTCTCTCAATCGTCATGCATTTGTAAACCCTATATGTATGGAGGAAATCCATTAGGGTTAACTCCGGAATCACGAGTACGTCATTACCGGGGATGAACCGTGATTGAAGTTCGTCAAAGAGTTCTTTAGGGTCCTGAATGCCCAAATATTGTAGTTTCAAGTCAAGATGAATATGATGCCGGATGTAAATCAGGGCGCGAACTTTGACAGATAGTGTCCCGTAGTAATTCCGAGACTTCATCAGAAAGGATAGGCTCGATACCAATGCATTACGTGTATTCATAGCCCATGATTGATTATTTATGTCGGACGGATCCAAAACCTCATAAACAAGAGGTGCAAGTCGAGGCATCTACAAAGCGCAAAGAGAATCAATTAGATTCAAGTATAACATGAAATAGAAGGGGTAAAGTATATGGTCATAAGAAAAAATCGATGCAAACAGCGATACTCATGATCGCATCCAAAACAGCAGTGCGCTCAGGCGACCACACGAAATCAATCAACTTCATTTTCAAAACAATTGTGACTCCCCCAGAACCGTCACACGAAACACATCGACCAAAGAGATGAGTGGCGAGTTCTCTCCTTTGGCCTCATCCGCGGTATAATTAAGGTGGGAGTTTGAAGTAAGACGAATATTGCCCGATATAATATATCTATACATTCAAAAGCAGGAACGTTAATTAAAAAAAAACTTTGAAGGTGTGGAGAAGACGACATTAGCTTATCTTGAGTGAAGACGTTGCTTGTTAAGTTCGTGTTGCTTGCATGAATATGTCGGAGGAACAATCTTGAATAATTTGATTCAGGATCTTAAGGGTCAAAAAGTTGTATTTTCCGGGAAAATGTGTAGGAGGCCATGTGGAGCTGCGGGGCTCCGTGCAGGGGTTGCAGGAGTCTGCATGGACTGCGGAAACAGAGGCTGCCAGGGTCTGCAGAGGACTGCCGGAGATGTGGTGCCATACAAGGCTATCGCCGACGAGAAGCATAGATGGAAAAATGTGCCCAAGGTTGGAGACAAGGGCGGCCGGTGGGAAAAAATAGGATTTTCTTGGGCTCTAAAAGTTCAGGGTTTTAGGACAAAGTGCGTGATAACGTGATTCAGGATGAAATAACTGTATCTTTATTGAATAATATGGGGGCCTATATAGGCATTACATAATCTCAATCCCGTAGGATTCGGAATCCTAATCTATTACAGAGATACGAATCTTTCTCTAATAGGAAACCTAATTAGGCTAAAACACACACAATTGTAGAATAGTAATTCTCTCGGAACAGTTTAATAATTATCCCATCCAAATTTTTTATTTTATTTTTTCTTAATATATATACATTATACATAAATATAATGAGCCCGACCTAGCCCATTCAAAAAGTTCGTCCCGGCCCTACCTCGAAAAGCATATAATGTATGTGCCCATAGGTAGCCCGTGGACCTTGATTTTATTAACAAACCCAGCCCAACCCTATTTGAAGAAGAAAAATCATCAAGGCTCGAGCCGGGCCAATTGCCGACCCTTACTGCCCGTAGTAGTTCAACCTTTCAAGGTTTCTCACGCACGTGGAGAGTGAACTAGTGTCGTAAGATGCATATTTTCATAAATTCAGTTTGGGGGATTCAATGAGTTTGTACTTTGTAATGTAAACTCTTGTTATTTGCTATGACTTTTCTCTGGCCAGCTGCCTGTAACTTTGATACTAAGCAATAGTTTGTATGGATAATCTTGGTTTTGATAACCTTTATGCGATGCTCTTCGAAAACAATTAGTCATACAACAAATTTAAGGCTTGGCTCCAAGAAGAAAACATTACCTAATAGTTAAGGTTAGAAACAATAGTTTATAGTGGGAATGTTGAAGTCGTGCAGCTAATAAAATAGCTCATACATTATCTAATAGACATGCATGAGAAATGAGAAAAATTTACCAATAGTCCATGAATTCTTGTAACATAGTCAGTTTGATCCATGACCTTTAAAATTGATCAAAATGATCATTCAACTCATGTTTTGCTATAAACTAGATCTATCCAACCAAATTCTGTCACTATTTCATGAAGTGAATCATGTGTGGGCCCCTATAAAATGGGCAAATGACGTTTGTAACCCTCAATCTCGATCGAAATCAACTTTCCGCCAAATTTAGAGTTGACAAAACGAGTTTAGGATTGAGAAAATGAGGACCCGATTAGGAGAGAGATTAAGTAGAAACAAGTTTAGGCCTTCATTTTCAGTAATATGTCTCATTTGCCCCTTTTTGTGAGGGCTCACGCATGATCTACGTGTTGAAGACACTATGCTAGTTTGGTTCAGTTTAGACTAGTTTTGTTTGGTGATGGAACTTTGTCTTTTCCTGGAAACATGTTCCCTGCTCTTCTGCTTCTACAGATACTGGATTTCGGTTGTAGCTGTATTTTGTAAACTCTTGGTATGTTGCCTTAATCTTGGCAACATACACATAGCCTTACCTTAGTTGTTAACAGCTGCTAGTTATTTCCCTTTCTTCAAGTATATATATTCTTGTTGTATACACCAATTGTAATTCATCCAAGAATATCAATCAAGAGAAAAACTCTCAAACTCTCTATGTTCTTGTTCATAAATTCTTCATGGTATCATAGCAGGTCGATTATTCGCATGCTTCTGCATATTTCATCTTATTGTTCCTTTGAAACCTCTCATTCAGTTTCATCATGGCTGACTCCGATTTTTCATCTATGAACAACCAATCTATATCCTTCGTTGCTAATTTCGATTCCGATGTCAACACCAGCCAGCGTCTGACTCTTACCTTGCTCAATGGGGTTAACTATCACTCATGGTCGAGGGATATCATTCTTGCACTAGGAGACAAGTTTAAACTTGGATATATAAATAGATCCATATCCCTGCCTGAGCCTCTCACTGATGGTTATGATACATGGCTAGCATGAGATCATCAAGTCATGTCATAGCTGTGTAATTCAATGGAACCTCATATTGTCAGATTTTCAATTACTCAAAATATGCTGCTATTCTCTGGAAGGCTCTGAAAGATATGTATGGAAATGTAAATAACACAGCTAGAGTGTTCTAACTAAAGAAGGAGATTGCTGATATTCAGCAAGATGAGAACTTATTTTCAAAGCACTTGGGAGCTCTCACCATCTTGTGGAATGAAATGAACCAGTTCAGGCCTCACACAGTTGATTTCACTCTCCTTCACAAGCGTGCTGATGAAGACGGGGTGTTTCAGCTCCTAGCAAGCTTGAATAAAGACTATGAAGACTTGAAAAGTATCATTCTCATGTATTTTGATCTTCCATCATTCAAAAGTGTATGTACTACGATGCACATGGAAGAAGTGAGAAGGAAGGTTATCAACTCAGAAGCTAAAGCTACCAATCTTGAAGTTAGAGCCTATGTTCCTAGTCATCAAGTCCCTGAACCTAAGGTGTTCGAGGGAAAGAAGCAAAATTTGTTGTGTGATCACTGTGGGTCAACCACTCATGTCATTGAAACTTGTTGGATTCCCCATCCAGAACTAAAAGTCAAGTTCAAAAGAGAATGAGAGATGAAGAACAAGGTCAAGGTATCATCTGCTGATGGTTTCAAGGCAAAGGTGGCTACTACTTCTACTTCCCCTGGGATGATTGATTTCACCACCAATCATATTACTCTTCTGAATGACTTTGACATGTATCTACAATAGAAGAACCAAAATGGTGAGGTTGCAGCTTCTTCTAGTCAACACACTGCATTACTTGGTCATTTTGCTGGTTTCTTAGCTAATTCTGATCATGGTGGTGCAAGTGATACTTCAGGTATTCTACATGCTTTTTCCACTGCTTTGGATATGAGTGATAAGTATGATTGTTAGATTGCTGATTATGGGGCCACTAATCATATGACTAACCAATTAGACAAACTTTAGAATTTTGAGATTTTTTCTTTTAGTGTCTCATTTGCAAATGGAAAAGATGCACCTAGTTGTGGGAAGGGAAAAATCAAAGTCTTGTCTAGATCCATTAAGTCAAATGCTCTATTTGTGCCATCATTTCTTTTCAAATTGCTCTTAGTTGGGAAAATCACTAGTTTGTTACATTGCTTTGTCATTTTCACTCCTCACAAAGTGTTTTTTTAGGACATTATCACCAAGAAGATGATTGGTGAAGGGTTTTTAGGAATGGTCTCTATTACTTCTTAATGGAGGCTTATGCATCTAAGGCTCTTCAAGTTAGTTCTAGTCCTACTTCAAAACTTCCCTCTATGGCACAAGAGGCTAGCTCATCCATCTAACAAGTTCTTGTCAGATTTGTTTCCTAATTCATGTAATGGTCATACTCAATGTGATGTATGTCAGCACTCTAAGTTCACTAGGTTACCTTTTGTTCAATCTTTGTCAAGAGTCAGTTATCCATTTGAAATCATTCACTCTGACATTTTGGGTCTAGTTTTGAAATCTATTAATGGTTTCAAATATTTTGTAACATTTGTTAATGATTTTACAAGGATTACTTGGTTATATCTTCTGAAAGCTAAGAGTGAAGTGTTTAAGATGTTCTGTGATTTTCACAATTTGGTTAAGAATCAATATTCGTCTAAAATTCTAGTTTTAAGATCAGATAACGGTACTGAGAATTTGTTCAACAAAATGCAAAGTTTCTTAAGCGCAAATGGAATTATGCAACAAACTAGTTGTGTTGGAACTCCCCATCAGAATGGGGTTGCAGAAAGAAAAAATCGTGATATTTTGGAAAAAAAAAACTAGGGCGATCATGTTTCAGATGAATATTCCTAAAAGATTTTGGTCTTATGGTATTCTTACTACCACTTGATTAATCGACTTCCAAGTCGAGTACTATGATTTAAATCACCCATGTAGTGATGAAAGACAGTAAAATTGATTTATCTCATCTTATAACTTTTGGTTGTGTGTGCTTTGTGCATATTCAGTCTAATAAGAGAGATAAGTTAGACCCAAAGGATGTCAAATGTGTTTTTTTGGGTTATGCTTCTACTCAAAAAGGTTACAAATGCTATGATCATGTAACAAAGACAGTCATCATTTCTAGGGATGTCAGATTTGAAGAAGATATTCTATATTTAAGTACTCAAATTGGTAAAGATGGTAAAGGGGAGCAGTATGAAGATTTAACTCCAATGATTATGTTTGACAATTTCTCTGCTGATAAGATGCCCTCCACCACTGTCCCTGTAACTTAGCCAGGTACTGTCACTGATCAAACCCTTCAGCAACCAGTTCAAGATTCTTCTTCTAAATTACTTAAGGATGATGTTAAATCTAATGATTGTTGGGAACCTGATATTTTTGAAGAAGATGTTGATCAAGCAGATCTTGGCATCTTCAGACAATGTTGATGTTCAAAATGTTGTTCAACATCAACATTAGGAGAAGACCTGCAAGGTTCAATGACTTTTTTCTTATGACATCTAAGCACTCCATGGCCAATTCCTGCTCATATAAAAAAATTTCAATCATCATATTGCTTTTCTAAACAGTCTTGATGATGTTGTAGAGCCTCAATCCTTTGAGGAAGCCAAATTACACTCTGATTGGAGGTATGCGATGACATATGAATTATCTGCCCTTCATAGCAACAATACATGGTCAGTTGTGGAGTTACCTCCTGGAAAAAAAGTTGTGAGCTGTAGATGGATTTATAAGATAAAATTTCATGTTGATGGAATAATTGAAAGAAAAAAGGCTCGATTGGTGACGCGAGGTTTTATTCAGACCTATGGCGTTGACTATAAGGAGACCTTTTCTCATGTAGCCAAGATGAGTATTGTTTAGGTTCTTCTACCTATTACAGTTAACAAGGCTTGGAGCTTACATCAAATGGATGTAAAAAATGTCTTCTTACATGGAGATTTGAAAGAAGAAGTGTATATGAAGGTACCTCCTGGTCATGTTGATTCTACAAATCCAAACCTTGTCTGCAGACTTCACAAGGCCATTTATGGTTTGAAACATTCCCCTCGAGCTTGGTATGCAAAATTAAGCTCAGTATTAGAAGACATTGGTTTCTTAAGATGCAATGCGGATTCTTCTTTGATTGTGAGAAATAGAGCCGAGGGAAAATTGGTTGTGCTCATTTATGTAGATGATTTTATCATAACTGGAGACAATCCTTCAGAAATTGCAGATTTAAAGCTTGCTCTCAACAAAAATTTTGTCATCAAAGATCTTGGTCATCTCATGTTTTTTCTTGGTATAGAAATGGCTTCTTCTCAAAAAAGGTTGTTTCTCAATCAAGGAAAATATATTCTTGATTTGTTGAAGGAAGTGAAAATGCTTGATTGTAAGCCTACTCGCAGTCTAGTGTCTACTAAGTTTCAGCTGGAATGCTCATGAACTTTGTTGTCTGATATCAGTTACTATCAGTGGTTGGTTAGTAAATTAATTTATCTCATCATTACTAGACCATATATTGCTTACAGTGTTAGTATTCTGAGTCAATTCATGAATACTCCTACTACTTCTCATTTAAGTATTGTAAAAAGAATTTTGAGGTACTTACTCAGTTGGTAGAGGCTTGTTACTCAAGAACAATGGCAGTATAAATATTGTTGGCTCTGTTGATGCTGATTGGGCTGGTAATGTGTTAGATATGAAGAGTACAATTGGCTTCTGCAGTTTTGTTGGTGGTAACATGGTTACATGGAAGAGTAAGAAACAATCAGTGGTGGGTAAGTCCAATGCAGAAGCTGAATATCATGCCATGGTTGCAGCTGCTTGTGAGTTGATTTGGCTTAAAGGCCTTCTTACTGATCTTGGTTTTCCAGTTTCTCAATCTCTTGCTCTTCACTGTGACAACT
This sequence comes from Argentina anserina, assembly GCF_933775445.1. Classification (NCBI taxonomy): domain Eukaryota; kingdom Viridiplantae; phylum Streptophyta; class Magnoliopsida; order Rosales; family Rosaceae; genus Argentina; species Argentina anserina. The sequence goes on from NC_065875.1 coordinate 17,115,313, forward strand.
AAGTTGTTATGCACATTACCTCTAATCCAGTGTTTCATGAGAGAACAAAGCACATTGAGGTAGATTGTAATTACATTTGCAATCAAGTTCAAAGCAAGTTGATTGACACTATCTACACTCGCAGTCATGATCAGTTAGCTGATATTTTCACAAAACCATTACATACTGTTAGATTCTTGAATATTTTATCCAAGTTTGGTTCCATTAATCTTCAGGAATCAACTTGAGGGGGAGTGTTGAAGACACTATTCTAGTTTGGTTCAGTTTGGTGATGGAACTTTGTCTTTTCTTGGAAACATGTTCCCTGCTCTTCTGCTTCTACAGATACTGGTTTTTCGGCTGTAGCTGTATTTTGTAAACTCTTGGTATGTTGCCTTAATATTGGCAACAGACACATAGCCTTATCTTAATTGTTAATAGCTACTAGTTCTTTCTCTTTGTTCAAGTATATGTATTCTTGTTGTATACACCAATTGTAATTCATCCAAGAATATCAATCAAGAGAAAAACTCTCAAACTCTATGTGAGTTCATAAATTCTTCACTACGTAATGAAATTAACGAAATAGTGACAAAATTTGGTTGGATGGATATAGTTAATAGCAAAACCGGAGTTGATGGATCATTTTGATCAATTTTAAATATCAGAGATCAAACTGACTATGTCACAAAAGTTCAGGGACCGTTAATGAATTTTTGAAATATGTGTGATGATTTCTTTTTTTGAAACCTCTAAGTGTTTAGTGTTTACACAGTCCAAACAGTCGTATATACACTGGAGGAATATTACTCTACTGCAAGACGAGCCCGATTAAGAAATACACACGAGCGTTATTTTGTCCTGACAAAACTTGTGATTATGACGCTAATATGGATGCGGCCTCTTGATTAATTAGTCATCCCAGTTGTATTAGACCGACTAGACCATCAAGGGCCAACTCGATCAGTAGAGAACCCGACTATGAAAACCGCAATTTAAATAAATCGTCGTCTCTTTTTGTGCATATCTAGGTTTTGCAGACTTGCAGATAACTAAGCAATTAACTTAAACTAAGCAGGGTACATATATACTTGTATAGGAAGAACTCGATGCATGTATGAAGAGGGCGGAATGGATCGAGAAGCATGCATTAATTACTTGGTGTTCAAAATGTTGTTTCGGTAGTTCTAGCAGTATACCGTATACGTACGTATATATGAACCATTTTTAACTCTGATGCTTTTACAGTCTCGTTCATTGATCATGAGATGTAAATCTAATGATGAGAAAAATCTTTTTAAAATTGTGTTATTTTGTTTTCAATCATTAGATATACATTCAAATATGATTGAGTATGAGTTTCATGACCGTGACCGTATAAACGGGATTGGATGCTTCTAAGCTATTTTGTCTCAAGAACATCTCTGGAAAGTACGAACTGAAATCTGTTGTAATGCATATATAACTTCAGAAACTCATCCTTAATTAATCTACTCATATTTTTGAACCAGAAAATAAGCAAATTAATCTGGTGAAAAATCTTATATATCTACATGAATAAGCTACATTAATCTCACATACATATATAAAACACAATATCTACATGAATATAAGGTACATTGATCCTATACATATATAAAACACGAAACAGTAAAAGCTTCACTCTTTCTTCTAGACCTTCACATCAGAAGCCCGGAAAGATCTTTGCAATAGGTCAGCCGGATCAAGCTTCAGGTCAGAAATCATATTAACCAGTACAGATGTTAGCAATTTCACATCTGTCATAGGCTCATAGCCCTATGAGGTTTACCGTCCAAAGGTATCCTGTAGAAATCACCAAGTGCCTTAAGTGTGAGCTTTTCAGGTCCCTTATTTGGTCCTGTCGACAATGAGAAAATTAATAGTGGTATTGGTTAAAACTTAAAAAAAAAAATTACAGTGAAGTTAGTTGTGCTCTGTTCAGCATAGCCCTTAGCCGCTTACCGTAAAGTTTCCTCACTTCTCGTGCCAGAGGGAGGGTGTCCAGAAACAGCCAGTCATGAGGAATTTCACATGAGCATCGTCCGAATGCCTCAATCAGAAAGCGTACATCAAAACGTCTAGCATTGTGAGCCACAAGCAGAACCTGCCTTCCAGGCACTTGGCGGCTTTGGATGAATTGGAGAAGGAATGGAATTACTTCCTCAATCCTAAATTAAAAAAATATAGAGAGAGTTCTTAGATTAATTAACGTACTTACCAATGGCTAATATTAACTTGTTATTACATCAACCTGAGAAATAGTGTTTAATATATTGAAATATTGAATGGCGCATGCGTTGAAAGATTAATTACTCACGTTGGGAGATATGTACGTCTCACCATGTCAGTTGTGATACCATGGATATAAGAGTTTGGAACATCTTGCTCAGGGTTTACTAGGGTATGGAAACAACTGTTCTTGCCACCTAGGACTGCCTGGATTGCGATTTCTAGAATTCCTCTTGTACTAGGGTCAAGTCCTCCTGTTTCAAGATCAAGAACCAGCATATCTATTCTGTCGACCCAAAATGTTTTAGCAGGAGCATCACAGAGCTTTATGCTTCTGCAGCAGTTGGCAGATGATTCAGTAGTACTACTGCTACTGCTAAGTACATTAAAATTTCGTGCCCAAATTCTTCCAGAAGATGTTAATCGAATATATGGTGACTTGAGGCAAAACTTAAGTACTAACTTAGAATAGCACACGGAGCTTGTTCTCATCATTTTCCGTCAGCTCAACAACTGAAAATGAATGATATGTATGTGAGTTTTCAAACATACGAAGTACCTATAGTACGGACAGATTTCTCATATATGTAACTTCTGGACTGTGGCAAGTTTCAATGATTGAAAAATGAGATAATTTGAGCAAATACAAATATTTCTCGCGCAGGTCAGAAGCTCATATACTCCAAGAAGATTAGTGTTTTATTAATGATATATTACACACAATTGATGATCTATATATAGCCAAATTATACCCCTCCTCTCCACAAATCACGGAGGAAATCACACACCTTCAATTACGCTCAATCTCACTAACACTCCCCCTCAAGTTAGCGCATATACATTAACCATGTCCAACTTGTTAAGTTAGTCATAAAAAACTTTCTTAGACACTCATTTTGTAAGCATATCGGCAAGTTTCTCTTCTGTAGGAACAAAAGGAAAACTAATGATCTTCGTGTCTAGTTTCTCCTTTATAAAGTGACGATCAACTTCCACATGTTTTGTACGATCATATTGCACAGGGTTGTGTGAAATATCAATAGCCATTTTGTTGTCACAGTACAACTGCATAGCATTCTTAGGCTTAATGCCCAAATCTTCTAGCAAATTTCTCAGCCATAACAATTCGCACACTCCCTGAGTCATACCTCTGTATTCTGCCTCAGCACTAGATCGGGCTACCACTTTTTGTTTCTTACTCTTCCATATAACAAAATTACCCCCAACAAAGGTAAAGTACCCTGATGTGGATCTCCGATCTGTAATATTTCCAGCCAAGTCTGCATCTGTGAAGCCGTAAACCTCAAGGATATTATGGTGATTAGAGAACATTATTCCTCTCCCTGGAGCTGAATTTAAGTACCTCAAAATCCTTACAACAGCATCCATGTGGTCTACGCTGGGATTATGCATAAACTGACTTACGACACTTGCTGCATACGCGACATCTGGTCTGGTATGTGATAAATAAATCAGGCGTCCAACTAGCCTTTGATAACGAGGTTTGTCAGTAGACACATGATCTGGATACTCTGCTAACCGATGGTTCTGTTCAATTGGGGTATCAATGGGAGTGCAATCCAACATACATGTCTATGTTAGTAGATCAATGATGTACTTTCTCTGACACAGATAGATATCATCACTTCCCTAGGCTACCTCAATGCCCAAGAAGTACTTGAGTGTGCCTAGGTCCTTCATCTCAAACTCTGTGGCTAGTTGCTTTTGTAATCTGTCTACCTCAATAGTATCATTACCAGTAACTACCATATCGTCAACATATATGATTAGGGTTGTTACCTTTCCTTGTTGATGTCTGAGAAATAATGTGTGGTCTGAATTACTCTGTTTGTAGCCAATTTTCCTCATAAATTGTGAGAATCTTCCAAACCAAGCACGAGGTGACTGTTTAAGACCATACAAAGACTTTCTCAATCTGCATACAAAGTTACTTGGAGAAGCAGCCACATATCCAGGCGGAAAATCCATGTACACTTCCTCTGTTAGCTCTCCATGAATGAATGCATTCTTAACATCAAACTGTCTAAGTGGTCAGTTTAAGTTAGCAGCAAAAGAGAGCAATACCCAAATAGTGTTTATCTTGGTAACGGGTGCAAATGTCTCATCATAGTCTATGCCATATGTCTGGATGAACCATTTTGCTACTAGACGTGCTTTATACCGGCTTACTGACCCATCTGGATTATGCTTCACTGTAAACACCCAGCGACATCCCATAGTCTTCTTACCATGTGGTGGAGATACAAGCTCCCAAGTATTGTTCTTTTGTAATGCTTCCATTTCTTCCTCTATTGCTTTCCTCCATTTTAGATCTCCCAATGCATCCTGCACTTTATTAGGTACCGATACAGTAGATACTTGATTCACAAATGATTCATATGACTTAGACAATCTTTTGGTAGACATAAAATTTGCCACAGGATGCTTAGTTTTAGCCTGAAGGGTAGGTTCATACTTTTTTGTTGGCTGACCCCGAGTAGACCTATTTGACAAGACATATTTTCTACGATTAGCCTCACTAGTATTGGCACCAATAGGATGACTAACCTCATATGAGTGATTTTCTGTACCAGGGGAGCATTGGTCAGGTGTAGAAACAGTAGTATGGGAGATATGAGGGGCATTTGTGTTTTCATCTGCTGGTTCTTGAATCTCTGGAGTAACTACACCGCCGGAATCATCCGGTGACGCCTGTGTAGCTGCCACATTGGTAATCTCAACTGAACCTGTCACCATATCTACTGGCTTACTTGTCTCCCCCTCTCCAGGATACAGCTCTTCAAAATATGAATTCTCCTTCTGAAGAGCAGTATCAGAAGGGGCAAAATAGCTCATGTCCTCAAAGAAAGTAACATCCATAGTGACATAGTACTGCTTGGTAGGTGGATAATAGCACCGGTACCCTTTTTGATGGCCTCCATACCCAACAAGCACACATTTAACTGCGCGGGCATCCAATTTACACCGTTGATGTTTTGGAAGATGGACAAAACCAACACAACCAAAAACACGGGCAGGAAGATTATGAAAAGAGGCTAAGGAAACATGAGATGCAAGTACCTCATATGGAACTTTTCCCTGAAGAACACGAGATGGAAGACGATTAATGAAGTGGGCGGAAGTGATGACAGCATCACCCCAAAGATACTTAGGCATATGGGCACTAAAAAGAATACACCGAGCCATTTCAAGTAAATGACGATTTTTCCTTTCAGAAACGTCATTCTGCTCGGGTGTGTAAGGACACGTTGTTTGATGAACAATTCCGTGTGTGTTAAAGAACTCCTGAAAGACATGATTCACATATTCCGCCCCCCCCCCATTATCAGAACGAATAACTCTAATTGTGGCATTATATTGTGTTTGCACAGTGGTATAGAAGGCTTGAAAAGCCGAAAAAACCTCATTTTTAGTTTTGAGAAGAACAATCCATGAAAAATGGGTGCAATCATCAATAAATGACACATAGTACCGCATTCCTGACACAGTAGACTCTTTGGAAGATCCTCAAACATCAGAGTGAATTAATTCAAAAGAAATAGTACGTTTATTAGATTTACTAGGGGAATAGGTAGACCGATGACTCTTGCCTAAAACACATGTTTCACAATGTAGAGAAGACTCATCCACACTAAAAAACAAAGTAGGCATAGATTTTTTCATAACACTAAAAGATGGATGCCCTAAGCGACGGTGTCATAACCAAATTTCACTTAGCTTATCAGAAGTGGAGATTAAAGCGGTCCGAGACTGTGCCCCTGGTTTCTCCCCCGCATATGTCTGATCCAGATGAAACAACTGGCCCCTCAGATACCCCCGACCAATTAACTCCCCGGTGAGAAGATTCTGAAATATCACATACATAGGAAAAAATGTCACATAACACTTAGCGTCAATGTTTAATTGAGGAACAGATATCAAATGATGAGATAAAACAGGGACATAGAGCACATTGTGAAGCTCTATAGTGGGAGTAATGCGAACATACCCTTTTCCTAAGATGGGGAATGCCTCACCATTAGCATTAGTAACATAGGGTACAGGTGAAGGAGACAATATGGTAAAATAAGATTTGTCATAAGTCATATGATCAGACGCACCAGAATCAATAATCCATGTATTAAAGCCAACAAAGTGAGAAATATTTAAAGTCATACCAATTTTACCATGACCAGCAATGGATGCGGTAGGGATGAACATTTATTGACAAATCAGAAGTTATACAGCGGAAGCACCAAAAAATGGATATGAACGTGCCTTGGGTGTATGTGCACTGACAAACAAGACAACCAAATCGGGACCAGTAGGGTCGGGTCGAAGATGGACCGGGTCGGGTCGAACGGACCGGGTCGGGTCGAGCGGACCAGGTTGGGTTAGGTGAAGCTGGGCTAGGCTGGACACTGGGCTGGCCCGGGTGTTGAATGTGGGGCTCAAAAAATCCGGGTCGGGTCTTGGAAGGGAGCTCCACCGAGAGAAGGTATTGGAGTCGGGTCGGTCTTAGAGTCGGAAGCTCTATCCAGAGCGGCGACGCGGAAGGAAGATGGCGGGGAGGTCTCTGATGCGCCGGTGTAGTCGTTGTAGACGGTGGCCGGTGAGGTCTGCGCCGGTGTAGTCGCTGAAGACGAAAAAGAGGTTGCTGCCGAAGAGACTTGCGGCCGGACCGGGAAGGAGAAGAAGGAAAGCTCGCTGCCGGAAGGGAAGGAGCTCGCTGGATGGTGGCCGGCGAGTTCTCTGCTGCTCCAGTCGAGCTCGGCTTCGGCGGAGGACCCGTCTGCTCGAAAAAGAAACACAGAAAATAAAGACATAGCCGATTTTTGCTCTGATACCGAGAAGATTAGTGTTTTATTGATGATATATTACACACAATTGATGATCTATATAAAGCCATATTATACCCCTCATCTCCACAAATCACGGAGGAAATCACACACCTTCAATTACGCTCAATCCCACTCACACTCCATGCAAATCGAGGAAAGTGATCATACAAATATACAATAGCTAGCTAGCCTATACAATCCAGCACAAAAAACTTAAAACATTCATGCCAGCAATAAATTAATGTATGAAATTTGCAGATGGAGATGTAAAACATAAGTTGCAGATATACCGGCCTATATATTCACCTGGTGGAATCAAATGTAACTGATCAACTGCATCTGTGGGGTGTATCTATATATAGGATGATCAAAGTAGGAGTACGTAGTGGGAGTAGTGGGACCTTGGGAGACTTCAGACTTGAAGTGGGTAATGTAGGCAGTTTTCAAATTCGAACATAACAGTTGTGGGTAATGGGGTAGTTTTTCGAACAGAAGAATAGTCGTGGGAATTAGAAAAGAGTGGAATCCACGCCATCTCAAGGGACGTACTTTAGGGTCTTGAGTGAGGTTTCTTAGTTAAATCCTATATATAGTTCCTGCATGATCGACCAGATTAATAGGGACTGAGATCCTCTTTTAACAAGCCTCTCCTAATATTGCCTAATAAGTTTATCTCAACCATTCATTTTTAATCAACGGTCATCAAGAGTTGAAAATACTCGAGATCTTTCTCCAATTTCTATCTCGTCTCTCTCTCTCTCGATAAAAATTTTCCCCATCTATTATCTCTCTTCCGTCCCGAAATGCTAAGAGAAGAAAAACTTAGGCGGCTTTGCTTTGATTGAGTGGAGGATTTTGGTTTTTGAAGAACTCCATTAAAACGCCAAGAGAATGTGGATATTTGTTAGTGCTTGTTCAACAATGAAGCTCTTATAGGATCCGGATGGGGCTTCTTAAGAATTAAGCTCCTCATACCTGACATTAACTTATTTGGATTGCTTATCAGAACGTACAAAATAAGATTATAATAGTAATCATCTTTTTCTGGGTTGCAAGTCCTTTTCATCCATGAAATGCTTCAACAGTAGCCCAAGTTCCCAGAAAGTTGGTGACTCCGTTTTTCTCTTTTGGATTCGAGAGGATTCAAATCGATAAAAAGGCACCTAAGGGATCTTGCCTTGGCGAGGCGAGCCAAGGCAGCCGGTTGGAATCCTCTCAGAGACGCAAGGGACATCTGAGTACGAGAATTTGGCCCAGAAAAGAGTGTAGATGCGGAGATAAGATAGGAGACGATCTTGACCATTTATTAAAAATGAACGGTCGAGATCAAATTGTTAGGCAATATTATGAGAGACTTATTAGGAGAGGATCTCGGTCCGATTAGTAGATTGACCTGACATGTTCTTTCTTGGGCTTCGATTTTGGTGCCAAGCCCCATTTTAATTCTTGGGCTACTTTCTTGATCGTCGATGATCGATATATGCTACAAAATGTGCATGTGGTGCTTAATATGTGAGGGATCGGAGGAGGAGGCCTGTTCTTAATTTCTGGAAATTGTAGGGCTGAAAATGGATCTTTCTCTGTAGCGCAGGTCGGCAGGTGCTGCTGCTTAGCTTATATATGTTACAGCATGCATGTGCAATATTGTTTATCATATAAATCGTAGTTTGCATGTAGAAAATAAGATGGAAAATAGTGATCCTACCATGTGCATATGATGTTTTCATGGGAAGCAACAATCGATTTATGTTGCTGTCATTTGGGGCCTTGATAATGTTTTAAGTCGTAGCCGATCTGAAAATTCTCAACATCCTACTGATATTCATTCAATTAAATAGAACCAGTTAATGATCGCGTAATCTCACTCAATATCATCCATCAATATTAAGATATGTTTGATATATATAACTTGGTCCTATGATTACGTGGTCAGTTTTATGTACCATTAATGTTCTTACTGGTTAAATAAGCATGCATATGATATCTGTAACACAGGAAAGCTCCTTTTGTAGTTTCATTATCGATACTAATTGCGATTAATTATTGGAAGTTTGAAACATGCATGCATTAATAATAAGTCTTCCATCAGTACTTATGTAGTATATGTCGGAACTGGTCTGTTAGCTGCCTGTATTTCCAACATGTGTTCTTACTGGTTAAATAAGCATGCATCGCGTCGATTTGAGTATATTAATAATAATGCATTTAATCAATTATGCCGTTGGCCCAATGTAATTTGACATGGCAACACATGCATGAGACAGATTAATTATATGTATCGAAGCTAGCTAGGTAAGCGTTATTCTCATCTTTCGCATGATTGAGCAGTCCAAGTTGCCAACTTGAGCAATATACTATGTAATACAAAAACCTCCTTGAGAAACTGATCGATTTTCTCCTCGATCATTAGCTTAAGTATGATTACAACATATATTTTAGATTTGGAATATCGGAATAAATTAAGAAAATTTTTGAAAAAAAATATTGAATATAATTCATTCCAATGTCCACGAATCAGAAATTATTCTTTGAGATCAAATTAAATGTGATTGTTTGGCCTCATCGTTATACTATTAGCTAGCTACTTGTATTCGTTATATCTTTATATTGCAATGACACCGGCCTGATCGATCTCATCCTATTGTCTTTGCATGCCTCTCTGCATGTAAAATTTCTCCACCATTTAATCCAATGAATCGGGTCCTCCATGATCGTCGACAATCGACAAAAGACACATCAGGTACTTTCAAGTTCGTGCAATCTGAGAATACTCATGGAATTCGATCCATCCATCTGTAACTAGTACATGGAATTCGCTCGTATCTTCCATTTCTTGCTTGCCAGCTTCTCAACATCATTCGATCACTTCAATAATTCGCTTCGATTACTGCTTGGGATTCTATGGTTCATGCATAAGTATGTTTGGATCATGCGAGGAGATTATTACAACCAGTCTGGCCGGTGCATTATTTGCTACGTGTGTGTGTGAACTTTGCTTCGTGTTTACTTATGTCAAGTCCCGATATGGTACCAAAATTGGATTAAAATAGACCCGCCTCCAACTCATTTATCTTTGCATGATTGACTTCAATTGGCAACTTCTTGTCTGCAAACACTCACACCGCTAGCTTAATTAACAGGGAACAATCGTTGTCACCCCCACTAAGACTGTAACCAAAAACACAGCTGCTAATGAATCAATAATGCAAATATAACCTCAAATGAGAGACTAATTAAGTTAATATGCATAAACGTACACAAATGTACCGTACGTAAATTTGACTATTGTATTGTATTGTGGTATTGCACGTAAACGAATTCAAAACATATAAATGATCTAATAGCAATTACTAGTATTACCGTTTCTTTCAATGGAGATCGCAAATAGGTCAAATACAATGACACGCTTAAGAATCATGCTTACGAAGCTGAAATACACATGCATATTATAAGTTTAAGTAACCAATCTCTTTGTGGAATATTTGGTATTTTGCTTTACATAGACTTCAGAATATCCCTTTCTCTAGTACTCCAATAATAGTGCCCTGCATTTCAACCTACTTACACTTCCTTTCATCACCCAAAAACACAAATATATAATACAAATAAAAAAACAACCAGCTAGGTAGCTCGTCCTCTTCTATAATCAGCCTCCTCCTCCACTTCCGCGTCGAGGACAACGACTTGTGAGAGAGGCGCACGCACGTTTTCAGTGGGCCCATAACCGTGGCCCAACCCAATCTCCCTTCCCGCGTTGGCCCATCGCTCTCGTCGGCCTCGTCCTTTTGGGGCCGTAGACGCCACTACACAATACCACCACGTGCCCCCCCCTCTCTCGTTCACCCAACACGTTTGGCTTTGCCTTCTTGGGATGACGTGGACATGGTAGATGTGGGGCCACCCTGGCGGAATGGGGTGCGTTTTTGAACTCGTTGTTCCTTCATCACTGTTGTGAGATACATAGCTGGATCTTTGCTGTAAAACTTTTTTGGGTTTTCAAATTTTTCTTTGGCATACATGCATGAACTTGATCACTAAGTCTTTGGAATTAAATCTTCGATTCACAACGTGTTAAGATTTTAAATTTCTGTTTTCCGATAATAAGAACTCATCACAATCATATATTTAATATTTTCTGTAATAATAGAAAAATCATGTATTTAACAGTTTCACTTTCTAAAGTGAATATAAATCAAGTTCATCTTACATAAATAAGCATCGAACTAAAACGCATGCCAAGATAAACCTTATACATGAGTGAAGTACTTGTATGTGCATAAAAGTATATTGACTAGTATTTTGTTTCAATATACAATTTTAATTTGTAGCGTGTTTTTTGTCTAATTATCTTTTTTCTGATTGAAATAGACGTTATGCTTTTGATTAAGTATTTAGGCGAGAGCAATGATTGACTCTCACTCATAACTTGAGCTTTAGATGATTTAGTCGCAACATTCAACTTAAAAGTAGCAACACTACTAAAAATGAGTCAATGATGTTGGCCAGGGACATGCTCCCATGTGATTTTGCTAGTTATTTCCATGCAAGTGATGTTCATGTAGCAACTACTAGAGATGAACATGCGATCAAAATTGGGTCACAAAAATGAGACAATGATTGTTAACAAACCCCCTATTCATTACAACAAAGAAGTCACCCTCAAAAGTGAAAACAAAAATTACATGAGGGTTAAACATTTCAAACATTAGTGGTAAAAATCCTCACAAGGGGCGCATGCAAAATGTAATGTTATGTTAATCCAAAGCCAAAGTGAGATGTGTGCTTGGAAATTGGGATGTCATGCACACTCATCATTTTACTCAAAAAATAGAAATAAATAAAAGATGAGGGGGAAAGTTAGTAAAAGTTGCTTGGACTTTTTCTCCAGCTTCCACGAACCGCCACGTGTTCCCGGTGGCGCCAGTTTTATATTTACGCGCGTGAAATCAGGCTCGGGTTTTTAACCCCAGATTCCTCCATCTTCTTTCTCAAAAGCATTTGCTTTCTCTTTGGCTTCAGAATTGATCAGCATTATTCTCCATCGAAAGGTAAAACCCAGAAACAATAAACTAGCTAATTGTGATTATAATATCATTCGGCATTTTGTAAGTATTTGAATCTCTGATAAAAACCCTAGCTATAGCTTAAATCAGAACCAAAACCAACCAATCAGGACTTCAATACTTGCTTTGCTGGGTGTGAGTTTGGATTAATAAACAAATTTGAACTTCGGCGACGTGGGCTAGGATTAAACCTATCAAACAAACGCAGATTTTTACGCGAAAACGAAAAGATTAAAGGGGGAAGTAGGAGGTACGGTGTTGCTATGTTGATGCAAAATATTCATCGGAATAGTGGAAAGGGCGGTGTAGGGTTAACAGAGAATATACGATTTCAGTAATGCTAGGGCTTCTTTAGCATGGTTGTCGCAGCTTTTCTTGCAGTGGGAGTGCGTAGTCCATTGTTAAAGGAAAATTGGTTTTGTAAAGTATACGTACTCGATTATCTGTCTGGATTAATATGAAAATTAAGTTCAATATATGTTTCATGTTTGTCAATGCCCTAAATGGTTACATGATATATCAATAATCAATCTATTAATCATATGGTTATATTGAATCACGTATAGTAGTAACTAGTAAACCAGCTATAGTACAAACTCAATGGCTTCAATCACATACTTCAACATGCACAAACGTAATTCAGTCTTTTGAGTTAAAGAAAAGCGCAGTCGGGTTAACATAAAGAACTCGGATCGAGAAGTACTCTTAACATGTTATGTGAGTGCATAAGCGGTGCTATCTTCAAATCGATCTCAAGATTCTATTGTCCTGGTCGACCATTATTTGATTTATAGTTTGATTGCCTCGTGTTATCAAAAGTGTATATTCCTATAATATTGATAAATACAATTGTATACGAACATAAGTTAAAGATTAATAAACGTCGAGTCATTCACGGATAATATAAGTCGTTAACCTAGTTACGATCGAAAAGGCATGCGTTCCTCAACAGATTGCACTAGCATAATTAAGGTTTCAATCTTTGAATCACTAAGAATTGAAAATGTAAGAACAGACAACTCGAAAAACAAACGTAGCAGACAGCATTACAGGGAAGGAGTGAAGGGGGGATGATGAGTTATGACTATGAAATTAAGGAACTCTTATCCTATCATGCAGCACCAGACGACACGTGTCAAGAGGGGGTAGTGGGTAGGAAGCAGCGCCAGTGTAGCCGCCGGTAACAAACAACAACTGGGCGATAGGTTCTGCTACATCTGGATGCTTCTAACAAAGTAAAGGCAAAGTTAAAAAAGCCTGCTCAGACTCCACTGTCAATATATAAGAACTGCACACAAGAGAAGCTCAGATATTTTTAACCACAATAAACGGGGTTCCATTCCCGTTCCACTCATAGGGAGTCGTTTTCTTTTATCCATTCCGTTCAATTCTGGCTGTGAGTACATATAGTTTAGTGGATTTGGACCCTAATTTTCACCCTTTTTTTCATGTTGTTTATGGCAACTAGAGAGTGTGATGAGTGGTAATCGTTGTTGAGTGTTGACGCATTTGAAATTGGTGACACCAAAACCAGCCCCCATATATAATTTGATTGTTACATAAGATTTCAAGTTGGAACGGATGGGAGCTTATTTCTATTTCAATAAATTTTGAACACTGAAGATTGTGTTACATGAGATACAGATAAAACAGTAAGTTCCTAAATATTTATGATTTTTTTATTGAAATGGGGATGAGATTTCAACTATCTTGTAAAGATATTATACTCTTAAACGTATATTGGCGTAGAATTATAATTTATAACATAAAACAGAGTATGAAGACAACTGGCCTATACACTAATATTATGGAATATTGTCCTACTAAAAATTGGAAGTATACAAGTAATCTCATTATATAAGACTTTCTTGAATCAAATGTCATATGACATTAAAATTAATTGAAAAAACTGTATCTTATTCTAGTAAGTTAATTAATAAATTTAGATGTAATGACTAAATGAATAAATAATTTATCTCTTAAAAAATTGCTTAGGATGTCAGAAATAATCATGCTCGGGGCCAAATACATAACTTAAATTATCGGAGAATTATCGAGCACAATGCTAATGATACCATATTTCTTTTCTTATCTTCAAGTTAGTCTTGTCAAAATCATTCAAATATTGAAAACAACACATATGTAACACACATACCAAGCTAAAAATAGATATAGAGGTAGTAAAAAACTTTAGGGTTAGGGGAACACGCCTCACGCGTAGGGTTGGCAATGGTATAGAAAATCATTTCAACCAATTCGTATACCAACCGTACCAAATATGTTGGTATACCAAATACTTGGTACATAGTATATGGTACAGTATACCGTACCAATATTAAAAATACGGTAGGTAGGTGGTATAGATTTTCCATATATCATGGTATATTGTACCTACCAACTTATATTACATTACATTATTTAATTAATATATATATATATATTTAAATTTCAACCGTAGATTTATTAAAAAATAAATTCAAACCGTATAAATCTACTAACTTTAATCTAATATCTCTGAGTTTCTTTCTCAACTACACTCTTTTTCTCGTCTTTAATTTCTTTATTTAATTATGAATGAATCAATTCAATAGAATTCCCAAATACAAATGCTTAGACTTATCAGTAGCACCATCACTGCTTACAACATGTCAACATATATCGCATTTAAACCTATCATTTATTTTTTCAATTGTTTTGAGAATTCATAAGTACTTTAACAGTTTGACTATTTGGACTTTGGCTTTCTATTTATGACTTTATATTTGGTAATTTGGTTGAAGTTATATAAGACTTTGGAATTCAATTGTTATTACACTTATTTATTATTACTTATTTGGATTGGGCCTTAAATATGTTGGTACAAACCCATTACCAACCGTACCAACCGAGTACCAACCGTACCACTTAATTGGTATACCAACATTATTGGTTGGTATAAATTGTGGATTTTTCATACCAAATATATAATTTTTCATACCAAATATATATTGGTTGGTATATGGGATTGGAAAATTAAGACTGGTATACCAACCAATCCAGCTCTACTCACGCGCTATTGTCCGACCTTCGGTTTTTGCTCCCTGTCTGGTAGCAAGCCTTCCCGCCGTCGTCGGACATGCTTTGTTACATCTGTTATGGACTTATGGCTGATGAGTGATCAGATCGAGCCTTTCGATTATGGTTGCATGGTGAAGGATCTTGCGTTGAGGATGGAGATGGCAGCGGTGCTTGGGGGTGGTTTGCTCCTCGCTGGTTTTGTCGGCGACGGGGGATGGCGCTGTGTGATTGGAGGCTACTGGCGACGCTGGTGCTTGTGGTGGCACCATGCGGGTCTGACTACCCGAATCGGCTCTAGTTTTGGATCAGATTTCTCCGATCCGATCTAGGGCATGTTGGGTGGGATCAAAGCTTTTCTTGTGGTGTGATGGCGACAACCTGGTGAGACCAGAAAGATGTCATCGACGACAATCCGGGAGCGGGCCAGACTCTCTTGGTTGATGTTGGTATCCATGCTTCTTGGGGTGAGGTCTTAACTTGGGTTGGGTCCATTATTTTGGCCTTGGCCTAGGTCAACAGAAAAAGTAGCCCATTTAGGGCATTTAAGTATTTTGTTTTAGGTTATTTCGTTTTGCTTCCAATAAGAAATTTCTTGTGTAGGTTTTTGCACTTTGTGTGCCTTTTTTGCTCTGGATGGGTATCGCCGGTTTATTAAATGGGCGCTACCTCCTAGTAAGATGAGACTAAGTGTCGTTGGGTTTTTCCGACGGCAATATAGTTGGAGAGCTGTTTTATTGGACATTAAGATATGTAATTGTTGCTTTATCGTTGATAATGTTACGTATCTAGTGTTCTCTCCACTATGTCATTGTTGGTCGAAACATATAGAGTCGTCATTTGTGTAGTACTATTGTTGGTTACTGCTTTGTTGGGCACTTGTTTGTAATGATCTTTGATATTATGTCAAGTCTTTATAACCAGGAATTTAAGCTTCACGTCCCCTTTTATATTCGACCGTTTCATTAATGAAGACTTAAGCGCAGTCGTATTAGCCCATTTATTTAAAAAAAACACAGACACATACTAATCCAAATTAATGTCAACATTGTTATACTATTTTCATGAAAGGGGCTTCCCTCTTTATGCATTGCACACACATACATTTAAAGTAGGCAACGTTATCTTTCCTAAAATAAGCCCCATTCAAATAATTGAATTATAAGAGACCAATCAAAACTCTTGTAAAAAGGAAAAAGGCCACATCATGTATTCAATGTGTATCAAAATGGGAAGCCTTCATGAGTTTCTTTAATTAGCCAGGTAGGTCAGATCCAACCAATTTAAGTGTTTAACAAAATTAGGACATATAATGAGGAGAAATTTTTCTGTGCCATTCTAGCACAACGTGGCAAACCCAATGGTGTACCATTCAAATCACAATTTGACATGCAATATTTAATTAGAAAATTATACTTTAACTATTTTGTTAAAAATTATTTTAGGGTTCTTTCTAAAACTCTAAACCATAAACCATACGCCGTAAAATCTTAAAACCTATACCCTAAACCCCAAATTCTAAATCATCAATACCCATGAAGGTCATTTCACAAATAATAAAAACATGTTAGATTATAATTTTAGTGTAATAAATTCACGTGTCGAAATATAATACGTAAAGAGTACCATTAGGTATTGTCATGTGAACTACAGTAGCATATAAAAATTTCTCAATAATAAAAGAGAATTAGAGTACCCCAAAATGAATGTGGAAAGTAACAATTGATATTCCCACATAAATGCAGAAATTTGCAATACATGGAAGCAAATCCCTATAGCTAATACTAGAAATCTGTTAATTTTGTATTTTCTGTTAACAGTAAAATTTAACCAATAAATATCTAAAGATGAATTGAATCTGACTTTGGTGAAAGATTTACGAATGAAGGGGTTGAAGGGTATGGTCAATCTTAACAAACTTATCATCTATTTCTGTAGCAGCTGGAGTAGATCAGAAAAAACAGTCCAAAAAGAGTAAACAGATACAAAAATGTTTTACACCAGTAAAAGTGTAAAACCCAGAAAGAATTTGAGTAAATTTAGGAAGGAAGAGGATGATCAGTTAGTTAATTAACTTGATTCACATTCATATATATTTTTATCTATGAGCTGGATCCACTCTTCCAGGAGTGCCCCACTTCTGAAATAAAATATATTCAAGCATTATAAAGAAAAAAAATATAAAACAAATCCTTAATGAAAAATAAAACACAAAGCACAGGCTCAATTTGTCTTTTGAAGCAGAGAGAGACAAGTCCAGCTCTTTCAACTTCAATCTGGGAATAATTACACATATATAATTCGTATAAATTTTTCGCCTTTCTCCCCCAGAAATCAAAAATTTGGTTCCTTTAGCTGTTTGGTTCTTCTGGGTTGGTCTGAGTTTGAGTTGGGATGACTCAAAACCGGAATTTGAGCATGTAATTCGGTTATTCTGGTTGTGCTTTTCAACCTTTGTTATCTATATAGAACCCCTGTTTTTCTTCTCTTCCGAGATTCGGTAGTTTAGAGATGAATCTTAGCAACGGAAGAGGATCTATGTCAACGGCGAGTTCAAGTGGTGCTTGGAAATCGGGGGATACGGTGGTCCCTGAGTTTCCTGCGGGTTTGAGAGTCTTGGTGGTTGACGATGATCCTACTTGTCTTATGATCTTGGAGAAGATGCTCCGTACTTGTCTATATGAAGGTACACCCCTCTTAATTGGTCTTCTTTAAAGTCTATTTCACTGTTTGTTTGTTAAGTTTCACCGATTTAATCGGAGATTTGATTTCTTATCATGTGTCAAAGCATGAGTCTTTGTTTTCTCTCACTCTGTTTCTCATCCATCTTGAATGGATTGTGAATGTGCAGTAGAGAAAGGGTATGAGATGAACCTTAATTTGGATTTAATTATAGGTTGACCATCCAAGCACTGTGTTATAGGTCTGGCTAGATTCAGTTTTTACTAATCATGGGTTGTGTTAAAGTTTGAGACTGTTTGTACTTTGTACATGATTGTAGACTTGTAGTTTCATATTACTTGGTTAAAGTTTTGATCTTACTAGGAATTAATCGTGTTGTTCCAAGATAAGCTTGAGTTTTAATTTGTGGCTTCTGTAGATTTATAGCCTTATTTTGATCTGTAGCTTCTGTGATTGGTGTGATGAGTAACTGACATAATTTGTTGGGATTTTTTAGTGACTAAATGTAATCGAGCTGAGATCGCACTGTCCCTGCTTCGAGAGAACAAAAATGGATACGATGTAGTAATTAGTGACGTCCACATGCCAGACATGGATGGATTTAAGCTGCTTGAGCACATTGGGTTAGAGATGGACCTGCCGGTTATCAGTGAGTATCTTGTTTCAAATACTACATATGGTTTTATGCATTACACATAACTGTGTATGTATGAGTTTGACCTGATGTGCGATACATGTAAATCTACAGTGATGTCTGCCGATGATGGGAAAAGTGTTGTTATGAAGGGTGTGACTCATGGTGCTTGTGACTATCTAATTAAACCAGTCCGAATTGAGGCGCTAAAGAACATATGGCAGCATGTAGTTCGAAAGAAGAAGAATGAGTGGAAGGATGTTGAGCAATCTGGAAGTGTGGATGAAGGAGATCGGCAACAAAAACCTTGTGAAGAACCAGATTACTCATCCTCAGCTAATGAAGGAACTTGGAAAAACTCAAAGAAGAGGAAGGATGAGGATGAAGATGCGGAGGATAGGGATGATACATCCACGTTAAAGAAGCCGCGGGTGGTTTGGTCAGTTGAGCTCCATCAACAATTTGTCGGTGCTGTCAATCAACTAGGCATTGATAGTATGTTTTCTTCCCTATATCTTTCATCTCTAGTTGCCACCCATCCTTGTATATTGAGCTATAATACTCTTACATACAGATCCCTGTTTATCCTTTTTGAGTGTTGCGCCATTTAAATTCTCCTGGAAATTGGAGTCTAAACTGAATTTAATATTTTATCATGACTCAGCGTTTTGTGATCTACCTTGAGATAAAGTTTTTATGCATCTGTAAAATGATTATAACAGTATTTCTTTCATCAACAGTATTTGTATTTTCTCATGTTATTCAAATTGTTTAATTGATACAGAGGCGGTGCCTAAGAAAATTTTGGAGTTGATGAATGTTCCTGGGCTCACTAGAGAAAATGTTGCGAGCCATCTACAGGTATAGTACATTTGTGTTATTTTGAAGAAGTCTGTATGCTAATGAAGAGTAACGCATACAGGCCTTCTTTGCATTTTCTTTTCTTGTATAGTGTTTCATATGACATGATTAAATATGCTACCTCTTTTAGAAAAACTCACCACATAAACTTATGGAACAGAAATATCGGTTGTACCTTAGAAGGTTGAGTGGGGTCTCGCAGCACCAAAGTAATTTGAACAACAATTTCATAAGTTCTCAAGATGCATCTTTTGGAGCAATGTCATCACTCACTGGGATGGATCTTCAGACTCTAGCAGTCACTGGTCAACTTCCTGCTCAAAGCCTTGCAACACTTCAAGCAGCTGGGCTTGGTAGGTCAACAGCAAAATCTGTCATACCAATGCCCGTTGTTGATCAAAGGAACTTGTTCAGCTTTGAAAATCCAAAATTGAGGCTTGCAGAAGGGCAGCAACATCATAGCAGTGGTAAACCAATGAACTTACTTCACGGGATTCCAACAACAATGGAGGCAAAGCAGCTTGCCACCTTGCACCAGTCTGCTCAATCCCTTGGGGCTGTGAATATGCAAGTGAATACCCATGGAGTCCAAAACAGCTCTCTATATATGATTGGTCATCCACAGTCGAGAGGGCCGACCCTGAATGAAAGTACAGGGACACATGTACCTAGGATTCCATCATCAATTGGACAGCCTATGGTATCCAATGGGATTACTAGTGGAGTTGTAGGAAGAAATGGGATTTCTGATGGTGGCAGAGGGACAGGATATAATCCAGTTCCACAGAACTCCTCAATGTTGAATTTTCCTTTGAACAACCCTCCAGAACTGCCTGTCAATACTTATACTCTTGGCAATACACAAGGGATGTCCTGCCTCACGCCTAAAGGATCATTTCCAGAAGATGTTAACTCTGAGATAAAAAGATCCGGTGGATTTGTTCCAAACTATGATATTTTTAATGAGTTACATCAGCACAAGTCCAACGATTGGACTTTACAGAATGTAGGCTTGACCTTTGATGCCTCTCATCATGCAAACTCCAGTCATGGTAGCCTTGATTCAGGATTTTCTTCTAACCAAAGGAATGCACAGAGCCGGAATGTTGGGAAAGTTATGTTCCCTATGGGGGCTAGCACTGATCATGGGCATGTGCAAAATACTGGTCAACACCTTAACACCGGTCGTATCGTTGATAATGCAGTTCGGATCAAGTCTGAAAGGCTTTCTGATGCATCTCAGAATAACTTTTTTCATGATCAATATGGTCAGGAGGATCTAATGAGTGCACTTCTCAAACAGGTCAGTTTATCTTCCTCTTTTTCTATTGTCTTCTGGTTTTTAATTTGTCATAAAGAAGTTTCAAATTATCATGGCCTTTTCTTATGTTAAAATCTTGTGTTTTCTAGCAGCAAGGGGGAGTTGGTCCATCTGAAAATGAGTTTGACTTTGATGGGTATTCCTTGGATAATATTCCTGTGTAGAATGCACTCCCTACAATATTCTGTATGATTGCAGTTCTGGTGTATATATAAGGGCCACAACAGAAGTCATTTCTTCTGCAATCACGGTGGATATCAAGTTTATTCCAAGGATCCCAATTTCGTATGTTTCTTTATGAATTGCATGCTTGTGCTGGTTTTAGGACATTAAGATCGTGCTGATGGATAGTTGTGAGGATCAATCATGTCAAAATATATTTGTTATGCATATAACTGCTGCATGATATGCAAAGGCATACATGCAAAATTTTGACTGGCTAGCAAGAAACTGCTATTTCTGGGGTCCTGGGGAAGAAATTAGCGCATGTTAAGTATTCTAAGAGTAGGTTTATTGATACATCTGCAGGCCCTGTAGGAGCCTTTTCTAACTCTAATAACATAAAGTTTGCCTTTCGTAATCTACTTATTTTGTTTTTTGTAATCTTTCTTTCTTGTCAAGATTTCAGACTTTGATGTACATAAATTTCACTTGTTTGCTCAGCGCATAAGTCTGGGCGTTTATTTCTGGTTGTAAAATTTCTAGGGATTCTATTTCTTGCTGTCACCCCTATTCGTCATAATGGTTCTCCTATCCTCATTGGATCTGTTTCCGAGATAATTATATGGAGAAATTTACATTGATAAACAAGACAGCTCAAGATTTCATAACGAAGTATATGTTTCAAATGCAGTAGAGTGCCCTAGAAACACTCGTTTCTAATTGCTACCGTAAAAAACAGAACAGGTCTACATCTAAGTCGACTAATAACTAGAACAAGACCACGTAAACGGTTCATAGTATTTGAACAAAGGTTGAAAGCTTGAAGCCACATGGCTGCAGGTAGAGAGTACTGGCAAACAGGAATAATACAACAAACATGAACTGGTCGGATAAGGCGTGGTCCAAAATTGGTCTGAAAATGAAGCTTAAGAATCATTCTTACATTTAGAAAATGAGTAAAAAAGAGAGAAAAACGAATCCTACAGAATAGAATCATGTCAGTTGAACAATCGAATAGTTGCTTACGTATTGCATGGAACAAGTAAAAGCAAGTATAATTTACGGATCCTGGGCACAAATGACTTGTTCTAGGCACGGATGACTAGTTCTGCCTGTGCATTTAACCAATGCAGTGGTGCTACTCGAAGAAAATTTTGAGTCCATGATCGATATACTAAACATCAATAGAATTTCAGACACTCGAAACAGAGATTATATTGAATCTTCACCAAAGTATATATATGTAGCAAAAGAAATCTGAGCAAGCAACCTAGTTAGATAGTTGTTTATACAAAATGTAGACCGATCAATTATATGTAGCTCTGTCACTTGAAGATGAACTGCAGTACCACCAATACAAGATTCCTCATAACCCTAAAAAATACCAATCACAGATGGTTGGCAGCTGAGATTCGGCAAACTACCTCCTCGTTGAGCATATATATCAATGTCACCACAGAAAGAATGAAAAAATGAGCAGCAGCTAAGAGATCTTGAAGTGCCCTCAATACTTGGCTATTGCTGCATCAGCATGAACACTGCAGCCATTAGGAGGACAGTAAGCATCAAAATGGCTGAGCTTGTTTTGACGGCTCTGTGAGCACTGCTTGGGATGATATCTGGAAGAGAGCACTCCTCCCCATTAAAGAACACTTTTGTAGGAAAGCCATCTCTTTTAGCCACATTAATTCCAGGAGTAAGCTTCTTTGTAAATGAGATCACCGATTGCTGCTTCCCGGGAACTCTCGGATCCTTCTCCGGGTTTTTTCCATCAACTTCTGCCACAAGGTAGTTCAATCCTTCAAGACCCTGCATAAACACCGTTTTGTTGACCCCATCTGTTTCCACAAGAGTAGCGTTGAAAGAGTACATTTTTTCGAAACCAGGAGAAGCTTTATCCAGTTGTACTGCAGCAAACCAATCGGCAAAAGAAGTTTCATCCCAGTTAAAGAGTGTAACCCTTGCAGTCCATCCTTTAGTGTAGTCTGAGAGTAAGTGCCAATTAATGCTGACACCACAGTTATCACCACAGGGAGTCGGGTTCGGATCTGGTAGGTGGTAAAGCTCAGCCCAAGCTTTTGCCTTGACAGATCGGTTCACAAAGGGAACAAGAAGTGACTCTGGTGGAAGAAGCATCGCCGGTGCTGTTGTGCTACAAGTTTGAGCTGTGTTACTAGGGCACCCACATGCACAAGTTTTACATGGTATAACAGATTCGTTGAGGTAAGAAGAAAATGAAACACAGCATCTAGGGCTTGCTCCCTTGGCCTGTGTAATATTGCACACAACCTGCCAGCTAGCTACTGCAGTTGAATTCACTGGTAAACCACTTGCATCAGGGAACTGGCTAGGACTCACCCGAACGGGAGGACCACATTTATAATCAGGGTTCAGAGAGCCATTGATTGCCCAGTTTTGAGGTGGTATGATCACAGAGCGGTTGATATTTGGTGGCATCTTATAGACTTCCATTTGGAATGAAGATTTTGACTTGCTTGCATCCATTGTTTTTGGCAATATAGTACCATTTCGGCAACAATAAGGGATTTTACCAAGATTAGTGTCATTGGTCTTTTCAAGAGGCAGATCAATAATGGTTGGCCTTTTTTCACAACTCAGGACATTTGCAAAGTCTAGAGTCCCCCAGTATTGACCTTGTTCCCCAAATATGCAATCAGAAGAATCAACAACAGATGGATAAGCCCCTCTCATTGTATTGATAAACTCTAGCGCCATCCAGTCCCAGCTCAACTTCCAACTGTCAAGACGACCTAGAGCGTTATGGTTTTCTATTGTAACTTGCGCCAAGTAACTTGATTCCTGCGTCCGGGTCACATCATACATGATCGACAGATCGCCATTCTGGCGAGGAAGGAAATCTCCATCTACAGTGATGTTTGTTTTCACCGTAGAATCTACAACGCAACAGACTTCCATCACACTCTTCCCTGAAACAAAAACATGATTTTAAAAAAAAAACCGTAAGAGCTTTGCTAAACACACCCTGAGAAATTCAGCTACACTAACAAATTCATCCACACAGCAAGAATGCCAACAAATGTTCTAAAAGTGATAATGTAATGACACAAAGGAAACACGACTCTTTTCCATACATAGCATAAGCTGAACCTACATTACGCACGAAAACAATCTCTACCATAAGTATAAATCAACGATCCACAGACTCGAGTAAAGACCTATCGAAAACAGTAACTAACAGGCAAATCACATGATTTAGACGCCGATAAGCTGAATCTATTACATCAGGAAACAATTCAAACAACTTATATTACAATGGCCATAAAAATAGGGCGAAATTAAATCAAAATGTTATATACAGAGCAAGTCAGATAATCCGAAAAATGTAAATGACAATTAAAAACAAAAATTCAAACTAAAACAGAGCAAAATAGAGGAGCTGACCTTCCGTAGAGGCCTTGGGGCAACGAAAGCCGTCATTAGCCAACGAGATATTCGCCGGCATCGGAACATTCGGCGGCTTCACACCGAACTGCGTCCCCACCAGCTTCACCTGCACCTGCATCTGCGTCAAGTCGCCGGCGGTCTTAATCGCCGTCTTCAGATCGGTCTGTGGGAACCCGACGAAAACGGTGCCGTTCTCCACGCTTCCGGGATACGCACTCCCGTCAGCGAGGACAGCGCCGTCGGCGGAGACTAAGTACTCGCCGTGCTGAAACCCTACGAAGACCTTCCAGGACTTGAGGTCCTCTTCGCCGTTGTTGAGAACAGTGAGGAGGGACTCGAAGCGGTAGGGCTGGCGGGGCAGAATGGTGGGGGCGATCTGCTTGCCGTCGGTGTAGGAGTAGGAGATGAAGACGCCGTTGCAAAGGTCGGCGGTGGGCTGGGAGAGGGTGAGTGGCAGGGAGGTGTAAATAGCGAGGAGCGCGAGGGTGAAGATGAAGGGCCTGGTCGTGGAGGCCATGGTGTGAGGGTTTTTGGAAATTTTGAATTGAGAGAGAGAGAGAGAGAATGGGATTTATATATGTCTGAAGAAGAGGAGAGAGTGGAATGCGTACGTGGAATCTGTGATTTTGAAATCGTGGATTTATTCTATTGGTTTGTTTTAATTTATTAATTAATCTTAGACTAGACTCTTAGTATTCTTTAACCACAACGGATGATCGAGTTTGTACGAGTTTTTCAGGTGTGTAAATTCTGTACTTGGGTGGTGTTTTTTCGTGTGAAAATGCTCGGGTTGATGAGAGTTTTAGGTGAGGAAACTTCATACTTGAGTTGGAATACAATAAATTGTTGGTGTTCATTACAACAAAATTCTTATATATTCTTAGTCGCTTTTTAACTCACTAACATTTTTTGAAGTTAAATACTGTTTCATTTTTAAGACAGTTCGTCATGATCTATTCTTGCTCGAGAAAGAGTATATGAACCTGACCAAGAAATTATTATTCATGTTCATAGGCCGTGACATAGATATTTTATATCCTTTGACGCAGAGCTTTAGGCGTGGAGAGTTCATACCTCATACTCGAGTTCAAATAACTGGATGCTAACTCTCAACATTTATTGAAACTAAATCATTATATAATCATAGTTGCATCACTAGCTAAAAGTTAAATGCTGATTTACATTTAGAATTCGACATATTTTCTGAGAAGCAAATTGTGTAGTCGATAGATTAGCTCACCTTACTTGTGAGTCTTACTTAGATGATGTTTGGTTAGATGAAACTCCAGCTATCATTTAGGATATTCTCTACGAGGATAAGTGTACTAGTGATTATATAGCACGGCGTACAATTTATATGTCCCCCCATGTAAAATTTTATAAATATTTTAATAAATAAAACTGGGCGTGGGGCTAAGCCTCCTATTTAAGCTAGGAAAAAACTTGCGTACAAACTAGTATGTACGCGTGCGTCCAAACTCTCATTTATTTGCACACTTTGCGAATATAAATACATGATTTTAACCGTTCAAAAATTTAGTTTATTACTAAAGATCATTTCTGTAAAATATCAACATAAACAAAAATCGTCTTCATAGTCGATTGCATCAAACAAATTGACGATTGATCATGAGACTATGAAGACGATTTTTGTTTATATTGATATTTTACATAAATGATCTTTAGTAATAAACTAAATTTTTGAATGGTTAAAATCATGTATTTATATTCACAAAGTGTGTAAATAAACGAGAGTTTGGATGCACGTGTACATATTAGTTTGTACGCAAGTTTTTTCAGTTAGGCTGAGTTCCAAACCCCTTTAAAAAAAATGTTGCTTTACATTTTAGACGGATTTGAATAAAACACCGTCACTTATTAGAGCTGACGCTCTATTCTTGGTCGGATTTTTATCTCGTAGCGCTGATCGTAATTGAACTTAGTTATAATGACTAGAGGAAGGGAGTTGTTGAAAACACGGTGTAATCTCGGTTTTGAACAACTAGTTTGATTAATTAATCAATGTATAATAATTTAGACACTGTTAACTGTTGCCGTCCTTGATTGATTCAAATGAAGGTTCGTTCAAACGTGAAAGCGATTAGCAAGAAATGATTCTTAATTTGTTTTTTGTTTTTGTTTTTGGAAATGTGGGAAAGCGGCTTCTATCGATTTTGTTCTGTTCCTTGTCTCAACGGAACACTCCTTGTCTTGTGCTTCCCTCTATGCACATTTGAAATCCGCGTCTTGACGCTGTCGTGGGGACCACTGGAGATGTCAGCCTTCCAGAGGCAGACTGGGCTAGTGTTGGGTTTGTTTATACATTTGATTGCAATGTGGGCCTTCAGCCTGAGGGAATACCCAAAACAAATTGGGCTCTTGTGAGTCATGAGGTATGTGCAGATGCAGGTGTCATGGTTCATATCGGTGTCACGGTCACCTTAATCCTTATGAATAAAGGATTTAAAGCATCCCCGTTGGAGGTTATTCGCTGGACAGTATGCAAATGTTTTACTTATGTTTAAATTATGTTTATATGAGATGAAATCTTGGAGGAAGCTAAATTGTAGTTTTTTCGGTATAGGACCACTGATTTTGTTGAGCAATTGCTTTAAACTTTATCATGCAAATGTTTTACACAGTTTCGGGAGAGTCGGAAGGATATGGCGTATTGAAACATGCTATATATCCAACTAAGAAACATGAGTTTCAAGATGAAAGCTATCTCTAAATGTTTAGCATAAAATATGTATGTAAATCACGTGCTTTGTACCCATATGTAAATCTTGAAGAAATAGGCAGCAGAATAATCTTGAAGAAAATATTAAATAGAACAATTAAGAGATATGCAGCGAAATAATTCAAAGAACTTTATTTTACTATCGAATAAATATTTCAAACAATTGACAATGAATGATCAATGGTAATATTGAGAAAAATAAAATTACTTCACACTTGAAGAACACGGTCAAGTGTAATACAAAACCACGAAAATCTTTACTGCTACGAAGGACGTTAACGCCACGAATGTCAAGAAGGACTTGAATGCCATGGAGGTCACTCAATATAGCCACAAAGGTCCCTTGCCGCACATGACTCAACTATGATCTAAAGATCTAATCGCTCAAAACTCCTTCTGTGCCTAACACACTTGCACCGTGCATGCTAAAATAATCGACTTCTCTCTTCTATCACCTAGATAAGGAATATAATTACTCACATAACAACCTTTTTAAAACTCATGATACATGTAACTTGGCATCATAAGGTGGAAATTGATCGACAGCAAATAAGAATTATGAATTGATCGTGTCGGTATATATGTCATGGTGGTATAGAGGAATAAAATGCCCTAAAACTATCCTCACAGGAATCATAATACCATTTATCCTCATCAAGCGCACAATTCCTACCACACAAGTCCCTTATATTTCAGGGTCCCAATTTTGTCTCTAAGCAATGAGTCACGCCTAGGCGGCACACATGTCTGTATTAGTGTCTGTATATAAGGTTGTGTCACTTGTATGTATAGTTTCTTTGGGTGTATGTATTATGTGATCCTGATTAAGCACCATGTCAAAGTCGGAGTGTGGGCCAGTTGATTTAGTGGAACGAGAGGGACCAAAACAAAGATTTGCATAAGCAAAAGGAGGTGATCGAGTCCGAACAAGTCACAATCTATCATATTCTTGTTCATCAGTTGGCTCACAATAAAAACTCATCAATATACATCGTCTCTCACATTTGCTAATGTCCTACCTAATTGATTAACGCCATGTATATCTCACAAATCACTGTACATAATCGATTTGCAGTAACAGCACCGTTTGGTTTTTGACTCCTTAGCATGTGATCCAGGTTTTAGAAGTTAGAATTGGCATTAATTTTTCAATTAATTACCAAACGTAACGAAACAAATTATGAATTTATGCAGTCATAAGATCGATGTAGAATATCAGTAGAAGCTCGAACTGTTTTGGACACTCAGAAAGTGCAAAGGAAGCGTTAAAAAGATTGAGGATGCATATATGATGAGTTACGTTTAAGATTCTAACAACTTAATTGTATATGTAACTAGCTTTTGATTTGTACGTACCAAAATTATCAAATTAGCTTTTGATGTGCTTTGAAGAAAACCTGCTTTGTTAAACTATAAAAGCAATTCCGGGCTCCCTGCATGTTGATTGTGTTCAGTCATTACTCATTAGCATTAGAAATTCTATAATATTGCTGATGGTTCTGATCTAATATCGTACTAAAATCAAAATTATAGCATGCATTAATCATGTTATTGAGTTCGGACTAATTAATCAATGGCCGTGGCCTGAATATATTGTAATCTTGAAAAGAAGTTACTCAAATTAGCATGCATTAATCATTGTATCGTCACTACTCACTAACCAGAAGATGGGATCTGTAGATCACTAGATCGAATCATTCTCCACAATTGTGAGATTGAGTTGTGACGACTGAAAGACCATTCAAACAGCTGGAAAGTTAGCTAGGCCACAGATATTTACTTCTTAATTAAGGATTAAGCCAGCCTATATTCTTAAGGAGCTTAAGGTACGGTGGAGATCACTGTTCTCATGCAAACATAAATGTAACAAATTAACTTGGCTTATATTGTTATATATCTATAAGTGTACAAATTCGGGTAGATGGCGCGAATGAAACGAGGTTCCTCCATCCCACATTGATCAGAGCTTCGAATAATTAAGCAATAACTTCTGCATGCTGTATATATAATCTGCATTTCGGTATCAGGTTCCATTCTTCAATCTTCTTCTTTTTTTATGTGAAAATTCCTTGAAAGCCTTACCCAGCCATGTGAGGGCTTCAATATCTTATTTTGGGGTCTTACTTGAGTCCGCCCAATATTGACCCTTTTTTATTATTTAGCCGGGCTGGACAAATTCCGATTTGATTCGTCTGTTTTTGACCGGAACCATTCCGCGACTCAAGGGTGCAGTATTTAACACACGAATAATGTTGTCATTTGTTAAGAATGACTTACATACATGCATGTTAGTTGTAAGAACACGTACCAGACATTTTCTCCAATTTGGAGATGGACATGGAGTAATCCTCTTGATTACTAAACTTATGTTCTCCGTGAATCAGCTAGAGTTGTTATTAGTATTATTAACAGTGTTTTAAAACGCTAAAACGTACCTCAAAGCGTTTTTTTCGAGAGTATAGAGGCGTAAGGCGTAAAAAGCGTAACCCTTGCGACATAAAAATAATAAATAAACTTATTTAAGTGTAACTATTATTCTTATACATATTACTTGAAGAATAGCTTATAAAACATAACAATTGTCATGCATACATATATTAAGTAAAGTAGCAAAAGTCTAGATCCATACAATTCAAAAAGTTTACCGACATAACTTGATCTACTGTAAGCCCCGAAATTATTGACGAGCTAAGTTGAGATCGTATGGTGATTATTTTACAATCTCGGTGATTAATTCAGTAAATGCTCGAGAATATTATTTATGAGTTTCGATTAAGTGAATCTGTTGATCGAAGAGCATGATATTAAAATATACGTTACGACGAGAACGTAGAAATTTTCGGAGAATTTTCTGGGTTCCAGAGTTATTATAATAAGGTTTGGAAATATAAGGAATGTATTTAGAAAATGGGAATTAGTTACGGTGCGATCTTAGCCGTAGAAATTGATCAATTAAATCCTAGCCATTGGATCATTAAATTGGCTATGATTAATATTGGAAAGAAAACAAAAAGCTTCATTTTATCCCAAAAACATATTCAGCTCCCGAGTCCCGACCTCATTCCTCTGCAACCCAACGACCGCGCGACTTCTCGACATGATTCCACCGTCGTCAGGCCGTGTCCGGCCAGTGCACCAGTCGCGTTGTGACCTCCTCCTCTCCGCTGTCCTCCCCATGTCATGCCTCGACCTACCGCTGCCGGAGAAAGGAGAATCGAAGAGGGGAAGCACCGACTGTTCCAGGTTTTCTTCCGGCGAATTTGCAACGTTTTCCGACGTCTCCGACCACCGATTGGGTTGTTCCCGGTATAGGTTCTCATCTCAACTTCGTGATCTACGTGTTTGTGTTCTTAGTTTATCGAATTGATGAAGTTTTGATCTCTTTGGGATCTGTGATGCGGCTCCTCTCTTGTTTTTTGCGTCTTGGTGCGCGTTTTTTTCACTTTTTGCGGCTTAGTGGAACGCTTTTTGCGCCTCTACGCCTTTCTCAAAAAGACGAAGCGTTTTCGACTAAGTGTTGAGCTTTTTAAGCCTCAAACGAAACAGGCGAGTTTTTGAAAACATTGATTATTAGTATCCTCTTTATCGTTTAGTTCTGATCTGTAAGACGAATTGACAATATATTTTGGTCGATATGACAAGATATCTGCGCAAACGTCTGATATGCCTGGTTAAAGTAGTTCACAAGATCATCATCGATCAGGAACCATGAAATTCTACACATTTCCAAAAATAGCAGAATCTTTTATTCGATGCCAGCTAGGGGCCTAGGGCCATATCTTGGAGCTCTTTAACAACTAATTCCTCCCACACTTGTTTCTATCTGTTATTCCAGATGCCAATCCTAATTTATAGCATAATGCTTCAAGATTTCTTTACGCATATTAATTCAACTGACAAACGCAACCAGCAATTATACAGTGGCGATCAGTTTTTCTATTTTGTTCTCCATCCCAGAAAATAAAGAGCTCGATCGATCGAGAAGGCCAGTTAAGTAGAGGCATTCATCGGACGACCAGGTGGAAGTTGCGACTTAGTTACGTCTCTACGTCACCGAGCAATTTTATCCGTTTACGTATGAACATGACTGTGCGACTTTTTACCGTTAATCACTTAATCTTTCACCTTTTCAAGCTTTACCACGAACTAATCACAGGCTAGTAGCAACCAGCAACTAATAACTCTAGCAGGTGTTAGTGTGTTACCGTGTTGCAATTTTATTCAAAAAGCTAATTAATATCTACTTTAGAAGAGTGAGGTTCAATATGCATGTGATGGTATGAATATGAAACCATCCCATTATAGGGGACTTTTTTGTGCGCTGTATTGCTATACCTTATTAGGGTTTCGAAATTTTCAACGACATTATGTACGTTGGGATAGAAATATGTTTACATCTTTAGTTTGAGAGGATTTGAACACGAGAAGATCAGTCCTAGCCTAAGTATAACTATCTTCATAGGAAAAAACTTAAAAGATATGTGGCATACTACCCACCTGTGTAAACATCTTTTTTATTTATTTATGTTTTATTAAACTCACATAAGTAAACATATTTCTCATGTAGATTAGTAATAAAAATGTGAGATCAGTGATAAACCTTAAACCCTAACACATAAACTTATATACTTTGGAGATCGAATTGAAGAAACACTAATTTAACGATCCTTTCCGGATCCGATAGTAGCTCTACTAAAATAATTGGTATGAATCAGCACGAGAGAATTATAATAGTTACCCACAACATGTTGCATTCACGCTAGACTCGACATATGGTCTCACATGCCCACATATCCTGTCACACTTACATCGCGTATATCCCAAGCTTAATTAGGGCGAAAATAAGGGCTACCATACCCCCATATAGCCCGAATATAACATGAAAAATGCACCTCAGCCAAGTAGGTAGACCTCAAAATGTGGAATAGAAAGAAGGGAGGTACCCTAGCTAAGCAATACAAGGCATAGCTCACTTTCTATGGAAAGTAAATACGCGTCCGTCGGTGCAATCTTTTCGGACCCTTTGAGCCACCATAGCTAAGCTACCACCTTTCTCCTTTACACTCATCCCTCTTTACTCTTCCACCCTCGATCATTTAACTCCCTCCCTCGAATACAAAGTCACCATTAAGCTCTCACTCTCCCCTCTCTTCTTTTCCCTACTCCACTCATACTCGAATATTTATACCTCCTAACCTAATCCTCTCCTCCTTCCTCCTCCTGCTCTTTTCCTCTCTGAGATCTCTCTGATCTCAACACCACCTTCTTAAAATGGAAAGAACTCGAAATTTCTTCCCACTGCTTCTTCTCATTTCGTTCCTAATGATCATCTCAACTCCAACTGTGTCGTCATTCCGAGTGTCCAAGCTTCAGACAACCTCAAAGGACCAGATCGAATGCACAATGTGCGCCGCATGCGAAAACCCATGTTACCAAGTCCCCTCGCCACCGCCTCCTTCACCTCCTCCGCCATCAAAGCCACCTCCATCTTCTTCAGTCGAGTGCCCACCTCCGCCTAGCTCCGGCACAACCTACTACTCTCCCCCTCCGCCTTCCCAGCCCACTTACACATACTACCCTCCGCCGGCCGGTGGGGGCGGAGGAGGCGCGTTTTATCCGCCGCCGAACGGGAAGAACTACCCGGGGCCGCCGCCGCCGAACCCAATTGTGCCCTACTTCCCGTTTTACTATCACACCCCTCCTCCCGGGTCTATATCATCCAGCTCAGTTCAGCTCACTAGCTCCTCTATAGTTATTTACAGTTTCGTTAGTGTTGCTCTGTTTTCTCGTCTGTTTTGACGGAAAAAGAAAGAGTAAAAATAGTTCAAAGTTAATAATGAAGTAGCCTCGCAGATCTACAAATGTGCAGAGTGAGAGAGACGATCGGAAGTGAGGGTCTTGATGAGTTTACACAATTAAGACCGACAAGAGTGAAGAAGAAGAAGAAGAAGAAGAAGAAGAAACAGAAGGCTCCCATTTCTGGAAATGCCCCCATGCATCGAAGAAACAAAAGTTCCTGCAGTACAGTACGTGTTTACTGCTTATCTCAAACCTCTGTATCATGCTGTAGGGTGTAGGTTCAACTGTAATTTTGATGACAATTTGTATCTATTAATTGCTATTTCTTCGTTGATATATATGATATGATGATCAAATTAAGTATAAATTTTTTACTGTACTCATTTGTTGATAATATTATCATTCCGGATTTATCAATTAAAGAGTTCCAACTATTTGTTATACTGTGGATTCATGGGTGGCAATATGAACAAAGAAAGAAACAAAACATAAGACCCATATGGCCATATCTAATTGATGGCCACCTTCAATATATACCCAACTGTAATTCTCCACTTGCAATGGTAATATTTATTATTATTAGCTTCTTATCTTTGTGACAATGATGTATGCTATACTTTGTTGTAGCCCCTTCAGCATTTGCATGAAATTATTCACTTGTTGGTTAATATTGGTGATCATGTTTTCTTGCTTTAGTTTGGTGGATTAAACATCAAATACTAGCAACAAAATGTCATTTTAGGATGCTTAGTACATTCCAACCACTAGGGCTCTGATAAGTTCATAAAAAAGTTTGTGTTGTGTCACATCACACATGTAATTCAATACTTCAAATCTCGTAAATTAAAAAACAACGCGAATAATATTCTCACATCACATACTTCGTTAAGATAACTTTCATAAAGAGTGGATCATATGATTGGTGAATCATAAATATCAGATATTCTTAAAAATAACTCCTCACACTTACCCTAAATGCCAAACTCTGAAATTCCTAACCTTAGTGACACAAGATTCAAAATTGATTAGTGACTAAAGACTATGAGTCATTCGTGACTCATCGCCACTGTGTCAACCAAATTATGAGGCACACTTCTGGCTGTAGAGATCGATCGAAGAATGGAATGGGAATGAGTTTGGGACTGTGGTGACTTTCTTTGAATAGATTGGTAGTGGTGCCATATTGCATAGAGTGATGGATAGCAGCGTCGTCCTTTTTTCATATAATTCCATATCCGACCATGTGCGTAAAGGTCTCATCATGCATTAAGCTTTGCCTGTTAACAAAGAACAGGGATCGCAAAGTGCATTTTTTCTTTAGTTTTGCTTACCCTAATTCAGTGGGAACACCATTAGATCCACCGACCACGTTAGCTTACATTGGCCCTTGTTTAGGGCCATTAGGGGTGAGGGTTCAATCAAATTCCTATTACACCTTTTGTTTTTGGAGATAGAAAATTGTGACCTGAAAGAAAAAGGGTAGAAAGAAGATGAAAAATAAGATGGGATGACAAGGGAGAAATGAACAAAGTCAACAAATCAAGAATTGGCAATGGGTTTGGCAAATATATATTTATTTTTGTTGTTGAGAAAAATGGGTTGGCAATTGGCAACGAGCTAAAGTGCAGAAAGAGTAGTCGAGTGATCCAACTGACCAACTAGGTGTGTTTGCAACATTGTTGGGTTCTTATGTTAGCATTAATCATCTCCTGATTAACCTCAAGTCAAGGGGTTTAATGTTTACGAATTTGGGATAATTAGGTGTGACAATTTAGTTAAGCCGCAATTGTGATCACTCAAACTAAATTGTGAGTTGATTCTACTCTCAGCGTAAAACACCAATCCTCTTATCGCTATTCAAGTTTGGTTGTCACTAAGAGGACTAGTATGACGTTGAGATAGTTCATTTATGGGTGAACTTTTAGACACTGAAAAACTGAAAACCGACTAAAACCGTACCGAACCGAAATTGAGAAAACTTTTAGGACTAGTATGTCTAACTTAATTACTCACAGTCTTTAACTCATTAAATATTACGTTTTGTTTAATACTCTATCGTAAATTTATTGATTTTATTTCTTGTTTCTAACTTATTGCAATGTAGTTTACTTATTTACTAATTTGAAGTACTGAACTTGTAGTTTGCTACTTTATTTTGATTTTAACTTTTGTTTTAAGTCAAGTGTGAAAAGTTATTACAAATGGTAGGTTATGTAACTGAAACCGAATCGAACTGAATTATAAGTTAACTAAAATCGTGGTTAATATATCTTTTTTCCGTTTTCGGTTTTGAGAAATACAAAACCGAGGCCTCAGTTTCGGTTTTGGGTTAGTGCTCTTAAACCAAACTGATAGAACTAAGTCCACCCCTAAGTCCATTAAGGGGGGAAAAAACTCAAATTTTAAACATACAATTAGTTCAAATTTTGATTTAATAGTTTGATGAGAATGATAAGTATAACTATAGTTTGTCTATTTGTTTATGGATTTAAATAAAGATATATATGAAGTAATAATAATTGACTCATGCTCCTGTAACCGTTCAACGCTACACGTTTTACTTTATCGTCCGTTATTTTTAAAATTACCTAATAAATATAAAAAGAAATATATTTGTTATCGTTAAATTGAGATCACGAGTGAACATATAGTATATCCTTCCTATTGACAAATCTAAATGCTAGTGTACTCTTACTACACAGCCGGACAAACATCTGATGACTTCGATCGGCCGGCCGGCCTGAACAAAGAGGTTTATGGGTTCGATACCATGCATAATCAGTTGCTCAAATCGCGGCCAGTCAGCAAAGTCCGGCTCCGGTTGATCGGATTAGTTAAGAAGACAAGTGGCAAAATTCAAACGACACGTGTGGACAAATTTGATGAGGCTGCCTTAAAGTCTTAAACGATGAGCTGGAGAGCACACCCAAACATGCCCCATTTTTATGTGGGGTCCATGTGATGCAGCTGGCATTGGCATGGTATCCGAGGTACACGCACTTCCAGAACCCCCTCTCAAATCCTGGGGCTCCCTGTTTTTGGGTCCCATCTCCTATCTAATCAAAAACCACCACTTTTTCCGGGCCGGGTCTCACCATGGATCAGGCCCATCTCTTTCATTATCACTATCATTAAACCTTGGAGATTAGAGGCTCCGTAACCCTAGTTAGGCTTAAAACTTGTGCTAGATTTGGGGGTGTAAACTGTATAGTGCAACACCAATCAAGGCACTAAACAAGTCCTAGTAGCAAGCTACTTTGGCATACTCATCTCTAAAGTTTGACCTACCTATTAGATATCTAAACATATATTACACTTGATCTTAATTAGGAGACCGAGAGAGATAGATAATTATTTTAGTATCGAATTACGTATTTTACGACCTAACTTTCTTCTCACACTTCTTCTAGTTTCAGGACATGGGACTGTTGATGGTTTCCCTTTGTTTGCTTGAATACTTGATGGTTTTTCCTTTGTTTGTTTGAGCTTCACCATAAGCACATCTCAAACTTAATTGTCACCAAACTACTACAAATAGAACGTCTAGACTATGGACTGATTGATCATATCAACTACTTTCATTCGTGGCTTCATCCGTATGTAACATTAAGAGCTATGTATTAGTATGTTCTTCACTTTTGTATTGGTGTATGGTATAGTGGTACTATTGACACCATGACAACACTAACTATATAAAGATTTGAGATTTAATTAGTACCATCTAGCAAAGCACTCAGAAGTTGGAAGCAGCATTGTTTTTTCAGGAGGAACAGGAAAACATAATCTAATTAGAATATTATCACAACTTCTATTGTGCTTAGCGTTTGAGGTCCTTCCTTTTCTTTTAATTAGCTAGCTACAAAATGGGGTTCCAAGTTTCAACAATCCAATCCGCCTTTTGACATATTAGTCTTCTACAATCCATGACATAAAGTCACAAAACAAGGAGATAATAGAGTTGGTAAATTGGAGAAATTCGAAAACAAAATCTTGATGCATATGCTCTGTAAATGGTAGACCAACCAGCTTGAACTATATCTCATGGTCTATTTACTTGTAAGGTTTAAATCTTTCTCCATTGATGAAGAAATATACATTTAAGGTCAGAATGGTGCATAGCCTTTCCCTCAAATACTAGGTGCATAATACTAATATACTATATTGATTTTACTAAATTACATACTAACTTTTCTCATCCTGCCAGTATACATAACTTAATCTTCTCCCGTTGATAAATTTCACTTAGTCCCATACTCCCATTACCAAATTGTCAGTGACAACATACAATATCAGAAGAAAAATCACCCTCGTAGGCACTATATACCATAGAGTTAAAACAAGTTCACTGTAGATGATGTATTCGCAATGGTGAAAATAATTAGTGTGCAGTTGATTATCGATAATTAAGTTAACGAAAACAAATTGTTATATTTTTGTTTAGAGATATTTATGCAGAAATGCTCAATGAATGAACTAAAGAATATGAATATAACCGGTTAGTGATTATATATACGAGTTTAAGCATATATCATGTTTCCTTTTTCTTTTTTTGTAACAATGGAGTGTTGGAGTAGCTAGCAAGTAGCAAGGGTGGATTGTTTGATTGGGGTCATATAGTTTGATTAGTTTCATTGATGAGTCGGGGCCAATGGCAATAAAAACTTGTGACACTCAATAGTGAATTGCACCACATGTGGTGGTGGTGCAACGGCGCAATTACTTAGACGCAGCAGCTCTATTATATCAAGTGTTGATAGCTAGGGGGTGGCTCAACATTGTACTTACCCAGCTGAAAAGCTAACAAGTAAATAGAAATTATGCGACTGTCGTTCTCAGCCTTTGATTCCCTGCCTTAAAACTATCATTATGATTTAAGACGCATAGTCTTCTTCATCACATCATAGTCATGAGCAAAATCTAGAATTGAATGCATGGCACTCGTTCTATTTTGTCTTGGGTTTGTTTATTTTTTGCTACACATGCATGTACAATATTTAGATTTTGTTATACATTTTAGTACGTTAGGGAGGCACACATTACATGATAATGTTTACCTTAATTCTGACCATCGACATAAAAATAATATGATTGAAAACCAATGAAAATGTAATCAATAGAATCTATTAATGACCTAAAATCACTGTTCTGATACACACTCTTACTATCAAGAAGAAAGAAGTGTTAAAAGAAACATTAATCTCTTAAAAATCACAATAAGAAATACAGAAACAAGATATTTCATGATAATCAACATAATAAAAATGACAACGCACAATTGAGTCGTTTATCCATTTAAGAGACATAAATTTTGACATCTATGCTAAAATGATTGATTTAGGACATGGTTAGATTCTTAGTTTAGCTGAAATGATGCAGACATTTACAGACAAAAAAAGAAATGGATTCCACTCTCAACCTCAGACTTGGCCAAATGATGTTTTTCCTAATTTTTCCCCCAAAGTTCAAACCATAGATCTGCCATCATTGATGGAACATCCTCACCAAGTCAACAGTCAATCCTCGCTAAAAATGCTCCAATCACTTTCTATTTCCCTTTTTTTTTGTAAGAGCCGGTGTGGTTACTCTCAAGCATTCATTAATAAAACGTCTTAATATAATGGGGAGGACATAAAGCAGAAACCCCGAACAATTAGTAATGAGAGAACAACTTGACTATCAGGAGCCTCTTCTAATTCTATGTAATCAAACATGCACCAACTAGCAAGAGTTGACATACCAGACATTTGGGCAATTCCATTTGCTTTACAAGAGTAACATATTAGAAAGTTAAAACTCATGGTGTTTGTAAAAATAACTAAACACATAAAGAGCAATAGAACATTTAAGATCACTTTCTTAATACGATGCCGCACAGAAAACCATCAAACGACACTACGTCTCATCCTGCCACTAGAAGATTGCGACCATTTGACAATGTCAGAAACTCGCCGCCGTCCTAGGCCAGACCCAACACATGAGGTGTTTAAACCAGACTAAACCCCACCTCGACCTACTAATTTAAAGTAGGAAATTATTGAAAACTGAAAACAAAATAAAACTAAAGAGAAAAACATAATCATAAATAAAAAAGAAACTAAATTAAGCCCAAAGAGTGAGCCTCGGCCCAAGGACGAAGAGGCAACAAGAGAGTCCATGCCGCTGACACCGTTTGTCCTACCTCCGAACACCCACCGCCGGACCACCAACTCGTCGGCCCGATCATGTCCCCAATACCGATCCTCTCAATTCGTCTCCGGATAATCACAAAGCCTAGATCGGGGCCAAGCACCCTAAATAAGATCTGAACCAATCCCACCACCACCGAACCTAAAGACCAACCAAAAGACTACTCCAAAGGTTGCCTCCAATCTGCCTCTCCATGCCCTTCTCCAGCGAAACCTTTCCTCAAAACGTCGACAGAAGCCACCCTCGCACCTCGGCGAAACAAACTCCAAGACCACCACACATTGGACACGAGATCCACCATTGCCGGTCCAACGACTATGCCAGGAAGGCGTGCCGCCAGACTGGGCACTCGTTCTCACAAGCCACTGCCGCTAGTTTGGGAGGAGAGGTTGAGAGAATTTTTTTTTAGCGGATCCAATAGATGATTGCGAGTCGTCTTTTTGAATTTCCCTCTTATAGATACAACAATTTAAGGTTGCAAAACATGCAGGAAC
Organism: Argentina anserina; assembly: GCF_933775445.1. Classification (NCBI taxonomy): domain Eukaryota; kingdom Viridiplantae; phylum Streptophyta; class Magnoliopsida; order Rosales; family Rosaceae; genus Argentina; species Argentina anserina. The sequence goes on from NC_065875.1 coordinate 17,154,805, forward strand.
CCTATCGTCCTTTTGTCCATCCATTTTCAAGTTTTTAACCCTCCCTTGTGTTCTGAACCAAATACAAAACAAATCGAGCTCTCAAACCCTATACTTCCCAATCCCATGAATTTCACATTGCCTCTTCAATTTTTGTTCAAAGTTCAGATTCACCGTGTGGTACAAAGAGAAAACATCGTCCGGCTCACTAGGGCCATAGATAAGATGTTTCTTGTGTGCGGCCGCTCCCTGTGTGATAGGGTTTGGTAATTTGATAAATCTGCCTTGAAGATTAATGTGACGATCAAATTAGGGTTCAAGCAAACAAGAACATCGACACAGAAAATGAGAAGTAGAAAAAATCACATCAAAATACTAGTAGACTATAGAATTATTGACAGCCAAAAATAGGGCATTACACTTGGTCGATCACTCTCCAAAAACCCCTCTTGATTAATATACTACTCCTTAGTAGAACAAAAATAAAGAACAAAGTAAATTTCACTAACGAAAGAGAGACATTGGGGGGAAGTTACACAAGAAACAAAGGTTAGAATTGCAATTTTTTGCCTACGAACTAGTTTTAATCTCATTATTTATCATTCTTCTACTACTTCCTTCTTCTTCATTCGCTAAGCAGATACAGAGCCATAAGAAAGAGCCATCAGTAGCACAGCCGCTTGTTCTTCTTCACCCAGCTTCTTTCGCTGTCTCTCCACCGACGATCTCTGCATCAACACCTCTCTACCAAGCGCCAACAGCCTCTGTTTCAACCCATCTCCGAGCTGCTTGTTGCTACTGCTCTTCTTCACCTTTCGATTCTCATCCGCGCTGCCGCTTCCGCCGCTTGTGGTGGTTTTGTTTATCCCCAAAATAGCTCTCCTCTTCTTCCGGCTTCTGATCCCGCACGCATTGCATAGCGACTGATAACACACACCAAAAACAGAGATCACAGATCAGAAACAAGATCATAACACGAATACGAATATCGAAAAGGTTTAAGGGAAGAGATCATCACCTTAGGGCCGGCCGGACCGCCTCGCCACAAAGGGGTTTTGGAGGTGCCGCAATCGAAGCAAGTCCTCTTCTGGCCTTCTTCCGATGAGCCTTCACTTGGGTTTTTGGCAATGATCATGTCGTCCGACTCTGATCCCTGCACAAACACACAAAAATCGAAACGATCAGCAACCACTCAGATCAAAACAACAACGCTCAGATCACAATAGAAGAGCTCTGTACCTGATCACTGAGCTTATCACACGGATCCAACATTTTGATCAACTGTTTCAAAGATCCAACAGACCCGGGTGAGAAAAACGAGTGAATCGAACTGGGTACACACTAATTTGATCGATACATAAAGCGGCGCAGCTCTGAGCAAAACCCTAGTTGTTGGTTCCCCGAGAAAACAGAGCAAGGAAACTAGATCGATCAGCTGGTTAAGCTGGCCTGGTTTCGACAAGAGGTGGTTTAAGAAAGACAAGAACAAATCAAAGTGAGTGATTCGAACTAGTACTGATCAGAACCAAACAGGAATCAGAGTGATTCGGGAAAACAGAGAGGTGGATAGTGATCAAAGGTTTCAAAATGAGGTAGGGTGAGGATCAAGAAGAGGATAAACACGAAAGGGCTAAAGCGGTGATGAGAGAGAGATAGGGTTATAAGAGAGTGAGAAGAAAGGTGGGAAGTGAAAGGGGGGGGCGCTTAAAAATTGAGGAATCAAACCGACAGAGAAAACGAGAAGCAGCCGCGCAGCAGATCTAAATTTTTTTGCCACTCTTTATATAAATGGGACGGGAAACCCTAGCCCCGGGAGAGGGGGAAATGACGGGAATGGCCCTGGGTGTAATTTTGATCCAACCCCGCCAAAAAGAGGTTTTGGCGGAATAAACAGAAAGGGCGCCATATCTGAATGGTGTGTCTGTCTCTGTCTCTTTCTCTCTGTTTTGTGAAAAATTGAATTCCCAAATTTTGAAGGGATGAAGGAGTAAGAAGAAATAATTATGGGAATGAATGATTAAGTGGGAAAATGAGAGAAGGACAGGGGAAAGGGGGTGAGTCAGAGATGATGAGGGAGGTTGTGCACCGTTTGATAGGTCAAACACAAAAACCTCATGGAGCCTTGTCATCACTTTGGGCAAAACTTGGGGGCAAATTCATGGTTTCAGTTGGCGGCAAAACCCAAAACCCAAATTTCACTTTCACTCTCATTCTCATTGTTTCATTTTTAACCTATTTTAGATATCTCTTTGGGACATGTGAAATTGTGAATTGTGATGATAGTCATGATCCCACCTCATGATAGTGATCCTACCGCTCGATTTTGGTATGGTTGGCGTGTAACATTAGAGTGTTAATGTTGTTACGGGTTAAAACTATCCAACGTGAGTTAGTATTTGAATTAAGCTTCGAAAATAGATATAATGTCTTACTTTTGAAGTACCGTTTGGAAACTAAATTGCTCCTACACAGTTTGTGAAATAAAAATTAAGCGATGTACTAATAAATAAGAACAAACTTAACATTATACAGCCAAGTGCGTCATAAACTTATGATTCAGCAAGATGTGATAAGATATATAATTGAATTACTATCTTTGGGCTAATGCATCAAATATTGTGAGGAAGTCTATCAACGACTGTTTTGGTAGCAAATTCATTTAAAAATAAATGAAACTATATAAGAATGTTTTCCCTTTATACTCCCATTAAAATTAATTGTATTCATTCATTTTCGAATTAGATTGGACAATTCCGTGTACCGTATGAATTCAAAATTAATGAAACCTTGTTTTAGAGATTGTCCCTTTATATTTTCTTCAATATTCGTTTTATAATTACTATGCCAGTTGTCGACTATGTTTCAATAAACGTATACTATAGTGTCTATACATATTCGAGAGATATAAATAGAAAACGAAAGAATTCGACATAAGGATACTGCATATTTTGACAATGAGAATGATTATTGTTACTATTGTGTTAGAGCAAAAGTGTATGGAATATAATCTTTGTTCACATCATGTAGATTTAAAGTACACAAGAATGTTCACAATCCCAAAAGAAAAACACGGAATTGAATAGAAAAAGATTGTACACAATTGCTCAGTAGCCCTACTAGTACTGCTCTAGTAGTTTCTACACCAAAGGCGGCGAGTGGCATTCGATTACACAAGTCGCTCACTACAAAACCACATCTCCAAGATTAGCTTATCCTCCTTTGTGTTCATATTCTCATCCCAAATCGTCCTTAGCATATATAATCACCCAATTGGATCACCCATTATATCCATGTCTCTACTTGTACTTGAATATATGACAAATTAAATATCTATCATAATCGAAACACATGTTTTTGTGACACAAAATGCTTCTGATATATTCCAAAGATGAGGAGCTTTGGTGGATGAGGACCTATTAGGTAGTCGTTCATAATCGACTTACGAAGACGCAACTTAACTCAATTTGGCCCAAGTGGCGCGTAAGCCAGCCAATTTTTTTTTAGGGGGCAGCCAAATTAAGCTAACAAATGTTTTTGGTTATAGGTAAAGTAGGTAATGATAAAAGTTTAGTCCCTCAAGCAGTTTAACACTATCTTTGTAGTCTCAATTAGAGACACTACCGCATACATTCTACATTTTTTATCAATCAAATTTTCTCGACTAATTGCACAAGAAAAGTCGTGACAAACATAGTAAAATGTTCATTTGGTCCGTCACCCTGTAAAAATAAATTCATAAATGCGCGACGAAAAGTCCCTGAAGAGGCTCGATCACTAATCCTTGAGAGTTCAGACATCCTTACCCGCATAGATATGGTGTTACAGATAGATAGAGGGGGGACGCCAAGGTTTTGGTAAAAGGAGACAAATATTTGTCAGATACTAATTTGAAAGGAAAATGAAAGCTCATGGGGCACCTTTGCTGTTTTGTCTCTCCGAGAAAAGAAATATTAACCCTGGACCACTAAATATTAACTCACTTGGTCGTATTGTCATTTGTTTTAACCGGTGTAAAATACAAATTTAACAGTGTTGGGTGAGTAATTAAATAAGTAGGGCAGATGCTAGCTAAGATAGCTCTGTATATTTTCAAAATTTCAATGATGTATATATCATTCAGCTGCTGACCGGCTCGATCTCCATCGCAGAGACAGTGAGTGACTGAAAGACAGTCAATGACTCACACATGCTCACCATCCAATTTATATATAAACATTTCAACTCTTCACAGACGAACTTGGACTTTTCATTGAAAACCGAGCTCACTGTGTCACTCTTGCTCCCAGTTTTTGGAGTACAATACCAAGAGAATGATGTCGTTGCTATATCGTTGATGGTCTTGGTAGTAAAAAAACGAGAAGTTTTGAAAAATGACCATATTTTGGTTAATAAAATGATTTCTAACCTTCTTGTTTGAAAAGTGTTGAAAATTAACCATATGAAAGAATAAAGGGTCTTTATTACTCTTCATATAGACTACTTTCTCTTTCCAATATTCTTTTATCAAAGCAAATTTTCATTCAATAAAACTAAAATTACAAAGTAATTACAGTACCCAACACAAGAGAATACAACTATGACAGATCAACTTCATTCTCACTCCGAAGAGGAGGGATTGACATGTAAATGGATTCGATAAATGCTGGACTGGGTAACTAGTTGTGTTAACTGGATTGGGTAACTAGCTGTGTAGCAATTATTGAGATATGGTCAATGGGAAACCATTAGGTGGGTCATCCTAGGATTTCTTGAAAATCATTAAAACATACTGATAATACAACGCACGGCCAATAGCCGGCGAAATTTTGGGTTCTTGTAATAATGACCCAACAACCTGAATCTAAACACTCATCAGAATCCACAACAACCACTCTACTTTGAAAGAGTAAGAACTTAATCTGATAAGCACATCCAAACACTACGATAATAACATAAAATAAAATAAATAAACACTAAACAAACTGACCCAAGAGCCCAACTCTTTGGCCCATAAGCAGAAACCCGACCCAACCCCCAAGCAACACTCAGTAGTCAGCTCCGCCCACCACCAGACATGTCGTCGACAAACATCGGCGATACCACAACATCTCACCTCGCCACTATGCCTCCATACTGTACCACCCCACCACCACTAGACACACCTCCGTCTGAAAAATAGTCGAGTTCCAATCACATATCAAAGAAGAAACACATCAGCTTCATACCTGCAATTAAATATATCTCCCACCATAAAACCGATCCAAGGAGCCGAAGTGAAGTCCAATACCGCCGCCAGCAAGCCCCTCCTCTGTCCCCAACCACAACCATGGTCGATCGAGAGGAGATAAGGTTAGATCTAGGATGATCCGTGCACGGATTGACGCCGCCATCCACCAACCCTTGACCACGTCTTTGCATGAAACCATGTCGCTAGCTCAGTCATCCATCCCCTCCCGGACTAGAACGCAGTGTCAGGATTGCCAGCGGCGCTTGGCCGAGAGAGGGCACAACGAAAACTTCTCTTTGTTTTAGGCGCGTTCTCTAGAACAACGAGTTTTGTGTGTTTTAACAATTGAATTCTTTCCAATATTTCTTTTCTAGTGTTTACTTACATCTCCTGATTTTCTGCCCGACCATGATTACGTCTACTTGTTGTCGTAGTTCTTATATAGTCAAAAGCGAAACACTATGTAATATATCATGTGTTGAATATCGATTTTAAAGAATGCAATTATTATTATTTTGAATATTTTAGGGTTTCATTTAGGGTTCTTCAAGAGTTTTCAAATAAGAGTAATTTAAATTCTCACTATGCATTCATACTTATATCGTCATCATGTTATAGGTAAATTAAAGCTTGCTTCGGCGGTATTGATTAAATTTGTGAGAAGTTGATTGACAATCAAGACATGAAACTAGCTATTTGAATTGTTATTCATGTTCAGCCTCTCATTGGGGATACTTGTACAAATATATTTGCATGCATCATATTGTGTTTCCTTTTCATTATATTGCTGAAATCAATACTGTCATAGCGTCAGTATAAAATTGCTGAAATTGTAATTCAGTTTAAGGAGTCCCCCAGTTTGCTTGTCTAATAACCTATAAAATTTACTTGAAATTATTTGTGCGTAGTTCAGTTCAAGGAATCCTCTCTATAATTGGACAATCATACTTTCTTGAAAGTAAAATTTCTTTTCATCTATACTCTTATAATCATGATCAACTTTGTCAACTAAAGTTGTGAAAATCACATAACCTTAGACCATATATTAGTTTAGAACAACTTCTAATATATAAGGGATAATATAGTAAATTAGAGAATAATAAAATAAAAATCAGAAAAAGAAAAATTTCCTCGAATTCCCTTTGTAACTTCTCAACGCCCACTCTTTTCTCCATATCCACCCACTTTTTCTCTAATAAGTAATTTTTATAAATGAATTGCGCACACAGTAGTGTGTGCTTTGTTGCTAGAATTATTTCCAGAAAGCAAGTACTGAGAAAAAACCACTGAAGCAATTGAATAACTTGAATGTATTTGTAATAATCATTAGAAGAAAACCAGTCAAATAGCCTCACAATTGAGACTGCTCCCTTGAGACTATGTATAACGTTAAATGAGTTTTCAGATATTGTATTAGTTTCTAAGGGTATTGTAATATTTTGGTTAAATTTCAATGAGTGAAGAAAAATTGGTTAGAAATCAATTCATTGACCCAATTATGGTTATTTTCCACAATTCCTCAAAATAAATGTCAGATGCCTAGTTTTCTATGAGAAATTTTATGTGCTATAGTAGTACCACATGGTAATATCCAGTGGTTTACCATTTCAATAACAATTTGACACGCAAGATTTAATCAGAAAAATTATATTTTAACTATTTTGTTAAAGACTATTTTAGGTTTCTTTCTAAAACCCTAAACCCTAAACCCTAAATCATCAATACACGTGAAAGTTATTTCACAAATAATAAAAATATGTTTGATTATAATTTTGGTGTAATAAAAATATGTATAATTTTGGTGTAATATATTTTAGGTAATGAGTACCACTAGACATTGTTACGTGGTACTACGGTAACATATAAAAATTTCTTGTTTTCTATGAATTAGTCTTCTTTGAATCAATTTATGAAGTGAAGTATGATCCCATGAACGCCATATAATTCGTAAATTTGATATATACGGCATTGTAAACTGATGGATCAATAATATTGACCTCATGTTACTTAAATTAAAGAAGTTTAAACTCAGTTTCAAGTTTCAAATCAGTCTCCACTTTGACCCTAAAAATAAATGTGTTCAAGAAAGCGCTAGCAAACCATAGGAGTAACCTATTCAGAACTTTAAAGAGACGTCCAAGGCTACAACCCATAATACAGCTACGCTAAGTCGCTAATATAGATGACCACAATTCACCTTGCACAGTTGCACCGCCGTCGTAACTTGCTGTTCGTATTTCTATGGTCATCTATATAGTTTAACTGCTAGTCTGCTATCATGGGATGCCATATCTCCCGAAAAGGTCACCAAAGTATTTGTCCCCTTTGCCCGGAGAGGTCTATAAATTAAGATCACCAAATACCGCTCACTTTTTTGACTCCCTTAGAAACTGTTGTGGATTAAATCCGCAAACGCAGATTTTTCTAATGCAATCAAGCATCGCAAGAAGAAGCAACTAAATACCCTTTCATGTTCTATAGTTGAAGTTGGAGCTCCCACTCTCCTACCTCATTTGCTTAGCCTCACGGCAAGTGGAATATCATAATCTTTGATTTTCCTAATTTCTCAAAACATTTCCAAATGTGAGACCAGAAAGAGCCGAAGTGCTTAACATAGGTTCTCTCCTAGTAATTGACTACCAACTCACTAAGAGGAAAACAAAAGTCATCCGGTAAAGGAATTCATGAGGCCAAACTCAACCTCCGGAGGTCACTAGATATAGCCGTGCTGCTTCATGCGTGACAGTCCCCCAGATAAACACATGACGGAATCACATCAATTAAGGAACAGAGACTTTACACAGCAAGGTTTCTTTCCAATTTTTCCCAGTGCTATCTGCCCAAATGGGATTGAAGCACCAAAACCTGAGGCTACCGGGTTCAGTTAAGACAGGTCTTGCAAGGCAGACTTGTCCCCCCAAAAAATATAAACAACAAACAAGCAAAATGGCAGGATGTTGGTGAAAAAATATTCAAAAAGACTTTTAACTTTGATAAAAATATTTCACAAGGTAATTACCAAAATACAGCTAAACCTTTCCCCTTGCAATACACCGGAAACTGAGTTTAACAAATCTATATTCACTCAATGAGGCAAAACAAATCACGACTCTGGAAAAAAAAAAACACAGTACAGACTATGACACATGATGAAAAGATTGAACTCGATGCTGCATTTGAGAAACCACCCTTCACTAGCATATTCGTTAAGGGACCATGTATATGCAACAATGAGCCACTACCGACACTTCCATAGTATTTCACGTTGGGATGCAGTGATAATCACCCCTGCCCACCAAACGTCATGCCATAATCAAACCGACCCCCATCCCTTCTTATTTGGTCATAGACTCGTATTAGAGTAAACAGACCGACCCACCTTGGCGCCTCTGACCACAATGGACACCAGACCAACTGAAACCAGACACAAGAGATGCCCCGACCACCCCAACTCGACCTGGACTTGACCCAACTTAACCCATATCAGGAAACTTCTGCTCCCCCATCAAATTGAAAGTTCCTGCACCTATGAAAATAAAAAAAGTAAATAATACAAAACAAATTATTTTGCCAAACCAAGCAATATTCACATAAGCACTTAAGGAGACAGCACTTCTTTCAGATAGGTTGCTTACCTTCAGCTAAAATTGAATCCACCAGCTGGAACTTGAGGCCCATTCCCACCAAAGTTGTAGCCTGGCTGAGTACTATCCCCAGCTGGTAATGTCTCATCTTCATCCTCCAACCAATATGTCTCGAGAATTTTAACAGCCTTCTCATAGATCTCGTTGTTGTCGTGAGTCTGCAGATTTTCAATCTTTTCCAGACCATCAGCCTCATCAATCAACTGTGCGTACACGTTGGTGCCACTGTTGCCCAAACTCTTTTCAGCTTCACCCACCTTCAAAATGTTCTCCAACCCTTCTAAGCAAACAGTCACTATTCTTGGATCAGGGCATACAAGGAGATCACTCAATGGTTTTATACAGCCTTCATTCACCAAGACCCTGACATCACAACAATGAGTAGAATTAATAAGCTGCTGCTGCTACTACTAAAAGGATCAACAGAACTACAAAAACAAAAAGAATGTGTGAATCACTCACTTAATTTGGTCATGAGTGCCACCAGAAGTAGCATTTGAGATTGCCCACGCAGCCTCTTTCTTGATCTCAAACTCAGCAGTTTGGAGCAAATTCACAAGAGGACCAATCAAACCAGCTTCAATCACGTACTGCAAAATGTTAAAAAGTAATGAGCAATAGCCACACAAGATAAATGCTAATTATAAGAAACGATCTCAAACACACTCAACAAGTTCAAAAGAGTAGCCAGCTATTAGCATTCAGAACATAAAACAAGAATCTAGTCAATTAGATATGTGCACATAGCCACAAAAAGTAAAAACACTTGGCTCAGACATGAAACCTAGACAAATCAAAAGCTAAAATCATAAGCCCAATACTAAAAAGGGAAATTTCCTAATTACAATCAATACCTGTATCTGTTCCCTGTTTCCAGCTGTAATGTTTGAGATAGTCCAGCAAGCTTCTTTCTTAATGCTCTTTTTATGATTATGTGTCAAGAGGCTCAGAAGGCAGGGAAGTGCCCCATTGGTGATTATACACTGAAAAAAGGAATGGCCCATCAATACCATATAACAACATAGTAGAAGCTTGATAGCACATATAATCATCATGTTGCAACCAGCAAAAGATGTGATTTTTATTTCAATTATCATCGTTTATAATCTTTATATAGACTAAACTTTTAGTTCAGAAGCACTTGTGAACCACATAAAGTTTCCATATTACTGAGATCTTAACTATTTATTTACAAAATAAACACGACAAATTCTATCCCCACTTGACTAAATAAGAAATAGATAAAACAAGATCAAGATCATGATACCTGAGTCTGAAGATCATCTCCAGTCACAATATTACCAACAGTGCGAAGTGCAGGAATTAAAACCGCAGGTGATGGATGTCTACAGCAACAACCAGAAGATAAAAAAATTAGACAGTCAAAATAATACAACAGAAATTTATTGAACATAGAGCAATAACATTAAAAACTCACAATAGAAGCTGCACGAGTCGCGGGCAGACACCTGCTTCAATCACAGCTTGAATTTTGTCATTTGTACCATCGGAGAGATATGAGAGTGCCCAGCAGGCATCTGTCAGGACTTCTTCATCATTAGAATGAACTAACCGCTCAAGAGCTGGAAGAGCAGGCTTCACCTGAAAATCAATGTACAAAGTTAGTAAAAGACACATACAATAATTAATCAAGTTTCCTTCGACACATAAAAGTGGATATTTAAATACACAAACCTGATCAAACTGAGGCTGTGGCTTTCCTCTGCAAAAGTTCGACAGTGTCCAGGTGGCATTCCTTAGCATTGAAAGCTTTGCATGCTCATTCAACTGAGCCAGCAACGGCATCAGGGCTCCACTGCTGAGAACTAGATCACGACATCTAGGAGAATCACCAGCCACGTTTCCCAATGCCCAAACAGCCTACAATTTCAGAATAATATTTCAGAATCACTACAACAAATACAATATCTTTGGCATCTCCTAAGAAAAAACAGACTACCAACAACTTCAACATGAAAAATATTAAGACATTTACCTGCTCCCTAACATCATCACTCGGAGAAGCAAGAAGCCTCACGAATATTGGTACTGCCCCGTGATCAATCACCACCTTGGTGTTGTCCGACGTTCCTGACGCAATGTTTGTCAAAGCCCAAGCAGCCTCAAACTGTACATTACAAAAACCAACAAACAACCACCACGAATCCTAAGCACAAACAAGCCAAAACAATAACAACACAGCACACAGATCGAATCCAAACCTGAAGCTGTGGATAATCCTCCCTGCTAAGGAACTCAACGAATCGCGGAACAACGCCAGCTTCAATCACTTCCTCAATCGGAGGGCTCCGTTCTACAAATATCAAATCATGACAAAGTTCAATAAGCAATACGATTAAACAAATTAAACAAACAACAACAATTGAATCAAGCCAAAAATCGCATGATTAATCTTCGAAAAACCCTAAGAAACTCAAGAATCCCTAATCATGTAACCTACCAATAGAAAGTAGCTTCCGAAACTGCGTAGTAGCTTCCAGCTGCAGAGCGCTCTCGTTGGACCAAACTCCGGCCACCATCGCCGGTAGAGTCTCCAACTGCAACCAAATCCAAAACCAGTACAAGATTCAATTACTTTACTCACAAAACAATAACCAAATAAACCGGAACCCTAACCCTAGCTGAATCAAAACCCTATCAATCTCGAAAATCGGATCCAAGAAGATCGGCGATGAAATTCTGAAAGCGAGATCGGTTTTACCTTCTTCTCGAGATTCTGCGGCTGAACGGAGGCCGGGAATTGCTGCGCCTGAAGACCTTCGCGGCGCTTCTTTAACAAGCTCTCCTCCCTCTTGCTCTTACGGATCTCGACCATGTTGTCCTCCCTCCGGCGACGGCCCTCCTCGGCGTCTACCGCCACCTTGTACCTGTTCCGGCGGACCTCGGTCCTGGCGTTCGGCCTGAGCGACATGTCGTATTCTCTTTTTCGGAAAACCCTAACTGAATCGAAACCCTAGAGATTTAAGAGAGCGTGGAGTAGTTGGAATGGAGAGAGAGACTGAGAGGAGACGGTTTTGGATCTTTTCTTCTCCGTTTTCTGGGGGAGCTTTAATAATACTGCTGGGTTACCTTTGGTCGGTTCTTTTATTTTCAAAGAGAAAATAATAATACGCCCAATAATTCCGTGTTTTTTTTTCTTGTTGGAAAAGAGAAATAAACTGTTTTAGGATTTTACAAAAAGAAAATAGAAAATTAATAAATTGATTTTTTTTTAGAAAATAAGGAAGAGACACCGGCCAACTCATTATTGTCTGTCATTCCTCTAATCGCATTCATGTAATCTCAATCAATTGAAATTTTTATACAAATACAAAATTATCGATTATTTCATTCGAAAATTGTGAGATTTGATAACGTTAGTCAACGATTTTATATTCGTATCAAAATTCCAATCGATTGCTTACTGGTTCATAATTTCACATTACTTACTAGTAAGTAATTGGCATAAAACTTAATCTCATCTTACTTACTAGTACGTTGATCATTGTGGTTGTTGTTGGTAAATAATCTTATCTTCTATTAGAATGTTGATCGGATGAACGTACTAAATAGTATTTCCATGAAGTAGTTACTCTTACTTCCTTGGCGAATTGAAAAGTTTTGTTATAAGATAATCTTGAGGTATTCATTGTGAGTTAGTAGCAAATCGATCAACCCTTCCAAATTAGTTTTCTTTTAGTGTGTACAATATTAAATTTTAGGCTATAGTTGTAGTTAGATGTATTTGTCACTACATTAAACAGGTTCACTGCTTTTTTAAAGACATGATCAATTATGGGACCTCAATTCTGGCGAGATAGTAATCAGGTTTGATGACCAAATAGTACTATGATGGCGGTATTGATACAATCAGGTCAACTGAATTAAAAGCTCTTTTCCTTTTAACCAGTTAAAAAGAGAAGGGAACCAATTTAGTTTTAAATCTCCTTATTGATCATCACTGGATCAATTGTGCATGCAAGAATGCAAGATCACACTGCTTTCATATATAAAGTAATTTCAGTAATTAGAGAACAGAGAGGGTCCAATTTCAAAGGTGAAACAATTAGTTCATCTCAGTTAGCTAGTTTAATCTTTTGGCCAGAAGAGAACCTGAGCCATTTCATTTTGTACACAATTTACGTCTGTATCACCAGACTTTCACAAGGTGGAGATGAAACTTGTGTCAAATGCTTCCTGTCATGAACTATTAATGTTTGCTAAAAGCTGCTTGAAGCACTAGTACTGACGGCTGCTCAGTCTGGCTTTCTGTGAAAATGGGGTTTTCCCTTGAAATGGTTGTTAGATGAGGTGAGATTGGTGGAGATGCATATAGTACAGCGGCCTCGATCACCTCTCGCCTGATATTTTCCTGGTCTTGTGAAATTCTCTGTGCACGCAACGCTGTCAAGTATAATCCGGCGGCAAGAAAGACGGTAGTCAAGGAAAACACTCCTGCTGCAGAGAACACACCTTCTCTGATCACAAGGCAACTCGGTTTTGGCCTAGACCAGTTTTTTAAATGGCCTGACTCCACACTAAGGCCAATCAATAGCAAAATCTCTCCAACAGCAAAACACATCCTAAATAAGTAACACAAATAATCACGATTGATATGTTAATATATGTTCTCTTGTTAGACAATCTGATATTTATGTGATCATGCATTCATACTATCAGTTTGTTCGACAATATAACAACGTAACATGCACGATGCAAGCGAAAAGACTAATTGAGATCATATGCATACCAAGCTGAGACGAAGAAAATGGCGGCATGCCATTTCAAAGACTTGGCAGAAGCTGAATCATGAGGCTCCCATGTAAGCAAGACTGAAGGTGGGGAGTTGGTAATTGCATACAACATGAAACCATGCTCCACCACCATGATTATTGCCAACCCCAAAAATGCACTGGCTGCACTCAACAAAGGTGTATTCCCACTACCACTATATACACACTCGTATTTTCCTCCCTTCCCTTCTTCATCAGTACTGCTGCTCAGCCATGAAACCTACATAGACATCATCAGATTTTGTGACTAACAATTCGAAAAGAAAATGTTAACTGAAAGAAGACACTAGTATCAGACTGCCATAGTACCCGAGAGCGAGTAGCTTCAGCGATTAGGCATAGAATGAAGCACAAGAGGCCACAAAGAATGGTCAGGACAATGAGAAAAAGGCCTGTTTTGCTACCCAAAGCGGAGCATGGGAGGCTCGGTGAAAGATCTGCATGTGTGACTGCCTTTGTCTTGGGCATTTTGGAGTCTAAAATTGATAGAATTCATGCAGAACAACTCAAGAAGAAGAAGGAGAAGAAATAAGGGAATATGGGGCTGAAGTTTTTGACTGGAAAAAGGGAGAGGGAATTGTAGAATAGCTTGGAGCAAAGGTTACTTAAAAGGATAAAGATTCGAGGGTTCTTAAAAAACTTCATTACAAAGTTATGGTCCTCATTTGTTCACATCTGAACTCTTTCCATTTGTTCAAAACCATTATATTAAGCACATACATCTCACCAGCTACAATTTGTAACTAAAATTAGAGGAAATTTTGATGCCTGTAGAACAACTTCAAAGGTGAAAGCCACAGTTGCATATAACAGACACGTAGGATTAGCACATAATCAACTCCTGGAGAATTTTGAGCCTGAAAGAGAGACACCTACGCATTTTTTTCGCTTTTCGATAACTCGGAAGTGCTTATTGGGATGAAATGAGGTTAAGAAGGTGCCATGCTAGCTTTGTAATAAAGAAAAATGAAATTTATAATTTTTTATTGAAAACGAAAGGCCATTTAGCTTTTGTTTTGTCCTTTCATTGTGTTTATGGATGTCATGGAGGACAACCTTATCATAAAATACAAAATGGTTGATTGTTAATATTCCTCAATTTAAACAAAGAAAGGCATCAAAAGTCCAAAGCAAGCTCATTAGCGAAAAGTCGAAACATTACTGAAGAACAAAATCAAAACAGAGATGGAATATATATTGGATGCTGTCACTAAGATCATTTCTCTTTCTGCTTTTGTTCGTTAAGATGCATTAAGTTTTAATTAGTTAGTTCTTTCGCACATGCTTTTGGTCTTTCTTTTATCGGCTGGCCTTGGTAAAAAGGTAATAAAAGGGTAAATTACAAATCTTCCAAAAAAAAAGAAGCTATGCTTCTTCAAGAAAGTTTGCTTTCTTACGTGCACCACATTACTGCAGAAATTCTTATATGTACATACCACTAAATCAGTAGAAGAAAAAAGTGATCGAAAATGTACGTGACTGCATTGTGCATCTTTCTTTTCTTGACATGGGAGAAAGAAAATGGAATGTGAGTAGAGGAGGACATTCCTTATGCCATCTGCGAAGTTGAGCATATTCGACTATTGGTTACACACAGCCTGTAGGTTTCAATAAAACCATTATATAAACTTGATCACTTGGTAAGTTGCTATTGATCTTTAAGTCGCATTCTCGAGTAGCCCTTCTGCTGCTTTATATATGTAAGCAGATTCATTTTCATCGCAAGAGAAACTGTCTTCTGCTAAGGCCATAGCCAAGGGGTTTGAAGCCTGCAGCAGCAACACTGAAATTATATCCAAGACGACTTCTGAATACACATGAATAGCCTCGTTCCAATCTGGCAAAAGCACTGGCACAGATTAGCAGTTTTCGGTTCGTGCCATGATCCAATCAGGTAAAGGGGGAAGAAGAAACTTGCTAAAACAGGAATCAAATTCTCGCCGAGCAGACTGAGCAAAGTTTATTTGAGTAAAGATCCAATTAAGTGACAGGGTCTGCAGAAGTATAGGGAAAGTAAGCATCAAAGTTTAAGGACTATGCTACAACACTGTACAAACTCAACCTGTTTACAATGCCGCCATGACTGCAGAAATTAACGCACATTATAATTCCCAAATTTCAGTTACATTAGGAATGAAGGGGTTGTGAGTTCACAAGGAGAAATATCACACCCCATGGTAATGAACAACAATTATAAACAAAAAATGAACGTTGCAGAAAAGCTGTGTTTTTTTTTGTTGCTATATCAAGTTATCAACTAGTCTAGTTCCAATCTTTTACTCTACAGTTTTCTAATACATCTCAATTCATATGTCACCTCCCATCACAGGTCACTCAGACAGCACGGGCCAGCACAATGCCGTGTTCTCTTTCTATTACTTTCAACAGTTTCTTTTGGTCTCCTCTCTTTAAGCTTCCCTGAAGAAACAGATTCATGAGAGTTTCCCATTGCAAAACGAACAACTCCATCATCAACTTCCACCTCCGGAGGAGTCATTAAATCATGTGGACGAAAATCAGGTGAGCAATTAGAGGCTCCTTCAATTGCTTTACGTGTTGTACTTTCAACAGTTTCTTTTGGTCTTCTCTCTTTAAGCTTCCCTGAAGAAACAGATTCATGAGAGTTTCCCATTGCAAAACGAACAACTCCATTGTCAACTTCCACCTCCGGAAGAGACATTAAATCATGTGGACGAAAATCAGGTGAGCAATCAGAGGCTCCTTCAATTGCTTTACGTGTTGTACTAGGAAGGTCTTTTACACGTGATAATGCCACTGCAATTTGGTCATATGCAGCATGAAGACGCTCGTCTGTTTCAATTGATTCAGCAACAAGCGTTGAAGCCATGGACTCCAATAGTTGAATCTTCTCAGATTTGTCTTTAGCATTCTGAAAGGAGTTAGTGGAAGATGAACTGAAACCACACCATCGGGCAGCTAGATATCGGTCTGGAATACGAAAACAATTACCATTTGACAGGACACGAAGAATGTGCCTACATAGGATGCCTGTGAACTCAAACTCACAACAGGTACAGCTGATGTGCTCTTGACTTGGAACCCAAAACACTTTGCAGCCTCCATCTGCCTGAGTATGATGCCGGACCTGGAAACAAACTTCATCTACCGGAAGAGATGCATACTGTGGAGCCAACACAAGTTCCTCTTGCAATTTTCCAAATGCATAAGAAGTAAGAACTGAGGCAGCATGTGATTCAATTGGTGAACCTGTTTTAAGGCAGACTCTCTGCAGCTTCTGTTGCAACTTTTGTTTTGCCCCAGCTCTATCACTATAATTAACAATATCAGCTGCCTGCAAAAGAGAAGGTTTAGCAAAGCAAGTAAAAGAAGGTTAACGAAATGGTAACAAAACAAAAGGCAAAGGCAAGACAAGAAAAATATACAAAAGAATAAGGTTACACACTTGCTCTACAAAACGATCTAGTTGGGAGACTGCACTCAAAAACCGTTGGATAAAAGCGCCAGTTGAATCTGAGTAACATGTATTAGTCATTCCAGCAAAAAAGTAAGGCCTCATATATGCTAAAGCCCAAAACGACCGTAGAGCATATAAGCTGATTACGTGCTTATTTGCATGCAGTCCATATCTATCAACCATTTCCATCCATCTTTCTTCAAATTCCTCTACTGACTGCAGATTATAGAGTTTCTCAAAGTTGGTTTTCCAATCATCATATTGAGACCCCAGAAGTGCACAAAACCACTCTGAGAACTTATCAACAATGTACCATATGCAAAAGGCATGTCTTGTTTGAGGCATGACGACAGCAATAGCTTCTTTCAGCCACATGTTATGATCAGTTAATATTGTCTGCGGAGTCTTTCCTTTCATGAACCCTCGAAATGTCTGCTCATGATTTAAAAGCGTTAGGAACATATTAAACCATATGCGAAAACAAATAAGGAAGAAATTAAAAATCAAACAATAACAAAGTTTGCAGGGTATTACAAAAAAGAGAGAGAGAGAGATACATGGTATTCGTAAACCGTACACTATGATTACTTGTCTCAAATGTACATTGAAAATCAGAAATAACAACTAAAAACTTGTGATGCTCATTTCCATCAGGAATATGTAAATAAAGTTCTTACCTTCAAAGCCCAGAAAAATGACTGCATATTTTCATCCCGCAGAAGCACGCAACCGAAGAAACAAGTCATTCCATGGTTATTCACTCCTAGCCATATTCCTAACAGCATATCATATGCATCCAAACGATAAGTTGTATCAAAAACCACCGCGTCTCCAAATTCCTCATATAATCTAATAGATGAACCATACGACCAAGCAATATGCTCCAGCCTGTTATGACCATCAATTTTGAAGTCATACCTGAAATCAGGATTTTCATCTTTCATTTTTTTGCACATTGCTAGAAGATCAATGGCATCACCATCCGGTCTATCCCTATGAACATTTCTAAAAGACTGCAGTAGGTTCCTGACATCTATCTCTGTAAATGATAAACATCCCAGTTTAACACCTTTCTCCAGCTCCATCAATCTCAACATTTGCCGCTCTGACATCCCGGCTTTGGCATACATACAAATCCGACTCATGTCATCTGGAGATATGGAACATGAGGCAGGAAAAAGACTCACTTCATTGGACCTCAACAGTTCATGGTTATGTACATTGCTGAATCCTGTAACACGCCATTCAGGGGCATCAAACTCTGTCCTCTTGACAATGCGCATATACGCCTTACAACCACAGCGCGATGACTTGCGATTTCTCTGCATCTTCCCATCTTCAGAGGGCTTCACCTGAGGGTACCCCCCACGATGACAAGTGAAATCCCTCCTAGTCACTCCCTTGCCAACCCCATCCTTGCCTCTAGTACGGTGACGCCTAATCGAAAACCCACATTGCAGTGCAAAACCGCAGTAAAACTCATACGCAGCGTCTTGCGAACTAAATCTCTGGCCAACAACAGGAACAAGGTTCACTGAAGTCTGCCGCGACAGTATGCAATTCTCAGCCGTCTCCCCTACTGTGCCGGCATCATCTCGGGACATGTCGTCCATCCCGTTACTTGTTCCTTCCGACATTCTTCCTCAGTCGATGAATGAAACTAGAGTTACATGTAGAACATGTCATTGTAAAAACAAAGGCAAGAAACCAATAGATAACCAAAATGTTGGGAAATGATGCAATGCTCAACACACTCACATAGAAACTCTTAGCCTAAACACATTCTTTCCATTTCTATATCTTTCATTTCTTCACATACATGTAATGAACTAAACAGCTAAATTTCCAGTCCAATTATGTAACTAGCTACAGAATCAGTCAATGATGATCAAATTAAGATTCTGAGCAAACTTACAGGGAGCTATGATCCGGAATGCATATTTATATCTCTTCAAATTGATTGGATTTATGAATGGGGTGAAAGAATTGAAGTGTGGAAGTGTGGGTGGTAACGGTCGATAAAAAGTGACTGAAAAGGAGGAGAAAGAACCAAGAAAATGGCGGGGCAGAGGTTGGGGGGGAGGAGCAGAGCGCATCCCTGGGAGGAGGATAAGCATAAGAGAGGGGACGACGCTATCGTGCGCTGTAGGGCCGGGTGACCTTATCGAGTGCACCATGGCGGTTTCTGGCCGTTGGATTAAATTACCGGGGGATTCAGCCGCGGGAGTTGGAGGATGCGCGTTAATGATGGCTGCGTACGTTAGAGGAAACCTAGGGTTGCCAGAAGACATTTATTTTGTGTGGACTCGGTTCCGCAGGCTTGAGGCCCATATTAGACCCCGGTTTGGTCCAAGTGTTTGTCAAAAATATTTTCCTTTTTTTTTTCTTATACCCATAAAGTTGTATTTGACAAATGACAATGCATGAAAAAGGAGAATAGTAAACCCTAGCGCCGCCGTGGGCGCTGCATTGTAGCCGCTGTGCTGCTCAACATCATGCTACAAGGTAATATATATTATCCTCTGGAATTACAGAGGAACAGTACGTCAATGGTGAAACTCAAAGAGCCCTCGTTGATCTAGCTCCAAAGGATCTGATTCGTAACCTTTGTGTGACACTAGGTTTCAAGGATTTCTTTTGTATTCCCCATGGTGAGGATTGTCAAGGACTGGCTCTCCTTTGGAACCACGACACTCATGTTAATATTCGCACGTATTCACCTCGTCATATTGTCGACGCCACTGTCGGAATTATTGGAGAGCATGCTCTTTGGAGATTCACAGGTATTTATGGCTTCGCTGAAAGAGGAGATCGATATCGTCATAGAACATGGGATCTTATCAGAGCTCTTGCGGCGGAACAATGTGATTTGCCTTTTTGGTTGATGGCAGGTGATTTCAATGAAATCCTATCTAATGCTGATAAATCTGGAGGTCCTCCAAGATCACAACGGCCTGTGCAAGATTTTCGTTCTGCGATGACGGCTGCATGACTTTTTGATATGGGATTTACTGGTAGTCGCTTCACATGGAGCAACAAATTTACCAAAGAGAGGCTGGATAGGAGTTTTCACTCTCATGCTTGGCGGGATCGTTTTCCTTATAGTAGGGTCATCACCCTGGAACCCATGGGACACCAATCATAGCCTTTAGAGACAGATTCTAGAGACATATTGAAAAAACTGTCTACTGCTTTTCATTAGCAACAGTTTTTATTGTGTCTCTAATAGTAATAGAGATGAACTAAATTCTATCTCTAATACTGATAGTGACGGATGTAATCCCCACTACATGATTAGGCGCCAAACTAAAATTTTGGAGGTAAAATTTTTTCAAGCCCCGGGTATCTTTGGCGCCAGTTTATCAAAATTTTACCAATAGTGACAGATAAGTTTGTTTCAATTTTTTTTTTCTGATTAGAGGTAAGCATTTTTTAATGTGTTTTTTAACAATAAAAAAATAGAAAAGAGAAATAAAACACCTATATTTTTCCAGTCTCTTTTACTTGACGTTAGTTTTTGTGAGCCCAATGAGTATGATCACTGTGCTCTGTGTGTTGAAGTCAGCCCAGAGCGCCGTGTAAAGCAACCTCACAAATGTTTGTTTCGTTTTGACGAGATTTGGCATGAACAACCTGCGTGCCAACAAATTATTGAGCGTGATTGGGAGCAACATCAACCTAGTAACCATATGCAGCAAATTGCAAGGAAAATTCAAGTCACGGGCAATCACCTTCAAGAATGGCATGATACAGAATTCAACAAACCTAACTGGAAATGAAGGAGATTCAGGGTAAACTTGATGATATTATGATTTATGAGAATGCCTTTCTCTTCTGAGCAGTATGAGATACAACGTGACTTCCATGTAGGGTAGTCCTCTCTTTTCGCAACAGGAGAAATATTGCAAGGCAGAGATCCAGGGTGCTCTACAATGGGGACACTTTAACTAATTGTCCCTATTTGGCTTTTATTTTGTATTGCTTTTGCACCTCTCCCTCCAAAAAAAAAAGGGATTAGATTGAAAAATCAGAATTATGTTCCGAGAAAATTACTATTCTACCATTGTGTGTCTTAACCTAATAGGTTTCCTGTTAGGAGATAGATTAACATCTCCGTAATAGATTAGGACTCCGAATCATACGAGATTGTGGTTTTGTAATGCCTATATATAGGTCCACTTATCATTTAATAAAACACAATTATTTCACCTTGAAACACGTTATCAGCATGTAATTCTAACCATGTGTTCCTAGGTCTAGAACCCGAAAATTCACTCATCAAATTAAATCGGCTACTTCAGCTTCAATCTGGTTTGTTCAGTTATCTACCTCTCTTGGTACGACATGATTTGTGTCGGTTGATTCATCTCGATGGTGTTCGTAGGACGAGTGAAATTTAGTTGGCACGTTTAAAGAGGGAACATAACGTTGGGAATTTTTTCTTCTTCTGAGTTCTATGCTTTCCTTACTGTCCCTGTGTGTTGGTAGACTTAGATGGCCGTTGGCTCATTGAAGTTACAACTTGAAAGTCAAACTAATACGATCACTTTGATAATTGAGCAATCTCGACCAGAAACTATTAACAACAACGAGCATATTGTTGACATAGCTGGGAGTGGGGATGCCTCCTCATCTAGCAAGCCTCATGGTAGATCTTTAAAGAGCTTAAATGCCACACAGGAAGACAGACCTTCAAGTACTGCACGAGCACCTGTATTACAACCTTCGATCTTTTCTTCTAATGGATCAAACTCTAGAAACACTTCAGCAACAAGGAGAGGAGATACTCGTCGTCGCAGAAGTCCATTGAATTCTGGTATATGGATATCTATTGAACTGGTTCTTACTGTGAGCCAAATCATTACATCTATTGTTGTTCTGTCTTTGTCAAGGAATGAGCATCCATGTACTCCATTGATTGCATGGATTGTTGGTTATGCATCTGGATGTGTTGCTACTCTTCCTCTTCTATATTGGCGCTATCGTCACCGCAACCAAGCCTCAGAGAAAGATTCAGCTCAAGCCCGTCAGAATTCTCAGCTATCAGCAAGACCATTTTCACTCTCTCTATCTAGGGCTTCAGAAGGAGAAGATCTTCGGAATGCCACTTCAAACCACAGAAGCAATCCAAGTTCGGCAGTACTAAGCAGAAGAATAAAAATACTTGTGGAATACTTCAAGATGGCATTGGATTGTTTCTTTGCGGTTTGGTTCGTGGTTGGCAATGTGTGGATATTTGGAGGACACTCATTTGCAAATGACGCTCCTAACTTGTATAGGTAAAATCATTGCTCGTCATACTATGGTGATGACATTCATGCCGAGATGGACGATACTTTTATCATCTACATACGATTTCGATCGTATCCTCCCAAGATTTTTATGTCATCGGACGAAGATCGAAAATGATTTCATCAAGCAACTTCCTGCATGACGATCGATTTGCAGAGCAATTTAATTATATGCGGTCTATTTGGCAGACCAACAAGTATGTTTTCCTTAAAGTTGCTGCCTTTGAACACACACACACACACACATATATATATATATATATATAAATTATTGGGCACTATTAGCCTTTTTCATGTCTTGTTTTTCCGGCCTTTCTTATAACGCCGATGAGACCAAAGAGGGATATGATTCCCCTCTTGGTCGACGTTTTTCGTGTGACGGTCCTGGGGGAGTCACGTTATTATTTAAAGGGAAGAAATCGATTTCGTGTGGTTGTCTGAGTACACCGCTGTTTTGGGTGCGATCATGAGAATCGCCGATATGCATCGATTATTTTGTGAACATATACATCACAACCCTTCTAATTCCGGTTACATACTTGAATAGTTTCGATTGTTCGAAACCTATACAACCCTCGTTTCTTATGGATGCGTCGCCATCGCAACTGTTATTTGAATGTTTGAGTTTTCTTAAACTCATGTCTATAAACGATAATCCCAAGGTCTACGTACTCATTTATTTGAGTTGATTCATTACTCTGATGCAGCACTATTTGCTGACAAAAGATCCCAGATATAACAAATTCTATGAGACACACTTAAAGTGATTTAATGAACGTCTATGACGTTGTATTATCAGAGTTGACTTTGATGCATACTCCACATCCAACAAACGCATGTCATTTTTGGCACCTGTATCTACTTCTTGAGGGAATTTTGGACATGGAAAAGTAACATTCTTCCATTCTCAAGTAAGCAAACATTTTGAGCCTCAGGCTCAGGCTCTGCCCGATCCGATATGCAAGATTTTGTTGCTACAGACTTTTGATTAGTCAATCTATTTTGACTATGTTTTCTGCTTACTATTTTTCAAGTATGACGTTGGCATTGCCATGTTTCTTGCTCGACTTTAGCTTAAGTCATCTATTGGAATTGGAAGTTTGGTTGTGTTGTATTAAATATTGGAATATTCTATAAAATTTCTCGTATTTCTTGTTTACAAGATCGACTTGTGAGAATTTTATTTGCCTTGGCTTAGCATGCATGATCAACGTTTACAACTCACGTGGTTTTTAAATTGGCCGCTTTTGGGTTACATGAGACCCTAATAGCACTACATTGTGATTTTGGACCCTAAAATTTGGAAAACGGACCTCGGAACGTCAAAATTGACGTAGTTTTTCCCGGTTACTCTTCCGGCATTTCCGGAACGTTTTCCGGCGTATTCGCCGCCTTCCGGCCATTTTCTGGCGTTTCCGGCACCGCCACCCGGTTCCTGCCGGCGTCCCCTGTTGGACCTGAAGTTCCGGCCTCCATACCGGTCAGTTCGGTGCTGTTGGCTTCCGGCGAGTTTTCCGATGATATTTTCGTCGTTTCTCGTCATTTTCCGGCATATTTCAGCAGTCCTTGCTGCCACGTTTTCCTAGTCCAATCTCATCCGGTTTTGAGTTATTTTGACATGGTTTTCCGGTTAATTTTCCGGTTTTCTCCAAGTTGTTTCATAGCTCAAACGATTTTATTATTTTTGGTGACCACCCGCACCAAATGGATGGTTTTCCACCCACATTGTTTGGTATTCAACTGCTCCAATACCATGTTTTTCCAACTCTTAAGTTGAAGAATGTAGTTCTATTGCCATGTGATACACTTGATGGGATTGCACATTTGTTTCAATCCCCCCTCTTACAATATCCTATGGCGTATTGTCTAGAGAAGTTCACTGCGTTGTTGACTCTCTTAATTTTATTTTGAGAATGTCCCGCCGTGAAATCGAGTGTCTTGCTAATTGCGTAACCACCCACACTGTCCTACGGCGCAGGTAGTTATTTTACGGATCTCGTGCGGAGATTGTATTTTATATCTTCGTGCCTTGCTAAGTTTTCAAAGGCCCTACATGCCAATGATGAATTTTCATCTTGATATTTGTGTTAAGAATGGAGAGGAATAAATCTGTCAGATTCCATTGACAGTAGCTTTTTCAAGCTTAGACAGTAGCTTTAATAGCATGCAGACATAGCTTTGCTTGCATGCAGCAGTAGCTTTATGTAACTCAAGATTCTTTGAATCATGGGTTCGGTTTTGCTGTCTCCTCGGTTTTGACATGAATATTTTTGGTCATTTTGAACGAAATATGATGATTCGAGTTCTTTGAAATTCACATGATCATCTATTTTTCATGTTCACGAAGCGATTGGAGAACCACCTCACCCGTGCTCCACACGGTGAGGCCGAGCATGTCCCTCTCGGCGGCTCCATGGAATTTAGGCCATCGGTGGCGGCATCCCATCCTTCACAGGAGCTTGTGAAGCCTCCCGTGTTTTCTAATGCCTCCATATGGATCTCTGATGCCCATCGCTCATTTTGCAAAGCTTGTTCTTTTGCTAGATTTCAAGGAAGTCCTTATTTTCTAAGGCTTCAACCGAGAACATTCCATTCTTACGAAGTATTTAAGGTGACATTAGTGGACCATATCCAACCGAATGCGGACATTTTTCGGTATTTTTATGGTATAGGTTAAGAGCATCGACGCGTTGGTCACACGTCGCTTTTCTTTCCACAAGAAACGCTGCATTCGCTAAAGTTTTTAGCTATGATCATCATACTAAGGGCTCACCACCTTTTCCATCCTCTCAAATCTATTTGATTGGATATTGTTGAGAGAGTTCAACTCCACAACTTTGATGATTTCGTTTTGCATGTCTACTGGGATCGTCGTTGAACATATTATTCCTCATGTTCATTCACTACACGATCTAGCAGAGCTCGGACTTGGTTATGGGTACTAACCTGCCGATTTTTGCATGGAGATATGTAAAGATGTTGCATGCAGCGACACTTATTCGTTTTAGACCCACAACTTGCTAAGGGTTTAGTGCGTACCAGATGGTTACTGGATACAATCCCATCGTTCTTTTCATTAAACGCCTATTTGGTTAAAGTTGTTTATGTGCCTCTATTATAGTTATCTCAATGGGTCTACTTGAAACGATTAAGTATTCTAGTTGGTTATGATTTATGAATCACCAACACTTGTCTGCTATTTCCAATATACAACCGTTGATCTCTATCCTACGATATTAGCAGACGGTCATTTTGATGAGACATATTTCCCGTCGTTAGGGGGAGATATGGAATGCTCCCATTCCGGTTTTAACGCCAGGAATTGACGTGGTGTGGCACTATGTCTCATTAAGATCTCGCACTACTCAAAGTGAGCAAATGTGCAACGCATTATCTACCTCCAGAAAGTCAAAGATTCGATGCTCAATGACTTTACCGATATTGCGAAAGTGATGAGATCGCACATAAATGCTGTGATGTGCCGGTAAGGTTGGAACTCTCAGAATATGAGAGAATTTCATATGACCTGGTCCTAGCACCGTTGGCACATCCCTGATAGTGGGAAGGAAGCCGGCGATGGCACCATCGTACGCTATGGTGTTGTCGGCGCCCGTGGTATTGCACCACAAAACAAGGGCGGAAAACACAAAGATGGACTAGTAAGGGTCATAGCGTCGGTCTTGGCTCCTGCCTAGATGAGAGGGAGACCATTATTCTCTGGAATCAAAACCAGAAAGAAGTGAGGTGCGTAGGCACAAGTATTTTGCCCATCATCAAGAGATATTCTCTAAACATGTGTATCAACTAAGTTTCTGTGGGACGCAATAGACTCCTTTTGTTGATGTTAGAGAAGAATATAAATTCTCACAAATTGATCGTATACAGCGCGCACATGTGTTTAATGGATTGATCTCCCATGATTGATGATGTATTCACTTATGCTCTTATTCACTTGTAAAGCATCAACGATGAGCAACTTGACCGAAGTGGAAAGAATCAATATAGGCTGAACTAAACTTGTTATGTTGATCGTTGTTCGTAAGTGTAATGTGAAAGATAAAGTCATGCGATATATGCAGGACTTATGGCGCAAAGATTGTCTCATTATCCTAGTATTGACTACGATGAGTTATATTCTCTCGTTATGGACATAATTGCTTTCCGCTACTTAATCAGTATTAGTGTCCATGAAAACTGATTTGCAGCATATGATAGTGGTCATAGAATATCTGTAAAGGGATCTTGACGTAGATATGAGAGTACTCGAGGGACTTTAAATGCCTCCAGATCACGTAGAGCTTATGTAATCAGATTGTGACGTTCGAGAGAACGTAGTACAATCGGTTGCAAGAACTCATACCCATATGTGTTCATATGAAAGCTAATTCTTGATTCTCTATTTCGTCTAAGTAAAGATGATGAAGAGATTCAATGAGCTATAGATTCATATATGTAAGTGTTGTTGGGACACTATTGCTTTCATTATGATGTGATTACCTATGCGCATATGCATCGTCATTGGACTTGCATTGCTCCATTGACATGGGTTTAGTTCTACACTTAGTGAACCAACACAAATCCTATCCACACCAACGTCGCAAGCAGCTCCAGCAACATCAACGTACGCCTTAGTGTAGTAGTCGATACTGGTAGCGTAGAGGATGCGTACAGTTCTGTCTCGGACAAAAATCAGTCATTCATTGGTCCATTCCCCCATTCTTTTGTGAAAGACACATTGAATGTGACAAATCAGAATCTGTCCAGTTTCGTAGGACAACTTTAACGAGACCTACAAGACAGCTCGCTTGGTGACATATGGTGAAATTGGTACTGTTGGAAAGACCTATGTGTCTACTTTCCAGGAACACCAACCATTTGTTCATAGCTATTATATTGAATGAGTTATGGCCGTTTTAGCAAAGTAGGACAGTTCTGTCCGGAAATTTGCAAGTCAGTCAACTTCGACAGAACATTGTGAACTGCTCCGATCGGATTAGGTTGTGAACCTTATATCACTGGAAAGCGACGGTTGTCTACTTTTCAGAACATTTTACGGTTCGCTGATATCTATTTTGACGAAGAAGTTATAGCCGTTTAAGTGAGTGAAGGTCATTGTATCTGAGAATCTGATTTTCATTGCAAACTCTTGTTTTGAGTTGTTATGCAATCTTGTTTCCTAAGATCTAAGTTTGGCTAATTATAACATGTATGATCTAAGGATGTGTGGCTAGATTAATTATTAATCATTAGCCCAAGACTACGTTTGAGAAGCATGTAATGAACGTTGTATACGTTGTTCTTTGTACTCCATGATTATGACACTAATCAGGGGGAGTTGTTTCATAGACTTCAGGGGGAGTGTAGCTCACATGATGCTATCAAATGTAGACGGTGCGTTATGGTCTTTTTCCCTTCGATCAAGCTTTTGTTTTTACCCAAGAGGTTTTTATTTTGCTTGAAAAGGTTTTTACCGAGGCAACGATGTGTGCACCATGCAACCTAGGCATGCGACACAAGGGGGAGTGTTCCGGGAGAATTACTATTCTACCCTTGTGTGTGTCTTAGCCTAATAGGTTTCCTTTTAGGAGATAGATTAGCATCTCCGTAATAGATTATGACTCCGAATCCTACGGGATTGTGGTTTTGTAATGCCTATACATAGGCCCACTTATCATTGAATAAAACACAATTATTTCATCCTGAAATAAATTAATATTTTTTCTGAAATATATTAAATATCAAAAGTAAATGATATAATAGGAATTTCAATCAACCAATCTCATATTTTCCATTCATATCTTCTAATTTAAATATTTAATAATACATCAATAAGATCCAGTATTACATTTTTCTCTCACCAAATCTAATATCCAATTAACCTCAATTGAGCAGAAGGCACATAATAAAAGAGAACTAATTTAATTAAACTTCTAACACTTGAATCAATGCACTTCAAATGTATATGTTTTGATACTCTAATCTGCTCTGGCGATACTTGGGCACTCGAAGAACAACCACAATTTTTTGTTGATTAGAGCCTGGTAAAATAAATGACAACTTATTGTAAAAAAATCACATAATTATATTGAGGAGTAAGGGTAATTACAAGTAAAAATGAGCTGGCATTTTGGAGTTGAGTAACAAATTTTAAGCACAATAAGGCATGAAAGTTTTACCATAAAACACAACTCAAAACTACTTACCGTGTAATAACCTGACATGCATATATTCAGGTGTGGTACCAACTGAAACTTGTGATTCATACACAACCAGTCCAATCTGCAATCAGAAACTGAAATCCATAAGATTATGGACAAAAACACAAGAAAGAAGTCATAGCATGTAGAGAGCTTATGACCAATACAGAACAACTAAGAGTAAGAAAAGTAGAAAATTATTGCAAGAAATTAGCTGATAATTAAGGAACATCCTTTTTTTTTTTATGAATATGAAGATCCATTCATACTAAATGTCTAACTGAAATTGTGAATTAGTTGCCTTAGGAATCCTGGTCATTCTCAGAGTTGTGCTAACAAATGCTATTATATGGTAGTTGTACAATGTACGTAGCAACATATATGGGAATGATCATAGTAAACATTTTCAGTATCAAGATCTAACATTATTTCAACAACTATGTCAATAAGAATATCTTCAAGAGCTTATGACCAATACAGAACAACTAAGAGTAAGAAAAGCAAAAAATTATTGCAAGAAATTAGCTGATCATTAAGGAACATCCCAAATTTATTTTTTATGAATATGAAGATCCATTCATACTAAATGCCTAACTGAAATTGTGAATTAGTTGCCTTAGGAATGCTGGTCATTCTCAGAATTGTGCTAACAAATGCTATTATATGGTAGTTGTACAATGTACGTAGCAATATATATGGGAATGATCATAGTAAATATTTCCAGTATCAAGATCTAATCTTCTTCCAACAACTATGTCAATAAGAATATCTTCAAGAACTTGCATATTAATACAAGTTGAAAACAATTCCAATCAACTCCAATTCGACATACAAAAGCAAACCAATGTTTCTCAATAACAATTAGAGCAATCAAAATGAAACCAAAGAGTCCAAAGAGTGGACTTGCTACCTTAATAAGTTGAAAATGCAGAGCCGAGGCTGCTACTCCCTTTTATGATCCCAAACCAAGATGATAATCCACCAATCCGTGTAGGTACAACTCCAGAAATTCAACTTGGTCAATAAACTCAACCCATAATTCCTCCAGAACCTTAAGGAAGTCCTCTTGTCTCCAGAAATCCAAGAAGACAGTTGTCGAGTTGGGGGTTTTTACAACAAGAGGAAGAACATATAAAAAAAATAAAGGAAATTAGAACATGTTTTCAGGAGAATGAAAAAGGAGTTGGTTTCGAAGGAATTAGTTCAACAAGCTCGCCGGTGCTTAGTGAATCGCCAGAAGTAGGAAACTCGAAGGTGGAGCATGGCTGCGGCATTGAAACAGAGAATGAGGAAAACCCAAATCAATGAAGATATGAGAAATCAAATTGAGAGGAGAAGCTAAGATTTACCAGAGAAGGAGGAAGGGGGCTCGCTGGAGCTCAAGGTTTTGCCGGAGATGGACACAATGATTTCTAGTAAGATGGAGGTGAGAGGGTGGCGGCCTACTCCTTCGATACTAGGAGGGGTTTTGGTCGGAGTAGCATGGAGATTCGATCTAGTGTGGTGGTGTGGTGCAGCGGGTGGCCGGAGGAGTCACTGTCATCTTCGATAAGGGAGGAGGAAGAGGTGAGCTCAGGAAAGAAAAGAGAAGGAAGAGGAAGAAAGAAAGAAAAACAAAATGAAGGGTGCAGCCGAAAGAGAAAGAAGAAGAAAAATAAAAAGGTAGGGTGAGATTGTGAAATTACAACCTTATCCTTGTGAAAACTTTAATGATGCTTAAACTTTAGTTGTTGACAACTCTTACATATGATAACCGTTTTACGTGTGCCGCATGTCTACAAACTCGTATCAACGAGCTCTACGACTTTTGTGAAGGAAGTTTCCAGAGATAAGCGATGAGTTAAAAGTCAGCTCTTGAGCCATATCAACTTAATCGATTTTAAAACTTTTAACTCCCGACACCCCTTCCACTTTGAACACGGACTACGTAACGTTGTAGAACAACGATTTTCCACATATGAACATTCAAATTATTCTTATTCCCAAATCTCGAACTAAGGTTTCAAAAATTGGGACTTTTCTTAATTTGGTTATTGTTTTATGGTTCACAGGTTGAGTTGATAGAGAGTGAAAAAGATGATCTCATGATTTATGAATCTGTTTTGGGTGTGATCGGGTTGGAATCTAGTTCTCGGCGTTGGGGAGTGAGGCGGATCAAAGAAGGCTCAAGGTGAGGGTGAGAGTGAGAGATAGACAAAAGAAAATGTTGCGAAACATCGTTGGTATTAGCAGAATATTATTCCAACGGTCCAAATTCACAGAATAATATATATATATATATATATGACAATACTTTTAAACACAAAATGGTATTTTACTATGGATACATGTATCAATGTATACTATCAAACATAATGCATAAAAATACATACAAAAATGGACATTTAAACACAAGTATACACTCACTTCAAAAATTTAGGGACACATAAATGTGCCTTTTGCTAAATAGGGACACATGATTTGTGCCCACTAGATATTTTGGGACACAAGCTAATATATGTCCCTCAATGAAGATATTTAAGGACACTAGTTTAAATGTCCCTAAACTAAATGTCCCCAAAGCCTCTATTTCTAGTAGTGCACTGAAGGAAAGGTGACTCCAGCTATGAATGAAGACCTCCTGCTTCCCTATAGCGATGAGGAAATTAAAAAAGCTCTCTTCCAAATGCATCCCTCTAAGGGCCCAGGTCTGGATGGTATGTCTCCCTTGTTCTTCCAAAAATATTGGAATATTGTTCACCATGATGTGTGTCAAGCAGTGAGAAGTTTCCCACAAAATGGAGAAACATGGGAAGGTGCAAATCACACTTATCTCTGTCTTATTCCGAAGATAAAGAATCTGAAATTGGCAGCTCACTTCAAACCTATTGCCCTCAGTAATGTACTTAGTAGAATCTGATCCAAAGTTGTTGCCAATAGATTGAAACAGTGGCTTCCTATGATTATCTCTCCACTACATAGTGCCTATGTGCCCGGAAGGTTAGTCTATGATAACACCCTTGTGGCCACTGAGGTTGCACACTATATGTACAAGTTAAAAATTCAAAGTACCGGTTTCTTCTCCCTCAAACTAGATATCAGTAAAGCAAACGATAGATTGGAGTGGTCGTATATCTATGCCATCTTGTATGAGCTTGGTTTTTCAATGACTTGGATTTAGATGATCATGCGATGTATCACATCTGTCTCATACTCTATTTTGTTTTGAGGAGAGCCATCATAAACTATTATGCCTACTCGTGGGATTAGACATGGAGATCCTCTCTCCCCATACATCTTTATCCTATGTGCCGAGGGGCTTTCTGCACTGATTACTCAAGCTCTTCAGCAAAATACAATACAAGGCCTGAAGATGAGTCTGCAAGCTCTAACATTGCACCATCTATTCTTTGTAGATGACATTTTTATTTTTGGCAGTGGCAGATGATGAGTGTATTGCTTATAAGTTGGGGGATTGAGATATACACCCTCAAATCTAGACCAATGTTATATTACACATACCTCTTAAAATTACACCCTTATTAGCTTGATTTTTTTCTTGAAAAAAAATATTTTGGACTTGAATAACATAACTTTATTTTGCTAGTATTTACTAGATCGATGTGTCATTCACCAAACACAAAAATCATAAAACCCAAAAATGACATGTTTCACATGATTGAATCATCTGCCATTTTTTCCAAACCCAACTATGAATGAGTAAACTGAATTCAATATCTAGTCCTTGATTGTAGCATTTGATATTGATTTCATGCTTTTGTATGAATAATATGATCAGAGCAACAAAAATTAATATAGAGGGATCTTGAGGTTATGTAATCTCGTCATATGAACCTAATTAAGTAAGGGGACTTCTCCACCTTTATTCATGATATCCATGATATAAATGGACCGATTAATTGATTAGTGACGTTGTTTTGTCGACAACTTCTGCATCTACTTATTCTTGTTTGTTTTTCTTTCATCTTCTTAATATGTATTAATTTTCCAATTAAAAATGAGTTGTCCGTGTTTGTGGTGTTTGTTGTTATGGGGTTCCTGTGCTATAGGGTATGACTCAAATTTGAGTTATGTTAAATATGTATATGTGATTCTTTGTTGAGTTGAATCTACTGGTTAAGTGTATTCTACCTCGGAAATTAGTTGTTGTACCTATGTGTTAGTCAACAGTGTGTGAGGGTTGAACATGGAAGGCATGCAGTCTTTTAGGGTATGATACTTGATTGTTTTTTCCTATGGAATATGTACGTAACTTCTATTCAGTAGGTTAATTTTGTGGGATGTGTAGATTGATCCTTGCATATAGGTTAATTATCATTTCCATAGAGGTAAATATTCTGTTGTATATTATCATACCTCTAAGTGTGGGTTGGAAAAATGAAGGGAGCTTCTATTCATACCTCTCAAAATGACACTTGGACCTCAATCTTTTTCTTAGATAGTTTTAACTTAGTCAATGCATATGAAATTACCAAAAAACATGTAACAATAAAAATATAAAAAATAAATAATTGTTTCAAGATGATAATTGTGTATTATTGAATGATATGGGGGCCTATATATAAGCATTACAAAACCACAATCCCATAGGATTCAGAATCCTAATCTATTATAGAGATGCTAATCTATCTCCTAACATGAAACCTATTAGGTTAAGACACACACAAGGGTAGAATAGTAATTCTCCCGGAACACTCCCCCTTGTGTCGCATGCCTAGGTTGCATGGTGCACACATCGTTGTCTCGGTAAAAACCTTGTCAAGCAAAATAAACACCTCTTTGGTAAAAACAAAAGCTTGATCGAAAGGGAAAAAGAGCACAACGCACCGTCTACATTTGATAGCATCATGTGAGGTAGACTCCCCCTGAAGTCTACGAAACAACTCCCCCTGATTAGTGCCATAATCATGGAGTACAAAGAACAACATATACAACGTTCATTACATGCTTCTCAAACGTAGTCTTGAGCTAATGATTAATCATTAATCTAGCCACACATCCTTAGATCATACATGCTATACTTAGCCAAACTTAGATCTTAGGAAACAAGATTGCATAACAACTCAAAACAAGAGTTTGCAATGAAAATCAGATTCTCAGATACCTTAGCTTGAGGCTCAAAATGTTTCCTTACTTGAGAATGGAAGAATATTACTTTTCCATCTCCAAAATTCCCTCAAGAAATAGATACAGGTGCCAAAAATGGCATGTGTTGGCATAAACTTATGCCCGCCATAATCAGCACAACTATTAGCGCATTAAGGCTAATATATAGCAGTCTTACAATACTAACAGCGAGTCAGCCGCATTAGTTACGTAATGGGCCTCCCCGCGGCCCAAACTGACTACGGACACACCCTCACGCGCATCTCAAAGAAGACTCCAGAGAACACCTTAATCAGACCTCGTCCCACACCGAAAGATAGGTAACTGATCCACCTTAACTCAACAATAAAAGGTCAAACTCTTGACCTCATAAGGTAAGCACACTACATCTTCCACCGTGACTCTGCATAAACTACCATTATCCTAACTTGAGCATCGGAGAGTCGAAGACCACGCTCTCGTGGTCTTTACTTTAACGACGTGTGCCACTTGTGACAGGGAAAAGACAAGGAGTACGGCGTATCTCATCCGCAATGACTACGGCGTACTAAATCGAGTATTATCACTACGTTAACAACATGCATTTCTTGGATGTGGAGTATGCATCAAGGTCAACTCTGATAATACAACGTCATAGACGTTCATTAAATCACTTGAAGTGTGTCCCATATAATTCGTTATTTTTGGGATCTTTTGTCAGCAAATAGTGCTTTTTCAGAGTACTAAATTTCAACTCAAATAATTGAGTACGTAGACCTTGGAATTATCGTTTATAGACATGAGTTTAAGAAAACTCAAACATTCAAATAACAGTCGCGATGACGACGCATCCATGAGAAACGAGGGTTGTATTGGTTTCGAATAATCGAAACTAGTCAAGTATGTAACCGGAATTAGAAATGTTGTGATGTATATGGTCACAAAATAATCGATGCATATCGGCGATACTCATGATCGCACCAAAAAGAGCGGTGTACTCAGACAACCACACGAAATCGATTTCTTTCCTTTAAATAATAATGTGACTCCCCCAGGACCGTCACACGAAAAACGTCGACCTAGAGGGGAATCATATCCCTCTTTGGTCTCATCGGCGTAATAAGAAGGCCGGAAAAGAAGACATGAAAAAAGCTAATAGCGCCCGATAATTTATATATATATATGTTCAAAAGCAGCAACTTTAAGAAAAACATACTTGTTGGTCTGCCAAATAGACCGTATATAATTAAATTGCTCTGCAAATCGATTGTCATACATGAGTTGCTTGATGAATTCCGTTTCGATCTTCGTCCGATGACATAAAAATCTTGGGAGGATACGATCAAAATCGTATGTAGATGACAAAAGTATCGTCCATCTCGGCATGAATGTCATTACCATAGTACGACGAGCAATGATTTGACCTATACGAGCACGTGAAATATCGTTAGAAATAAAAACGTTCCAATGAACATTTAAATATTGAAATAGGAAAAAGGAAAAGAAAAAGAAAATATAGTACGAAGCCTAAAGTGCTATTGTGCTCGGCAGGCCATAGGCCAAAAAGGGCAGAGTAGACGGGAGTAGCTTCTCTTGAACGAAGAGTTTGCTTGTGCAGTTCGCGTTTCTTGCGTAGATATGCGGGAGGAGCAATTCTGAATCATTTGATGCGGGGTCTTGCGGGGCAAAAAGATGTTTTTGCGGAGCGAATGCGGAGGAGACCCTGCGGGGCAGCAGAGGGGTCGCAGGGGCTGAGGAGGCTGCGTGCAGGGCTGCGG
The DNA here is from genome assembly GCF_933775445.1 of Argentina anserina. Lineage (NCBI taxonomy): Eukaryota > Viridiplantae > Streptophyta > Magnoliopsida > Rosales > Rosaceae > Argentina > Argentina anserina. Next base: position 17,190,214 of record NC_065875.1, read on the forward strand.
GTAGCAGCGGGTGGGGGGGGGGGGGGGCTGCAGCGGCGGCAAGCAGGAGCGGCGGCCGACGGGAAGATGCCGGCGGTGGAAAAGAAAAAAAATTTCTAGGGCTCTAAAAGTTCAGGGTTTTAGGGCAAATTGCGTGATAACGTGTTTCAGGATGAAAATTGTGTATTATTGAATGATATGGGGGCCTATATATAGGCATTATAAAACCACAATCCCGTAGGATTCGGAATCCTAACCTATTACGGAGATGTTAATCTATCTCTTAACAGGAAACCTATTAGGCTAAGACACACACAATGGTAGAATAGTAATTCTCCCGGAACAATAATTCTTTACTTATCTATTATAAAATAGAAATGTAGATAATTATTCTTTATATTTATTGCTAGACAATCCAAAATGGGATATCAAATTGCATTAAATGATTTAATTGATTATCTTCTTTTTTAATAAACATCATTAGTAAAAAAAATTAATGTAGTTGATAAAAATCAAATTGAATGTGGACGATTTAATGTATAAACTATATAACTATCTAGAATTTCTCAAAAACTTCGATTTGAGCAAAAAAAAACTCGTTTATTAGAGGTTATAATATTTTATATACATTGATGAACAAAACTCGTTAATTAGAGGTTAAAATATTTCATATACGTTGATGTTACAATCAATCAATGAAAAATATAGTTTACCAATTTATTATGAATTTATAAAATGAGTGGATAAGTGATCGAATTAATTCGAGAATATATTTTGTGTGATTCTTATGCATTTTTCGAGTTTTATATAATAAATGAATTTAAAATAGAGTAGGAAATAAATTAATAGATAGCAGTATGATTTGATATATCAAATTAGATAATAGACATTTTAGGAAAACTTTGGAGGTCTAAATAGTATTTTAGGTATCTATAAAAGCAAAATTGAGGTCTAATGAGTAAGGAGGTATAAATACCGTTTTTAGAGGCATGAATAGAAACTCCCAAAATGAAAATTAGACAACTAGAAAAAAGAAAATTGTGTTTTTGAATAGGAAGGAATGTATATGTTGAAAAACATGATCAGATAGCCTTGCAATGAAAAAAAAAATAAAGAACAACTTGATAATTTTTGGCATTCATGACTTGCTTTGATCTATTAAGACAATAATAGAAATAACATAATTTTTTTTTAATTTCGTTTGATTATTCCTTAAGGTAATGTTGATTTACCAAATTGAACATTTAATTTATGTTTATAATTGTTGCATGTTTATAGCATTTGAAAAATTGTAAGAACTATAATTATGGAAATATTTTCCATTTATAGCTAGAAAGGCAAAAAAGTGAACTCGATTAAATAATTTAAATAAATTAATTATAGAAAAAAAAACTATATAAGGAATGTTAATATATGTTTTGGGTGTAGATTAAAATAATAAAATAGTGTGGGTTTATCTGAAAAATGGACTTGAAGAATAGGTTTATCACTAATTTTCTCTTATAAGTTTGAAAAAGCATCAGGGCAGAAAGTGAATTTTGACAAGAGCAGCATGGTGTTTAGTAGCAATGTGGAAATGGCACAACAATGTCACTTAGCTTTTATTTTGGGTGTTGAAAGGAAATATGAGCATGATAGATATCTCGGCCTCCCTCTTCGAGTTGGTAAGTCCAAAACAACCATTTTCGAGTACATTAAAGAGAGAGAGACTAAAAACCCGCTCGGGTGGAAATCAAAAATTTTGAGTTGTGCTGGCAAAGAAATTCTAATCAAGGCAGTTGCTCAGACCATGCCCTTAAATGCTATGAACTGTTACCTTCTGCCTAAGACCTTTTATGATGACATTCACCAACTTTGTGCTTCATTCTTTTGGGGAGACACTGAAGAACAAAAGAAAATTCATTGGCGTAGTTGGGATCGTTTATGCTCTCCAAGCAGGAGGGTGGAATGGGGTTCAAAAATTTATATGCCTACAACCTTGCGATGTTGGCCAAGTAAAGGTGGGGAATATTGAATAACCCTAACTCTCTTGTTGCTCAAGTTTTTAAATCCAGGTACTAATCGTACTTATCTTTTTGGGATGCTAACTTGGGTGATTCTCCCTTTTTTTCTTGGCGTAGTATTCTCAATGCTAGAGCAATCCTTCGTGCGGGTACTCAGTGGAACATTGGTGATGGCACTAAGGTGATCATTTGGAGTCACAAATGGATTCCTGTGAACACTCCGTTTTAGTTACAACAACTGCCAGGGAGTGCTATTACTCATGTGAATCAGCTTATTCTTCAAGGGCAGAGAGTGTGGAATGTGCAACTTGTAAGATGTTTATGTTATAAAAACAGTGATATATTGCATATAATTTAATAAGCTGAATAATTATAAATCAGAAACGAAGAACACGAAAAGAAATTCAACCAAAATACCGAACGATTGGTGATGAAAGAACTAGTTGAGACGTGTGTGATACCACACTGTCTTTAAGACGTTTACGCCTCCTCTACCGGTGCAAGGATGCTTGGCGCTTGTCTCCCATGATATAACGACTAAACGATTCTAGGAAGTTGCACTACTAATTAGAACCCTCAACGAACTCGAAAGGTACCTCTTTCTATCACCAGAGAAAAGCTAAGAATTTTGAGAGTGAGAGAGGATTGTGTTTCGAATGGAATGATTTTACAATAAAAGGATGGTGGCTATTTATACTGTGAGGATTTGCAATCAGCAATTAATAAGATGGCTGTTATAGAAATCAAAAGATCATAACATATATGAGTTACATATGTTACAAACATTGATTTCAATTCTGTTATAATTCTCCACAACACACAATAACTCAGTTGTTACAAAAGAAGAATTTGAACAGTCAAGAGAATTTGAAAAGTCAAAACCGAATTTTCGGAAATGCAAAAAGAATCTGCGTTCCGACCCTCAATTCGGTGTTGCATTCGTGTCCGCAGGTCGCACGGGCATACACGAGTTTCCCTTGTGACCTCGGATTTGCACCCCCCTCCCGCGCGTGCGCGAGAGGGTATAAAGGGGCTTACACACTTTACAATCCATACACAATGGATTCTATATAAAGTCTTTTCAACACTTCTCTTTTCCAATGTGGGACAAATACATTTCCCTCATTTTAAGTAGCCATCTTTGAGTGACAATTTCTTATTCACCCACAAACCAATTACACAAACAAATATATGATCTTGTAGCCCTCATTATGGAGAACTCAAATCTATGTTCATCTTTAATTAATTATAAGTTTAACTTAATTTAATTAATCAATTAAAATTTGGTTTTAAATGGTTTTTCCAACTATTTTCCAACAGTTTATTCCCTCCAGCTGTGGCAGGAAAAGTTCTATGCATTCCTCTTAGTAGAAGACAGTCGGCAGATAAGTTAATTTGGAGACCGGAGAAAAAAGGTTTCTACTTAGTCAGGTCTGCTTACTAGATTGCTAGACAGCAGGTCTTAGCTAATGCAATAACTTCTTCCTCTGAGGGTGATCCATATCAACTTACAAGAACAAGATAAGTGTTTCACTTAATCACTTAATAATGTTATACAAGATCAAATGGCCTATATAAGCTAACTAAAGTACATTGTTGACAAATGTTTTCTTGATTTCCTCCGTGAATCACGCTAACACTCCCCCTCAAGTTGGCGCATATACATTAACCATGTCCAACTTGCTAAGTGAGTCATAAAAAGCTTTCTTAGACACTCATTTTGAGGGCATATCGGCAAGTTATTGTTCTGTAGGAAGAAAATGAAAACTAATAATCTTCGCGTCTAGCTTCTCCTTTATAAAGTGACGATCAACCTCCACATGTTTTGTACGATCATGTTGCACAGGATTCTGTGAAATATAAATAGCTGCATTGTTATCATAGTACAGCTGCATAGCACACTCAGGCTTAATACCCAAATCTTGTAGCAAATTTCTAAACCATAATAATTCTCACACTCCCTGAGCCATACCTCTGTATTCTGCTTCAGCACTAGATCGAGCTACCACTTTTTGTTTCTTACTCTTCCATGTAACAAGATTACCCTGAACAAAGGTAAAGTACCCTGATGTAGATCTCCGATCTGTAATATTTCCAACCCAGTCTGTATATGTGAAACCACAAACCTCAAGGATATTATTGTGATTAGAGAACATTACTCATCTCCCTGGAGCTGACTTCAAGTACCTCAAAATCCTCACAACAACATCCATGTGGTTCACACTAGGATTTTGCATGAACTGACTCACTACACTTACTGCACACGCAACATCTGGTCTGGTATGTGATAAATAAATCAGGCGTTAAACTAGCCTCTGATAACGAGGTTTTTCAGTAGGCACTTGATATGGATAATCTGCTAACTGATGGTTCTGCTCAATATGAGTATCAATGGGAGTGCAATCCAGCATACCGGTCTCCGTTAGTAGATCAATGATGTACTTCCTCTGACACAGATATATACAATCACTTCCCTTGGTAACCTCAATGCCCAAGAAGTACTTGAGTGTACCTAGGTCTTTCATCTCAAACTCTATGGCTAGCTGTTTCTATAATCTATCCACCTCATCCGTATCATTCTCAGTAACTACCATATCATCAACATATATAATTAGGATTGTTACCTTCCCTTGTTGGTGTCTGAGAAATAATGTGTGATCTGAATTACTTTTTCTGTAGCCAATTTTCCTCATGAATTGTGAAAATCTTTCAAACTAAGCACGAGGTGACTGTTTAAGACCATACAAAGACTTTCTCAATCTGCATACAAAGTTACTTGGAGAAGCAGACGCATATCTAGGCAGAAGATCCATGTACACTTCTTCTGTAAGTTCTCTATAGAGGAATGCATTCTTAACATCAAACTGTCTAAGTGGCCAGTTTAAATTAGCAGCACAAGGGAGCAATACCCGAATAATGTTTATCTTTGCAACAAGTGCAAATGTCTCATCATAGTCTATGCCATATGTCTGGGTGAACCCCTTTGCTACTAGGCGTGCTTTATATCGGCTCACTGACCTATCTGGATTATGCTTCACTGTAAACATTAGTAACATAGGGTACTGGTGGAGGAGACAATACGGTCAAATAAGATTTGTCATAAGTCATATGATGAGATGCACCCGAATCAATAATCCATGTATCAAAACCAACAAAGTTAGAAATATTTAAAGCCATACCAATTTTGCCACGACCAGCTATGGATGCGGTAGGTATTGCTCCGCCTATTGTATGATGGTCATGTCCAACCACACCATAGATATCGGTTTTCTGGATGAATTGAATAGCTGCTTTCGCCTTGTGACGGGAATTAGGCCTCTTAGGCCGAAGATGTGGATACAGCTTCCAACAGGTCGCACGAGCATGGTTAGTGAAGAAGGTAACACAAGGAAATAGTTTGAATATGAATGATGTATTGAACTGCTAGTTTTTACAACTGAATTATGTTTGTAGCTACAATGGAAACAACTATATATAGACTAGCAAAGCAAGCAGCACTAAGAAAAGAAACTACACTAAGTAAGCATTAGCTAAGAAAAGATAGCACTAACAATAGCACTAAGAAAAGAAGTTGCTGCACTAAGTAAGCACTAAGAAAAGATAGCACTAACAATAACACTAACAATAGCACTAAGTAGACATCACTAACAATACTCCCCCTCAAGCTGGATCGAGAGAATCTTTCGAACCAAGCTTGAACAATAGACGATGGAACTGAGCAGTAGGCAACACTTTGGTGAACACATCGGCTAGTTGATCAGAAGAACGCACAAACGAAGTGGTTAGAATTTTGTTTTGGACTTGATTTCGAATGAAATGACAATCCACTTAGATATACTTGGTACGTTCGTGAAAGACAGGGTTCGTAGCTATGTGCATTGCTGCTTGATTGTCACAGTGTAAAGTGATAGGATTCTTGCACTTGACACCAAGATCTTGAAGAAGAGCCTTCAGCCATATCAATTCACATGCAGTAGAGGCCATTGCCCTATACTCAGCTTCTGCACTTGATCTTGCCACCACTGACTGTTTTTTACTCTTCCATGTGACTAAGTTTCCACCTACAAATGTGCAAAAACCAGTCGTAGACTTTCGATCAAGGGTGTTGCCTGCCCAATCAAAGTGAGAAAAACCTTCCAAGACAAAATGACCATTATTTTTCATAAACACTCCCTTAGTCACTGTGCCCTTCAGATACCTTAGAATTCGTTTGACCAAATGCATGTGTGTAGATGTAGGAGCATGCATGAACTGACTCACCAAGCTAACAGCATATGAAATATCTGGTCGTGTAATTGTGAGGTATATGAGTTTACCAACCAATCTTTGATATTATGAGATGTGAGGGAGAGGATCACCTAATGCTTCAATATCAAATTTGCTTGGAAGAGGGGTAGGAGTTGAACTGCTAGCCTTCATGTTAGCTTATTCCAGTAGCTCAACAATATATTTCCTTTGATTGAGAAACAAGCCAAAGGGTGATTGATCCATTTCAATTCCTAAAAAGTACCTCAGTGCACCAAGATCTTTAATGGCAAACTTGGTATGCAAGGTACCTTTAAGAGACTGAATTTCTTCATTACTGTCACCAGTGATAATTAAATCATCCACATAGACGAGAACAATGAGTCTTCCAAAAGTACCAGTTCTGACAAACATAGATGAATCAGCCATGCTCCTTTTAAAACTACATTCAAGAAGCACAGAGCTGAGCTTAGAATACCAAGCTCTTGGGGATTGTTTAAGACCATATATAGCCTTATGCAATTTGCACACAACCCCAGCTTCATTTGCTTGATAATGCCCTGGAGGCAGGCGCATATACACATCTTCTTCTAATTCTCCATGTAAAAATGCATTCTTAACATCCATTTGAAACAAGGACCAACCAGAATTGACAGCCACAGATAACAATACACGAACAGTGTTCATTTTAGCAACTGGTGCAAATGTTTCCTTATAATCAACTCCAAACGTTTGAGTAAAACCACGAGCTACTAACCTTGCCTTGTGTCTCTCAATTCTGCCATCTGAATGAAACTTGATTTTGTAGATCCATCTGGCTCCAACTACCTTGTGGCCTTTTGGCAATTGAACAATGCTCCAAGTATTATTTTCATAGAGTGCTCGAAGTTCATCTTGCATAGCCTTTCTCCACACTGGTGACTGATTGGCCTCTTCAAATGATCTAGGCTCAGTGGTGTCACACAACTTGTTAAGAAAAACTGAATGATGAGCTGACACATTGTTTAGAGTAGCAATATTACCAAGAGTATGTAGAGAAGTGGGAGTTCAAAACCAAATCTCACATTTGGTTTCCTAGTTCGACTAGGATACCTTCTTTCTGGTGGATCTGCCACATTGTTCTCGACGTCAGGCTCAGTGACTGCAACTGGATCAGGTTCAACATCTTCAGGTTGATTAACTACAACATCCTCGATGACCTCATCAACATCATGAACAGCTGAAGAGGGTTGATCAATGCAGTGATCATCATTTGGAGCTACAGTGTGAGGGACTTGAACCTCACTAGGTATAACTGGCTGAGGAGCTGCAGATTCAAATAGCTCCCCCTGAAGATCAATATCTTTAGCATGAAAGAATGGTTGTGTTTCATCAAATCTCACATCTCTGGAGACAAACAACTTCCTTGATTGAGAATCATAACACTTGTATCCATTCTGTGATGAGGAGTAGCCAAGAAAAACACACTTGATGGCTCTTGGATCTAGCTTGTCTTGATTCTTGGCATGAGTGTGAACATAACACACACAACCAAAGACTTTGAGATGATCAATGTTTATTTTTCTTCCTTTGAGAACCTCAAATGGTGATTGGAAGTTAAGAACTCGACTAGGAAGTCGATTAATGAGATATGCATCTGTGTGAATTGCTTGAGACCAGTATTTCTTAGGAACATGAGCATGAAGCATAAGAGCTCTAGTCTTCTCCAACAAATCTTGATTTTTTCTTTCTGAAAGACCATTTTGTTGAGGTGTACCTACACAACATGTTTGATGGAGAATGCCTTGTGAACTTAAGTAATTTTGCATGACTTTGGATGTGTATTCAGTCCCATTGTCGGATCTTAATATGCAAATATTTGAAGAAAAATGAGTTTTGACCAGATTATGAAAGTCTTGGAAAGATTGAAACACTTCACTCTTTGATTTTAGGAGATACAAAAACGTAGTTCTTGTAAAATCATCGATAAAAGTTATATAAAATCGATAGCCATCAAAAGACTCTACCCTTGCAGGTCCCCAAACATTCGTGTGAACTAACTCAAAAGCTCGAGATGTTTTTAAACTAGAACTAGGAAAAGGCAATCTGGTAGATTTGGACTTATGACAAGTCTCACATTCATGAGTGATTTTATAAGAATTAGGAAACATAAATGACATGACATTTGATGAAGGGTGAGCTAATCTCATGTGCCACAGATTTGGAAGAGGAATGAGGCTTGTATCTGCAGCAAGACTTTGATGAAAACTTGAAGAAGCTGAAATGTAGTAAAGGCCATTTAGGAAAAACCCTTCACCAATCTTCTGTTTTGAAATACGATCCTGAAACACAACACTATTAGTTGAGAAAAAAACATGACAATCAAGAGCATGAGTGATTTTTCCAACTGAGAGTAGTTTGAATGGGAATGAGGGAAAAATCATGACATATGAGTACTTATGATTAGAGAAAAGCTTAAGTCTACCCTTTCCTAAGATTGGAACTTTCTTTCCATTTGCAACTGGCACATGTGATGGAGATTTGAAAGTGTGAAAATCTTCTAAATGGGATGCATCATTAGACATATGATCTGATGCGCCAAAATCCACAATCCAAAAGTCATTATTCTTGCACAAATCTAAGGCAGTGGAAATTGCACAAATGATACCTGGAATCTCCTCTTGCCCTGCAATATTTGAATCAGCAAGATAGCCTGCAAACTTGCCAAGCATGGCAGTAGCCCCCTCACTGTCACAGTTGCCTTGTCTCTGTTGAATAAAAGCTGCAAACTCATTGATGAGATTGATGGAATTTGCAGTGAAGTTGTTAAGATCTTGTGAGTTAGAAGAGCTGCAACTTGCTTGATTAGCCTTAGGAGTATAGACAGGTCTAAACTGTCCCCTCGAGCTTTCATGAAACTTGTTCTTCAACTCAGGATGAAGAATCCAGCAAGTTTCCTTCACATGACCTACTCCAGTCCTTCCAATCTTTTCACAGTGTGTGCATTTCAGATCTGGGCGTCTGCCTCGATATGGTCTGTTGTTGCTAGCAAAAGCTCTAGCATCAGCAGCCCTCTCCTCTCTTTCAACAACAGCAACTTCAGCATTTGTCATCACCTTCCTTCTTGTCTCTTCTCTTTGAATGGTGTTTCTCACATTGAGAAGAGTAGGCAGCTCTAGTGACATGAGAAGATGACTCTTGATATCCTCATATTCAGCTCCAAGGCTAGCAAGAAGCTCAAATATTTTATCTTCCTCTTGTCTCTTCAAAAGTATAGCTCTCTCAGTGGTAAAGGGCATGTAGATCTCGAGCTCATTTCATTTTGCAGTTAATTTGCCAAGATGTTCTGTGAAGGTTAGATTACCTTGTCGAAGATCAGCCAGCTCCCTCTTGATTTGGAACACTCTAGCACTGTTGTTTAGATCTCCATACATGCCCTTGATTGCATTCCACATGTCAAGAGCACTTTCTGAGTATTGAAAGATTGATTGCAGCCTTGGTTCCATGGAGTTAATGATCCATGACCTGACCAGTTGATCTTGAGAAAGCCAAGCATCATACTCAGCATCAGAAGTAATGGGCTTCTTTGCTTCCTCGTTAATGTAATTTGTCCTCTGCCTTCATCCTATAGCCAAAGTCATGGCATTGGCCCATTGAATGTAATTGAACTCATTGAGCAAGGTGGAGGTGAGACGAGATGATGTGTTGGAGTCAATGACATCTTTGGAATCAGATAAAGAGTTTCCTACAAGCTTATCCCCTCTGGCCATGATGAAATGATAATGAAGATGAAATGAAAATCAGAAACAGCAGCATGTCTTATAAGGATCACTGCTCTGATACCATGAAGAAGGTAACACAAGGAAATAGTTTGAATATGAATGATGTATTGAACTGCTAGTTTTTACAACTGAATTATGTTTGTACCTACAATGGAAACAACTATATATAGACTAGCAAACCAAACAGCACTAAGAAAATAAACTACACTAAGTAAGCACTAGCTACGAAAAGATAGCATTAACAATAGCACTAAGAAAAGAAGTTGCTGCACTAAGTAAGCACTAAGAAAAGATAGCACTAACAATAGCACTAAGTAGACAGCACTAACAATAGTTAGTATCATGACAATAAGAGCAAGGAGGGCGGGGCTGATTTCCGAAGCCTGGTGGTGGTCCTCGCTGATGAAGTGGAGCTGAAGTGGCCTGCTGAAGGGGTGGTGCTGAAGATCTAGCATGAACGGTAAGACTGGAAACTTCAACTTGTGTCTGAATAAGGCTTTCCTGGTGAGATTCATCTTTACGGATATATGTGAAAGCTGTAATTAAGCTAGGCGGTTCGGTCTGTCGGAGCAATTCCCCTTTCGAACTATTATGTTTGGCATCAAGACCTTTCAGGAAATGGTGAACTCGCTCAAGCTCCTTCTCACATTGGTACCAAACAATATCCTCCTGATGTTTGATCATACAAGGACGTTTCACATGTATCTCAGCCCAAATATTTTTTAGTTTCGTGAAATATTGCGCCACTGGTTGCCCATCTTGTTGCATCGCCAAAGCGGTGCACATTAACTCATGAACCTGTATGAAATCAGAGTCATTAGTATATAAGACTTCAAGTGTCAGCCATATTGCCTGCACAGTGTCACATGCCTCCACCAGATTAATTATCTCTTCATTCATACCTTTTCACAAGACGGACATCACAAGGCCATCATCGTCGTCCCACTTAATGTAGGCAATAATATCATATGTACTAGGAGCCTTAGTTACTCCAGTTACATGCCTCATCTTGTGCATGCCTCGAAGATGAGCCGCCATAAGTCGCTTCCATTTATGGAAATTTGTCCCATTGAGTTTAGTTTCCCCAAAGGACCAACTGTCAGAGCTCTTGACAGATACTTCAAATTTCAGAACATCAGCTTCGTCTCCAGAACCCATTGAAAAAGGAAATTGAAAAAAATCAGGTTTTATACAGCGGAAACACCAAAAAACTGATATGAACCTGTCTTGGGTGCACATGCACTGTCGGTGAACCTACACTAACAATCAAGACTATCAATTCTGGGCCGGGTCGGGTCTGGTTCGGGTCGAATGTGGACCGGGCCAGGCGGGTCGAAGCTGGGCCGAACCGGGCGGGTCGGATCCAAATTCGGAGCTGGAGGTACTGCTGGGCACGCGTGTTCGAGGAAGCGGGTCGGGCGCGTCAGAGAGATCCACCCGGACGTGGAACAACGATTCTGCAGCGGGCTCGATCTGAGGGAGCGGCGCCGGGGTCCAGAGAGTGGCGCCTGGCATGCGACGGCTGCGAGGTCATGGTGGCAGTGGAAAGCGTGCAGCGGCGGAAGGAGATGTCGCCGGAGCTCGGCGGGGTGAGCTGGGCTAATCGGCGTGGCAGGAGGATCCGAGTCGGGGTATTCCAGTTGATCGAGTCAGGGCAGGAGGATCCGAGTCATTGGGTAATACCAGGCTGACGTCGCCGAATACCAGGTTAGCAGCTTGCTGACGTCTCCGACGGGCTGTGCTCCGAGTAAGGGTGACAGCAAGCTTGGCTGACGAGCTCGCACCAAAAACTACAAGGAAATAATAAATATAGAAAACAGAGCACTGCTCTGATACCAACAAGAACAAGATAAGTGTTTCACTTAATCACTTAATGATGCTATACAAGATCAAATGGCCTATATAAGTTAACTAAAGTACAATGTCGACAAATGTTTCCTTGATTTCCTCCGTGATTCACGGAGTTAATCACGCTAACAAACTTATTTGGAAGAAATTGTGGAATGCAAGAGTGCCAGGGAAGGTGAAAATCTGTAATTGGAGAGCTGCAACTAACCTCCGAGAGCGTCTCACGTATAAGGGCTATACTAGAGAATTGTTTTTCCTGATTTGTAATCATCACACAGAAACGAACGCTCATTTATTTTGTGAGTGTAGCATGATGAAGCAAATCCTCTCATTAGTTGGTTTTCATCTCCCTTATTGTCCAGAGACACAGTTGAAGGACTGGTTGTTACTTTAAGTGCAGCTGCTTCCAAAGGAGGCTCTAGACAAATTGCTGGTGCTTATTTGGAGTGTGTGGAAGTATAGGAATGATGTTTTGTGGAGTGGTAAGCATCAACAGCCGCATGACATTCTTATGGGAGCCATGGCTTGGCTGTAGGAGTATCACAAGGCAAATAGCCTGTGCAAACGAAAAAGAATTCTGCTACAAAACGGTGGAAACTTCCTTCCCTGCCGTATGAGTATAAACTCAATGTTGATGCTGCCTTCTTGCTTAATAACACTAGGGGAGGTATTGGGGGTGTACTGAGGAATGCGCAAGGAGATTTTGTTGCTGCTTTTGCTAAACCAGTAGACTCTACTGCTTCTCCTAAGCAATGTGAACTTCTGGCCATAATTATAAGAGAGGGTTTAGATCTGATTCATTCTCTAAATATTAGCAAAGACATGATCGAAAGTGACTCCATGGAAGCCATATCTGAGGCCACAATTGATGAGCACGACTTCCTTGCTAATGGAGGCATTATTGATGATATCAAGCAGATTTGGAGCTCTCTCCATCAGCTTGTTCTTCAACACTGTAATAGAACTTGCAATAATATTGCCCATAGGCTAGCAGCTATAGGTTTTGACAATGTCTATGGCACTGTTTGGCTTGATCAAGCACCTAGATGCATTCTAGATGTGCTCACTCATGATTGTAACCTTTTATCTTAATCAAAGAAAGCTTTCCCCTTAAAAAAAAACAAATGACAATGCATGTCAAAAAGTCATATTACGTTATACTGTATGGCGTGAGGACAACAACAAGTGTGAAGTGTAATATCATATTGATCAACCATTATATATATATATATATATATATATATGCAGCTCATATTCAGATTGAAGTTTTACTCTGAAATTACAGAGTGAAGTTTTAATTTTGGCATACTTTTCGATTAAATTTTTTCACCATAAGTCATTCAATATTTAGGTATGCTATTCAAGATCATTTCTACACAGTTTCATCTAATTCGACAATGGTTTGAGTTTTTAAAATTGAGATTTACACGAACGGTTCATGTTGAACAGTTTTAATTCATTCATTGATTTAATCTAATTTCAATATCTTAGCGATGTCCGAATTAGATGAAATTTTGTAGAGATGATCTTGAATAACATACTTAAATATTGAATTGCTTATGCTAAAAAAATGTGACAGAAAAGTGTGCCAAAATTGAAACTTCATTCTTTAATTTCAAAGTGAAGTTTCATTAATGGAATAGGAAATGCATATATATATATGGACATCCGACCATCTGATAGTTTGCGGAACAGTGATGTTTGTATTATTTTAACTACTTTGAATCAACAAGGTTTGGCTCTTAGGACTTCTATTAATGGTTTGAAAATTCATATTTGTGCCAGTAACTTTGTAATAGATTCGGTAGATTAAAGCAAGAGGTTGGGTTCCTTCAAGGATATTGTATCCTGAGGTCTTAATGTTTAAAATTAATGTCTTTAAAATATGAGGATCACTTAGGCTGATTGAAAAATCTGGGAAACAATTAAAGTGAACATGTCCATTAAAAAGACTTGATTCGATTAAACCAAGGGTACTGTCAGTGAAGTTGGTAAACCTTGCATCTCTTACCAATGAATATCAACCAACAAATACTCAACTTAATCTTTCGGATTTAGATTCTATTCGTCAATACAACGATGGAACTATAAGAATTAACTTCCAAAATTCAAGAATCAGCAAAACACCAAGAATTCAAGAAATTGGAAATTCGTCTAGGCATTCTTTTGCAACTGCCAGGCAATCATTTGTTGGCTCAACCACTGCAGATTCAATGTCTCGCCGTGATCGTGACATAGAACTTGATAATGTCATCAGAGAAATTTGAATAAAAGAATTAGAAGAACAAATTCAGAATTTAAGAATCAACCGTATAAGAACATATGAACAAGTCAGCTACCCAAATTATATTGAGACTGAAAATCATAATAATACAACTGTTGAAGACAGACAAAACTCTCCAACATCCCTAACAACTTCAGATTTTATAGTAGTTCCTCCAGAAAATCCTCACATAAATACGCTTAGTCAACCATTCAAAATCGATTATTCTAAATTAGATACTCATTTGAATGCTAGAGAAAACATCCTTAGAAGAAATGTCTTTAGGATGAAATTTCCTTTTGAAAATCAAAGAAAACAATTATTTAAAGATTGGCAAAACTTGATGCAAAAAACAAAAACTGAAATATTCTTTCTTGATTTCCTAGACCAATTAAATAAACATAAAAACATTCAAACTTTAACAAAGACAAAATGGCAAGCTGTCGTTCCTAATTCAACTCAAACTAACACTATTTCTTCTAGTCATCCTCCTTCATAAACTATAGTTGTTAATCACAAATCAAGCCCAATCTTAGCATCGCCTTTTAAAAATCCTTCTGAAGATCCAAAAGTTAAAGAATTTTACCCAGATGCTAAGAAAATCATTGAACAAAATAATTACACAAATAATTACTTAGTTACTATTGGAGAACAATTAGACAAAATAGAAACAAGACTTGATCATGTTACATCTAAAGTTCACATTCTACCTAACCCAAAAGCAGAATCTCCCATAATTCACTTCAACAGTAAACCAACTGTCACACCTACAAATTCAATTCAAAAAATAGAAAAATTATTAAAAAATCTAAAAAATGAACCAAGATCATCTAATACAATCTCTGTAATCAATACGAAACAAACTCCTGATTCTACTTTTGATAGCGATTCAACCATAATTTCCCAATTAGACAAGGTATTCCAAACTTTGAATATTGATCGAATAATGCGGCCAAAGAAACAACACTCCAAAAACTGGACTGAAAAGCCACTTCCAATAGATATTCAACCAAGCACTCATTCAAATATACAATTTGCAGTTTCTTCTGACAAAATATATGAATGGAACATTGATAATTTATCAGAACAAGAAATATTAAATAAACTACATCACATGTCCATGGCAGCAAATAGTTACATCACAAATCACAACTTCACACAACCTGAAATTATTGATATTCTATCCTCTGGGTTCACTGGAATGCTACATTCTTGGTGGGAAAATCATCTAACTCCTGATGCAAGGTCTGATATTAAACATACAATACAATGTGAACCGGATGGAACCCCAATCTTTGATGAACGTTGTAATATGGGTATTTCAGATGCAATAAACACCTTATTCTATACAATCAATCAACATTTTATAGGTACTCCGAGTCATGTCACTTCTCGAATTCATGATCAACTCAGTAACTTAAAATGTCCAACCTTAAGTGATTTTAAATGGTACAAAGATGTTTTCATATCTAGAGTAATGCTTCGAGATGACAGTTACCAACCATTTTGGAAAGAAAAATTCATAAATGGTCTTCCCAAACGTTTTGCACATAAAATCAAACAAGTCCTCAGTAATGAAACATGATTTATTAATTATGACTCTTTAACCTATGGAAACATAATTACAGTTATACAAAAAGAAGGCATGAAAATGTGTATTGATATGAAACTAAATTCCCAACTAAAATCAGAAAAGAAATTAGCCAAGTATGAGTTAGGAAATTTTTGTGAACAATATGGTTTACCATCATTACCTCCCTCCAGACGAAGAGTGTCATCCAATAAATTTATTCATCATTCAAGATCTAGTCGTCACAAATCTTATTTTCACAAAAGATACAATTTGAATCAAACAAATTTTATTCAAAAAATAAGCCAAAGAAAAACTGGAACAAAAAACCTAAATCTTACTCAAAGAAAAGATCTTTTGATAAAAATAAAACAAAGTGTTTTAAATGTCATAAAACTGGTCACTTTGCAAATGAATGTCAAGTTAAAACTACAATAAATCAATTAACATTTACACCAGTTGAAAAAGAGAATCTAATCAAATTATTAGAATTAAGAAATACAGATTCAGAGAATGTCATAAGTGAAGATATTAGATCTTTATCAGGATACTCTTTTTCCGAATCAGAAGAAGGATCTTCCCTCTCCCAAAAAATCACTTTTGGCTGCAACGATGCTTGTTGTAAAACAATTAATGTCCTTTCTAAACAAGAAGAACAACAAGAATTATTAATTAATTTAATTGCTAGAATTGATAATCCTGACTTAAAAACTGAGTACCTCAAAAAATTAAAAAAATTAATTACCCCAGAAGATGTTAGTAAAACTCCCCCGCCAAAAGTCAGCCTTACCTCAACATTTGATAGGTTTAACAAAAGTAAAAAATAAATTATCATCCAAGATTTACAACAAGAAATTAAGAACATTAAAATAGAAATTCATACTTTACAACAATCTCATTCTAAGCTTATAGATGATAATATAAATATTAAACAAGAATTAGATATTATTAAAATAAATGATACATTTTCTAACCTAGAAAACCCTCCGATTAATGAGATATTAGATGAAGAAAATAAAATTCCAAATGATGAAGAAGTATCTGAACAAAATATTCTTAGTGTTATTAATCGTATTCAACTCAAAAAATGGTATAACACTATCCAACTTAGAATCAAAGATTTTGAACTCACAACAATAGCCCTTGTAGATTCTGGAGCCGACCTTAATTGTATCCAAGAAGGTTTAATACCTTCAAAATATTTTGAAAAATCTAAAGAATCTCTCAGTTCAGCAAATGGTTCAAAAAATGAATATCAAATATGAAATCCCTAGAGCACATATTTGTCAGAGTAAAGTTTGTTATAAAACATCATTTGTCCTAGTAAAAAACCTAACTGATAGGCTCATCTTA
Organism: Argentina anserina; assembly: GCF_933775445.1. Taxonomy (NCBI): domain Eukaryota; kingdom Viridiplantae; phylum Streptophyta; class Magnoliopsida; order Rosales; family Rosaceae; genus Argentina; species Argentina anserina. The sequence continues at coordinate 17,207,236 of NC_065875.1, forward strand.
GGTCTACCATTTATTTCCTTAATTTATCCTTTCCTTGTTAATTATGATGGGATTATTACTTACCCTTTTGACGAACCAGTCAAATTTAATTTTCTTTCAAATCCTGAAATTCATACTCTAAAAGCATTACAAGAAAATTCAATTACAAAAACTATCAATCGTATTCAGATAAAAACTAAAAAAATTAGTTTTCTCAAAGAAGAAATTAATTTTAAAAGAATTGACAACCAACTTCAAGATGCCACTCTTCAAAATAAAATTAAAAATTTTGAAGAAAAAATAATTAAAGAACTGTGTTCTGATCTTCCTACGACTTTTTGGCATAGGAAAAAACATATCGTTTCATTACCATATATAAAGGAATTCAACGAAAGTAATATCCCTACCAAAGCTCGACCAATACAGATGAATCATGAAATCATGGAATTTTGCAAAAATGAAATTAATGAATTACTCAGAAAAAGAATAATTCGACCTAGTAAATCTCCTTGGTCATGTGCCGCCTTTTATGTTCAAAAAAGTGCTGAGCTTGAAAGGGGTACTCCTCGTTTGGTCATCAACTATAAACGATTAAATACAGTCCTGGAATGGATCAAATACCATATTCCCAACAAAAGAGATTTAATAAACAGGCTAAATAAAATCAGCAGTTTATAGTAAATTTGACATGAAATCAGGTTTTTGGCAAATCCAAATCAATGAAGCTGATAAATATAAAACTGCATTTGTTACTCCTTTCAGCCATTATGAATGGAATGTAATGTCATTTGGTCTTAAAGAACGCTCTCAGTGAATTCTAAAATATTATGAACGACATTTTTAATCCTTACAGTCACTTTTCAATTATGTACATCGATGATGTCCTAATTTTCTCTCAGTCTATTTATCAACATTTTAAACATCTTCACCAGTTCTTTTCCATTATAAAAAACAATGGTGTAGTGGTATCAGCTTCAAAATTAAAACTATTTCAGTCAAACATCAGATTCTTAGGATTTAATATCCATCATTTACAGATCCAACCCATTAACTGAGTTATCCAATTTGCAAACAAATTTCCAGATGTCATACTAGACAAGACTCAATTACAAAGATTCCTTAGATCATTAAATTACATAGCAGATTTTTATCAAAACCTCTGAAAGGAATGCAAACCCTTATTTGACAGATTAAATAAAAATCCTCCTCCATGGACTCTTACTCATACATCTATAGTCAGAGAAATCAAGGGTCATGTTAAAACCTTACCTTGTTTAGGAATTCCTCTTCCAGATGCTTTTAAAATAGTTGAAACTGACGCTTCAGATATAGGATACGGTGGTATACTTAAACAACGAATTTCTCCTAGCCATCCCGAACAAATTGTTCGTTTTCATTCTAGGGCTAGGAACCCGGCCCAGTCTAATTATAGTACAATCAAAAAAGAAATTTTATCTATCATCTTATGTATTAGTAAATTTCAAGACAATTTATTAAATCAAAAATATTTAGTCAGAGTCGATTGCAAAAGCGCAAAAGATGTGTTAGAAAACGATGTTCAAAATATTGCCAGTAAACAGATTTTTGCTAGATGGCAAGGAATTTTAAGTATTTTTTATTTTCATAAAAGGGAGTGATAATCATATCCCAGACTTTCTAACCCGAGAATATTTGCAGGGTTCATCATGGACGGTCCAACTCTCCCGGCTTCCACAGGGCCGGAAACAAAAAATAGCAAACTTTGAGTCACCATCAACACAAAAAGGCTCCCCAGTAAAAAAATGAAATAAAAGATGAAAACTCTAAGTCATCCTCATCTCTTAGTCTTGTTCCTCATGCAGATCATACTCTCCTGCCAGTCACAAATAGATATAGTCCACTAGGAACTACTCTCAGTCAACCTAGGCTCAATTACCAGTCAACCTTAGTAAATGAATATGTTCCTTTCAAACTCCAGACAACTCCACCTCCCCCGACGTTTGTCCATCATCCAAAATCATCACCTTATCAGTTTAGGGCTAGAGAATTTTGTTTCTTTGCTGAGCCGTCCCTAATACAGTTAAAATCACCAATTGCTATGACTAAAGTTTTCTATGGCCCAATTAACCATTATCTTCTTGGTAAATCATTATCTTTCTATCACAATTGTCTCTCTGCTTCTGAGTCAATCTCAATTAAAGCCATTTATGAAAATCAAGATCCAACAAAGAAAATTTTGTATCATTCCCTTAATATTAAAAAAGTTATCCCATTATCTGATTGGGGTTTTGATGCATTTTGCAAACACCCAATCTTCGAATGTACCCTATCATGATTACATTGATGCCTGGAACAAAATTTTCCTCCATCAAAAACAAGATTTCAGTCATTCCTGGTTTATCAATTTTGACAGTAAATTCATCCGCCAGTTCCCTTTATGGTTCGGAGAATGGTGGGAGTACCATGGTGCTTCTTATGATATTCTTCCTCCTGCTCTTCAATCAGCAGTAAAGAAATTTGAAGCTTCAGTTCCTCATACTACTTAGGAAGACAATTTTGAGCCAACACTTATGTTCATATCTAAATACAAAATTCCATGGATCTTAAAATGGAATTACGACTTTCACAATGAAATTTGTATTCCTAGAAACTATCTAGTTAAATGGTGGGACAAGTTCAACACCGAAAGAATTCTCACCCAATTTGAAAAAGAATTCGCAGACAATCATCTCAGTCAAGTTACAGTTAAGACAGCTCCAGTTAATCTCCAATCAACACATGGTCAGGTCACAATCAAGTCATCCCCTGCAAAAGTTATTTTGGCCCACCAGTCGTTTGCAATAAGCCCAGTCCAGCCCAGCACGGCCCAAACACCATCCTCATCCAGTCAGAAAAATAAGTCAAAAAGGTCTACATCTCTAAAGTCAACCTCCACCACAGCATCATAGCTACAAAAAATGGCTGACAAGCTCATTCAACAAGCAGTCACTCTATCACAACAAGCTGCTAACCTTTCAGAAAATAATGAACCCGAAGATAATGAAGATAATTGCTCCTCATCATCAAAAGCCCATAGTGAAGCAGCTCCAAGTCAACCAACCAGATGGGCTGACTACCAAGACAGTCAAGATCCATATGAACTATAGACAGTACAGTATACCATAAACTCAGTCAAAGACTCAAGCCCAATCAAAGTCAAGACCAGTGATGAATTTTTCCACCGAAGCTACAGTCACCCGGCAATCCACTATTCATGAAAAGTCAACAGTAAAAGCATATTCGTTCCCTTATATAAGGAGGCCCTCTCTCTCATTAGAACCACCCCGAAATTTTACAATTCCTCTATTCTCTCCCTCTCTGGACAATCCGAGAGGTTCTTCATTGTAATAATTCATTCATTGTAAATTCATGCATAAGTTCATAAGTCAAATAAAGGTTTATCGGATCTAAGCATGAGCTGTCCATGGGCGGAGTTCTCCCATTGCACAATCAGTTCCTCTGCTCCAGTACCTTTAAAATTAATTTAGCTTTCGTTTTGTAGTACTACTGTCATTTAGTAATTATCAATAAAAAGTAATTATAATACATGCTTCCGTGGTCTATGGTATATATATATATATATTTATATATATTTATGTGTGTGTGTGTATAGGGTGACCTCCTTCTCTAAAATTTGCACATCAAGATAAATGTTGATGATTTAGTTCAAGGGAACTCAGCTGCATGAGGATATGTCTGAGACACCAAGAAGCCAATATCATTCTTCTTGGAGCGAAAAGATTGGGGAATACAACTGTTCCTACGACAAGCCGTGGCATTAAGAGACGGTTTGGTCAAAGTGAAACAACAAAGCTACTAAAACATTCAAGTGGAAGGTGATTCAAAACGGGGAGAATCATCCCACCTTGGAGACTGCTCAAGATTATTCAAGACATTATATAAAAGTTGCAAGATTATTATCCTCTTTCTCCTTCATGCATGTGTTTAGATAAGCCAGCTTCATGGCAGACATCATTTCTTACGAATGACATATATTTCCGGACAGTCACATTTAAAGTAATAGAATTTTTTCAAGTTCGGCTAGTAGAGCCTTGTATGCACTGCTGTTCGAGATCGAGGTTTCTCTTTATAATTTTCCTTTTCGTATAAAAATTATAAAAAAAAAGATTATATATATATTTAATGTGTTTCATATTTATATTTGCTTATTTTCCTCAAGTTTATCAATGAAAACATAGATTTTTTTTTTAAATCACGACGTGAAGTTTCTGATGCTCTCTAATGAACATAGTTAAGATGGATATGATGCCTTACATAAAAGTAAAGGCAAAACTAAGTTACTAGCTACGTACTGGGAATGACTTCCTCTTTTATTACTTCATCGATGCTTTCCATATCCTTCTCCCGGCTTGTTCTTGTTTACTCATCATGATGAACCGAGTTCATATCTTAACAGAAAAAATGCGTGGAAACTCAATATAAATATGATCTCCGCAGCAAATATAAACTCAATAAACGGAAATAGTTATTTCCTACACAAAGCTCTGCCGCCTAGGCGGCCTAGCTCCCCTTTTTTCTTCACCATCACCATCACCATCACCTCTTTAATTTGTAATCGATTGATTTACAAAGTAGTAATTCCTTGAACTTTTTCTTTCTACTTTCAGATCTCGATCTTTTCCTCTCTTTTTTTAATAATTGAATTTATTTTGAATTTCTTTGTTTAGTTGTTTCGCATATTCGTTAGATTATAGCTAGATAGTACTTTGATTTCGATATTATGAAACATGTTTTAGTTCTTAAGATCTTAAATAGTTTCGTGGCAAATGCGAGCATGCATGACTGATAGATTTTGTGATTATTCAATCATTGCGTGTTGGTTTGTTCTAGAATGCATTTATTACTTGATACGTATAGCAGATATTAGGGGAAAATTCTAATATATATATATTAATGTTATATATCCCACATTAAACGGTCGATATCGTTTTGTGAGTGATGTCATAAAAATAATATCTATTGTCAACAGTTAAATATAAAATATATAATATATATTAATGTATAATAGATTAAACCGATATTATGACGTACTGCATTAATATCGAGTTCTAGTATAAACCATTGTTTCACAGCGCGTTAGCTATTGGTTGGAATGGTTGGTGATTGAGTTCTCCATTGTTCGATCAAGCTTTCACTTGTTCTTAATGCATTAGCTGCCTAGTTAACAGATAGAACCCGACCATATACCCGTGGTTGAGTCAGAGTCGATCCCTTCTTTTAAGAGGCGAACTACACGTACTTCGACTACCGAATATTTGCTAGGAGCTAGGTTGGAACTTCACCAACCTAATGACATCTTTTTTTTTTTTTTTTTTCCAACCTAGCTCCTAGCAAATATTCAGTAGCCTAAGTACGTGTAGTTCGCCTCTTAAAAGAAGGGATCGACTCTGCTCAACCACGAGTATATGGTCGGGTTCCATCTGTTAACTAGGCATTCATGCCAATCTCAGTTTTCGTGTTAGTCAATTACAACTACGTACGTAGGCTACAACTATATATAGATTCTTCTCAAAAGCAGAAATTTTGCAAATTTACTTAAACCTTCGCGTGTGACTGTGTATCCGGGCCAGCAGGTTGAAGGCACTAGTTGCATGCGCGCAGCACAATGTAGAATAAGATGCTGTCATTATTGACCCCTCCCAGTTTTACCATAACAAACAAAAATGGCGAACGAGACTCACCCGGCCTGGCTAGCTTGTTAATCACCGGTACCTGGGCTTTAACTACATGATCGATCGATCAGTACTCGGAGAAGAAGAGAACGAAGAAGAGGTTGGTGGCACATGACCATCTATTTTCCACTGATATCAGTGATATATGTACTACTACTCGATCTGGAATCTTTGATGTTAATGTAGGTGCCAAGTATAATTGGTGTAGCACTAATTCACATAATAGACCAGAGACCTGGACCGATATCTCCACCATATATTCCCCTCTTGGATGTGGGCAAACACAAAGGGACAAATCTCACGTTTATCTCAATTCATTATGAGCAGCATACATGCCCTTATAACCTTTCGAATTCATGGGCCAGTAGCTAGCTTCCATATATGATTGTCCTATAAACGATTGTGGACGCGACACCAGAGACTGGTATACTATTCGATCAGGCCATAGCAGCCTACGACGCGTACAAGATCCCTAAAATGGAAATATCATATCGAAAAAGGTATTGAATTACGATTGACTAAATAAACGACAACGTGCCAGAAGTAGAGTAACGTTTTCCGAGGACCCCTTCAAGTAGGGGCCGGAGCTAGGTTTGATTTGGGGCTTCAATATGTTTTAGTAGCACCTTCACAGCAACAGTGCAAATTGTTTAAGGTTACTAGCTACCGGGATAGGTATTATCCAGCTCGATCAACAGTGCAAACAGTGACGATGACTAGCATGCATGCATGGAACTAGCTAGCTAGAAGATTAGTTTTGAGGACATATAATCGGTGCATCGATCACTTCTGAGGTCGCTTCATCTATATCGATCCATCTGTATATCAGAGCTGAAATAGGCTTTTCACTTATGGTCAGAAATGGGTATAATAATACTGAAAACTGAAAGGGTATGCACGTAAGCAAATAATAGTACAAAATTAGCTGGACAAAGGTAGACGATGACCGGAGGGAAGGGTACGTGTTTTTCAAAGAAGCCAGGGTCATACTGGGTACCAGTACCTAGTACAATAGTTTCTGTAGCTTTGGATTATGCATCATGCATGTAGTTGCCCAAAATATCGTCGGCGGATCAAGAAAGCAGTAGGGTGGGGCACTAATCAAATTACATATATTTTGCATTTAGGACTTAGGAGCACGGCCGGTTCGATATATATTCATCGGATTATGTTTAGTTCTGCCGTTGAGTATAACCTGCAATTTTATCAACTAATTTTAGGCATTTACATGTAAATGAGGTTAGCTATCTCTTACAATTACGTGCGAACACAATACTTAACAGACTTACAGACTTGATAAATTTGATATCAAACAATTAAGTTAATTTTTGACTTACTGTTCACTACTCGCACAATCTACTCAACAACTCAACATGCAATAACGTACTCTTCGATCTCAAGAACTATTATGTCGATCACTTTGTATCAGCTGACAAATTCTTTCGACACGTGGTGTTACGGTAGTAGTGAAAAATTTCTCGTGTGAATAGACACAAAATTTAGATATTGAATTAATCATTATTAATTAAACTTTATTAAATTAATTATTAATTGAATTAATTATAGTAAATTAAATTATTATTAATTGATTTATCTTAATTTTTTTAACGTACTAGTGATTTATGATTATAAAAGACTTCTATAAAATCTTACTATAGATTTTTATATGATTACTTGTGTGCTTTAAAATCACTAGAAACTATCCACACCCGTAGGGGTGTAGAAAAATTGACGGTTATTAATGTGAATATGTGATTTTTAAAAAAAATTTATGTTTTGACTATAAAATCCCTGTTTGTTTGTATGCCAATGTGAGATGTGAAATGATATTTTTGAACGTTCGTAATTTGGTAGTGTTTGAGATGCTGACTTTATAGTAATAGAGATATGGTTCCAGGTTCAAATTCAATCTACACATGTTTTCTTCAATTTTTATTTTATGACACATTCACTTATTTGGAATCATGCACCAGAATAACAAAAAGAAATCATGAATTCGAGACAATTGAATGCATGAAAAATGGAAAAATGTTGGTGTGAGAATGTTGGGTTAGAAGTACTTAAATATCAAAACGTAAGAATATTTACCCAAAATCATTATGATTGATATGCTAGCATAGTACTTAAGCGTATGAACATTTCCACTCCTTAATGTTATTGATTTTTCAAGTTACACAACAAGTGATAACCCTTCGGATTAAGATGGGACGTACATATAAAATAGGGATTGTGGGGTCGTCATTGAAAAAAAATCATCCCACTATAAATCCCATTCCACCCAAAACTAGGGTTCTTCTATGAAACCATGATTCCAAGAACATTTACGTTTGAGTAGCTTTCAATTTAACCAAAATCCATCTATCAACCATACATTTAGTAACTATTATACACTTCTTCGGGCACACGATCTTTGTTCTAGCTGGAATTGTAAAGTAGCATGAGTTCATCGGTTGCTGGTAACAACACCAAACGTTCATCATCAGCAATGAAGCTATTTGGTTTTTCACTCAAGGCCGATCCCTGTGAAGAAGGAGTGGTGATAACGACGACCAAGAAGTTTGTCTGTCACTACTGCGGTCGAGACTTTGAGAATTCTCAAGCATTAGGTGGCCATCAGAACGCACACAAAAGAGAAAGGAAGCTAGCAAGCATGGCCATGTTGGAGCACTTCGACGAGGATCATCAGCATCAGCAATACCAACACTTTCCTCCTCCTCAACGTAGTGATCAACTACTGCTTCCAACGGGCAGCGTCTGGTACCCCTTCATCAACCCTATATTCGTTACGAGTTCTGGTGACTCCACAACCACAACTGCCGCCATCAACGATGGTGCTAATATTGGTGCAGGTCGGGTACAGCTCCCTGAAGATTATGAAGGAGATGATCAGGATATTGATCTGCGTTTGAGACTTTAAGTCTCGATCTCTAGCGATCAAGAACCTAGGCCGCCGTCTCAACTCGATAGTTCAATTAATTAATGAATCCTCATGCGTACATTAGCTTGAACACGTTATTAATTAGCTTCTAATAATTAATCCTCTTTTCCATGCTAGTATAGATCTAGTCGATCGGTTAGTTGGGCAGTTTTACAGTTTACTGTCTTACTTACTTGATCTCTTTCTTTCTAGCTAGCTGTGTGGTCAGAAGTACGTTGCATGTATTGTATGACTGTAATTAGATCAGAATCTATCGATAGTTGATTGTACGATTGCATGTATAATAATATATGAATGTATGATTAATTGTACTAATTAAAGTGATCGAACTGTTGATGGTAATCGGGTGCCATATGTGTAAGAGAACGGTTACTAACCGTTAGGGCTGTTAATCGGTTCAGGTTCTTAAATGAACCATTAAAACCGAATCAGTTAACACCGGATCAGTTCAGTTCCTCTAAGAAAAAGTGCAGCAAATTAATAGAACCGAACCGTTTGAAGTGTAAACGGTTCAGTTCGGTTCTATCAATCAAAATCATTAGGAACTGTTGGATTTTTATAGTGTATTTTTGACCATTAGATTTAGGGTTGTATTCATTACTCTAGTATATATGCTAAGCCCAACATAAAAACGTCAGCCTCTCTTCTCATTTCAGTAAAAGACGAGGTCTTCCCTTCTCAATCTTCTTCTGTCTCTTCTCAGTCTTCTTATGTTTCCCAACTTCCCATAATTAAATCAAGAGATCCATCATCAATTGAGACCCATAATCGTCTGTCTTCGTCTCCATGATCAAGACCCATAATCATGAGGTAAGATTCTTCAATCTTCACTTCTAAATTCAGCCTTCATCTTGTATTTTTTGGTCTCTAATTCGATTAATTTGTTTCTAATTGGATCCATAAGAGATATTTAGGATGAAAGAGGCATGGGTCATAGAGATGTTAACTTCTCGTAGTTTTTTTGGAAGTGATTGGAATCAGTATGATTTGTAGTTATAACTCATAAGTGCACTACTATCCTTGCATCCAACACTAATCTCTCTAAGCAATTTATGTATATTAGACTGATAGTCATGTGCCTGATGATCATTCCCTAGGATAAGTTTGGGAGTTCTTTTTTACATACGGAATCAATGTTTTGGCTTTGCTTGGGTCTGACATAATAGCCATTTGTTGTTTATTTACATTAGTTTGGATGAATTCCAAAAAGTAGATTGCATAATCCCCTGTGTGTGTATCTGTCATGGCGAAATGGACATGATATTTTGAGCAGGAAGGTCTGATGATGACAGATATGAATTTAAGGATATGTAAAGCATTGATTTTAATGAAAATTACATGTATTTTAATAGATTAAGTATGTATCATTCTCTTATATTGACTGTAATAGATTCCTATTTGGATTTATTTCTGCCATGTTTGAACTCTGTAGATTAGTAAGCTTTTACTAAACAATTGCCTGAAGTTCATGTTTTTAACTGAGTTCCTCATATGTCTTGAGCTTTAGCATCATCTTCTGGTTTCATTGCATTATATGTAAACATAATGCTAATTTCAGTAACTTGCTATGCAGTGAATGAGTGATTGGTTGCATTCATGGAAGCTGGAGAGTGGACTGGAGACTCAATTACAAGTTTATTTTCATGTTATTTGTTGCTTTGGACAGTTTGTTAATTTTTCTATTTGCTTTGGTTTGTAATTTGTATGAAGATTGCTTCAGTTTGACACTTTCACTATTTGATCAAGCATTTTGTATCAGTTGTATGTTAGTTTATTTTGTTTGTTATAGGTGTTCTATATTAGTACATGTACATATTGCCATAATTATCAAGAACTATTGTTGTTTATACAAAGTTTTAGCTACATGAAGTCAGGAACTAGAAGGAACCAAATGGAACCGTTTAGGAACTGGAACCGTAACGGTTCCAAACGGTTCATACTCTCATAAATGCAAGAACCGAACTGTTTAAGTATCACAGTTCGGTTTATGGTTTTAAGTTTTTTTTACCATTTTAGAACCGTTAACAGTCCTACTAACTGGCAAAGGAATGTTTCATTTTCGCCTTGGGGTACTCTTGATGAAATGTTTAATGGTGTTGGTGTTTCAGCGTTCCCAAAACATAAACATCGACTTTGGTTTCTAGTCGCTTGTAATCTAATTTGGTTTATTTGGATCACTAGGAATCTGATGTGTTTCGAAGGTAAGGTTTTTAATGTGTTGGAAGCCCAACGTCATCTTTTGGAATTGTTCTGAGAGTCTGCTCTGCATTCTTTTCATCCTTACAAGAAGCATCACGATATGTCTATTTTCTCTATTCTTGGTATCTCACAACTGTATGCCAATGCTACCAACTTCATCCCGTCCTTTAATTAAGGGTTTATTGGCTGAGACTTTGTTATTTGCTATGAGTTCTTTATATATATGGTTTTGCATGGGTGAGTGTACACATGTCAGATTGAGCTTTTGTTTATCCTCTTTGTTAGAGTTTATCAGACATAGGAGGTCAGGTTTTTTGTCCCTCTCCTTTGTTAGTTTGATTTCAATAAATTAGGGTCAATTTGCCCTATTAAATTTAAAAAAAAATGTTTCCTTAGGGAGTGATTCTGTTTCTCCCACAAATTATGCGTTTACTAACACAACCCGGAATAAAACCACTATGGGTCCAACAAAAAATTCAGGATTTACTCTCCGTTTTGATTACTGGAGGGGGATATGGTATTAATTTCTCCATATCCCTCAATCAAACTTTCATTCCCAAATTGTCTTCAAATTTTTCTTGATAATCCTAAAATACACATTTGATAATCCTAAAAAACTAATCGATCAAAATACTTGTGCCTCTTTCTGCTTGGTTCTTCATCTCTCTCTGCTTGTGCTTGTTCTTCGTCTGCTAGACTGCTGCTACATTCTTCTTTCTCTTTTTTTGTGCTAAGGTATGAACTATCTCCTTCCCCCTTTTTGATTTTATAACAGTTCCTTTGTCTTTCATATTCATCTTCTTGAAACCATGTTCGGCTCTTTCTAATTGACTTCATAAATTTAAATCGTCCTCTAGGATCTTCTGATTGTCTGTGTAAAAGCACCGACGTTAGATTCACAGTCTAGTTCAACTAATGATAGAAACTTGTGATTCAAATTGATCATAAGTAAAATCTTTTAGGTAGTTCATATTTTTCTAAATAGATAAATAAGAAGTTAACCACCACTTTTTGAAAAGGAGATCGTGATTGTCAAATTTCACTATAATAAGTAGTTGCAAGAGATTAGGTTAACAAGGCCACTCTGTCGGATTGGTTGAGGGACGTGGATTTCGGATTTTGAGTAAATGAGTATTAGTATATCCACAATTCTAAATGGATAATTATGATAAAACACATTTACACTCGCTCTCTTATAATTAAGTAATAAACACACATTTATAAAATTACTTACAATTAATGGTTGATTACGAAACAATTAATGGATTGGAATCACTAATTCTTTAGGAAAAATTACTAAATTGTAATGGGATTCAATTGCTCACTAGTTTTGTCATGATCTGCGTTTCTGAGATTGGATTGTAAATTTTGTCTTGTTTTTCTTATTATTGCAATGTTATACTTCAATCTAATTATATATGCTTATGTTGGAAAAATGGTTAATAAACCATTTAAAACCAAATTTTTATTGATTAATTAAATTAAGTTAAACTTATAATTAATCAAAGATGAACATAGATTTGAGTTCTCCATAATGAGGGCTACAAAATCATATGTTTGTTTGTATAATTTGGTTTGTGAGTGAATAAGAAATTGTCACTCAAAGATGGCTACTTAGAATGAGGGAAAGGTGTTTGTCCCACATTGGAAAAAAGAAGTGTTGAAAAGACTTTATATAGAATCCATTGTGTATGGATTGTAAAGTGTGTAAGCCCCCTTATACCCTCTCGCACACGCGCAGGGGGGGTGCAAATCCCAGGTCACAAGGGAAACTCGTGTATGCCCGTGCGACCTGCGGACACGAATGCAACACCGAATTGAGGGTCGGAACGCATCATCTTTTTGCATTTCCGAAAATTCGGTTTTGACTTTTCAAATTCTCTTGACTGTTCAAATTCTTCTTTTGTAACAACTGAGTTATTGTGTGTTGTGGAGAATTATAACAGAATTGAAATCAGTGCTTGTAACATATGTAACTCATATATGTTATGATCTTTTGATTTCTATAACAGCCATCTTATTCATTGCTGATTGCAAATCCTCACTGTATAAATAGCCACCATCATTTCATTGTAAAATCATCCATTTCGAAACACAATCCTCTCCCACTCTCAAAGTTCTTAGCTTTTCTCTGGTGATAGAAAGAGGTACATTTCGAGTTCGTTGAGGATTCTAGTTAGTTGTGCAACTTCCTAGAATTGTTTAGTCGTTATATCCTGGGACACAAGCGACAAGCATCCTTGCACCGGTAGAGGAGGCGTAAACGTCTTAAGGACAGTGTGGTATCACACACGTCTCAACTAGTTCTTCCATCACCAATCGTTCGGTATTTTAGTTGAATTTCTTTTCGTGTTCTTCGTTATTACAGTTACATGCTTAGTTTCTGTTTTATAATTATTTATAATTCAGTTTATTAAATTAGATATGCAATATATTACTGCTATTCTAACAATCTTAAGACGTTTAATTTTGATATTGCTTATATAATTTGTATTCGATATTTTTCTACAAATTTTCAAAAAAAAACTTACACCTTGTGTGTGTGTTTCAGTTTCCGAAAATGAATAACAGAGAAAATTCTAGAAATGGCAAGGGACATTTGGTGCTAACTGTGCATGTTGCCCCCGTTGTACCTGTCTCAGTATCCCATGGGGAAAAACCTGAGAAGTTCAACGGTTTGCATTTCAAGAGGTGGCAACAAAAGATGATGTTTTATCTGACCACTCTGAATCTGAGAAGATTTTTGACAGAGAATGCTCCTGAGTTCAAGGAAGATGACCAAGGCGATCAAGCAAAGATTGCTGTTGTGAATGCATGGAATAATTCTGACTACTTATGTAAGAATTATATCATGAATGGTATAGCCGACTCATTGTACAATGTGTACATTAGCATGGGAACGACAAAGGAGTTATGGGAATCCTTGGAGAAAAAAATATAAGACCGAGGATGCCGGCGCCAAGAAGTTTATCGTGGGCCGCTTCCTTGATTATAAAATGGTGGATTCCAAGACCGTGATGAGTCAATTCTCTGAAATTCAGCTAATCCTGCATGAGATTCACGCTGAAGGAATGCATCTAGGTGAAAGTTTTCAAGTGGCATGTGCTATTGAAAAGTTACCACCTACTTGGAAGGACTTCAAGAATTATTTGTAGCACAAGCGAAAGGAAATGACCATGGAGGATCTAGAGGTTAGGCTTCACATTGAGGAAGACAACCGAGGATCCGAAAAGAAAGCATGGATCAATGACGTCTCTGCCAAGGCAAACATGATGGAACATGGTCAAGCTTCCAAAAACAAGAAAGGCAAGTATCAAGGGTCCAAGCTGGGGCCAAAAGGAGGCATCTCCAAAAGGCCAAGGTTTGAAGGCAAGTGCTACAACTGTGACAAGACTGGTCACAGGTCTGTCGACTGCAACAAACCAAAGAGGAATAAAAGGAAGGAGGCAAACCTGATTGAAGCAGTCACTTAGGATGTTGCAGACATGAACCTCTGTTGCATGATATCTGAGATGAACATGGTGGATTCAAACCCCAAGGAATGGTGGATGGACACTGGAGCCACCAAACATGTCTGTGCTGACAAGAAGATGTTCTCCACCTTCGAACCATCTGAGGATGGGGAGATTCTATACATGGGAACTCTGTAACCTCCGCCATCAAGGGGAAAGGAAAGGTGATTCTGAAGATGACCTCTGGAAAGGAGTTGACTCTGAACAATGTCCTGTATGTTCCGGAGATCCGCAAGAACCTGATTTCTGGTGCAATGTTGAACTCTCATGGGTTCCGCATAGTGATAGAGTCTGATAAGCTTGTTTTATCCAAGAATGGAATGTTTGTGGGTAAGGGCTATGTATCGGGTGGGATGATCAAAATGAATGTAATGACTTTGATCAAGAAAATGAATGAAGCTTCTACTTCCACCTACATGATTGAGTCTTCCAATTTATGGCATGGTAGACTAGGACATGTTAATTATGATACTTTGCGAAAGTTAATTAACATGGAACACTTACCAAAATTCCAAATTGATTCAAAACATAAGTGTGAAATTTGTGTAGAGGCTAAACTGACTAGATCATCTTTCCAAAGTATTGAAAGAAACAGTGAACCCCTTGATTTAATTCATACAGATGTGTGTGATTTAAAATCAACGTTATCTAGAGGGAATAATAAATACTTTATTACTTTCATAGATGATAGCACGAAATATTGCTATGTGTATTTGCTAAAATGCAAAAGTGAGGCCATATAGAAGTTCATTCTCTATAAAAATGAGGTTGAGAACCAACTCAACAAGAAAATTAAGGCACTAAGAAGTGACCGAGGGGGTGAGTATGAATCGCTATTTGCTGAGATTTGTGCTCAGAATGAGATTAGACATCAAATGACTGCTCCATACTCACCACAATCCAATGGTGTAGCAGAACGCAAAAATCGTACTCTAAATGATATGATGAATGCTATGCTACTCAGTTCTGGGATACCACCCAACATGTGAGGAGACGCGATTCTCACGGCAAATTACCTTTTAAATAAGGTGTCCAAAAAGAAAGAAGAGAAAACTCCATATGAGTTATGGAAAGGGAGGAAACCATCCTACAAATACTTAAAACTTTGGGGATGTTTGGCAAAAGTGGAAATTCCTAAACCTAAAAAGGTGAAGAATGGGCCTAAAACGGTTGATTGCATCTTTATTGGATATGCACATAACAGTTCGGCCTATCGATTCCTAGTCCACGATTCGAATATTCCTGAAATCCATATGAATACGATAATGGAATCGAGAAATGCATCCTTATTTGAAAATGTATTTCCACGGAAGTCTAGAGAGGAATTTAATTCTTCTAAACGGACACGTAAAGACAACCAATCATATGTTTGTTTGTATAATTTGGTTTTCTGAGTGAATAAGAAATTGTCACTCAAAGATGGCTACTTAGAATGAGGGAAAGGTATTTGTCCCACATTGGAAAAGAGAAGTGTTGAAAAGACTTTATATAGAATCCATTGTGTATGGATTGTAAAGTGTGTAAGCCCCCTTATACCCTCTCGCGTACGCGCGGGGGGGGGGGGTGCAAATCCGAGGTCACAAAGGAAACTCATGTATGCCCGTGCGACCTGCGGACACGAATGCAACACCGAATTGAGGGTCGGAACGCATAATCTTTTTGCATTTTTCGAAAATTCGGTTTTGACTTTTCAAATTCTCTTGACTGTTCAAATTCTTCTTTTGTAACAACTGTGTTATTGTGTGTTATGGAGAATTATAACAGAATTGAAATCAGTGCTTGTAACATATGTAATTCATATATGTTATGATCTTTTGATTTCTATAACATCCATCTTATTCATTGCTGATTGCAAATCCTCACTGTATAAATAGTCACAATCCTTTCATTGTAAAATCATCCATTTCGAAACGCAATCCTCTCCCACTCTCAAAGTTCTTAGCTTTTCTCTGCTGATAGAAAGAGGTACCTTTCGAGTTCGTTGAGGATTCTAATTAGTTGTGCAACTTCCTAGAATTTTTTAGTCGTTATATCCTGGGAGACAAGTGCCAAGCATCCTTGCACCGGTAGAGGAGGCGTAAACGTCTTAAGGACAGTGTGGTATCACACACGTCTCGACTAGTTCTTCCATCACCAATCGTTTGGTATTTTGGTTGAATTTGTTTTCGTGTTCTTCGTTATTACAGTTACATGCTCAGTTTCTGTTTTATAATTATTTATAATTCAATTTATTAAATTATATATGCAATATATTACTGTTATTCTAACAGCTTCAACTAATGTCTTTTGTTGAGATTGTTCTTTGTTGTTTTTTTTTCCTTTTGTAGACAAATGGTTTGTTTAGGTTTAACAACATATCACAAACATCTTGGCACAAAAATATGATCTTCTCCGAGTGTTTTTCCACATGAGTGATGAAAGAAAATGACCATATGTGCTCAACCTGCTCCAATATGGTCGAGCATGAGGATGAGTGTATATGGTTGAAACCTCTAATGTTGGGTTGCTTGTTGGTTTTCTACTTTTTTTTTACTTATTTGTTGGATGGTCATGTTGGATTAGTTTTATCTGAAGACTTATTATTTATTAATGAAAATGCTCTAATCACAATTTGACATGCAAGATTTTATTATAAAAATATATATTTAAACTATTTTGTCAAATACCATTTTGGGTGTTTTTCTAAAACCATACACTGTACACTCTAATACCATACCCTCAATCCTGAACTCTAAAACCCTAAACCCTAACTCTAAACTCTAAACTCTAAATTCTAAACCCGAAACCCTAGTTCAAAATCATCAATACCCATGATGGTCATTTCACAAATAATAAAAATATGTTAAATTATAATTTTGGTGTAATAAATCCACGTGTCGAAATATAACAGGTAAGGAGGACCATTAGACATGGTCACGAGGTACTACGGTAGCATATAAAAATTTCTCTTCAATTAGATTGGTATGTCATTTGGCTTAATAAATTAGTATGTTAAACTTCAATTTATTTCCCTAATAGGTTGATTGTACAATTTGATTATTTCATACATGGATATTGATCGGTTCGATTACTCGAGATCAATATTAACTCTGTAAGCATCGTTAGTAGTATAAAGCAAGAAGGTATCGTTCACAAACCGGGAATCCAACAAGGGTAAAGAATCACAAACATTTAACAATGAATTCATAAGAGATATAAAGATTTGATATAGGATCGGATCAAGAACATAAAAATAAATCATAAACTAATATATACATGTGATCAACCAACCAACACATAAATATCACCAAAGAAAACGTCACAAGTGGCTTCAAAATCATAATCTCATCCTATGCAAACACCGAGCCTTAGCGGACAAATATTGAGTGAACAAACAACAACCTAATGCCGAACTAGGTTACTTAGCGCATCCCTAACTCGAAACATGGCCTGTTAATCCTATCTTAGCTCTTAGAAATTACAAGGTAACATGTCATTCTCAATCTTACCACTTCATTGATTCATCTCTTATCTAATTACTTAGCGCATCTTAGATAATAAACAAATCATGGTTAATTCCTAATGATTACTAATAAGTCAAGTATGTCACTTACTTTAACAAGTTAACAAAAACACTTAAGAATCATATATGCAAAACTAACTTAACGCCTTGAATCACATATAGTTAACGCACAAGAAAGAGAATCATTAAATCATTGAATTATAAACTCATGACATCTACATAAAAATCATAGAAAACAAAATCAGAACCACTTTATAACATCTTGCAAAATCGTAAACCACATAAGAGTATTCCACAAATTCGGAACTAGCCAAAAACATAAACACAACATCACACAAAGAATCCAAACTGAAAACATAGTTGAAGAAGTAGCGATTTACACTTTGTAAATCTCCTTATCGGTATCAAAACAAGGCAACACGGCTTCAACTTGAATGGAAATCTTAGGCGTAGCACTTTGGATTGAATGGAATGAAAGGAAGATGGTGTTTTCGGCTTGAATGGATTTGAGGATGATGAGTAGTGTTTAAAGCAGAGCTTTGGCTAGTCTTGTGAGCAAGGTTGATGATGTTTTTCTGTAGAAATGAGGTGTTATATATAGAGGAAGAAACCCAAGGGAGGCTGGCCACAAAGTTGAAACCAAATTGGTTGAGGTTTCCTAGATTTTCTCAATTCAGCAGATCTGACATTTGTGCCTTGTTCTAGCCATACCTTTCTCTAAATAGATATTGAGCTGATTCTAATGGAATTTGAAAATAGACTTCCATAGATTTTCATCCATATGTCATGGATTTTCTGAATCATTGTGAGCTGTCCAGGGGAGCTCGTCAAAGTTAGATGATCTACACTGCCAGAATTATGATTATGATAAGGATTAGACATTAATTGCATATATTCTTCCTCCTTTAATGCTGATTTCTTTTGCACAAATTTCTTCCTTTTAATTAGGGAGGCAGTAAGAGTCTTAATTGTTGCAGCCATGTTTGATTTTTCTTACCTCTTCTAATTAATTTGCTGCATGCCTTCTTTGACTTTCTTACCTCTTCTCATTTAATTTGCTACATGCCTTCTTTGACATTCTTTAGTGCAGGAATTTATGGTGATTCTGATATAGATTTGTTCTATATATGTAGGAGAAAGAATGTCCCAAGTTTCCCTCGTAGCCCTTGGATCAAAAGCAAATCAATGGCTGAGATAATTCCGTCGAGCTCACTGGACCTCCGAGTAATGATTCGGTCATATATCCCTGTAGGAATAAGATATTGATTTGATTCTAAATCCTACAAAAACTAGACTTACACATCTTTCTATCTATATAAGGTACGTCTTCTAACTCGATCGGAGCTATCCAGGGGAGCCCGTAGAAGTTGGACTACGAATCTTGACAGCATTTTAATTCTTGCATGGATTGGGCTTTTAAGTGTATCTTCTTCTCTTTCTTTGTGGAACTAGAATTGTTTTCCTTCTCCAACATGAATTTGTATTTCCTAATAAGAATAAGTACGTTAGAAACAAAGAAATATGAAATGAATCATATTCGAACAAGGAATCATATCTCAACAAGGATTCTTGACACTTAGCACGATTTCATAATCAATTCACTCATCATCGATATAAGCTCTACCTAGACACTTATTCATACAAAAAAAACTAAAATATACTAAATAAGAGGTAACAAAGAGTAAGAATATGGCATAAACGCATTAAGAACGTCACATTTTGTGCTCCTATCAGATATATAACTTGTTTACAGAGCAATTATATGTAAGGGTATTTTGGTAATTCATTTTATTTTAGTTCTCATTCCTACATGTTGGAAATTGATTCTGATTCTCAATAACAAGTAAACGAAGAATATGTAATGACTCATCCTCTCTCTCATTCCTCATTTCTCTCATTCCTCCTCTCTCTCATTCATTCTCAATCTTATTACAGTTTAGTAAACGTGCCCTAAGTATAAATCTGACTTGAGAAATATGAAATGTGAACTGTGATGTTGCAAGCGGTTTTTTTAATGATCAAGAGTCTAAGACTCTAAGTCCAGTCATTGACTATCATTCATTATTTCCCCACCGATCTGCATGCAAGTTCTAAAAAACGCTAGGCACTAGTCGAGGATAGTCGGGGACTAGCGTTTAGAGGATTAGTTGGGGGCTATGTAGCACGGTCACGTGCATTCACTCACGTATTGCGTGTCTGACACGGATACAGACACGATACGTCCAGACACGCGTATTGTTTTAAGATACGTAATGGACACGCCGTATCTCGAATGGACACGTGTATGCTCCAAATTGGACACGTGAAGGCAATAAATTCTGATAAAAATGCACATGGTGTGATTCAAACTTGGGTTGTCAATGCACATGGGGAACTCCTCACCATTTCTACCGAAATGATTTTGTTAATAGTTATGCACAATTTAACATATATAACAATCTAAATAGTTCTATAGAATATAAATCATTTTTTTTAATTTTATCAATCTCTTTTTTTTATAATGTCAAATTTTCCTCAAAAATCAATAATTTTAGTCATTGGTTTAACTCTTTGTTTAAATGTTTTAAATTAAGAAGCTATATCACTTATGTTTTAATTTTTTTAATATTCATATATATTAAAAATAATAGTTAATTAACATGTCCGTATCTAAATTTTTTTTAATTTGCCGTGTCCTCGTATCGTATTGTGTCGAATACGGACACTCGTGCTACTTAGGTTGGAGGCCTAGGTGGGGACTAGACGGTTTGTATTTTTTACTTTTACATAGCATATTAAAATTAAAATAACATTAAAATAGATATTTTAATGATCTTAAATAAAAAAATACTGAAAATATAGATCAAACCGCCATGTTGAT
Organism: Argentina anserina; assembly: GCF_933775445.1. Classification (NCBI taxonomy): domain Eukaryota; kingdom Viridiplantae; phylum Streptophyta; class Magnoliopsida; order Rosales; family Rosaceae; genus Argentina; species Argentina anserina. The sequence goes on from NC_065875.1 coordinate 17,227,937, forward strand.
TTATATTGTAACAAACTATAAACTAGTGTGTGTACGTGTGACAATCGATTCCTATTGATGTAACGTCTTTCAGTGGTAAAACACAAGTGTTACGAAAATAATGATTGCAAAATGTTATAGACCTAGTCTTTTCCACTAGACCTAAGCGCGAATTACTCAAAATAAGCTCCTCCTTAAACATGGGAAACAAATAACAACGTTTGTTTCCAAATCTATTTTGTTCTATCCTCCCCACACCCTCGCAGAGACCAACTATTTACTTGCCAAATTTGAACAACCGAGTTCCTCTATAAAGTCATCCTTTCTAAGCTTTCTTTCTCTCCCATGCCTTGACGAGTATCTATCTTTTCGTTCATCTCTCTCATTTTGTCCGTCAACCTCAACCGGCGGACGAGAATGATGAAAGAGATGAACGATATGCCGTCAGCATACGGGTCATCACCTTATGGTGATGCCAATCACTACAATGAGGCTTACGACTGGGAGAGCAATAAGAAGTATTCAGGCAAATCGTCGTCTTTCAGTTTCAAAAGTTCAGAATCCAAAAGAAAACGTCGAGTGGCCAAATACAAGGCATATTGCCTCAAAGCCAAATTGAAGTCAGCCATGAAGAATGGATTATGTTGGTTCAAAAACAAGTATTCTTCGCTCGTTTAATTGCGCCTGATTTTGAAAGATCGATGGACTATAAACATATGTCTCGATCATGTATAACCTTAATTGCAATTAAGGTTGTACATTGCTTTTCAATCTCTCAATCTCTTTTTCTTTCTGTGTGATTTGTTAATGATTCACATTTTGAGTAATATTTCCATCTGTTTAACATGAGCGCGCGATTTCAGAAACACATCTAGCTGTTGGGATCAAATGTTGTACGTGATGGATGTCAATACATTAAGGCAACAATTTTATCTGGATATTTTTGCTCTATAATCCCTGTCTCCCCAATCTTCTTTAGTTTTCTCTTTTCTTTCTGGTTGTTTAATTTTAATTACATTCTACCTTTCTTAATATATGTTTTTGTTTATGATTTAGAAACTTCGATTTGGTGGTAGTTGCATGCATAAAGGTTCCGACCATGCATGTCCTGTAAACTTAGATGTTAATTTGCTTCTTTTTATTTAAGAATTATATACGAGGATAATATGGAACAGGCCGGAGGTTAGAGGCTAATGAACACGAAATGAAGAACCCTCTGGTCATTAACACTAAATTAATCTCCGAAGGTACATGCAAGGTATCGGAGGCAAGCTGCCGATCAAGCAGATATATCTTAGAATGCGAGATTTTGAAATTTACATATGGAGGAACTTTCGGTTTTTCTTCTACACCTATCCTTCATATGTAAATTTCACAAGTTATGTGTATGTCACTGAAGTATATATATATGTCCATATGTCATGTTTGTATCGTATCATATGATATTTTGTTACGTCAGTAACTTAAGCCAATTGATACAGTTAATCATGTAATTTTTAAAATAACTGTGAGAATCACTTATGCTTGAGATATATAAAAGATTTAGTTTTATACATACAATATAGTTATTTTTAAACAAAGTCACTTTAACGTTATATAGACAATATATAGTTTTCACGTGATTTTATTAATGAATATTTAAGGACAACTACACCAGACGTCAATTGAATAACAAACTAACACACATCTAAATTAACTCATTTTTTAAGGAATGAAAAGACAAATAGATTAATCCTCGTTTATCATATATATTGGGTGTTGCTATTTGTACCCAACAATATCTAAGTATACCCAACATTCTTTAATTTTCTAGCTTTACCCCTGAAAAGAAAACAAAAAAAAAACTGAATTTCCTTCTCTGTTTGGTCCTCAACTCGATCAGATGTCTTTTATGACATTATGATTCTCTTTTGAATTCTTTGGATGCTTCCCTTTTGATGTCAATTATGATAGAACCGTGGTTCGACCAAGACCAAGGAGGTATGAATGAAATCGTCGTGAGGCATAGGATGTAGAGAGAACTAAAACATATGATTAATCAAGGTTCGAAAAAAACGCTAGGCGGTAGCCGAGCGGACAGTCACCGCCTAAGTCCTAAACGGCTAGGCGGTTTTGAATTATTAAATATTTATATATTTTATACATGTATTTTATACTATTTATATTATTTAAATATATAATGAGTAAAAAAGTGCTCAATATTAATGTTTAAAAATAAAAATAGTCTCAACTCATCCAAAGTGCATACCATAATATTAAAAATTTAGAACAAAAGGTAAATATTTTTTTACAATCACAAATGACATAACCCCTAAATTCAAAAAAATGAGATTAAAAAAAATTAAAAGTCAACCGGCTAAGCCTGCCTATGACCGCCTAATCACCTGACCGCCACGGATAACCAAATAGCCTAAAAACACAACGGTGACCCGTCGTCTAACGCTTAGGCGCCTCCTACATAGCCTAGGCGGCCTTTTTTAAAACACTGTGATTAATTCGATCAATAAATTGAAAAGCCTTATGATATATGTTTGGGTCTCGCACATGAATTCAAATTAACACTCCATTTCTAAAGGGTTTTGATCCAATGTTTGATCGTGACATAAATTGCATCCTTATTAAGACGCCTCAACCTCCAAATTAATAGTAGTCATAATATTAGAATTGATTATGTAGTTACATATGATCAAATATACATATGATCGATGGGGAAGACGATGATGCCTTACTAATATCAGATGCAAATATGAGTTTGAACGTTGAAGAAACTTTGCCACAAACATCAATTGTTGGGTTTTGCAAGGTTTGAAACTTTGCCACAAACACCAAAGGGTATTATTGAAAATGTTGTGGGTTGTTGGGTTTACATAGACATTTGTTGTGTAAATTTAGAAGCACTCTATATATTTCTCATACATACATCATATTATACATGTTTGACGATAGCTAATTAACCTATAAGCATGTTTTGTCATACATTGTCAAATTTTTGACTAGTTTGGACCCTGTTGATAGTGCTTGTCATAAGCTTTTGTGACATCAATTTAAATCCCTTAGTCTAAATCTTGACAAATATTGTTTATGCTTACTCAAATCCATGTACAAGAGCACTGTGGTGCAGCTTGTGCTTCAACCTTTGTCTCTTATACTCTCTCACCACCATGATGCACTATTTAGTATTTACTATTGCAGCATTTTTTTTTTCACCGTCAATCTCCTCAAAAGCTTTCTAGGCGCAGAGAGTAATCTTTACCAATGAGTTATGTTGAAGGGTTGAACCGCTTCATGCCTTGCTTTCCCTATCCACCAAGAATAGATTAGATTTTTAAGTTTTAATTAGCATATGTGGGATTCGAACTTAGTCATGAGGTATTCTCACATCAAAAACATTTACCAACTCGACCACATGAATTGGTTATACTTCCCAACACCTCCCAACACGAATCAAGGTTAAAAAAAAAGGGAAAAATCCTCAAATGGTATCCGAATTTTACCTCAATGCACATTTTAGTACCTGAATTTTCAAAACTACCCAAACGGTACCTAAACTAATGCTTTGCTAGCCATTATAGTACCTCCGTCAAATTTACCGTTAAAATAGGGGTAAAATCATCAAACATATTTTTTTATGCTTGAAATAATAACAATAATAATAATAATAATAATAATAATAATAATAATAATAATGCACCATCACTAGTTCCTCATAGAGTATAAACAACAGTAATTGAGCATTCGGGCCAAAAACCAAAAAAGGTTGTTGTTCTCTAATTTTTCATTTTTTAATTTAAGAAATTTAAAAAAAATAAGGCTTTATTCGTCAAACATATTTTTTTATGCTTGAAATAATAATAATGCACTATCGTTAGTTCCTCAGAGAGTATAAACAACAGTAATTGAGCATTCGCCAAAAACTCAAAAATGTTGTTGTTCTCTAATTTTTTATTTTTTATTTTAAGAAATTTTTTAAAAATAAGACTTTATTATGCTTGAAAAAATAATAATGCACCATCGCTTATTCCTCAGAGAGTATAAACAACAGTAATTGAGCCTTCGCCAAAATCCCAAAAAGGTTGTTATTTTCTAATTTTTCATTTTTTAATTTAAGAAATTTTTAAAAAATAAGGCTTTATTCGTCAAATATAATTTTTTTATGCTTGAAATAATAATAATGCACCATCGCTAGTTCCTCAGAAAGTATAAACAACAATAATTGAGTCTTCGCCAAAAACCCAAAAAGGTTGTTGTTCTCTAATTTTTCATTTTTTAATTTAAGAAATTTTTTAAAAAAGGCTTTATAGATTAAATCAATTAAAAAAGTATGTGTGACGATTTTACCCTCATTTTTAACGGTAAATCAGACGGAAGTACTATAATGGCTAACATAGTATTAGTTTAGGTACCATTTGTGTAGTTTTAAAAATTCAGGTACCAAAATGTGCATTGAGACATAATTCAGGTACCATTTGAAGATTTTTCTCTAAACAAAAAAAATACCTGAACCCGAGCGGCATCTTTTACTATTTGACTCTTTCAGAAACTTCTCTCCCTTTTTACGCAACCCATTCAAACCAAGCGACAAGTGGTACATAGCAGCACAGTCCCCCTCATGCACGACTCTGTGACTTTATGACCTTCCCCCAATCTCACCCCCAAACCCCAACGTTTGGAATTTGAAATGAAAATTGAGACGTTACAAGTTACAACCTTTTTTGTTTTAATCAATTTTGTTTTCCTCGTAATTAAAAAAATTATGGCTTTCAAAACACAGAAATTCCCACCATGTCCCCAATTTAATGTTTTGAACTAAAACCTGGTAGTGCCTCATCAATTCTCTCTGAGACAGTGAGAGTTGCTGTCTGACCTCAGATTAGTAGTCACAAAGATTTTTGGCCCCATTTTTTAATTTGCTTCCCTTTGAATCTCTGCTCATTCTTTAATTGCTGTGCTTGGATTTAATTGCTACCCATGAGCTTAGAGAGCCTGAGCTGATCCAGCCCCTTTGTTTCTGGTGAGTTTCTGGTTTCAATTTCAGTGTAAAGTTGGAATCTTTGCCTTGGTTTCTGGGTTTCTGATTTGGGTTATTGATTTTAACTGGGTTTGCTGAGGAATGTAGCAAATGGGGTTTGAATCTGTGCAGCTTTAGAATGTGATTTTGATTCAGACTGTTTAGTTGTTGGGTACTTAATTGGAGTGAGTGTTGACTTTTGTTTTGGGTTTGCTGCATACAGTCTTAATCTTTTCTGATTTGGCTGCATGGAGTGATTCTTGTCAAGTTCAATTTCGAGTCTTTCAGCATAAACTTCTAGTTGAACTTCACAGGTTGATGCTAGAATTAGGGATTGGATTTATGGTAGTCTCATTTGAATAGTGCAGTTCAGTGAGTGATCTTGGGTACTATGATTGAGGCATATGACCCTTGGTAAATGCAGCATGTGTTATAGTAGGTGAGGAGTGTTATGGCTTTTGATTAGTTTTGAATCAGCGGTATAGGACTATTACTAGGAGCATAATCCAGCTGGTCAAATTGGAGTCTTGATAATATTAGTAAAGTAGGGAAGGGTAACTACTGAAATAAAATCAGCTGATTGTATTTCTTCATAGAATAGAATATCCAGGTATATAACAAGTATGATCGGAAATGAAGAGAGAGTAACTGACTAAGGTTAATAGATATGTCGGGGGGGGGGGGGGGGGGGGGGTGGTATGGGGGTTTGCACTATCTAGGTTTTGAGTGCTGCTAACTAAAATGCACCACCTAGGAGTAGATTTCTCCTTAAGGTTATGTAGACGTACACATAATTATTGGCCATCTGTTAAATCATAGGCTAAATCATATACTGGATTTTACTTGTTAGAAAATGGTATCAATATGTTGGATTACCTGTGATATCAATAATGAATGATTTTCCTGCATCATGAAATAACCTGTGCATTCAGCCTTTTTTATTGCTTAGGTCGACCATTTATATATCACAAACTTCTACTGTTTTTGTTGAATTTGCAGATGGATTTTGGTAGTGGAACAAAATCATATTCATCCATGCTTCTTTTACTTGATTGTTGAAGTAGTATTGAATTGCATCAGAAATATGGGAGCTGAAAAAGAAGGGGTAAGAAATGGAGCAGGACATGTGGGTGGTTTCTTTCAGCTGTTTGACTGGTCTTCGAAATCTCGAAAGAAATTATTCTCTAGCAAATCAGATTTACAAGGTAAGTTCTATTGCTAACATAGTTTTAATCAGCAGTGCAGATTATATCCTTATATCATTCTATATCTATATTGTGATTGTCACAAATTTTGATTTTTACTATTGACTTTGTTTCTGCGTAGAACGTTCAAAGCAAGGAAAGAAAGGCTATGCGATCTTTCCAGTGACGCGGAATCATCCGGTAGGTATTCAATTGTTTGTTTTTCTCCAACTGCTTAACTCAGTTATTTTCTTAGACCATTTTGCTGTCAAGTTTCAAATCTAATATCTACAACTCTTGATGTATATCTAGGTTGATGAGGATGAAACTGGGGTAACTACGAGTATCAAAGGTGGCAGTGACTATAGTTGTGCTTCATCAGTTACAGATGAAGAAGGATATGGATCTAAAGCCCCTAGTGTAGTTGCCAGGCTCATGGGATTGGATTCTTTACCCACAGCCAATGTTTTGGAACCCTATCCTACCCCATTTTTCGACACCCAGTCTTTCCAAGATGCTCCTTACCACAGGAAAAACGTTGATTATTATCAAGATCATCAGCTAATATTTTCTGGAAACCTTTTAATGGAGGCCTCTACTACGAATCATGTGGGGTCAAATGCCCAGAAGGTGTATAGCAGACCAATCGAGAAGTTCCAAACTGAAATGTTGCCTCCTAGATCAGCCAAGTCTATTCCAATTACACACCATAAGCTTTTGTCTCCCATTAAGAATCCTGGCTTTGTTCCCACTAAGACTGCTGCACACATTATGGAAGCTGCTGCAAGAATGATTGAGCCTGTGCCACAAGCTACCATCAAGGCTAAAATGCCTCTAGTAGGGTCTTCTTCTGCACCTTTGAGGGTTCAGGCTCTCAAGGAAAAGGCAGAGGCTTCCCGAAAGGTGACATTGGTTGGGTCATCTTCAGAAACCTTCAAAATCCTAGATATAAAGGAAAAAGTGGACGGTGCTTACAAGTCAGTTAGGGCTCCAGAATTCTCTCGCAAGCCAGTTGATTCAAATGCTGCTAAGTACCTTAAGGGCCAGTCTTTGAACAAGAGCTGGAATGGATCTGTAGATATGTCCTTCAGAGCTTTGTCTGATACAGAAGAAGACACTTCAAAGAGTAAAGGAAAGTCGATTTCTCTTGCAATACAAGCAAAAGTCAATGTTCAGAAAAGAGGTCAGAATTCAAGTAGAAATAGAAGCTTGGTGGTGCAGAGAGAACAGAATGAGGCCAGCTCAAGCCAGCCCTTCAGGAGCCAACCAAATGTTCAGAAGAACTTGCATAGGAAACCTTCTACACATAATGCCTCTGGTGCTCTTAAGCAGAATAATCAGAAACAAAATCGTCTGATGGATAAAGATAGGTTACCTTCGAAATCTTTAGCTTCCAGCTCGCAGGACAGAAAAGTGCTTTCGGAATATACTTCTGGGCATCACAAAAGTTCAGTTCGAAGTAAGGGAAACTCCAAAGTTGGATCAAGGAAGTTGGGTTTAGATCCAACAGATAGTGCAAAAGAAGTTTCCTGCCCAAGTACAACAAGTTACACTCGGAAGAAGCGGACAATAGATGGGAACTTCCATTTTAATAAAGATCGTGTTGTTGATGATACATCGAGTGATAAAAATCAGAAGCCAATTCAATCTAATTTAGTTACTGACAGACAACATGGTTGGTCTGAAGATTGCAAAAAGAAAGGTGGCATGGATGTTGTTTCATTTACATTCACAGCCCCTCTTACACGATCATTTCCGGGGACTGAAATCCCGTTTCAGATCACACCGAAGAACAACAGTATATGCATGGATCACCGGGGTAAAAGATTGTTACTCGACACTGATAGTATGAAGCTATCATCATTGGGTTACAATGTGATAGGAGGTGAATCAGGTGATGCTTTGAGTATCCTTTTGGAACAAAAGTTGAAAGAATTGTCTTATGGAACTGAATCTACCAGTTGCAGCTCCATAAAAGTTGGATCAAGTTCAACTGCTTCTATAGATGAAGTGGATTCCAATTTTAATGCAGCTAGGGCCTTGAAAAGAATAAACGATGAGAGAAACCAACATCTGCTTGTCACAGACAAATTAGTCGGCCAGTATGACTCTGAATTTTCCTCCACTGACCCGGCTGCTTTCAGATCTGAGCACAGGTTTCCGGTATGACTCACTTTCACTTCTAGTTTTAGTTATACTACTCACTCTGCTGGATTAAATTTTATTTTTTGTCTCAATTCTTCCAAGTGGTAAGATCACTGGTGGCATAACTGCATTACTGCATATTCTAGCTGACACAAATACAACGATTTCAGGGGGTTGATAAGGTGGACAGCTATAGCAGCAGCCATATTGAATCTGGACGGATGCTTAGTTGCCGACATCCTAGTCCAGTATCAATTTTGGAACCCTCCTTTTCATATGAAAGTTATGACTCTTCAGTTAGCAGTGATAGTAATAGCACAGAAGGTATAAGATGCAAAACAATTTAATTTTATGTTTTGGGGCTCTTTGATAATTTATCCTGTTGCAATATGTTGAACTCTTTAAAAAAAATTATTTGGTTTGTTTTGTTTCTTCAGCAAGCATGTTATGTTCTTCCATTCGAGCTCAAGAAGTTAATGGCTTAAGTTCTTCAAAGAAGTTCCATTCCATAGAAGCTGATACCGAGTTATCAGATTCTGCTTCTTCCACCTCCACTGGAACTGTGCCTAGGCACCATGCAGCTACTGTATACATGCCAAATCCTTGGAGATCAGATGAGTTGGAATCGGGGTACATAAAGGAGACACTATGTAATGTGGAATTCATGTTTCAAGACTTGGTATTGGGTCGATCCGACAAAATCATGAGCCCTCATCTGTTCAATCTGTTGGAGAGTCGAAGAGGACAATTTGAAAAAGATGGTAGCAAGTCCAGGCTAAGGCGGAAGGAACTATTTGATTGCACAAGTGAACTCTTGGAGTTTCGATGTAGGCGTTATGTGGGTGGGGGATACAAAGCATGGGTAAAAGGAGCAGCAATGGTGAGAAGAAAGGACATCTTAACAGAAGAATTTTACAAAGAATTCTCAGATTTAACAAGCATGAGGAACTGTATGGTGGACGAGCTAGTGGACAAGGACATGAGCAGCCAGTATGGAAGATGGCTCGAATTTGAAACTGATGAATTTGCACTTGGAGTTGAGATCGAGCGTCAAATATTGAAGTCTTTGGTTGATGAAGTGATTGCTGATATCCTGAAACTATAATGCTGAAACCAGCAGTCCTCAAGTCTGCAAATGGTTTCCTTGCTGATGTTGTAGTATGTTGTCATGCTGATATCCTAAACTATAATGCTGAAACCAGCAGTCCTCAAGTCTGCAAATGGTTTACTTGCTGATGTTGTAATGTTGATATTTATTTGTATTCAAGTCATTGGTTTATTGATTGCCTCTAATTTAGTATTTGTAGATCACTGTGAACATGGCTGTTCAAATTGCAGCAATTCTAAAATTCTGCCTCTGCAAGTTGAGCTCCCACCCATTTGTTTTCTCTCTCTATAAAATGCGGTAATCATCCTTCAGAATGCTAATTTACTTTTGAACAATGAACTGCATCTTCAGAATGCTACTTTGCCAGAAATCTATAAATTCTGTGTAGATCGCAGTGAGCTTTTGGTTTAAATTGCAGCAGTTCTCACATTACATCTGTTCATGCTGAGCTTCCACCAATTTGTTTTAATTCTCTTTGAAAAAGCAGTAATCAGCTTCAGAATCCTTCCTTACTTTTGAACAATTACCAACTCTTTATCTTCGGTCCTTCATTAATGGAGTATTTGCGGTGATTCACATCGACTCCGGAATGACTGTACACCAATCCTTGAGTCGTCATTAAATCGAACATTATGCTGCATATGCCTCTCTCAGACCTCTCTGTTATCTATATCCCAATAGAGTATTCCCAGTTGCATGAAGATCTTCATTCTAATATTTTCTACGATCTTCTTTCCTAAAATCATAAATGATTCAAGCAAGTGAGTGATTTCTGGTTAATATCAACAAGGGGACCGCATAAAAGTCTAGCAGTTTAAAGGAAGTTAAAGCTGTATGCATGTATCAGATAAAAGAGCACTCTCCTTCTCATGATAGTCGAGTTGGTATAACCAACGTGAATTTAATTTTCTCATACAAACGAGGATTCAAGGGAGGCAGAAGGTACTAGTCCTACCTATACATTGCATGGGACACTGACACATCGAAATCACCTAATAGTTCAGCAAGGAATAAATTTTAGGAAGATTCATGTGTGTAAACAGTCAAGTACATAAGATTACACCATTATTATTACCGCACAGGAAATGGTATGAACAATAGGCAGAAAGTACAGTTCTTGGTGCAACAGTGCATATTGAACTCTAATCAAACAACTGAACAAGTACAGTTCTCTCACCTAAACTCAGTTTAAGCACATCGATCAACAATGATTCTCGTACAATCTTTTCCTTTAATGGCAAACAAGCCAGCTGTAGAAGAATAGACTGATGCTTGTTGTATATTGCATGATTTATTCTTACACTGAAATATTCTATAAATAGGCTAACAAAAGTACAATTAACACAAATTACTCCCTAATTGGCTCTCTTTAAATCAAGCCTTAATTAGCTTCTTAAATCACGCTAACACTCTCCCTCAAGTTGGCGCATATACATCAACCATGCCCAACTTGCTAAGTGAGTCATAAAATGCCTTCTTAGAAACTCCTTTTGTGAGCATATCGGCAAGTTGCTATTCTGTAGAAACAAAAAGAAAGCTAATGATTTTAGAGTCTAGCTTCTCCTTTATAAAGTGACGATCAACCTCCACATGTTTTGTACGATCATGTTGCACATGATTCTGTGAAATATCAATAGCTACATTATTGTCACAGTACAGTTGCATAGCACATTTAGGTTTAATACCCAAATCTTGTAGCAAATTTCTAAGCCATAACAATTCGCACACTCCCTGAGTCATACCTCTATACTCTGCTTCAGCACTAGATCAAGCTACCAACTTTTATTTCTTACTCTTCCACGTAACAAGATTACCCCCAACAAAGGTAAAGTACCCTGATGTGGATCTCCGATCTGTAATATATCCATCCCAATCTGTATCTGTGAAGCCACAAACCTCAAGAATATTATTGTGATTAGAAAACATTACTCCTCTCCCTGGAGATAACTTCAAGTGCCTTAAAATCTTTACAACATCATCTATGTGGTCCACACTGGGATTATGCATGAACTGACTCACTACACTTACTGCATGCACAACATTTGGTTTGGTATGTGATAAATAAATCAGGCGTCCAACTAACATTTGATAACGAGTTTTTTTCAGTAGGTAGTTAATCTGGATACTCTGCTAACCGATGGTTCTGCTCAATAGGAGTATCAATGTGAGTGCAATTCAACATACATGTCTCTGTTAGTAGATTAATGATGTACTTCCTCTAACACAGATAGATACCATCACTTCCCCGGGCTACCTCAATGCCCAAGAAGTACTTGAGTGTATCTAGGTCTTTCATCTCAAACTCTATGGCTAGCTGTTTCTATAATCTATCCACCTCATCAGTATCATTCTCAATAACTACCATATCATCAACATATATAATTAGGGTTGTTACCTTCTCTTGTTGGTGTCTGAGAAATAATGTGTGGTCTGAATTACTTTGTCTGTAGCCAATTTTCCTCATGAATTGTGAAAATCTTCCAAACCAAGCACGAGGTGACTGTTTAAGACCATACAAAGACTTTCTCAATCTGCATACAAAGTTACTTGGAGAAGCGGCCACATATCCAGACGAAATATCTATGTATACTTCCTCTGTAAGTTCTCCATGAAGGAATACATTCTTAACATCAAACTGTCTAAGTGGCCAGTTTAAGCTAGCAGCAAAAGAGATCAATACCCGAATAGTGTTTATCTTTGTAACATGTGCAAATGTCTCATCATAGTTTATGCCATATGTCTGGGTGAACCCCTTTGCTACTAGGCGTGCTTTATACCGGTTCACTGACCCATCTGGATTATGCTTCACTGTAAACACCCAACGACATCCCACAACCTTCTTGCCATGTGGTGGAGATACAAGCTCTCAAGTATTGTTTTTTTGTAATGCTTCCATTTCTTCCGCCATTGCTTTCCTCTATTTTGGATCTCCCAATGCATCTTGCACTTTGTTAGGTACTAATACAGTAAATATTCGATTCACAAATGATTCATATGACTTAGACAATCTTACGCCTAAGGTGTGGATACAACTTCCAACAGTTCGCACAAACATGGTTAGTATCATGATAATAAGAGCAAGGAAGGCGAGGCTGATTCCCGAAGCCTGGTGGTGGTCCTTGCTGATGAAGTGGAGCTGAAGTTGCCTGCTAAAGGGGTGCTGGAGATCTAGCATGAACAGTAAGATTGGAAACTTCAACTCATGTCTGATGAAGACTCTCCTGTTGGGACTCATCCTTACGGATATATGTGAAAGCTGTGATTAGGCTAGGGGGTTCGGCCTTGTAGAGCAATTCTCATTTCGCACTGTTATGCTTTGTATCAAGACCTTTCAGGAAATGTTGAACTCACTCAAGCTCCTTCTCTTGTTGGTACCAAACAATATCCTCCTGATTTTTGATCATGCAAGGATGTTTCACATCAATCTCAGCCTAAATATTTTTTAGTTTGGTGAAATATTGCGCCACCGGTTGCCCATCTTGTTGCATCGCCAAAGTTGTGCACATTAACTCATGAACCTATATGAAATCAGAGTCATTAGTATATAAGCCTTCCAGTGTCTTCCATATTGCCTGCGCAGTGTCACATGCCTCCACCAGATCAACTATCTCTTCATTCATAGCTTTCCACAAGACTGACATTACAATACCATCATTGTCGTCCCACTTAGTGTAGGCAACAATATCATCTATACTAGGAGCCTTAGTTACTCCGGTTACATGCCTCATCTTGTGCATTCCTTGAAGATAAGCTGTCATAATTCTCTTCCATTTACGGAAATTGGTCCCATTGAGTTTGGCTCCCCCGAATGAAGTACTTTCAGAATTCTTAACATATACTTCAAACTTCAGAATGTCAGTAATCTGAGAACTTTCTTCATCGTTTCTAGAACCCATTGTAAAACAATCAACAAATCAATAGTTATGCAGCGGAAACAAAAAACTGAAAGGAACCTGCCTCAGGTGCACTTGCACCATTGGTGACCGTGCACTAATGAACAAAAACGGACACGGAACCGGGTCGGGCTGATGTCTCCGCCGATATCCTCCCGTCGTGATCCGTCGAACATCTCAACCACCTCCCTCAGCTCGGAGTCGGCCGCCGGCTCGCAAGGCCCGAAGCGGAGCAACCGTGGGCGTTGCGGTCAACTTCGCCGAGCATGAAGGCCGGGGGAGTGCGCCGTTCAGGATACCGGTGTGACAGAGGCAGGCGACCTGGGAAGAAAGAGGGAGGTGGCAGGCGGCTGAGCAGAGCCTCAAGCTCTTGAGTGGAGACGAGGCAGCTACCGGGGCCGGGTGCGGGTTTGCTGTGTGGAGAAGACTGTGGTGAAGAAGTGATCCGCAGGTGAGGTCATTGTTGCAGGTTGCCAAAAAATACAAACCCAGAAAAAACAGGGGATGAAAAAAAATGGCTCTGATGCCAAGAAGAATAGACTGATGCTTGTTGTATATTGCATGATTTATTCTTACACTGAAATGTTTTATAAATAGGCTAACAAAAATACAATTAACACAAATTACTCCCTAATTGGCTCTCCTTGAATCAAGCCTTAATTAGCTCCTTGAATCACGTTAACAGCTGCAACAGAAGAATTCTGAATTCTGTTACGAATCATTAGAATTTAGAAATCTCTACTCCAGGTGAAAGAAAAACAGAAGATTACCACGGTGATATCCATCTGCTGAGACACATTTTGAGTGTATCAACGCGATTCTACAAACACTAAGTCTACGTACATTTCTCTTTAGAAATTCAAATAACAGAATTTTTTTTTACATGGTTCAAGCAATTAGTGTCTCGGATTATCAGCATTGCCAGTTTCCCATAACCAAGGTATCCTCACCCCGCCTTCATCCCATAACTCCAATTCATCATTATTTTCACATTGAAGACCACCACCACCATCATGTCCTACCCAATCCCAATCGAGCCATTCATGATCATCAAAGGCTGCATTCAATGGTGAAGAGAAAGCATACATCTCACAACGGCTCCCTTCAATATCTGAGCTCCAAATACCTTGAACATTACTCTTTACGGTCATCTCATGGTCATCTGTAAAACCCGTGGCCAAGTTTTCTCTCTGCTCTTTAACCCCTACGATGGTATTCTTCCCACTTGGGTTATGATCCACAGTTACATCAATGTGTACACACTCACATGGTTCCAATGTCTCTTTTTCTCCATTATTAGTTGCACATAAGGCAGTAGTTGTTGAATTAATCATACCTGTTGTAATGTTCAAGCAAGAACCACCCAACATTCTTATTGTCCTCTCCTCTTGTTCCTTTCCATCTTTCTCTTTTGGGGCCCGAAACTCCGAGTCCATTGAATGACTGGTTGCCACTTGACTTGGGGTTTCTCTGGTTAACGATTCAGACACATCACTCTCATATAATGGCTTTAGTACTTGTGGAAATGAGGCTGGAACAGTAGCATCCTTCTTAAGGTTGCTCTTGCTTGTACGTCCTTTGCGCTTTGATTTCGCAGCAGCCGACTTAGTAACATTATTGATTATGGTGGGGATGAGACACTCGTTTCCCATGAGCTTGGCGAAGGTGTAAATTTTGCGACTCAAATGAGAGTTCCAGTAGTTTTTGATCTCATTATCTGTTCTTCCAGGCAAGTGAGCAGCTATCAATGACCACCTGCAGTGCAATAATATTAGTATTACAAATTTATTCATTTGTAATATGACAATATGATGATAAAAAATCATCAAACTGTGTAATTAATATTGCACTATATATAAATGCTTATCAACAAACGGATTACCAAATCCGTATCATTTAATTACGTAATTTACATACGGATATAACTAAAAATCATCAAAATATGTAATTAATATTGATATTAAAGCATTATACGGATATTTAATTATTAGTCAATCTTTTGGGGCCCGACATAGTTTCGATAGTAAGCAAATCCGTATCATTTACATACGCCTAGATATATCGGTCATTTGCTTACAAATACTGTATATTTCTATTTTATTTTTATATATATGTTATAATTTAGAATACTAAAATAAGAAATTATTCCTTATATAAAAAAATTTATTCTTTGTGAGATAACCAAAGACTTGAGTTAAGGAAGCTATTCCAACATAATTGAATAAATTGATAATTCTATCTCGAATACTAAAATAAGAAAGGGTGCGACTATTATCACCACACTAACTTCTTTTATCACCCCACTAACTTCTTTGTTCACCCCATAAAGATTTTAATTATTGAAAGACTATATCACACAAGTGCAAAATGACTATTAAGTACACTATTATTTTTCAATACATAATCAATTAATTATATGTATACAAAAATACTTAATTTGTCATGAACCATTAATCTTTTCCACCCAATTTAAAAATATTTCTCTCTTATTGATTGAAAATTTTCATTTTTCTGTTTGATATTTATATTTAATTCGTTATTCAAAATTTCAAATAATAAATAATTATTGTTAATTTAATAACATCTTATAATACATGGTGAACATCACAAATAAAAATTCTACCACCAAAATCAAATTTGTTTTTCATTGCTCAAAGTTGATAATCTATGATTTTTTTCTCACAACTCAAAGTTGTTAATCTATGATTTTTTGGCATTTATAATAAATAAACACTTAATTTGTTTCTAGAAATTTTTTTAAAAAGAAATATATAATTAAAGAATAAATATATAAATCAAATATGATTATATTTAGAAACTGTATCATTCTTTTTATATTAGTGTAAATTAATTGAAAAATTTTCTCTAATTTTTTTTTTCAATTTAATATGTCATCTAAGGACAGTTTTAAAAAGAAAAGTATGTGAAATAAGTAAATTTAATATTAAATTTAAAATATTATGTGAAATGAGTAGAGAGGGTGAACAAAGTAGATAATGTGGTGACAATAACTGCACAAATAAGAAATTGTTCTATGAGAAGTTATAATCTCTCTAGGTTCTCTCTTTTCATACACTGATATTCTAATTTTAGTTCACCATAGAGTTCGATCATAATTCTAGGTCTATCAACAGAAGGAAGTCTACAGAGGGGCAAGAAGTCTCTATTGTGGGAAAGACAACATTCAATTAATCGTCAGCCATGCACTGTTAGCTTCAAAAGGTCAGCCAATGACGTAGTTCGACATGGATAATTAAACACAGCGACGTACGTACGTAAACAATACAAAGCTTACAGCACATATAGAATAAACCAAATTTATAAAATTGGTATCCCAGACAATGCGTACCAAATATAGATCCGTAATTTTGAGAAAAACAAAATCAAAATTATGCACCAGTAACTTGTTCATGTAGAGTTGTACCGCTTGT
Source organism: Argentina anserina (assembly GCF_933775445.1). Lineage (NCBI taxonomy): Eukaryota > Viridiplantae > Streptophyta > Magnoliopsida > Rosales > Rosaceae > Argentina > Argentina anserina. Next base: position 17,244,685 of record NC_065875.1, read on the forward strand.
ACGTAGACTGTAATAGGTTAACGTTGCCGACATTGCTATACCATTCCTATTGAGTACCCACACAAATTCTACTAAGAATCGATGGTGGAATCTCAGATCAACAAAGTAATGATAAATTTGAAAGAAATTAATCAAGAAAAGTAGAGAAGGTGAGGAACATGCATTATCACACACACACACACACACATATACAGGCCTGATCACATACCTATTACCCAAAGCAGTGTGCAACTTAACAATGGTTTCTTCCTCCTGTTGTGAGATGTTCCCTCTCCTCAAGTCAGTCCTCAGATAATTTATCCACCTCAGTCTGCAACTCTTGCCGCACCTTAGCAAACCTTCGGAACAAATATACAAATGTCTCTCACAATAAGTAAAAGGAAGGCCAAAATAGTTTACTGAATCCGAAAGATCTAGATTGCAAAAATGCATATATATGTTTAACAGACCAGCATTCTTGGGCAAAGATCTCCAAGAACCTTCTCCATGGAGTTGAATGTAGTTTGTCAAGATTTCGTCTTCTTCGGCTGTCCATCTTCCTCTTTTTAGCCCAATCTTTTCACAGCACGGCGCTCTTCCCATTCCGATCGTCTTTGTCTACCTATGAAGTATGTACTGGACTTCTCAATAAAATGAAGCAACACAGCAGATGTACAGAATACAAAAAGAGACAAGAGACACAGAGATATATAAGCTGATCGACGGCACACGTATGAGTGGTGGTTGAAGCTAGGCTTGAAGCTCCTGCGTGTGATGAGTCTGCAGAGACTACTCCTTGAGCTACAATTTTGGCGAAAGGCGATATCTCACTGAGCATTTATGCGAAAAGCTTCTGATGTACGTGAAAGACAAAATTGGAAAAGAAAAGCCAAATTGACCAAAAAAAAACAGAGAAAAGAAAAGAAAAGCCTTAAAATTTATGAGAAAAATCATTTAATGTGTTGTTACTCTCCTTTGCACTATGATAAGGACAATGGGACATCCACCAAAGCAAGCAGTCAATAGAAATAGACAAAAAAAGAAGAAGAGGGAAATAACATGTAGGGATCGATGGCTTAATTTGGAGAGAAGAGGGGCTAGATATCTCTAATTCCGATATTGCATGTGATTTGCTTAATTAATTTTCTAACAATAGAAATTATTGGAAACCAAGTGATTATAAACCAAGATTCCAAACCATAATTCAATAGACGATATTATGGTTTGCAGTGAGATGGACAGGGGTACGTACGTAGATTAGATAGCTAGCTTCATATTATGGAGTACGTGATGAGCTCGATCATCTCCTCCTTCTGGGTAAAAGACGATATATCTCAAGAAGTAGTTCTACGATAGATACGTACGTATTCTTCATTGGTTTTTCTCCAGGGTTCATAAATTCAAATGTTCAATGCTTCATATCGAAAAATTCTATCCTGATTAACGATTTAGATTGGTGTACGTGCGTCACAGCTTTTATTTTCTCATCAAACTTCGAAGCAGACCCATGCAATGCTTTCCTATAGGTTTTACTTTTGCCATACAATCCACAAGAGTTTATTTCAATAGGTTTTGCCATACAATTGTACGTACTGTATGTAAAGCTAGTTTTTTCTAGGGTTCTGTTGCGTTCCCTCTATAGCTAACCGCCTAACCCTAATGGATTAGTACGTTGCTTAGTAAAAGCATTGGCGTATACACAAAGAAATGACATACAAAATCAGATTTAACTTTGTGTTGATCAATCCCATCATCTCCTGTTTAAGGCTTTAGGGTATACCTTAAGTTTTTACTTTTAAGAATAGTACCAGAGAAATATCTCTACCTAAATGACTTAATGAATTGTAACTCCGGCCAATGGCAAACGTCGATTGTCACCACTACATTAATAGGATTCAGGGACCATTCTCAGAATGTCAATGTCATTTGTGGCAGAAATTAAATCGGATCACATGCACTGTTCAGTACTGGAGAAGGTCATTCGATGATTATGAATTGGGTACTATTCCCAGAGAACTCATCCTCTTTGATCGTCTTCTTCGGTGCGAAGTTAATAAGAGTGAAGTCTTTCTGCAGATGCAGGTCAGGCAGTACAGATTATACTGTAATGGGGATTAAAAATTGAAGGAGAAGGACCACGACGCGACCTTATGATAGTAACGAGTTATTGCTTTGCTTGCTGTACTTGGTGGCTTTCTGGTGATAGAGATGAGAGGTGGGGAAACCCTAGATTGATCCAGGACCTTCTTTACACATGAAATAGATCAAAGTAAAAATTACTGGTTCGCTATTACTTGAGTCGTATTTCTCTCTGAGATCTCGGATCCAAATCAACCGAGGGTAAAAATAAGGAAAACCAGGGCTAATATATTTAGAGTGGATAATGTCTCTCAGACTGTAAATTTGAAAATATTGTTGACGTACAATTTACGATCTGACAACATAACATTGTGACCGAATAAAACTTTTACATTGTCAACGAGCCTAGAAAGTAAGAAATGTCATGGTATAGTCAAAACAACTAAACACGAAAAGGCAAACGTACATTTAGGTTCCCTTATATGGCACATTATGTTTTCCACTTTCCACCAGCCAGAAGTGGTCGATCTTCATGAAGATATTTTCACCAAACAACCGCCCTAGAATTTAAGAATCAATTGCTAGACAGCCAAGGCAAGCTACTTAATTTGCATAACTCAGATATATCTGCATATAGATCCATAGTTTCCTAGACAAAATTCATATAAATTGCACAATATCTACAATTCTACATGCTGCAGAACTCATATACAATCATAATAATGAGTTTAAACAGCCGGATGATCTATCAATGCTCCATAATCAGAAGACCATTGAAATTTACAATATTGTTGTCATTGGATGAACACAGAGGACTCCACTGAAATTTACAATAATCAGAAGACTCCACTGACATGATAGTTCTTGTGTTATATATTTACCGTGTTTCCCAAATAATCTTGATTCACTCCACCAAGTGTACAAAGTCGAAATTTCACCGCAGATCAATAACATCAATCTTCAAATTAGAATTAATATAAACATGAGAACAGTGCTCATAAATTGAGGTTCCATCTGAAGGCTCCTCGTGGGGATGAAATCCACGCTGTTGACAGTTACGAATAACAGATACACCACCTGGGTCAGATAGATGAAATATGCCGTGTGGACTGCAGTTGCACATATACGAGGCATTTAGCGTATGCTACATTGCTGACTATATCATGAAGCATAACATTATACTTGTGTTTTCATCAATAGACAACCAAAGTACCTGGATGTGTCTGTTGGAGCCATAACAATTGCAATAGCTTCTGGTAACATGATCTGACAAGGTACACAAGACACCATATTATGATGTAGTGTAAAATCTGGGAGAAACAGAAAAATATGGGCTGGCATGTTTTAAAGCATAGCCATTGGGCTGAAAAGGAAAAAAGAAAAGAAAAAGTAATATAGCTCTTTACCTGGTATGAGTAATGCGTGTGCAGATCTACTGATGACATGAAACAGGTCTGTGATGGGTGTGTCTGGCACAGCACAGATATAAGAAGATAAATAAATTGACCACATGAACAACAGAAGACAAAACACAACTAATGCTGACTGAGGCTAGTCTGAACTTACATGAATCCACCCAAGAGGAAAAAGAGATAGTCTGTCTTGAACCTCAAATATTTCTTCCTCATTCAATGTTTGACACTGAAGATATAAACATTGGTAGTGTTATACAAATGACAGAAAGTGGACAGGAGCATTCAGAAAATATGGAAATGTATTACAGACAACTCAAATAATTTGAATTAAGGATGATACTTGTATGTATCACAATATTTTTTTTCAAAGGTCATCTAAAAAATCATCAACAAAATTTGGTTTGTGTCCTTTTGGGTATTTATTGACTGTTAAGTGGCAGGCTGTGATTGGTGGGTTGTTTATGCTATATGGCATGTCTGCCCCACCTAAGAGTTCCTCCCACATGTGTACAAAGACTAAACATGTGTAGTATGGACTACTCAAAAAGAGCATAAATGACATTAATTAGAAGCAAGTAGGAGGACTACCATCAACCTGAAAACAATACAATGGTGATTGTAGACATGGGATTTATCTTACCGAATCAGAAGTTGACTCTTGCTTTGGGATTATTAGCGTAGTGATATGAAAAACCTTGTTCTTCTGCGACATAATATATTCAAGACATAAGAACCGGACACACGAATTTCTTCTAATTTAGTCATGAAAAACAAATGTTATTTAACTTACCAATGAACCAGCAAGAACAGCGCATGTTTCCAAGTTTTTTTCTGTATTTCTCCGAGCCAATCTTAAGAAGTCATCCATCATTTTTATTGGCTGCATTTTATAATATAAAAAACTAATATCAATTCAAAAGCCAGTGAAAATAATTCCTTGAAGATTGTATATGAACACAAGATGGAGGAAGTGACTTGTACAATACAATACAGCATTAGAAACTCACCACGTGTAAATGCTGATATATATTAGAATTTGGCATCCCATCCTGTGATGGATTTGCAAGTCCTGGTCTTGGATCTGCCACTTTTGAATGATGAACTGGAGTCACTTCCTGCTGTACTCGAGCAAGAACAGGAGGAGGAGAAGGTTGTTTGACTAATGGAAATGGATCTTCCTTCGCTTCACTAATCCATGAAGGACATGATTCCTGAGCAGGGTGTTGCCAATCACCATTGTCCAACGAGAGCACTGACTCCATGGTAGAATTTACCGCCACTGGATCACCTTTTTTTACTCCCACAAGACCGTATTGTACAGTCTGATTGAGGCTGTTACCATGATTGACATGAAACTCAGGATTTAGCAACAATCACCAAGAAAGGACTCAGGAAAAAAAAACCACGAGAGAAGCAGCTCGTGAAATTAATTATGAAAAGAAAAATATTAAGAGGATTAGAGACAAAGCATTGAAAATAGCTTTAAAACTTACCTAGAATTTTCACTAGGACTTAAGTCAGTGCTGCTTGGATAATGAACCTGCCAGCAGTTTGGTTAAAAGAGTTCTTCAGCAATAATGAAAATTTTGAAATCACAAAGTTGACGATATACCTTAACTTTTGTGCTGGGTCCTCGCCACTGACCCTGAAGACCATTTGGACCCAAAAATGAATGCCTAGACAAAGTCTCTTTATTTGGAAGGGGTAGATTAAAAGATCTGCAAAATCAAGCAATTCTTGTTGAATTCTGAGAACTTTGCATGATAGGTATACATGTATTACTAAAAGAAATGCACTTACAGGTTTTGGAACTGCTTGTCGATTTGTATGGTACTTGTTGTACCCCGGGAAAAATCATTTTGATACTTCCATGATGATTGAGATGTCAAGCTAGCAGGCTGCAGATATGTGGAAAGAGCAATACATTTAAAATAAACGTAGAATTCCATAAACTTCAAAATATCTAGATATCAATTACCATACTGAATACCCATACAGAGGTTCACACACAAAGACATCCACATACACACACACACAAACACAGTTCAATGATGTGGGGAAGCATTTGTGGTATCAGTACCTGCCTAACATTCATGCTCAATGATTTAGTGTTAACAGGAGGCGGCCATTCTAAAGAAGACGTCTGCAAGCCGTACGAAGTGCTCTCAAATTCAGGAAGCTGAGAAGCTGCATCTGCCTCATTATGTTCACTCACACGGTGTCGGAATTCTGGCTTCAAAGACTCGAGCTCATCCAGTACACTCAACAGTTTCTGTAATGGACACACCACGGCCCAGTCAGACACAAGTTCACATATAACACAACAAGTAAAACCTTCAACGACAACTATCACACTTCACACCTTCTTATAAAGACTCCTCTCTTTCGGAAGAGTGGCCTGATAGTCCCGATGACAGGGTATAGTGTCGGCCACCAAACTGTGAAAAACTCGAACAATTAGTCTTCCACAAATAATAACAAGTTAAATTCCCTAAACACGAAAAATCATTTTATCACTTCTCCTGCGTACCTCGAAAATCGGACAAGTATGACATACAACTCTATAATGTTCTTCTCGTCACGGTATATACTAGCCTGTACATACAAAATTATATTCATCATTAAAAATTTAACACTAAAAAAAAAAGAATGAGCTTCCTAAATGTGTAGCCATTTCCATAAACCCTAGCTAGTCATAAACAAGCACAGAATCAGAAAGCTCTTTCAGTACAGAAAATCAAGATGAGAAAACCTAAATGCTTTTCAGTATTGCATACAGATATTCAATCTCAATTTCACTGTGAAACTAACCAGTGCAACCTAATTAGATTATTAAAGCTGAGCTACGAAACTTGAATAGAGAAAAAGAGAATTAGATTAGATTATTAAAGCTGAGCTATGAAACTTGAATAGAGAATCGGAGGAGGGAGAATGGGGAAGGGGCGGACCTGTTTGAGGAGATTATCGGCGATGCGGTAGTAGAATCGGAGGGGATAGCGATTGTCGACCTCGACTCGGCGAGTCATTTGGTTGACGTCGATCTTCATCTTGTTCTCCGGCGATCACCGGCGGAAGTTGCAGAGGGAAAAAGGCGATGAGTTGGTGTGAGCGTGAGGGTCAAGTCAAAACTCTGTCGTTTTGATGGAGATGCTTATTAATGTCGACACCGTCAGGTTATTGAGGGAGATTTTGGTTTTGGTTGTGTGGACTAGTGTCTACCGAATTGCAGTGTGACTAAAGTATTTTTATTTTTATTTTGCCTTTTTGCCTTTTTTTTCTCAATTGACTCAAATTACATAGTTTCAATCGTTTGTTTTGGTGAGAAATCGTAAGTTTGACCCATAACATTTATTGCACAATTATATTAATAGAGTTTAAATCACGTTTCCAAACATATAACGACAATATTAAAATTGAAATTGTGTCTTCATGGTATAAAAGATTTATTTGTAAATTGTGATTGCTATTTCATTCCGGAAACATATATACATATAGATTGCTAGTGTGCTCAAATGTTTGAATAACATCGTCATTCATGATTTTCGAAAAAGAGAAAAAAAAATGTGGTGCTAAATGTACTTAATAAATTTCTTATATACCTAGCCCTAGAATTTAAAACTAAATATTCCAAGCATACCTCTCTTCTAGAAAAACCCAACAAAACTTGTCTCAGTTCACAATTTCACACCCAACATGTATCATAATATTATTTATAAAACTTTACGTATGTCAAAATAATGACATTTTATTCACTATTTTGATAATATTTGTGAAATATTTAGTTAAAATAATGAAATAATAAAAAAAATTAAAATTTCTAATATTCAAGTTTAATAATGATAATTATATAAATATTTATTGAACTAGACATTAGTATTTTGATTAAGCTGATATATGTAAAGAGTTTTAGAGTTCAATATATAACATCAGTGAATTAAATAAAGTTTGTAATCAAAAATAGCTTTATTAATGTAATTTGTTTTTAAATTTTTATTCAAATGTGTATAATTACTTCATAATAATACATTAGATAATATGAAGATATTATAGGCTTTTTCCTTGATGGAAGGAACTGTCATAACCGTTATACTAATATAAGGTGCATTACCTCCTTCATGAGAAAATTAGAGATAAGCCCAATAATGGAGCACATTTTTTAAACTAAACCCATACCTCTAATTTTATTTAATCTCCACCCAATATGTACTTTTGATTGACTATATTGCTCTTCTAACATTAGACAAAAATCTTCCATGAATATAGTTGTTCACTATAATTGAAATTCACTATTTCCTTGTTATCATCCATTTGAATTTAAAACATGATGCTAAAATATTGATTTGTTTTGATTTTACCATAATAGATTACACCATTAAATTCGGATGATTATTGACTTGAGTATATATTTCAATGTATGTTGATTTCAATAGTATCCATTTTATATACAAAATCCAGGTTTGGTTTTTAAATCTGAAGAGAATATGTTCGTCTTGCTTGTAAAAAATAGTAGGAGGCAAGCATGCATACAATACTTCTTTATGTAATAACCCTAAATTTTTAAACAATGTTAGTTTGATTTGGAATTCTATAAAATTTCGAATTTTATTAGAATGAACGTAATTGGTTGCGACGTTAGTAAACGAGAAACGGAAACGTTCTCGGAACGTTTAAATTGAAAAACGTTACATTTCCGTAACGTTTATATCGACTTTTATTCCGTCGATTGGTTGCGAAAACTTCCTTCACGAAAGTTGTAGAGCTCGTCGATACGAGTGCGTGGACATGTGACACGTTCAAATCGGACGACGGATGTAAAAGTTATTAACGTCGGAAGTTAGTTTCCGATTTGGAAACGAGTATAAATAGAATGATTTGTGATTAGGGTTTCCACTTTTGGAAACCCTCAGTTTCTCTCCGCCTCCCTCTCACTTTCTCTCTCTCTCACCCGACCCTCTCTTCCTCCCTCCCTGCCGAATCGCTCCCTCCCCGATCACCGCCCTCAGACCTTCGTGGATTGCACCGCCACATTCTACGGCCTTGCGAGCTCCCCCGCGAACGACCCCGAGTCCTCCGCTCCGTACCTCGCCGCCACGAGCTTCAACCAGAACCAAGCTCGGAGCTTACCGCCGCACCTCGCATCGTCACCGACGAAGATAGGGCACGAGGACTAGCTCGCTGTCGCCGCATCTCCTACTCCACCTGCGACCAAGCAAGGTGCGGATCGAGGCACCATCACGCCCTCGGCTCGATTCAACTCCGCCGTGCTCACGAGCCTCTCCGGTGGTCTACACGGCATCGCTGCACCCCCACGAGGTAAGGGTTCGATTGATAGATCGATTGATGTACTTGATTGATGAATCAGAGTTGTTTTGGGGAGAAATCGGAGGGGGAGGAGATTTGGGGTTACTGCCGCCTAGAGGCGGCGCGTGGGAGTGAGTAGGGTAGCGTAGGAGGGATCTGAAGCCGTAGGAAGGTAGAGGAGGAGGAGGGGGAGAGTTTGGAGGCGGCGGTGGCGTGATACGCGCCGTGATTAGCCTCGGCGCGTGGGCCCCACGCGCGGCCCGCCGGAGGTGGCGCGTGTGCCACACGCGCCGCCACGTGCGGCGGTGGAAACAGTTTTGACAGAAGGGCATTTTGGTAATTTACTGTGTACGGTAAATGTAAATGTAATTTTTATTTACTTCGGTAAATGTAATTAAATTTTACCTTCGGTAAATGTAAATATAAATTACTTTCAGTAAATGTAAAAAGTAATTTTTGTAAAAGGGTAATTTAGTAAATTTTATTTACTGAATTTGTATTTACATTTAAATCGTACGTATACGTACAGAAATACGTATTAATATTTATACGTACAGAAATACGTATTAATATTTATACGTACAAAAATACGTATTAATATTTATACGTACAGAAATACGTATTAATATTTATACGTACAGAAATACGTATTTATATTTATACGTACAGAAATACGTATATAATATTTATACGTACAGAAATATGCATATAGTATTTATACGTACAGAACTACGTATATAATATTTACACGTACAGAAATACGTATTAATTGCATATTTGTACAGTATCTGGGAATAGTAACAGTGAATAGTACCACTGAACAGTAACTTCGTAAAACCGAAAATTGCTGAACAGTAACCGATTATTACTGTTTCGGCATTTAAAGGTTACGAAACGATTCTAAATTCTTTTCTTATCTGTTCAAGGTGATCATTAAATCGAGGAAAGGAATATCATCGGGAATTGTGGAATTACGCTCGAGTCGATAAGGTGAGTAAGATCTCACTGAATTACGAATCTACCCTCGTGGTGATTCAACATTTTGCAAGTGTGTTTATTAAATGAATTACAACATGTATATAATTTAGTGGACTACATATATACAGTATAATGGTAATAAGTACATATATATATATATAGTTCGTTAAATTACATACTGTTATTAATTCATTGAAAATAGTCATTTCGGTGACAGAAAAATTGTGCATGTGTATGTGATTTCAATGGTACGATATGATGTGAGATTATCGTACGTAATTTTTCAGGTGTTTATGAAATATGACATGTATAGGATATAGTGGACTATGTATATGTTGTATAAATGGTAAATAAATACGAATATATATAGTTTGCTATATAATATACTGTTATTGTTTTTATTGTGGTGATATCGTGGAAGTTTTAAAACGTACAATATGATGAGTGATTATTGTACATGATTTTATCACGGAGAATGTGAAATATTGTGATTTGTCTTCGGACGTGATGTGTGGTACAATGTGATGTGAGATTATTGTACATGTTTGGCAAGTCGGAACTTAGCCTTGGCCGGGCGAAAGTTACGATACAGTTAGAGCTCTAGTCTGTCAGCCATAGTACTTCATGTGAGGTAACGGGTGGTTATCTACTCATGAGTACTCAGATTGTTTTGGATGTTGGGTAGCGGGTGGTTACCCAATATCACCATAGTACTTCATGTGAGGTAACAGGTGGTTATCTACTCATGAGTACTCAGATTGTTTTGGATGTTGGGTAGCGGGTGGTTACCCAATATCAGAGTAGTACTGCATGCGAGGTAACGGGTGGTTATCTGCTCATGGGTACTCAGATTGTTTTGGATGTTGGGTAGCGGGTGGCTATCCAATATCAGCGGTGTATTACGAGAGGGGTAACAGATGTGTACCAGCGTTCTTGGTACCCGTATTATAAAATGCATTGGGTAACCAGAAGGGTTACTTAATTTCCTCATGAGCGTTTTATTTCATATTTCTTTGGGTCAACCAGATGGGCTGACTATTGACTCATGAGGACATTTATATTTGTTGTTTTGTGATCTTTCGTATATATTGATATGCGAACTGTATTGTGATTTTACTCATACGAGCTATAAGCTTACCGGGTTTGTGTTTACAATCCCGGTGCACCAATTCAATGGTGTAGGGGATAATTCCGCAGGTACTGATTAGCGGAGATTGAGTGACGACTCCGGAGATTCGAAGTCGTTCGTACCCTGTTGTGGTGAGATTTCTGGCGTGGATTTGTGTGAGAACTTGAGTGAATTTATTTGTGAGTGATTTGTGAGGATTATTACATTTCCATTTTATGTATGGATTATAATTTGGGTTGTAATAACTGGTTGTCTGAGTTGTATTGAGAACTCAGAATTGATCCGCTGTTACACTTTAATGATTTCGATTTATTTGAGATTATTTTGTGATTAACGACTTTAGAATTTTGAGTTTTTAGGCTCGAAAATTTGGGGTCGTTACACTTTCTTATGTCTAATTGTCTATGAAGAACAAGAGTTCAGAAAGAAAAGAAAATGGTTGGTGATTAGATTAAGGAATTTGCAGAATACTTTTTGTTATTATGTTTTCATTTAGCTTCTAAACTCACGTGTGTATATATATATATATATATATATATATATATACCTAAGAAATAGGTTGACGAGAGAATATAATCATAATATATAGGTAAATATTTTAAATCAGTTTTTAGTTAGGCAAAATATTTAAATACCTTTAAATTAGAAAGTTCAGATTATTGAAAATAAAATATATTAAAACATTTCAATTAGGAAAACTCCATCATTTTGGCAATTATGACAAATTTAATGAAATTACAATTAAAAATATATACAATGAAGGTATTTAATGTTGACGTTATTTTTAGAAGTTGACTTATATATGTTTAGTAGATTTAAATTGTGGTAATTTGTGTAATTTTTAAAAAAAATAAAAGCTAATAGTTTAGCGTAAAGTGAGAGTGGATTTAATTTAAAATGGGGTAAAAAAATTGGGTGTATAATAAAATACCCCTTACTTCATTGATCCTTGCTAGAGCACCACACCTCAATTTATCAGTTTCATTAACGATATGAGATCCAAGGTGAATATAGGAGAATAACAATGAAATGAGACCGTTATCTAGTTTGCATCTCCATGTTTTTTCATGTTTGATTCAATTTATCTTATATATGTATCAATCCTAAATTTGTCATAGTTGATTTTGTTTATGTGATTATACATCTTATTCAGTTCGATTCTAACAAACATCCCAAAGAGAGATAAATGGATCCATCTAAATGAATCATAATCAAAGTCATAAGCCATACATAATTTAAATATGTCATTCTAGTTCCGGTTAAAAGACTTAATTGAGGGAAATAGTTTGGTGGTAGTTATGTTGGGGTCAAGACCGGGACGAATGCAGGGTATGCACTTGTAGTACATTGTAGTGTGAGGAAGAAAGATTGTCCAGAGTTGTGGGATTCCTTAGAGACCAGATCTCTTGTTAGATTGATGTGCTTATTAAGTTCTTAGCACAATTATCATAGTTTGTCTCAGTTTATCTTTTGCTAATTTACTTAAATAATCATCACGATTTGTCTCAATCAAATGAAAGCTATAATCGTCTATGCTAAAAAACTGAGATTGATATCCAGTTGTTGGTTTTAGAAGGACTAGTTAACAGTAAACTCATGATTTTTAGTTCTTTTATCGTGAGTATCTTTTTAATTTCTATTTGAATATCTTTTCAATTCTCATTTGAGTATCTTTTTGTGTAGCTTTCTGATGCGAGTTTTTTTTAAATTCTAACAGTATTTTCAATGTGGGTGCGTGTTGTTTTCAAACTGAATATCTTTCTATCGTGAGTATCTTTTCAATTCCTATTTGAGTATCTTTTCAATTCTCGTTTGAATATCTTTCTATGTGACTTTCTGATGAAAGTTTCTTTTGAATTTGAGAGTGTTTCCAGTGTGGGTGCGTGTTTCTTTCAAACTGAGTATCTTTCTATCGTGAGTATCTTTTCAATTCTCGTTTGAGTATCTTTCTGTGTGGCTTTTTTATGCGAGTTTCTTTTAAATTTGAGAGTGTTTCCAGTGTGGTCTTTAAGAAGAAAGATAAAATTGGCAACTTATGGATAAATTTTGTTATATTGGGTATATTTAGATATTTGCTAGGTACAATTAGCAATATATAAAAAACAATCGTTGTTCATCATATATTAATATAATTCATATGCATCCAAAAGTGTACAAAATTCCTTGCATATATCCCTTACTAGTATAACCGTAATGTCGGTAATTGTCATCATACATCATTACAAATTACAATAGCCAATATCATACCACACTTAAAAGACCTTTTACATAACAGATAGACCTTTTACATATCAGAACAGTAATCCATTTCCTAAAACCATCAAAACAAAGCCGACAAGAGTCTGGTAATTTGCAGCCTTTGGAGCCTTGCTTGTCACAGCCATATGCTCTTCCACGTTGAAGTCACCTCTTTCAGGGCCATATCCACATCCGGCGTGAATAGTATCTCTAACATCTCTTATAGTGGCCTTATTGTAGAAGATGAAGTTGTTCAAAATGTGATCAACACAGTTGAGTACAAGGTGTGTTTCTGTGAGGCAAGCACCATTGCAGAACTCGTCGGCTTTCTCTTTCGGAACATTCAGCTCACCACTCTCGCTCAACCTATAAGAAGCTTGGCAGCTGCTGTATACCTGAAAATTTGCTCAAATATGGAGTTTACAGTTCACCAAACAAAAATCTCATCAACTGATGACCACCCTGATCCCACTTATGTTATCCCTAATTAACCAAGCTAATCACGCAAGTGTGACAAATCCATCAAGCTAAATTGTAGGCTAGATCTTGTGCTTTTCCAACATGTAAGAATTATGCTCAATGAATGATGAGAGTTTTGATGATCGTATGCTGCTATTCTTAATTGTACGTCAATTCTCACATCCTCAAGCTAATAGGTGTTTATTACTTACATAGTTATCATTGAAACAGAGCAAGGCTTTGGCAACGATTTGAGCCGGATCAAATCCTTGAACACCGCCTGTTTGTGAGTCTGTTTCAGGGCCATCTTCATCTGCAGAACCTGTTAAAACAATACAGAAGTTTCTGTTTTAATATCTTCGAGAAGATTAAGAATGCAGGCCGGGATCGAATAGTTGTTTGTTCAGATACATACCCATTTTGCTGAAAAGAGCGACGTTGATCAAAGCTGCAGCTAAAATTAAGAGTTGTATTTTTGTTAATGCCATGACTGATGGGAAGAGAAAATTACTGCACCTTGGAGCAAAATTTATAGCAGAGAAACCCTTATGCAAACCACACTAATATATAATGGGAGTTGCTAATTTACAATAGTGCTTTTCTTGAACAAGTTAACAATGACTAACTGAGGATAGCAAATTGAGATCATAAATTCTCATCTACATATGAAACGAAGGACTGATAAGTCACCTTGAGCAGTCATAAAAGTGCCTTTGAGGAATTGAGGATGGGAAAAATGTAAGAAGTTGGTGAATATACATGGAAAATGGCCGGTAAAATTGGTTGACGGGTGTGCTGTTGATTATGATGGGAAAATTTTGGGGGAATTAAAGAGAGGGCTAGGAGAGATAGAGAAGTTGGAGTGCAAGTTACCAACTTTCAGTAGCTGAGGACTTTCTCAGTATGTGTTAGAAATCAAACCTAAAATGCTATATACTTGCACTACAAGTTAGGTTGGCGAAAAGTAATATACGGTTTATGGCCTAAGCAATACCATAAACAGAGGGAGGCAATGTTGTACAGTTTTAGTACTTGGCAGTGAATCCTATGGAAATGAGTTTCTCAGAAAATTTAACAATTTGTGGATACCGTTAGATTCGAGGCTGATAATTAGTGGGTAAAGAGATAGAGCAGTTGGAGTTTAGGGTTTGGGAATGTTGTGGATACACACCAAAACAGGGAAGGCAGAAATCGATCATGACGATTGAAACAAGCTTATCAGACTGGAAGATTTTCCGGACTATATACCATGGTGCAGAGAACAAGTAATTGCTTGATTGAAAAACTGTTTTATGAGCCATTTCATGGAAGAAACGAAATCAATCTAGCTTCAAACATAACCAGCATGCATACTCTTCAAACTTGAAATGAGCTAGGTTACCTGACACTGACACTCTGATATTCTTTCATCAGTATTTAACTATTTTTCGCTTTTCTTTCGGCATTAAGTCAGGACTCAGGAGTATATATACATATGTATGCAAGCATGCTATTTATATTTTTGTACAATTACTCAATCAAAGGTGTTTAATGACATTCTTACATCCAGCTTAAATTGCAGACGGCACGTTAATTCCACCTCGGATATTCACATAGCAGAGGGTCTCGATCTACTCTGGTGTATTAGGTGTCATTTTACATCTTAGCGAAAGTTCTATGGCCGTTATGCTAAAACCAAAGTTCTTGTAGGTTGAAAATTGTTAAGTGTTCATCGTATGGTTAATCATGTATGTACGCAATCGAAGTTTATTCGACAACATAACATGTTAAACGAGATAACTTGTATGAATTCTCGTGATACAAGTTAAGCGTGCCATTCTCTTAAACGGTTTGAGCTATGGATTCAGCCGAATTTGCAAACACAAAATTGACTATAATTCATATCAAATTATTAAAAAACTTGTATTTTTAACTATATTTTATTGTAAAAAAATAAATTTTAAATATTAATTTATCTCAAATTTTTATATATAGTCCATAAATAATCGTGATTTTTTTTCTATTCCAACTCATTATGAAATCATAGCTCCGCTGTTGAAACTGACCACAGATTTAACAACAAGAAGAGAAGATTACTCTTATTATTAAGACAAGCTAATTCGCAATTATTCCGAATTCAACTAGCCAGATCTAATGGATATAGAAAAGCCTTTTTCATGAGCATCTCTGCTCTCAACACAGCATGCTTTCAGCTCTTCATCAACACCTGAATCTATGCCCCCTATATAAAAATCAAAAGAAAAGAAAATTCAACAACCATTAAAAAGAGAGATTAGTACTACAAACCACTAGCTTCATTCTAATTTCATGACTAACATTTCAAAAACTTACAAGGCTATCATAACCAGATGTAGTACAAGCCGGTCTCCTTGGAGGAAGCTGCTGGTGTGGCGTTCTCTGCAAATTGTCACATTAACCGGGTTGATGATTTACGCAAATAAAAATTGCATAATTACAACGAAAACTGGAGACCAAACTTCTGTACGTGGTTTTAATTCTCTGTACCTGTAGTTTTGGTTGTAAGGTCTCCACTGACGCTGTTGATTTTGGGCTCACCCCAGCACCTTGCTGTAATTTAACATATATCAGTTGAACTTCACCCACTGTAAAAAAAAAAGTATTTTGTTTTTCCCTATTTTTGGCAGGAATAATCTGTACCTTGCATAGTGCCCAATCTGCTGAATCAAAGTAGGCACGTTCATGATCCTATAAGTACACATAAAGAAGAATTTTAGAAATTAATGTCGTTTGATACATTATTACAAAAATTTCGATTTGAATGTGTTTAAATGTTAACACGCAAATGAGTCCACCTTTGAAATCAGAGGCTTCTTCTTTGGTGCTAGTCCTCCATACTTGTCGGCAGTCGTTGGTGCCTGTAATAGTACCCCAAAAAAAAGCTCAATTGAAACGCATCATAAACCACTTGTTCAAATTAGGAACTTTTGTTCCCACTATGAAGTCAGAAACCTACATAGATTATCGGGTTATTAACACTAATCAAATGTAATCACTCTGAACATACGAAAATGAACATTCAGATCGAATAAAATATCAATCTCAAAACTACGAGGTTTAACTGTTTAAGACATACAAGTGATAAAACCAGTGTTTTTTTTTCGACAAGATCAACGTTGCAAGTTGCAGGTAAGTAGATTCACGGGCATTTTTCCTATTACAACGACGTTTGGCACGTGTTCATGTGTGTGCTTAGATAAAAGCCCCTAGAGTAGTACTCCTCTACTTTACCGTGCAGACATCTTACTGTACCTACTGCCGACATTTTCGAAAATCGAACGACAGCCATTGGTCGTAAGGCCCATTTACCTGTCGTGTCAACTTCCTGGCCGCATATCATTGGTATGAAACACATTAAGTAGGCCGTCCCCCTCTCTCTCTCTCTCTCTCTCTCTCTCTCTCTCTCTCTCTCTCTCTCTCCTCTCTCTCTCTCTCTCAATGATCCTCACCAAAAAATTGCAAATGACTGAAATTATAGTTTTGACTAACAAGGTAATATATTATAGATATTTTGGCTCACATTTAGATCTCTTGACAAACTAAGGGCATATTGTTTGAGGTTCATGGCAGAAATCTAGTATTGACAGTATTTTCAGAATTTTAAATTAGAAAAACTATTCGACCCGTCATGTGACATTTTGGAGTGACAATAATCGTATTATATAATATAATATTGAGTGGAAAAAGAAGATTAAAGAAAAAAATGTGTTAGCATGAAATATATTATTTATTATTATATTTTCTTAAAATGAACATTTAAAATAATTACGAGTTTCTCCGACATTTATGTCTAGAACTTAATATATAACTCAAGAAAACAATAGACTAGCAACGGGTAACCAACTCGGAAATTATGACCAAATGGAGTATTTTTATTAGATTCAGGTAGCTATCATCTATTTAACTAAATATCTTCCAAAAAAACAATGCTCACCCAAATTTGTTTCTTATAAAAGGGTATCAGGAGATTTTCTTGCTACACAATTGAATTAAGAAGAAAAATCTTGGGGTACGGAAAGAAAATGGAGACCAAATATCAGCAAAAATCTTTCACCTGTTGAGTTTAATTAAAATGAAAATGAAAATGAAAATGAAATTGAGACGGGAAATTGTATGTGTAGCATATGTCATGCAGTTATAGGACGGTTAGATATGCCATTAATATAGCAAGCCATTGCGTTTGAACCGAAGGCCATGGAAATAGTCTACCACACTCTACCATGTCTGGTGTTTACGTTTTCCTCCGGTTTTGAATGAATCTAAAGTCTAAACCCAATAAACAAACAAACAAATAACAACAACAAGAAGAAGAATATGTAAGAGTATGATAGAATATACCTCATGCTGTTGAGCAGAGAGATAGTCTTGGCCTCTGTTACAATCTGACATCTTCGCTCTCCTGCAAAAGATCGATCACAATTCACCTCAATCAATCATGGGATTGAAAGAAGCTAACACAGATTGAAACAATGAAAATGAAAAACAGAGAGGGAGAGAGGGGCGGCTAACAAGAACAATGCAGCAAAGACCAGAAATGAGAATGGGAGCAGGAGTGAGAGTACCTCATTACATGTATATATATATATATATATATAAATATATATATAAGGGGATTCACCACAAGTGTATCATAAATCCAGAAAAGGGAAAGAAATCAAGAAAAAAGAAAAGGAGGCTAATAAAGAAAGATAGAAAGGATCTTAGCATTACCTGGTGGAAGAGCAAAGTGAGAGATGCAACAAAGAGGTGAAAGAAAGGATCCAAAGGTAAAAAACAGATGGATGAAGAAGAAGAATTGAGGTTGAGTGAGGGGGTGAATAAGAATGTATCTGTATTTTGGTTTTGGTCATGTGGGAGATATTTACATATGAACGAGATTGATTGAGAAAGAGAGAGGCCAAAGCCTCCCACGGGATAAAGAACTTGGTAAGCAGTAGAGAAAAGTTGGAGCTATATTTCCCTACAAAATAAACCCTATTGTATAGTGTAGTTGAGGATATGAATCATAGGAAGAGGTTAAGGATGGTGAACAATTTCTAATGTAGTGATTAAGCGTAATTTTATTTTTTAAAGAAGAATAATAGTAATAATTAATATATGGACTATTGGGGCTTTGTATTGTTGGCATATCACAGTCGGTTGGTCCATGCCAAACACACACCAGGGAATTATCGTAACTCACCGACAGTCCGTTCTTCTCTTCTATCAGATTCTCTGTTCATTTATTTCATGTTGAACAATTATTGTGTGATTCCAATTATGTTCTACAGATTGAATATGTTCTGCGTGTATTACAAAATTATACAATCTTTTTCTCGGAATGACAAAGATTAATAGATACATATGCATGTACCTTAGTAGTTTGTAATGTCGATCAGAAAACAGTACTGGAGATGCATATTTCCACTATATCAACTTTATTTATTAGTCCACTTAATGTGATAATACACATTCTAAATAAAAAGGTACTTGACAATTTAGGGGCAAAAGGCATATAGACAGGTCGGGAAAATGATTACAAAAAAGGTGCCGACCAATTGGTCGCAAGACAAAGCGCTTATACTGATACAAGATGATTTGTATAGTACGGTAAGTAACTATTTCCAGAACACCATAAATTAGATTACTTAAAACAAGAACATAAACAATTTTCAATCAGTAGTCTAGTCAGTATGATACAATGAAAAACGTATACTGCCCTGAAACTGGAAAAGTATTCTGAATAATTCAATACTTCTTTTATTTCAAACCTTGCTCAACACGATAATCTTGTGTCATCTTTCCTTCACCATAGTGGCAGACTTTTTCACCTTGATATGGGAAAGGGAAGACTACTGCTAAGAACTAATCATTACTATCACATAATTATGAGTGTGGCTATCAAATTCCTTTCTTTTGTTCTGATAGTTCCTAATTATGATCTAATAGCTCCTAAATTTTGGCTTCAATGGAGATGTGATGCTCCAGATCTCCAATCTGAAGCTTATGTTCACCGATGGGAATTCTTCGAATCCCAAACTGGTCTACAACGCTGAGGTGCTTGCAGACATGGACATCAACCTTGACCCGTTCTTGAGACCCGGCTATAATATGGACCTTGTGAAAGCCGACCAATTGCTTGTTCGCGGCCCATTTTCCAGAAGGTGGGCTCGAGAAAACTAGAAGAGTATGAGTTCCATCCCTAGCTCCGGTGTTTTTAACATCAACATGAAGAGCAAGTGAGAGAGGATTGCAATCTGTGTGGCTGACTCTCACAGCGCTGCTTAGCAGGGTGGAGTTTGTGGTGGCACTTAGACTTGCGAGGGGCACCAAAACCGCCGTGGGGACTTGAGCTAGTGAATGGTGAAAGGTGGTGTAGCTTAAGCCGAGACCGAAGGGAAATACCACCGGACCTTTGTAGAACCGGTAAGTCCTACCAGGGTAGCCTCTTCCAGCTCGCATGGCCATGTTTGTCATTGGCACTTTGGATACGTAATCTTGGGGGTACCATGTCATTGGTAGCTTGCCACCTACACAAGCAAAACATTAGTTGCCTGCTTGTTACATTTAGTCTAAAAAAAGTGTCCAATAAATACACGGGTGAGGAAAGACGTTGTACTTGGATTGGTAGTACCAAACAGAACATCAGCAATTGCGGTTCCTCCTGCTTGACCAGGATATCCAACCCAAACTATGGCTCCAATTTTTGGGTCGTTCTTTGCGAAGGACACATCAATTGGGCCGCCCGACATCAAGACCAATACAGTTGGGCCTCTAGACGCTCGAGCCACTCTCGACACGAGCTCTTGTTGGTGTCCTGGCAGGAACAAGTTGGTCCTATCCTGGAATTCTGCTTCGATAGATTGGTCGAGGCCCATGACTAAGACGGTCGCATCTGCCTGACGGGCTGCAGCCTCAGCTGCTCCAAACAGTTGGTTTCCGGTGCAAGCAACATTAGTGCACCCTTGTTGATGGATAGTCTTTGTGTATCTCCCAATTCCTTGCAGGGGAGTTGTGTAGCCACATGCAACACCTACACACAATCAAAACAATATAAGTATGGTATAAAACTGAAAGTCATTACCAATAGGCCATAATTTTTACTAGTCTTACCGGCATAATTTCCTATCATCGTGACGGTTACATCTGAATTAGGCCCAATTACAGCTACGGTACGATGACGCACTGTAGAGAGAGGCAACGCATGCCCATTGTTCTGAAGCAAGACAATTCCTTGTCTAGCAGCTTCTAGTGCCAACTCTTGGTGTGCCGGGGTGCAAACATCTCTTGGGCCTAAATTTCCGTATTGTTGGGCTGAAGGTTCTCCGTCGAACATCCCGAGTCTCATTTGGACCATAAGAGTGTTTGCTAGTGCATAGTTCACATCAATTTCTTGTAGTAGGCCGGCCTTTATGGCACCCTCTGTATGGATTGCAAGGAAAGGCCCACAGTCCAGATCCAAACCCGCTTTAATCGCGTCAGCCGCTGCTTCTTCCGGTGTCCTAGTGTAATGCTGGTCATCATATAAGACTCCCACCGAGTCACAGTCTGAGACTATGTACCTGAATTTGGATCCATAGCCAAAACGTTAGGGAAAATTTTCATAGATACAGAGACTAGCAATAGGAAGATGAAATGAAATGAATCACCCACCCATTGAGTTTCCATTGGCCACGGATTGTGTTCTTCAGGAGATCCGGGTCAGCACAAGTAGGCTTTCCATTGACTTGGTTGTATGAACACATGACACTAGCAACCCTCCCTTCTAATACACAGCCTTGAAAAGGCACGTCATATGTGTCTGCTAAGTCCTGCTTGCTAACCTGCATAAACAAAAAATCTCCGGATGTTATGTTGTGAAAATGTCAATTTACTCGACAAAGTAAGTGAAATCTAAGTCATTTTACCCTGGCATTAAAATGGAAGCGATCGACGCCTTTCCAATTGTCGAGATCATAGGCGGTGTAATGTTTGCAACAGGCAGCAACCTTAAGCCGATTTCCGGCTCCATCACCTTGGAGACCCTTGACATAGCTAGCAGCATACTTAGCAGCCAGGACAGGGTCCTCCCCAGGAGTCTCTTGCCCTCTTCCCCATCGCGGGTCACGGAATATGTTCACATTCGGGCTCCAATATGTCAAACCAGCTTGGCCTCCGTTGTACATCGCTCTTGCTTCATCAGACACCACCTGCGATAGTATAACTTTCAGTCAAAAACAATTCACCGTGGATTAAAGTTTGTTCTCATATCTCCTCATTAACTGAACAACCATAACTTAACTGGCTTTCCTCTTTCTTTTTTGATGAAAGAAATATGGTAGCTTTCTTAAAGCATTTTAGGAATGGGTAATTAGAAAGTGTGGTCCATTATTTTCTAGCTGTGATGATAATGGGCATGTAATGTATATATTATAAAGTATGAATGCCTACCAATTAATAATACGATAAGGTGACGGGACCCCAAGATTTTCCTTAACTAAATTATGCACAAAATCACTTGCAACTTGTTGCACCCACCAATAATCATAGACATTTTGGTCAAGTATGGTCATGAAGAAGGATATTATTATTAGTAACTTTTTTGGCGTATTGTTATGACTTAACGTTCATGTTCACTATGTGCTTTGAAAAGGGAAGCCAAGAACCAACAACCTCAGTAAAGACGTCGTTTATTTTGTTGGTTCATCATGCTTTTGTAGACTAAAACGAATCTAGCTGTAATAATCAATTATCTGTTTTAATGCTCTCCTATCCAAATCATGATAACTAACTACTCGAAAGAAAGAAGATTTTTCATGATTACTCAGTACTCATTAGCAAAATAGCAATTTAGGTAGTTCACGCAATTTCCACTGGTTCTACTCCGGTTCTGGATTATTGATAAAAAAGATCGATGAAAGCCTTAGCCATGCAAAGCGCACCTCTCTTCTATCTTCAGCATTGACAATTGGAGACTTTTAAGCTACCCGATTAAAGTTTAATATAAACAGATATGACATTGTTCACATGTGTGCCACATAGAAATCATACCCTAATAAGTCCAAAATGATGGTACACATGTTAAAGTAATATTTCATTTTCTTCCTTCGGTTTTCCAACTTTAATTATTGAATAGGAAACTATGGGCATGGTAATATGTATCTTTGTTATGGTACGTAAAATATATGATTAAACAGTAACATAACCAGAATGTGAATAATATTCCGGCGAATAACTGTGTGTGTAAATAGCAACTTCTAAAACGTTAGAGGACTCGGAATGAAATTTTTGTATCACCTGTCCTATTTGTTGCCATAGTGATTGATTGAAGGAAGCGGCGGTGGTGATGACTTGAGGGAAGCTAGTGGCGCCGGGAAATGCCCCGCCGAACTTGGTTCCGGGGCCCACATTGGAGACGCCATGAAGCGCCTCCGACCACCACTCGTACCCCTGAATGCCAAGCCTCGGCACAGCTATGGCATTGTTCACCAGCAGCCTAATCTTCTCCTGCAGTGTCAATCGTCCGATGAGGTCCTGAACCCTGACGTGGACCGGCACCTTCGTCCTGCAGAACTTGAAGCCTCTCGTCAACGGGTTCCGGGGGTCGCAAGCAAAGGGTGGACGCGCATGTACCAGATGAAACGTGCATAGCAACAATGCTAATACACTTAGAAGAAGAGCAAGAAGGGAAAGCTTACTATTGTAACCAGAAGCCATGCTTGTTTATCTTTCAGGGTTTTGTGCGGAAATGTGAGAGCTTGGATTGTGTTATATATAGTCGAAGGTTGCGTTTAGAGGATGGTTACAATGCTAGAGAGCGAAAGAGAGAGAGAGAGAAAGAGCTTGAGAGTGGTTGAGCATGATGATTGAGTCTCCACGTAGAGTGATGTTAACTTTGAAGCTAACCAAAACAGAAGAACGAGATCGAGGAGAGTGAGAAAAAAGGAGAGCGATAGAGGTAGTGAAAAGGAAAACAGAAAGATAGAGGAGCAAGTGGTGGATGAGTGTGTCAGTGTAACACGCAGTCGGCACTGGGTGGTCACTTTGGCTAAGAGAGAGCTCCATATAGCTTGTAAAATAAATAAACTATATTGGCCATGCCATAACCATAGTATCAAAATGGCATCAAGGATTAAAAAGGATGTTCATCACGGACTAGAGAATCTATCCCTCTCTTTTTTTTACTTCGTTTAGGTACTTATACAATAAGGGTATGTGTGCTCTACTTGTCTGTGAGTTTAGCAGATGGGGGAAGAAAGCTGGTTTTGGTAACAGAAGAAAAGAAATGAAAAAACTACGTTCAGGGTTATTCGAGATTTCAGTTAGATAAGAGTCTCAGAGCTGAAATGTAAGTCCCGAGATGTTTTTGCCAAATGAAAGGAGATTTAGCTAGCTTACTGCTTACATAAGTTGGTTTGTGAAAGCTTATAGTACGTTTTTGTCGTAAGTATTGGATACAGATCAGTTTAGCTGTAATTAGGTTAATAGGTTATAAATTGATAATGATAGTTTTACAGAAGGAGCAGGTTTCTTTATGCTCGTGACTTTTGGTATAGTACAGAGTACATGATCTCTATAGACGAATGAGAGTCAATCCCGTGAAACGAATTTCTCCAGAGCAATTGTCTTCTTCCGTAGGGTTACTTTGTGCTTGTGAGTTGCATGGCTTCTGGTTTAAGCATATGCTTCTTCTTGGTTAGGAAATGGATTACGTTTCATTATATGTGCATTATCAGTAGTGACTGATGTGCTCGGAGAATGAGTGTATATTTGTTTGACAGTACCAAGTGGTACAGCTGCCTTATATAAGAGGTGCTAAGAAGCTTGTCCTATGTTTGGTGTGGGGAGGGGCTTAAATTAATGGCACAAGCTAGGACCGCTTTTCCTTTTCTACCCCCTTAAGAGGTGTTATCCTGAGTACTCATTTTTGGTTCCCTTAGTTAAGACCTCTCCTCCTCCTTTCTCTTTTGTGATTCACTCTATCTCAACAGAGACTCATCTCATCTCCTCTAATCATCTTCCTCCTCATCAAATCCCCCTTTCTTTTCTCATATGATAAGATGAGGATAGTTTGTGCAAAATTTCTCCCTACTTTATTCAGGAAACGAAAGTTGCTTGGGGAAGAGGGGACTGGCCTAATCTAATTACATGGTGGAGACATAGTATTGAGTGCACTATAAGATTACCAATTCTTCTAAGATGATATAGAGCGGTTGTCTTATGTGAAAATTGGCAATATTTTTCTTGCGGCCATTAATGAAAATTTCATTGTTTATATATTCTTTGCGGTACCGAAAGTTGGGAAGAGCTAGCTTTTTTTGTTCCCAACCATTCTAAGTATTGCATATGTATATTTGTAATACTTGCACATATATACTGTATCTCTCAAGACATGAGAATATTGGATATACATCCAAACAAATGATGGGGCCTAGCTTGGACATACTCCATGGTATAGGACTTAATTGGCATATCACATGCATACTAGAATCATTTAATAAATAATTGCGATCTAATTGTTCTCTTTGATCTCTAATTTGTTCTTGTTTAGCACCAACTGGATAACATTTTAGGATAATGTTGAATATGACAGATGTAAGCTATATGGTATATGCAATAAAGAAAGCCAAGGAAGAAGCAAACAATCGGCTCTGCTGGTTGGGTATATGCACCATTCTATTGCATCATAATGTATTCGCCATTAATAAGACAAATTCCCACCTCATTCTGAAGGAAGAAGAAGAAGAAGAAGAATTGATTTTGATCAAATGAAGAAGAACAAGAATTATAAAGGGAACAATTAAACAGCATCTTGTACACATGTGAGTACTTCATAATTTACAGATAAACCGAGTGTACGTATATAATCTGAGGGGCCTTATTATTTCAACAGAACCCACCGGTAGTTATGATCTTTGATGTGGCCATGCCTCAAGTTGGGAAGAGCTAGCTTTTTTAGTTTTACACAATTCACGTACTAGTTTATACGCAAGAACTTCTTTTCGATCTGCTTAAGAATATGAAACTGAGTTCATCTATCAACTGTTTCAATCGGGATAAGATCAATTGATCGATCGACTGAAGTTACAGAATTCTAAACCAACTTGTTATGCTTGTTTTCTTTATTGTTCTACTTGTTCTCAAGGACAACGTATTCTTCAGTTGGATTAAAGAGAAAGATCTCCAACATTATTTCGACAGGAAACAAAGGAAAAAAAATCTGCAAGGTTTGGCTATTCGATTATAACATATTATTGTCATTGTCAATCAACCTCAGGCTGTCTTATAATGAATTTGCAGCTGCAACACTCGTTTCTTCTCTATCTTATTCGATGGATTGTATGATTGATTGGTTGGCCTCTTTGTCATTTTGAGCAGACAGATTATGATACAATTAATCAGAACCTGAGAAAAAAAAGATCAACAACTGTTGATGTGGCCAAAACATGGCCTAAACAACTCCTAACTGGATCATGATCATGATATGGTCCACGCAACCCTACCTCCAGGGCCTTCCTCAGCTTTAGATTATTGACTCTCTAAGCAAGAAACGAGTGACCTGTTTCAAGATGTCAGTGAAATTCGAACTCATGACTTTCTCCGTGTTTACTGTTTAGTGTTTAGCTCACCGATAGAGACCCTCTTTATGAATAAAATATCAAAGAAAGAAGAAAAACCAGTCACCAGTCATCTATGCATGGATGAGGCGATCCTTTCTGGATGGATGAGGAGAAGTGATTCTGATGGATCTTAGAACATGCATGCAGTATCAGCATGGGGCTGGAAATTGAATTGTGATTGACCTTAACAGTCTTATCCTTAATAACCAATCAATCAGCTAGTGTAGAAGAGATAGCTTTGCCAGGTAGCTAGCTAGCCATCTTTGCTTATCCTCTTAGTAGTTGCCCGCAAGTTTGGAGTTCTTTGTATTGGTTGACTTATATATCAATTCTGTTAGAAATTAAAGGCATTAATATCTGCACAAGTGTACTGTTAAAAACTGTTATGTCTGCGCCGCAGACTCATCATCCCCAGCAGCCTCTTATCTTTGCTACAGTTGAACTTGAACGTAAAGTGAGTCCATTCATCAACCCTAAAACTGTTGGGAATGTCAATTTGAATCGTCTCCTTTTAATTAGGCATCGTTTGCACCTGAGCTTTGATATGCGGTACTGTAATAATCCCATTCATCAACCCTAAAACTGTTGGGAATGTGAAATTGAATCGTCTCCTTTTAATTAGGCATCGTTTGCACCTGAGCTTTGATATGCGGTACTGTAATAATCTGTGCAGGCACAAGATGGAGCAACAGAGTTAGTTATTGACATCATAGTCTTTCCCTGCAAGCCACCACAAGCTATTTCTATTTCCGTCCCCCTTGAATCGTTTTCACTTTTCCCACTGAATACATATAGTCAAGATTCAAGAATAAGGAACTCGTTCGACACAAAGGAATGAGGAATTGCTAACTTAATTTACATACTGCAGTGAACATGATAACATTGGGCTTCGTTGCACACTACCATCTATCTGAATAGTTGCAGAACTATTCAATATAATCTGCATGCATTTCAAGTCTCATGATCCATCATGAAGATACTCATTTCATGTAATCCAAGTGACCCAATATTGACATTGAATTGAGACGACTAATGTATGCTGCAGGATCTTATTTGCTTTTCTACAAATGACAAACATAAACATAATACAGTTTATAACTTGCTCAACTTCATGACAGGTTCCAACTCTTTGGCCTTTGCCCTCAGCAAATGCTTTTGTATCTTCCCAGTAGCTGTCTTTGGTAATGGTCCAAACACCACAGATCTGGGAACCCAATAAGCCGGCATCTTTTCCCGACAGAACTTCATTATATCTTCTGCCACACGCTGTTCATCGGACTTATTCACGCCCGTCTTCAATGTCACGAAAGCACAAGGAGACTCTCCCCACTTCTCATCTGGCCTTGCAACCACTGATACCTCCAATATGGCTGGGTGCTGATAAAGAGTATTCTCTACCTCCACACTACTGATATTCTCACCTCCAGATATGATAATGTCCTTTGATCTGTCTTTAATTTCTATGTAAGAATCTGGATGTTTCACGGCAAGATCACCAGAATGAAACCATCCATTAGCAAAAGTTTCCTCATTTGCTTTCGGATTTTTTAAGTAGCCCTTCATAACAAGATTTCCCCGCATCATTATCTCTCCTACGGTTTTTCCATCTGCAGGAACCGGTTCCATAGTGCGAGGGTTCAGAACATCGGCTCTCTCCATACCAATGTAACGAACACCTTGACGTGCATTTATTCGGGCTTGGTTTTCAGGGGGCAGGGAGTCCCACTCAGGCTTCCATGCACATACTGTGGAGGGGCCATACGTTTCGGACAGACCATAAGTGTGGGTGACTTTAAACCCCCTTTGGGACATTGCAAACAGAACAGAAGGTGGAGGCGCAGCACCAGCTGTCATTACTTGCACAATATGAGGGAGAGGAAGAATAGTCTCTTCTTGTGGAGCATTGACAATGGTGTTGAGCACCACAGGCGCAGCACAAAAGTGAGTCACGGCATACTTGTGAATCGCTGAATAAACTGCCTTGGCTGAAACCTACAGAAAATGGCAAAAGGTAAGTTTGTGGCAACATCTAAGGCATATAAACCCAGCTTTGCTGCAGATATATACCAGAGCATATAAAATAAAAGATGAAGCTCAGTTCTCAAGCTTAAGATGTGTGCAACCAAGCACATCTAACACTGAACAGTAAAGATTAATGCCACATGTAGTAGCTTTGACATTACTTTAACTAAATATCATTTTGACAATGCCAAAGCTCCACTAGCTACAAGCACGAAAGAGTGTCTATATATAGGTGTTTAGTAATTAATAAAGGGTTCCTACCACATAGAACAATAGGGCTGCCGCTGCAACAAGTTTCATTCATTCTGTCAATAAGGAATGTACGATCATATGCATACAATAATGAGCCCTTAATATTTTAAATATGCATTAGTGACTCCATAAATTATAAGCTCAAAAACTATATCACTTATGATGGAAGATCAGTAACACATCTTTATACAGAACTTAACATAGATAATTTGCAATTACCAAACATCAGTAGTTTACCTGTCTAAGGCATATGTTTGTCCCACAAAGAGCTGCAAGTACCCAAGTGTAACACCAACCATTGCAATGGAACATGGGTAAAGTCCACAGATATACAGCTCCTTCATTCATCCCCCAGACAAGACCACCACTTAACGACATCAAATAAGCCCCGCGGTGGTGCAAAACCACCCCCTTAGGGCTCGCTGTTGTTCCAGATGTATAACCCAAAGCAATACTTTGCCACTCATCCTTTGGTGGTTGCCAAGCATACTCAGGGTCACCAGTTTCCAAGAATTTCTCATATTCAATGGCACCTCTTCCCAGAGCATATTTGAGTCCCTTAGGATCCAAGCTTTCATCACCCATGACAACTAAGAGTGGGGGCTTGTATTGGCCTTTGCTTTTCTCTGCCCAAATCTTCAAAGCCTCCTCAACTAAGGGGAAAAATTCTTGATCCGCCATGACAACTACAGATGATGAATGACCAAGCAAGAAAGCAATTGTTGATGCATTTAGACGGACATTGACAGTGTTTAACACAGCTCCTGCCATGGGAACTCCAAAATGAGCTTCATATAGGGCTGGAACATTTGGTGCAATTATTGATACCTGTTTTCAAAGTCAAAGAAGTCACTTATCAGGGAACAAGCTCGTCATGACAATATCAGAGAGTTAGATGCAAGACTAGAAGGATATTGGATATGCGATAGCCCAATAAACATTTTAATTGATATGCAGTTGGAACTGTAAAACTAGGTGCAAATTATGGTTTAAGAGGTTACTACAGACTTCCAAGCAACAATAATCCAACAATTTCAGGACAAAGGGAAACAAAAAAGATACAGTCTTTTCCAAGTCAGCGCACGCAATATAAATCCATAAGCATAAATGATTTGTTGAGAGCTTATAGACATTTATGTGAGAACTTCAAGAAGTTATCATAACTTCAGAAGTAGCTAACATAGAAATGGCTGCTTCTCAAGGGACTCAGATACCTATATATAGGTCATGAGAATATAGAAAATGTCACTTAATTACACCAGAAGAAAACGACATTGAAAGCAATGTAGTTCATACCATGTTTCTTGGAAATCATCTAGAATAAAAATTGTTGATTCTTAAGGATCAAATTGAAGTTTAATACTGACTTTATCCGTTTATTATACCTAAATTGGTTGAACAAGAATGGATGGGAGTTGTTTCCTTCGTTGTTTATGGTATGGAAAAAATACAAACAATTTCTAGGAAATTATACACTCTAGTTACTCTAATATAAAACAATCATAATGAATTGCAACAGTGTCAGAACCCAGATGTCTCTGTTAATTTCTTATCATCATTAGCATTTAGGTTGTAAAATCCAGAACAAGGTTAAATTAACCAATCTTCTAAATACATGAGAAAATTCATCCACGGTATGCAAATAAAAGCAAGTCACATACCCCTAACTAGTATACGCAAAATGCAATCTACCCCTACTAAAAGATTTAGCTTTTGAATGCCTATGATTATGATATAGAATCCAAAAACAAAGGAGCTTCATTCTATCAAGAACAGCACATAACTGCATCTGACTACAAAGTGAAGAACATGCATTAGTTCGGTGCCAACATCAAAACGAGACAACCAAAGTGCAAGCAACTGACTGAAGCCAAAACATTACTGTTTTTGATAAAAAAGACAAACAGACTTGAATGCTCCAGGAAATACATAACTCATGGACATAATTCCTATTGTGGGATTTGTGGCATATATCTATTAAGCGCTAGTCCCATGCTGGTTAGGCTAAGTGACTCAATCTAAAAACATTTAGATTCTAGACGGCGATTATATTCAACAAACTCCCACCAAATACAGATAAAAATCCAAACATAAAAACCTTCATTTTTACCATTTTCTCTTTTGGATTCTAAATTTTAGTTTTAAGCATAAATTAAACCAACTATTCATTTCATTTTACAATCTAAAATCCCCACAGTAAAATAAAACTAACCAGAACTCCGGGAGTAAATTCTAACTCCAATCCAGAACACAAAACAGAAAAGTTAAAAACTTTAAACACAGATGTAAACTTGATAAGGCCGATCATATAGGACTCATGATCGGCAGTTCTGTTCTTTATCTTTTTCTTTTTTACCACTTTCTCGAAGAGTCGAAGAAAATCACAATTAAATGAAAGAAACTGAGTTGGGGGTGTGGGGGCTTTACCGTGCAACCCAAGCCGACGGAGTGGTTTTTGAGAGCGGAGGCCATACGGCGGCAGCGTTGGTAAGTCTGGAGCCACGTGTAGTGAAGAGATCCATGTATCACAGATTTCCTGGTGGGGTGTACCACAGCTGCTCTCTCCAGAAACCACAGCGGCGTTAATGCCGTGTAGTTGGCCTCGTTCTTCGGCAGATCATCTATGTCTCGCTCCGCCACCATTTCTGCTCTCTCTCTTTCTCTCTCTAGAATCTCTCTCTGGATTTTTCTTAGGAAGTGACGAAGGAGCTGACAAACATGAGCAGAGTTAGAAGTAGTTCCTGTTTATATTCTAGTTCGACTTCGTCTCTGAGTTGCGAGTCATTTTGGCACGTGTGGGTTTTACAACGTAATCATTTATTTATTTGAGGAAATTATTTTATATTTTCCCATTTAGAAATTTCCATGTAAGGATATACTTCCATATTGTTATTTGTTATTTCATTCACACCAAGAACTAAAGATAAAGAAGTACTACTACTGCCCCAGATTTTTGGATAGACTGAAACCCAGATGACCTTTCGTTCTGCGCGCTGTGACTCCTATGAGCATTATCCCTTTTCTTTTTTGGTTGGTCTATACTATTTGAGGATTCCTGTATGAAACCCAGAAACTCATTGTCACAATTTGATAATAAATTACAGATTATGTTTGTAGTTTTATTACTTTTATACGGATTTAATTGGTGCCATCTATGAAGACATCATATTCCATAGATATGTATTAACAACATCAGGAAGCCTCAGTTGAACACATGAATGCATTGGCACTTGAAGAGTAGAAAGTTTGGATTATATATGTACGTATTCGAAGAGACATGCGTCAAGTGCACTCATATGCGAGGATGATCATAGAAAATTAAAAATGGAAGGACATTCTAATCGAAAGGCCATGTTATATATCAAAGGGGGTCAATGGCAGGTCCGATTAGTTTATTATTACAAAGTTACAAACTTTTTCTTATTATAGTAAGAGGGTATTCAGGGTAATTAGGATAGCCGAATCAACTGAGCCGACGGACTTGAAAGCTCGTTTGAATCCATTAGGAAACTAATTGTCAATTATATATAGAGCACAAAACAATCTATCCATATCATCCAGCATTATATTAATCCTCCTCGCCTGAACGATTAATAGGACCCTTTCTGTAATTGGCAGATATGCTTTCTCTGATTTTGACGCAATCTCTGCAGCCAACTCTTTCAGAACTTCACCAGGGAGTTTTCATGGCAGGCTTTCAAGAAAGTACCGCTGCCTAATAAAAAAACTAAGCAGAATCATTCAACTATATATGGATGAACAAAATGCACAAATGATACACAGGATCATCAGGTGTTTCATTCAATTTTTAACTTCATTATACAAATCCACACATGCTGCAGTTATTTGAAGCTCCTTGTTCAATTCTTATTCTAAGGCACACATGCATTGACAAAAAAAAACAGGCACCTTCACTCTTGAAACCCTAGAAGCAAGCAATTACACTTTTAATTGCATGTTCAGGACTTAAAAATGATCTTATATATCTCAAGAACTCAACAAGGCTCATAAGATTCATCAATTGTTGTGCGTAGATACAACAATATATATGCATAGTTTATACAAGTTCAAATTGAAGGGTTGCAATGTGAAGGCCAGAAATCCCACAAATATACCTAGTTATATATAACAAACAACGGCAGCTCACAGCACTGTGACTTTTGTTCCCTAATTTGTTGCTGTTGAATAATGCATAATTCTCAATAAAACACATGCCTTCCTTATAATGGATATGCATTTGTCACGGAACAGTTCGACAAATGAGATTTAAGAAGACGAAGAAGTAGAGGAACGCTCGAAAGCTTCTTGCTCAGCGCAGCTGAGCACGTCATGTGGACCTGCCTCTTCGCGGCCAACACCAATAAGATCAAGGTAATACAGGTAATGCGAGACAATGTTGTTCATGGAGTCAACATCACCTTGACCACAAGCTTGCTCCCCATAGAGAACATTCATTGTTGTGCCAAATCCAGGAACCCTTTTGGCCAATGTGTCGTTCTTGGTAGGTTTCCACTTCCCAACAAATACATCATGGGCCGAAGGCACGTTCTTCTTCACTGGAGTCATCCACCTCCAAATTGCAGCCTGAAAGGCCAGAGTAGCATTCTGTTCTATGTACTCTGGATGATTCAACAAGTCCACCTTCAGGGCTTCTCCTGTTTCTCCATAGTTGTAGTTCCTAAAATCAAAGATGTTGAGCGTTATCTGGTTTCCAAATGGAAATGCCATGCATTTTTCAATTCTCTATTAATTGTTGTATCTTTAATCACTACCAAAAGAAAAATCTCCAACAAATGGTGAGGTATAAAATGAAGCAACAAACTTGTGAGAATTAAAAAAGGAAGGGGAAGGTGCATTATTTTGTATATATACCAGTAGAGTGGCAAGGCACCACGGCCGTGGTATGAAGCTCCAGGAGCACAAGGATAAGTGTATTTGAAATAGTCATCACAGTATAATTGGTTAGGACTCATCTCCTTGTTGTAGCAAAGACCCCAAGCCAATGGTCCTCCTGTAGCTACCCCATATCCACCTGAAATCAAAACAAACGATCATCGACGTTTATTTCGTACATAACACGTGCATTAATACCTACTCAGAATCAAACTAGGTTGTCTACTTGTCTATAATGTGGTAAACTGTGACATGAGCCAAACAGATCTACGTACGTACTTTAAACCAAAATCCAATTGATGCCTCAGAGAAAATAAAGTTCTAAACTTCCAACCTAATCAACCTACAACAACAAGGATCAACTTGTCGCTCACATCAAGTTTTGCTACCAATAGTTAGCTGAAATCAAAATAACAGCAACATAAACAACAAATATAATTTACACTAGCTAACTTTTATCTAGAGGTTCGATTGATCGATTTAATCAAGTTCAAACTATGCTATGAAATCTCATTTGTTTAATTACCTCATCTACATTATAGATAGGTTGGTACTCTAACATTAACAAAAATTCTTCCATTACTTAAATAAAAACTACTTCAAACACAAAGTAAAATACATCAAACCAAATAACCAAAAGGTTCAAACTTTTGACTTACATGAAGTTTTGCTGCCAACATGGCCAAAAAAAGCTGCAACTTCTTTCATCCCCTGGAGCTTGCCTCCAGTGGTACCAAAGCCATGAGGCTGGTACTCAGCCGCAGCAGTAATGAAAGAATGATAGTCCCAGAAATCCACTGCATGCGCCACAGGCGAGTTGCGCTTGGCGAAAAGGTTCTCAAATTGGTAAGACTGAAAATAGTCCGAAATGGTCTGGTTACAACAATAAGCGGACCATCCCTTACACTCCCAACCCTTGCTACACAGCTTCTTGCCCTTTACTATCTTCACCAATGGCTTGACAGACGATGATAGTGACTCGTCTTCACCGTTTACATTTTGCACTACGAGGATGATTGAGAAAAGCACAAGAATCCACTTGGCCTGCATTTTTAGTGAGGATGGAAATTACAGAGAGGCCGGGATGAGTTTGTGTTGTGGGATGAAGAGGAGATGGAAGGGGATTTAAATTCATGTTTTGGGAGAGTGAAAGGGAAAGAAAATGAATGTGTAACAAATGAAGGTGGGGGGAGACTGTCACAGAAACACACTACCTGCTGCTTCTTGCTTCTAATTTATTCCTTCTTTAAGTGCAAGGTAAGCAAAACTTGAGTACTAGTACGTGGTGAATGAATCGCTTGGTACGTTGGTCGACATGGGCTTTTGCCTTTCTCATTTTGATAGGGCTTTTGCTATACTTAATTTGAGTGTAGTTCGTTGATCATCGTCAGATTAAGCCTTAAGGCCATCTCCCGTGGATACGCCATTTTTGCCATTTCATCCCAACAGCCATAATTTGACACATAGAAAGCCCTCCATCCCATTACTCAATTACAGGTGGATTTGGCACACTACTCGGCTCTGTCAAAATTGACATAGTGCAAAAGCTATGCCAATTCTTTTTTTATTCATTCTTTCTCATTCTCAATTTCTCTTTCGCTCTCTCCTCTCTATCACTCTCTCCTCTCTATTTCTCTTTATTGTTGCTCTCATCTCCAAACAAAAACCCCCTCCCCTCCACTAGAGTAAACCTTCCGGCAACCGATCAGAGAATCTAGGTTTTACTTACTACTACTCTTCCTCTTCATAATTTGTGTCGTAGAAGATTTTCCATAGAAAAGTGATTATGTTTATATCAAAAGCAATCATGGTTTCTGGGTTTATTGCTATTTGGCTTAGGAGAACTGAAACTTGGGTAATTGATTTTATGTTTTGGTTGTTTTAGATCATGGGTATAACTCAATAACGAATTGCGAGTTCTTTGGAGTTGCGGGTCTGAAGAATTTAGGCGTATTCACCCTCTCTCTGTTTGCATCTTTACTTTGGTTTTAATGCTAAAATGGAAGATTATAATTGATCAGATTCATCATCAAATGCTGCTAATGAGAAATTTTCATAATCTCATATATGTTTACAAACTTGCAAATAGATTATCAGTATACTACCTTTACCGCAGAAGAATTTGAGCATGACTATATTGAGGAAGCATCTCAGACAGAATCCAAAAAACCAAGAGGTGAAGGCTTCAATGTAGAGGAAGATCAACTCCTAATCAGTGCTTGGTTGAACACTGGTTTGGATCCAATACAAGGTAATGAGCAGAAACTACAAACCTTTTGGAGGAAGATACACAATTATTACAATGAGTACAAGACAGGGGATAATAATCGTTCTCAAACAATGCTGACTCAACGATGGGGAAGAACACAAAGGTCAGTGAACAAGTTCTCAGGATGTGTAGCAGCTGTCTATAAAAGAAATGACAGTGGCAAGAATGAACAAGACAAGGTAAACTGTTACAATTTAAATAATTACTTAATGTTTTGCCATTCAAAACGGAACTGATATAAATCTTTCTCACATTTTTTCTTTTCAGATGGCAGATGCAAAAAAACTGTATCAAAAAAAGAAAAGTCAAAGTTCAATATTGATCATGCTTAGAATATGCTGAGGCACCAACCAAAGTGGCTACAAGTGAATCAAGAGATGGACAAGAAGAATGGTAAGAAAAAATCTAAACCTCATCAGCCACCATCTTCAACCATAGGCACTAGTATAGATATTGAGGAAGAAATTACAAATGTTAATCCAATGCCTAGACCACCCGGTAAGAAAATTGAGAAAAGAAAGTTAAAAGAAACAACTGATCAAATGGCCCTAATTCAAAATTTGCAAATGGAGAAAAAAAAATGTAAATTATGAAGGAGAAAGTTGAAATTGATAAAGAGAAATTGCAAGTTAGAAAAAAAAAAGAAGATAAGAAATTTGAAACGAATATGAGAATTATGTCCATGGATACCTCTGTTATGAATCTTGAGCAAAAGGCATATTATTCCAATCTGCAGATGAAGATTTTGCAAGGTGGCATATGATGTTTATTTGTTCTGTAATTTTGCAATTGGTCACTCTTTGGTTGTAATGTTCTATATTTCCTTATAAATTGTTGTTGCAACTTATGAAGCTTTTGGTGAGGTATGAATAGTCTTTTGGACCAATGATTGATGTTCTTCCATGGTTGTTTAAAGGTTGTAATCACTTTGGAGATGGGCTGTTGTGTTGCTCTATTCAGTTTGCCGAGTATGTAATGTATTTGTTAAATTTATTGAAATATGTAATGTATTTATTCTATCTATGTGGTTTGGTTTGAAGATGATTTTTGTTGTTTTTGTTCATCCTATCAGTTTGGTTTCCATTGAAGATGATCAATTTTTCATTCCAATTTGTAGCTCCCTATTGTATTTGGATTTAAAGTTTTTTTAATGTTTGTTTAAGTTTGAAATTTCACATTTCCATTGGAAATGAGATTAGTTAAATTTTCAAAATTCAAATTTGCCATGTCACATGTTAAAATTTGAATTAGACACAAAAATTTAGCATTTCCATTGGAGATGCTCTAATATGTAATATTGTTTGCTTAAGTATTCAACATGTGTACGTGTGACCCAAAAGATACAAGTGAAACATTTTATTTTTGTGAGAATGAAGTTACAAGTGATTGAAGTGAAACATTTAGGTAAAGGATATATAGTTAACATTTTCCAATCATTAGGTCATATTTACGAGCAGTATAACTTGATTTCCCCTCATTTTCTTAATTATTCAATAGTTAAATTAGGCAGGACCTAAACAACTTTAGCAGTCAAATAAATCTATATGAGCTACTGATGTCTGATGGTACGGTAAATTCATAACATCTCTGGTAACATATTGCAGAATAGAGTTGATTTATTCAGACCCAAAATGTGTTATAATAGTGGTGTGTTTCCTCATAATTCTTCATGCATAAACCGAATGCTCAGGGTTCAATTCCATTTTCCAACAACGCACTTTAATTTACAGATTGGGAGAACGGAACTGCTTGACGTATTGCATATATAAACCATAATAGTGTAACAATTCAGACATTTGTGTATAATGCATGAAGATAATCAATTGGACAAAATTTAACAACATATATAAGGCTGCTATATATAGTTCAATTGCAATAGTGCATGTCCAAATTAAGTAATAGAAAAGTTAGGTATGTGGGGATTTCAGCAGAGCAAATTATTCCTAGAAATCTAGCGTGCATCTCTTTCATTAGATGATTAAGATAAGATACTGAACAAATTGATCGATCACCAAATAAGTAAAACTAAAAATTAAGCAAAAATCATTAACTTCTTTACTATAAAATGGATGTAGTTCTGAATATATAACTAAAATTAATGAGTTTAACTTTCAGTAAGAGCTGCATAGAGAAGCACATTCCAAGTATCAGGAACTCCAGATAAGCACCAATGCGTGCAGTCTAAGCCTCTCTTCCCACCAAGGCCATACACAGAGGGATGCCCATCTTTTCTTAGCTGTGAAAGAGTTGTGACATTTAGTAAACTGGCCGGCTTCGACATGCTACGTAGTACTTTCTCCGCTACTTGCTCCGCTTGATGTGCCCTGGGGTATTGGGAACTTGCTTGGAGTGGTTCAGTTTCTGCAGTGCAGTTCATCGCTTGAGAATCAGGGTTTAGCGTCCAGTCTGATGCATTGTCGTGATCGGGGGAGACGCCTTGGAAAAAAACCTTGGTTTTTGCAGGGTCAACGTTCGAGTCCACCCAGGTTGCCCAAGTGTTCAAGGCCTTCTCATATGCCACCAACCTATCCATGTCCTCGTAGGTTTGGTTCCCGACCTGAATTACATCCCACGGCTGCTTCCTCCCGACGTGAAGCCACCAATGCCATGTGTCGAAGATAACTACGTCGGTTACACTCCACAGCTTCTGATTTTCGAGCGAGATGGAGTCAAGTTTGAGGACTCGCCCCGCCTTGGTGCCAATAACGTCCACAATAAGCGGATTCCGGGAGAACAAAAGCCGGACATTGTGCTCCGGAAACGCGAATGTAGAGAGCTCCCCTTGCCTGAACAAAGTATAGTTGGGCCGTGGACTAGTAGATGTGTACACCATGCAAGCTAGTGACTGCCATTGATTCGAACTCAGCGAGTCTCCAACAAACATGATGCTCTTCCCTTTGTACCTCATTATAAGATCAGTGCCGTTGAATGTCGGTAAGTTGCAGTCAGAGGGTTGCCATCTGTACTTGAGATAGTCTTTGTCCGGGCGGCCATTGCCTACACAATCAAAGGCTTCCAATATGAAGGGGCAGCTGGAGGCGTTATAGAGAGGATATGAGTCGTCATAAACCCAGCTCCCATTCGAAACATCGCAAGCGGCGGTCTTACGCAGTTGGTACGCCGAAAGAACAAAAAGCAAGACAAGT
Source organism: Argentina anserina (assembly GCF_933775445.1). Classification (NCBI taxonomy): domain Eukaryota; kingdom Viridiplantae; phylum Streptophyta; class Magnoliopsida; order Rosales; family Rosaceae; genus Argentina; species Argentina anserina. The sequence continues at coordinate 17,283,441 of NC_065875.1, forward strand.
ACTGTATTCATGATAAAATCTAGCTCCAAGCAGGCAGAGTAGAACAATCAATGTCCGGCTTAATCTGTTTCTGAATATATGAATGGTGGTACGTACCTCTTTATATAAGCCATAAATTACTTGATTTCCAAAGATTTAATCAGCACATTATACATCTGATTTCCTGAGTTGGTATTGGGAAAGCTTGAATAAGTACTATATATCCTCTTTTAGTCTTTTATGACATATATATCAATTAGGTTAGGCATAAGGTGTACGTTTACGGAACCATTCGGAAAGCCATGCCACAGCAACTATATGTCTTTAAGTTGGGTACAATGCAAGTTGAAATAGTGGAATTGGTTGTGACCAAAAAAGAGACATTTTAAAGCGACTTTAGCTATGGTGACAATATGTATGAGTTAAGCTTACATAAGTTGCATGAACTGATGAACAGCATGTTTGATGACCTAATTAGCTTGAAAATTCTAAGCATGGTTTGGATAACTTTTAAGATTACATATACAGTACTTAAAATATTAATTTAAACTTTTTGTGCTTATTCATAATTCTTTGTAAGGGGGTTTTACCACATATAACACTGTAAAAGTTACATAGAAATAGCTCGTCCATCCCAAAAGGACCACGAGGGTCATCCGTAGCCGTACGTGGGAAGGAGAAATTTTGGAAAATAACCATAATTTTGTCAATGAACTGATGTCTAACCAACTTTTTTTCATTCATTGAAATCTAACTAAAATATTGTAACCAAAAAAAACCTCTAACCAAAATAAGACTGAAAAGGACTACAATACCCTTAAAAACTAACATAATATATGAACTCATTTCACGTTATACGTACAATCTCAATTGTTCAATTTTGAGGCTATTTGACTGGTTTTCTTCTAATGATTGAATCAAATACATTCAAGTTATCCAAATGCTTTAGTGGTTTTTTCTCACACTATCGTACTTGCTTTCTGTAAATATCATGAAAAGAAATATACTTTTGAGAAAGTAAGATCGTCCAATTATAGAGGGGGGTTCCTTGAATTGAACTACACGAATAATTTCCAGTAAATTTTATAGGTTATTAGACAAGCAAATTCCTTAAACTGAATTACAATTTCAGCAATATTATACTGATACTTGGACAGTATTGATTGTTGTCAAGTAACTATATAATGAAAAAGAAACACAATTAATGAATGATGCATGCAAATATATTCATACAAGTATCCCCAACGAGGGGTTGAACATGAATAACAATTCAAATAGCTAGTTTCATGTCTTGACTGCGCGCCAATCAAATCAACTTCTCACAAAATTAATCAATACCGCCGAAGCAAGCTTTAATTTTACTATAACATGATGACGAGATGAGTATAAATGCAAAGTGAGAATTTAAATTACTTTGATTTGAGAACATTTGAAGAATCTTAAATAAAACTCTAAAAACTTAAAAAAAAATAATGAAAATTAGATTGACATACAACACACGATATATTACTAAGTAGTGTTTCACTTTTGACTATATAAGAACCATGACAACAAGTAGACGTAATCATGGTCAGGCGCAAAATTGTTGTCGTGTAGATGCGAAGAAATACTGGAAAAGAAAAATTTGAAAGAGAAGTCTATATGAAGGGTAATAAAGACTTTTTATTCGTTCATATAGTTATTTTTCAACACTTCTCCAAAATAAGGTTAGAAATCAATTCATTGTGGTCATTTTTCAAAATTTCTTAGGAAAACCTCGGTTGATTCATAACAAACAATACACGCATGCATTTCAAAGAACTAAATATTACTATTATTAACATACATGCACATGTGTTATCAAGTGCATCAAACAAATGAAAGATTGGTCATGGTCTGTCCACTAGTAATTTCTTACAAAAATATTCAGCCAATGTACATATATATATTATTGATAAAATTTACTATTTTGAGCTGGTCAGTTGTATTGTTCATGACTACTTACCCCAAATAATTCCCCAACACAGAGTAATTAGGAGAAATTTCATCTAAAAAAACAGATATCTCGAGCAACAGTTGGATGAGAGATCACATAGTACTTGCAGCAACAACAGCCGCAAAACAATGGAAATATACATAAATAGTCCTTTTGATGCAATTGCCTGCACCAATTGCATAACCAAACTATTTATCTTTATACACAATGCAAAACAACATATATTTCACATGACTCATCGATTCATGCTAACTAAGTAATGTACATGGTGTGTCATCATTCGAACTACAACAGTATGAAAGTGAATAAACCATACATCTTGATCATTGTGTTTGCGGGTTGCATGTTTAAAGCGATCGAAGCCATTATCATGTCATGCACTGAAGGACTGATTGTGGTGGCCGGTGATATATGACCATATGAAACAAATAAAGAAAGAAAGACCTGATCGATGATTTGATCGATGATTATATACATGGGTCCGTAACTGCAGGTGTCAAATGCTAAATGGAATCAATAATCCATCCATGCTTTCCCTGTTCTCTCTGAATTTAAGTCTGAACTCTGAAGTGAGTGACACTGATGAAGTGATGAGAGAATCTGATCGGGGCCTGTGGAAAACGATCACGTTTGGCTTTTCATCACTGCTTGTCGCGTTTTGATCGATCAAGTGCTCAGTGCTCTTCGACGTCCCTGATGAACCCACGCACTGGCCGCTGCTAGTTGTGACACAAGCAGACACCGAGACCTCACTTAACCTAGTACGTAGTACCATCACCATGGATATGATGCATCATGCTACCTTCTACGACGTCGGCCCGTGTGAAAGAAACGACCCCAAGAACTTCCTTACTTTCAATGTTAGAACGACTACCTGATCATCCACTTCTTCATTTTCAAATTTGATAGTCAAAAGAAGATGTACTACGGCGCCATCGGATCGTCGCCAACTTATATTCTACCAACCAAATAAGTCATAAATATTCTTTTACAATCAAACTACCATGTAGCCCTTGATCACACCGGCATAAACGGCAACAAATGCATGCACGTATATGACAAAAATAAGGAAAAGGCTAGGGATCCTATACCACTATCAAGATATGACTCGACTAGAATAATTTATTGAATATCGGTTAGGAAACGTTAGCTCAAATAGCGAGTGAGAAATAGTTTAGTTAGGAGTTAGAAGTTGGAGCTAGTATAATTTAAAATTTTCGTTAACTTTGTAGTTCGAAACTCCTAAACGCTCCCAACTTTGTATGTTAATTCTCAGTAATCCTGTCCTCTCGAACTAATTGTGTTTGAACTTTCAACTAATCGTGTTATTCCTTAGACACATACCCCTCGCAACCTAAAGTCGGTCTTGTGGGACGGTCAACTAATCCGTCACCGTAGGATTGTTATCCTGTGACGCGGTACAGAGTAGCCCGCACTGAATTTACACTGACCATTTGACCAACGAGATCTGTCCTGCTCTGTATCTACTAGTTTTATAAATGGTTAAACTTCGTTAAAAGCGAAAAGTCTCAACCTTTATTGGGTTTGGAAATTTCAAGCGTTTTTCATTGTCAATTTTTTATTGTGTCAGCTCCTACTCCCTTCCCTATTTCTTTTCTATTTCGTGCAATCATAGAGTTGTTGAAGCTCCCACACTGTCTCAGAGCTCTCTCTTCTCTCTTTTCCAGCTCCCGCTTTTTCATCAGGTCAGTTTCTAGTTCCGGAGACCCTTTGATGTTTTCATTTGATTGCGATCGTTTTCAATATGAATTAATCCAAGCCCATATGTAAAGTTTGGATTTTTTGAGATGTTTTTAAAGTTTTCATAGACTGAATTTCTATCTGGGTGTAGGTTTTTATGGGTTTAAGGTTTGAGTAAGAGTTAAAGTTTTGAGCTTTGAGGAGATGGACAGACCGGTTGTGGGTTCGGAGATTCATGGATTTCATACAATGCAAGGTACGGATGGAAGTCTTGTGTTTTTTGTGAAATAAAGATTGGTGCTTTGTTCTCTGTGTGTGTGTGTGTGTGTGTATGTGGAATTTGGTGTTCTACATAGAATGATTGGTTTGATTATTGAAGGCAATGAACTAGAGTAATATATAATTAGTTTTGTTTCAGTGATTTAGTTGTACAAAGATTAAACTTTGAAGTGCATTTAATAAACTCAGGAGTGAAATTCATGCTTAGGAATGTTGGTAGTATGAATGAATGGTGTATCATATTTGTCTGATATATATATAATATAGTTTGGTGATGTCATGTAGATGATTTAATTCGAATTGGTTTTGCTGTGCTGAATTTTCATGTTTTCTTTGCATACCTTTGCTCTTTCTTGCAGCACTACATATGTGTTTGATATCTTCATCAGATTATGTATATGTCAAGGTGTGAGTTCTGTTGCTTATTTTTCTTGTGATCTTGTTTTGTGCACAGATTTGGATGTCGACACTATGATGGAGGAAGCCAGAGGGAGATGGCTCCGCCCAAATGAAATTCATGCGATACTCTATAATTACAAGTATTTCACCATCCATGTCAAGCCAGTGAACTTGCCTCCAAGTAAAGTTTCTGTTACATTTATTGTGCCCTAGATATATTTCATGGGTAATTGTAGTGTTCCGGCTCCCAACCCCAAATTCACCCTGATGTGATTCGACCAACGTCTCATAATATTATTCATTCATCATGGTGAAGCTTACAACTATTTCAGTACTAGCCTTCCTATATCCCTTTGAAAAATGTTAAATCTTTCAACAGCTTATTTCAAATTCTTAATGATTTTACAAGTAGGAGAATTATAAGTATACCATCTGTGTATAACTTGGGATGAAATGCATTTTTTGAGTATTTATGCATTGAGGGCAGGCAGATGTGGTGCTTTCGTTGGTAATAGGCAATCATTTTCATACCTCTTACTTCTTCTAGTTGAAGATATGAGAAAAAAAAAAAATTCCCATGTCTTTTTGGGTGCTCTAAACTTCTGCTGGTGTTAATTTTGACTGTAAATCATGAATAATACTGAGGACATTGTTTGGTTTTTGATGTAACAGATGGCACCATTGTATTGTTTGATCGTAAGATGCTTAGAAACTTCAGGAAAGATGGTCATAACTGGAAAAAGAAAAAAGATGGAAAGACAGTCAAAGAAGCTCATGAACACTTGAAAGTGAGTTTTCCTTTAACATTGACTTTTTCTCCTTTGAGGTGTTATTTATTTATGCTATCAGCTTATCTTTTGTAGTTACCAGCAAGGTTTTTAGTAGTTTATACCAAGCTGATGATTCGCTCCCATGTGGTCTGGAGTTCAGACCCTGTCATGGTACCTAACCTGCTATATACAGGGTCCTTTAGGAGGACCAGTTTTTGATACCGGGTCCGTGAAGCGGGTCTAAGGGTTTTTAGTATAGTAGCTCAGTTATCAACGCAATAATTATTGTTATACATAACTCCTACATATTTTTTGCTTTTTCTTTCCATGGTTCAGGTTGGTAATGAAGAAAGAATTCATGTATACTATGCCCATGGTGAGGATAGCCCAACCTTTGTCCGGAGGTGTTATTGGTTACTTGACAAGTATGTCATAGTTACACTTTACATGGATTCATTTTTTCTGTACCATTTTTTTCATGAAAAGCAAAATTCTCTCTCTTTCTCTCTCTCTCTCTCTCTCTCTCTCTCTCTCTCTGAGAATAACCTGACCAAGAGTTTTGTTATTAATTCTATTGCAGGAGTCTAGAACACATAGTCCTTGTTCATTACCGTGAAACACAGGAGGTAGTTGTTTTAGCTTGTCAACTCTTCTTTACTTTATGTAATGTTTCTGGATGAACAAAGTTTAGAAATTTGATCAGGGCATGAATGATCAAGTGTACTGTATCCTTAGTTATCAGCAATTTTGAGTTTGCACTTGTTTTAAAGCAATTGACTTAATCGTAACAGATGCACTTCATAAACACTACACACTCTTGCTACAATCTATTCCACTAATTCTATTGCAGGTGCTTCTGACAAATTGCTTCGGGAGATGCCTCTATTTAATATATTTCATTCATTTAGTTAATGATAGAAAAGTGAGAATGTGGTATACTTCTTAAGTGGTAGAACCTAGCACTCTCTAAAACAAATTCTTGTGCCATTGTTTTCAGTAATCAGCTAGCTTCTGACCTTATGTTGGTTTGGTTTTTGATACAGGTGCAAGGTTCTCCAGCGACACCAATGAATTCCAATTCAAATTCTAGTTCTGTCTCTGATCCATCTGCACCTTGGCGACTATCAGAAGAACTTGATTCCGGTGCTAAAAGTTCATATTATGGTGGTGAAAATGAAATTCTAGGTGAACATAGATGCATTTTCTGCAAGTTTATTGCATATGTATGTATTTTTAAAATTATTAATCTGGTCCATTTCAGCAAACCTTGTACAAAGCAAGATAGAAGAAATATATTTACCTTTTTCACTCCTCCACTATAACAATTCATTATACTAGCATAGTAAAGACTGATTTTATTATTTTATACTTAAAATGGGATACCGCAAGCTTTTCACCCTTGATTCTTTGATGTTTAACAGAGCCTGGTAGCGGTCTGACTGTTAATAATCATGAACAAAGGCTCCATGATATCAATACACTTGAATGGGATGAGCTTTTGGTTACATATGACTCCAAAGGAGGTAAGTGACTAGAAAACAATTATTGATAAAACCAGAATGAGGAAAGCATTAACGATTGTTCTCTCTTATATATTTCTTTTGGTGGGGGTCTGGAATACCAGACAAAATTTCAGGTTTTGACCAGCAGAACCAACTTGTAGGAAATGGAGCCATAAGCGGTGTAAGTGTTAACATTCAATTTCAGAATGTTTTGTTCTTTCTTATGTCTTCATTTGTGTTGGCATAACTTCTCCCGTGAGTCTTTTACACAAAGAAGAACCTTTTCCTCACAATGAGATACTTGTTGTTACCTGCCATATTTTATGGTATAAATGTTGTATTCTCTGACTTCTCTTGTATAAAATTCAATAAGCTATATATAAACCCATTTTACTGATAGAATGTTTTTCTACTTCGAGTTTGGAGTATTTTATACAGATTTTGATAATATCGTGAATTGTGTTTATATGTGCTTAGGTTTCAGTGGTCTTATGAACTGTGATGTAATAACTTTAATAAACTGCCTTTGTAGCGAACCTGCGGTTTCGCAGCTGAAGAAACTTCTTTTGGCAATTTACTGAATCCAAATGCGAGGACAGGCAACATTCATTGTGATCTTCCTGACAGTAATTATGTTCGGACATTGGAGGGTGTGGTGAATTCAAATGCCCTGAGAAGAGATTCTGTTGTAAAGGGGCCCTGTGATTCCCCGAACATTTCAGGCAATGGATTGCGTAGTCAGGACAGTTTTGGGAGGTGGATAAATCAGATTATGACCGACTCTCCTGGTTCAGTGGATGATCCAGTGCTTGATTCCTCATATTTAGCTGCTCAGAGTTCATTTGATTCTCCACCAATGGAATATGTTCAATCTTCTGTTCCTGTGCAAATATTTATCATAACCGATGTTTCACCTGCGTGGGCTTTCTCAAATGAGAAAACAAAGGTATTACCTCTGTTTCATACCCAATATTGCATAGCGGTCATTGTGGTATTGATTTAAAATTTGTTTTTCCTAAAAAACAATGAGTACGGCCGGCATAGGTTTCATGGCCTTAATGAGTTCTTCTACTCAGATACTTAGTAACCGTTCAGGGCGACAATTACTTCATTGAAGAAGGGAAATTTCATTCTTTCATTCTTTCATTGTAATAGTCATATGTCATTTCAATATTAATGGTTAACAGAAATATTAAACTTAACAGTGTCTCAAGGATAGAGGATTATTTTGATACATCGACAGTGACAGAAGAAATTTTAAACTGCAAAGCAATCTTAAAAAATTATATCATTTCTTAACCTTTGCCCTTTAAGATAGTTAAGAAATCAAACTGTATTCAGTATCTATTCCCTAGCCACTAACTAGAATTTCTTGCAGATTTTGATCACTGGGTTCTTTCATCAAGATTTTTTAGATCTTGCAAAGTCCAATCTACTTTGCATATGTGGCGATGTATGTATTCCTGCCGAATTTGTTCAGGTTGGTGTTTATCGATGTTTTCTACCACCACATGCGCCCGGACTAGTGAACCTTTTTATTAGTCTTGATGGTCATAAACCCATCAGCCAAGTACTAAATTTTGAATATCGGTCTCCTGTTATGAGTAACTCAGTAGTTCCTTCAGAAGAGAACAAATGGGAAGAGTTCCAATTACAGATGCGGCTTGCTAATCTGCTTTTCGCATCATCTAAAAGCTTGAGCATTGTATCTAGTAAAGTATCACCATATACCCTCAAAGAAGCCAAGAAGTTTTCCCATAGAACTTCTCATATATCAAATAGCTGGCGGTATTTGATCAAGACGATTGAAGACAACAATACTCCTTTACCACTGGCAAGGGATAGTTTGTTTGAACTCATTTTGAAGAACAGACTAAAAGATTGGCTGTTGGAGAAAGTTCTTGACAGCTCTAAAACCAAAGAATATGATGGTCACGGTCAAGGAGTAATCCACTTATGTGCTATTCTTGATTATACATGGGCTGTTCGATTGTTCTCATGGTCTGGCTTGTCATTAGACTTTCGTGATAGACGTGGATGGACTGCCCTTCATTGGGCAGCATATCATGGAAGGTATGCTTTTTTCGTTCTTTCTTTTGTTAATCAGGAAATATCATATCTTGGCTTTACACGAACAGTTCTTTTGTTGGCTTTACTGAATTTGTGCAAGTTGGTTGAAATACATCCAATTGAAGTTAGTAATGTGCTAATATCATTATTTTGCATGCATTATGTGATGAGATTTAGAATATTTGTTTTACTTCTGGTAATAAGACAATCCTTTGCACAGGGAAAAAATGGTTGCAGTTATTTTATCTGCAGGGGCAAAGCCAAACTTGGTCACGGACCCCACTTCAGCAAATCCTGGTGGTTGCAATGCTGCTGATCTTGCATCCATGCAGGGTTATGATGGCTTAGCAGCGTATCTTTCAGAAAAGGCTTTGGTACAACAATTTAAGGAAATGAGTGTTGCTGGAAATATTAGCGGCTCCCTTCAAACTGAGACAAATTGTTATGGGAACTCTGAGAGTCTCAGTGAGGAAGACCTGTATCTGAAAGATACTTTAACAGCCTATCGGACAGCTGCTGATGCAGCAGCACGAATACAAGCTGCCTTCAGGGAGAACTCACTAAAATTAAAGACTAAAGCAGTTCAATCTTCCACACCTGAGGATGAAGCACGAAGTATAATTGCAGCATTGAAGATTCAACATGCATTTCGCCACTATGATACACGGAAAAAGTTGGCAGCTGCTGCCCGCATTCAATATAGGTTTCGTACATGGAAGATGCGTCAAGAGTTCCTTAATATGCGCCGTCAAGCTGTCAAAATTCAAGTAAGCTTCCTTCCCTTACTTTCTTGTTGGTATAGTTGCAAGTTAACATAGCTAGTCTGAACCACAAGGTTACATTTTCTTTGTACAGGCTGCTTTTCGAGCCTTCCAAACGCGGAAGCAGTACCACAAAATTCTTTGGGGAGTCGGAGTGCTTGAGAAAGCTGTTTTGCGGTGGCGCTTAAAACGGAAAGGGCTTCGGGGCCTTCAGGTTGATCCCATGCAAGCTATTGTGGATGACAACCAGCAAAGTGATACGGAAGAGGACTTCTACCGAAACAGCCGAAAACAAGCTGAAGAACGCGTTGAGAGATCAGTGGTGCGAGTTCAGGCAATGTTCCGCTCCAAACAAGCACAGCAAGAATATAGTAGGATGAAGTTGGCCCATAATGAAGCAAAGGTGAGTGATCTAGCTGGAACTCTTTTACCTAACCTAAAGATATATTAACCAAACAAATAATTATCTTCTGCAGAATGAATTTGATGATTTTCTCGACCCTGAAAATAGCATGCATGGATAAACTCTGTAACTTTGAAGGCAAACGATAACAGCCGTGGTGGAGTTCTGTACTGTGTCTAGCATGTACATTTTGTAGATGTCTAGGATGGGATTAGCTTGGAGTATTTTGATCCCTTCAGATCGTTTAAAAGTATTTGGCGGATCATAGTTCATTACGCCATTACGGGGTCAGTACTTTAACACTGGATCATGGTTTTTGATGTTCATGTTAACGTTAGTACTATTCTTGTTTTTAATATTACGGAGTCTGTCTGTTGCTTCAACACGCTACACATTACTCTATAGATTAGAGATAGATTGGTCAGGCTAAATATTTCTTAGTTCTGCAAAATAGATGACAATACATGGACACAACTACCTATCTACAACGTTCGGTTTGGATGTGAGGCGATCTGTTAACTATAGATGAGCACCTCTGCTTCTAGGTATGCCATTCCTTTGCCTACTAGAGATACTGAGAAAGCCATTCGAATCCTTCACGATACCCCATCCTGCGGGCAATGCTGCACATGAACACCTCGATGGGGCGGATATAGGGATCGGATATCTTGACCTTCCCCTTACCAGTTGTGAAGTTGGTCAGGCCGAGATAATAACGCAGCGCATCCTCAGAAACGGCACAAGATTTGTCAATCTTGTTCCCCAATATAAGAAACGGTATTCTTGACAGTGACTCGTCGGAGAGAAGGGCGTCAAGCTCCCTTTTCGACTCTGCAAATCTATCCCTGTCACTAGCATCAATTATGAAGACTACAGCACTCAGCTAAACAGAGAAAGATGAACAATTAGTGTCTGTATGAACACATTCACATTAACTGATATAACATGCAACAACTAATACTCGTGAAAATTTACACACCTCGGCATAGTAGTCCTTCCAGACTCTGCGAGCTGACTGGTGCCCGCCCAAATCAAAGGCAGTGAAGCTAACAGCGCCTATTGCAAACTCATCTTTGGTTGGTTGCTGAGTCGGTGCACTTTGCATCAAGGTCTGCAATTGAACAAGCATAACTTCAATACCAAAACAATGCAGAATATAACTAAGAAAAAAAAAATGAAACTATATGGATGAAGATAGAGTGAGGAAGCACATACCCCAAATCTGAGCATGTTGAGCAAAGTGGTCTTTCCGGCATTATCAAGACCTAAGAAACAAATCCTAGCGTCTTTATGCCATAGCCCCAAGGACCGGAGAATTCCGTAAAACCAATCCAGAAGAAACATGTTTTTGGGAGAAGTATGGATCAATAAGCTCGAACCTAATAGAGTATGCGGTTAAGCGATCGAAAGTCTGATACAAATTTAATGAGAGTTTCTGAACACGAGGAGACTTTATACACAAACCAATAGGATATACCTTCAGAAGCAAGAAACCTATAACGAGTTGGATATGTTCAACAATGCTATTTTTTTATATATATAAATATTTTATTTGAAGAAGTTGGTTAGACTCTTTTCTAGCTGAAGCAAATTTATTCATCCTAAAAAGCTGAAGCAAATTTTAGATTGTAATTTCAATCAATGCGGTTATATCTCACTATCTGGACTTTAGCATATACTATCCTCACCAGGTGATGCAAATTTGAGAGACCAGTACTCTTCCTCCTTGTGCTGGGTTTGACATGTAAGAAATCTTTGATAAATTCGAAGCATTTAACAGAGACACTCGATTGATCTCCCACGTCTCCTACTTCTCATTTATATCGCACTTGCTTAAGTCAAACCTATATACTTAACGTAAACGTGTGTTGTACAAGGTTTGCCAGTCTGTGAAATTGAAAGACTCTAGCATTCCGTAATTAAATTTAGGGAGGGAAAACAATGCACAGTTTAGATGAATCAGCTCTGAGATGAACTGTACGTAGATAATAAAGATCAAGGGCAAAATGCAGGACTGCTAACTGAATTTTGCTCAACACAGAATGAAGGACTGCTTTGCGTATTAGCTTTAACACCCGTGATGAGTATGTATTGAGCATTCGGTGATAGATTTTGGTATCACCAGAAGTTCTATGAACAATGAAACCCAGAAGGGTAAATGACAAGAGCTTCACTCTTTATGCCCACCTTTATACCCAACACAAAAGGTGAAGGATACAGCACAAATTACAGCTAACCAATACTATTCAAGTCGACAGCAAAGGGATGTTGAATCTTCAATTCAAGCTTACCACATCTGGAAAATGGATGTCCTGTTAATTAAGGTAGAATTGTCGAACCAGAAAATGGTGCGGTTTCTCAATAGACACTAACGACCAGGAAGGATATCAAGGAATGCAATATACATATCGCTGCATAGGAAAATGAGGCAGAGTATACAATCTAGTACTGCAAATTACATAAGAAAACTAACTTCTCACTAGTTACTACTTTTACTAGTGCAACTTGTGCAACCTGAAGCCAAAAGAAAAGAAAAGGAAAAAGCAACCTAAATTTGAAGAGCATAAAGCCCAATAAGGTAACCTATCCACTTTACATGAGCTTATGCATAGAAAATAGAAAAACATTGAATTACGGAAGAGTGCATCTTGTTGGTAGGAAAACTACCATCTCAATCGCCCCCATCCAGCTGCTTTACCCCATTCACTTGCCTACTTGATGTATTGAGAAACCCACTTGAACCCCTCGCCATAGCCCATCTTGCGGACAATGCTGCACATAAACACCTCCAGCGGGCGGACATTGGAATCTGCCAGATTGACCTTCCCCTTTCCAGTTGTGAAGTTGGTCAGGCCCATATGATAACGCAGCTCATCCTCCGAAGCAGCATAGGGCAAGTCAATCTTGTTCCCCAAGATAAGAAACGGGACAGTGGCCAGTGACTCATCAGACAGAAGAGCGTCGAGCTCCTTCTTCGACTCTGCAAATCTCTCCTTGTCGAAAGCATCAACCAGGTAGACAACAGCATCTACCTACACAATCCGAAAAAATCACAAACATCCATCAGTCCATGCTCATCACATAAGACAACAAACAAATCATATATCTTAACCAAACCCCCTTTGGATGCTCGTTTAGGAATGACTACCAATTTGCATTATAATAATCACATCAACCAAATCCTCGACTGTGACAACGCAGCTTCTAACTACAAATTCAAGCACTAGCAGTCGAAATTAACAAGAATTTCATCATACGTCACACCTAGAATCTTTGTTTCTATACTCCTCTACTCTTTCACAGTCACACAAACACATGATCAGTGAAATCTATAGTTCTCATAACCTAGCAAATCGTCTAAAACAACATAGCGCGCTATTTAAAAGCACGAACTCGAATCGAAAACACTAAATTAGCAAATCACAAGCAACACGAATGAATATTAGACTAGTTTAAAGAGTGATTAAACAACCTTGGCGTAGTAGTCCTTCCAGACTCTGCGAGCGATCTGATGCCCACCCAAATCGAAAGCCTTGAACTTAATCTTGCCTATGCTCAACTCCTCGGAGGTCGGGTACTGAGTCGGTTGGTGCTGAACTAGTCTCTGCAAATGTCAACAATCAAACGCAAAACCCTAAAAAGCTTCAATCCAAGCCCAAAACGAGGCCGTTTAACTCAATTGGAAGACAGAGAAAGAAGCGTACCTCATCTTTGAGCATGTGAAGCAAGGTGGTCTTTCCGGCGTTATCGAGGCCCAAGAACAAGATCTTAGCTTCCTTCTGCCACAGTCCTAGGGATGCCAGCACGCCGTAGAACCAATCCACCAGAAACATTCTTCTTCTTCTTCTTTGATTTTGATCTTGATTTCAATCTCAACTTCAAAAGCGACGGGGAAGAGTCGGGAATTATTTGAAAGATTTTCCGGGGATATATAGGGTGGGAGAGGGAGACTGGTGTGGTAGGTGGAGTGAGGGGTTTGGAGAGGACGTGGAGCCGGTGGAGAGGGACGGGTGACTGGGAATTGCAGGTCGGAAAGGGCGGATCCTAGGTGGAGAGGCTTCAGTGGCTGGTACGCGTCAGTAGCTTTTTTCTATGTTTTGCCAGCCATTGGAATTGGGAAAACTGGTGTCCTGGATTTATACACGTGTCGAGCGAAGGAGACATCGTGCTATGATGACGGCTCGTTTAAACTCGGCAAAATTGGGCGACTTTGTTGGTTCGTGTCCGTCCCAGCTCTTATGCTCTGGACTCGAATCATGCTCATATGCATTTGGATTTATCAATTATTAATCGATCAGATTTCAATATTTTAATTCGAACTCGAACTCGATTGATACAAGTAGTGAAGCCGACGTTGCATGGGTTCGAACTCCAGCTTGTGAAAAACATCAGATTCAGATACCGGAGGACCTATACTTAAGCTGCTACTTGTCTCAGGATTCTAAGTTCGACTCATCGACTATTACCCAAAAATTTTCAATTCTACGTATCAGCTGTGAATTTGAGTTTGGATGGAAGATTGATCACAACAAGTTCAGCATGCCAATAGAAACAGAACAAATCTGTAATGAAAAGGGAAAACTGGGTGCGGCTAAATGAGAAAAGATTGTATTCAAAATCTGAAAGCAATCATTGAAAAGAGAACTTATCAGAAAAATAAGCACACTCCGCTGTGTTCTAGAATAGCAAATATCTGAAATGAACATTGCAAAACGAATCACATACTATGATAGTTGTCAATCCTTCAATTGTGATCAAAACAAAGCAACAAATTCCTCTTCAATTATAATTGTGGTCAGACACTACAATTGGCAGGGAATATACCACACAAGTACTGAACCAAAATGTTATCTTCCTACTTACTCTACCCTCTATTTGATATACTGGGAGACCCATTTGAAGCCATCACCATACCCCATCTTGCGGACGATACTGCACATGAAGACCTCAAGGGGCCGAACACTAGAATCCGCAAGATTCACTTTTCCCTTGCCAGTTGTGAAATTGGTCAGTCCCAGATGGTAGCGCAGCTCATCTTCTGAAGCCGCATAGGGGATGTCAATCTTGTTGCCCAGCACAAGAAATGGAACAGTTGCCAGACTTTCATCTGAAAGGAGTGCATCCAGCTCCTTCTTTGACTCTGCAAACCGATCTTTATCATAAGCATCAACCAAGTAAACTACTGCATCCACCTGTTAACAACAGCAAAACCAGTAAATATGCATAATTTATTTCCTTCCGCATGATGAAACTTGTATACCTAAATTTTACAATAACTAACGTCAACAATATGGACCACTGAGGCATCAGGACAAACAGAACACAAGAACTTAGTGCAACCATATGACTTCATATCAAGATCTTTTTGCTGGAAATGTGCAGAAGTTAGTATGCCATCCCAAAAAGAACTCAGTACAGATTCTAGTAAACATGGGGGCAAATTGGTAATTACCGAGCACTAGTTTCTTATGAATTATATTCTAGTAAGCTTCTGCAGTTTTCTCGATGATCCAGTACTCCAGATCTCTAAGAGTTAGAATGAATTAAATAAAAGCACCAAAAGAAAAACGAAGCAAAACAAAGAAACATGCAAATACCAGATACACCGTGATGTGATCTTTTGCATCATTCTATGTGCACAGGACAATGACTTACTCTTTCCTTGTTTAAGGAAAGACCGGAAGAAACGAAAGAAAGAACAGCAATTTAATGTGCTTTGGAATCCAAATTGAACCAAACTGTTTGTTCTCTTCTGAATGTAATACAACAATTGTCTCAAAAAGATTCTTTCTTATTATGCACCCAGATATCTAACAAGAGAATAAGCCATCAACTGTTGCCCCAAACCTCATTCCCAAATACTTGTGGATTTCTATAGCTAGCACCTTATGTAAAGAGACTGGTATAACAACTACAGGGAAACTGACTATGGTGCTCTCAACAATACATCCACTTAAACCAGTGAAATAGAAGGAAATTTTATCTAGGATAATCACCCTAACATACAACAATATTAAATCCACAGAACACCAACCAAAGTCAAGCTAGAAATGTATGCATATTAGGAACCAAAGGTCAGATGCTCAACTACACATCAACATACCAGAATACCAGAACCTGAGCTCATTCATAAGCACAGACACAAACATAGAGAAAGAAAGTTTGAACAACCAGTTACTAGGTTGGAGTCCATCCAGACTCTATATACTATTGAGGTTCTGTAATTAAAATAAGTGACACGCCAGGGGAAAATGTAAAACTGTGATTCACGACTTAAAGTAAGCTACCAACAAACTACAATTTTGAAGCTTAGAGCAACCAATGTGCTTTTGTGCAGATCATACTTGAGCTGAAAGTTGTAATACATCAACTTTGAGACACCTAGTTTAACAAATCCAAGACTGATCGAAAGTCAAAAGGAAGAAGAATTGGAAAAAAGGCCTTAGCTTAGTAAACCAACATCGCTAAGCAATGAACCCAATCATTCATGCATGCTTTGGCTTGATCATATACTAAACGTCAAAACAAATGGTTGGGTAAAAATATATGCAGAATTCAAAATCCCAAGTTCAAAGATGGAACATAGAAAACAGAAACTGCAAAATACAGAAGAACTCAAGAAAGTTTTAAAATCCATTACAAAAGTCATAAACTCTAGCATCTAAAGGCCTTCCGAATCAAAGAGCACAGTGAAGCCAACACAACTACATCAACATGTACAGAAAGATCACCACGAAATGCGATAAAACAATGATCATTTTACCATTTCGACAGGAAATATAGCACTCAAGTAGAACAAACAGCTCACAATCCACATATCAGACTCACAGAAAGCAAATAGCAGATCACATCTCAGCACATCAAATCGAAACAAGCAATAAAGAAAAGACCTTAGCGTAGTAATCCTTCCAGACTCGGCGAGCGATCTGGTGTCCGCCCAAATCAAAAGCCTTGAACTTAATCTTGCCGATGCTCAATTCCTCCGACGTCGGATGCTGCGTCGGCTGGTGCTGCACTAGTCTCTGCAACCACACCGAATCAGCAACAGTCAATCACCAAATCCAGATCACAATCACAGAATCAAAATATAGAGAGAAAACGAACCTCGTCCTTCAACATGTGGAGGAGGGTGGTCTTGCCGGCGTTATCGAGGCCGAGGAAGAGAATCTTGGCCTCCTTCTGCCAGAGGCCGAGGGATGCGAGGACGCCGTAGAACCAGTCGAACAGGAACATTTCCGGGAGACCAGATCGGAGAATCCCTAATCGCTCTGCGATCCAATCTTGTCGTTTGTTCGGTGTGACAGTGAACAAGAAGAAGAGAAAGAAGAAGAAGAAGAATGTGATCAATTTTTTCAATCTTGTTGTGCCATCATATAATAATAATTATGTTTTACTTTTTTTTATTTGAGAAACATCCAATTTCTCTCGCTGTAATTGCCATGCCTGCCTGTCGTTTTTGACTTTCGACCATTTTTGGCAGTAAATGCTAGACGGGAAATTTTTACTCTGGTCATTATTTTGGTTTTTGCCAAAAATGATAGAAGTGGTAAATCATGGTTTTGGGAAGAAATCTTCCGACTTATTTTGTTGTCATATCAAGTCTTGAACTTTGAATATGTACCTAGTTTGTTGGACCATGGGTAAGATGCATTGCGTTTGTAATATCTTACTTGCAATGTGCAGAATACGAGCCGTTAATGTAACATGTCGTTTATGTGATGATGGTAGCATGCATAAAAACCATACATCTATATATAACTGTGTAAGTTTTGCCACTTATATCAAACTAAACATTATTCGGTTAGAAGAAGTTAATTTGGAGGAGAAGAATGGTATTACTAAAAAGCATGAAATTGTATAAAGTGAGATGCACATAATGTGAAACACACACACACATATATATATATATTAGTATATTCACATGATGAAAGTATGAAATATGAACGTGACATATCAATCTAAAACTTCAAAATTTCTCTAAATATTAGAAATATAAGAAAAATCAATCAACCGATGTAAAACAAGTGTATTTATTTTATCAAAAAATGTCGGAAAATAATCACTTTGAAAAGAAAAATGTTTTGTAGAAAACAATTGGAATGTGACCCACATAAAAACCCGACGAGACCGACCTCTGAACCGTGCCCAACCCGAGCCCAATTCCTCAAGTCGGTAAAAGGGTAGATTGGACATTGGCCGCTGCCCCTAGGGTTTCACTCAAATATAAAGCCTCACCTTCTCGTTTTGCTCCGCCAAAAGAGAAGAAGGTAGAAGAAGAACCCTAATCGAGCAGGTCTCACACTCTTTTGGGTTCGTTCCGCCTTTCCCTTTCTCTCATCTTGATCTCTAGTCTTGCTCTCTTCTTCATTTCGGGTTCTAATTTGTGTTTTGGATCGCAGACATGGCCAAGTCAAAGAATCACACAGCTCACAACCAGTCCCGCAAGGCCCACAGGAATGGCATCAAGAAGCCCCAGAGGCACCGCCACACGTCCACCAAGGGGGTAAGCTTTCCCTTCTTCCCTTCATCCTTCTTCAATATTGTTCTTTTTGGTTCAATTTATTTATTAATGTGTAATTTTGGGTTCAGATGGATCCCAAGTTTCTGAGGAACCAGAGGTACGCCAGGAAGCACAACAACACCAAGACCGAAGAGTCTGCTGAGGAGTAGGGCATGACCTTGCCTAGTGATGATGAAGCTCTTCGGGTTCTCTTTTGATTAGGGTTTTATTTTGATTTGAACTTGTTTCAGAATACTTTAATGGTACTGTTCTGGGATTTTATGTGGGGAGCTGAACTCCGTTTTATATGCTAAAGATGTTGAAGCTTTTTGGTTAATTCTGTTCCTCTTGATGCTTGGTTATTTTTATTCATTGCAGTTAAATAATATGAATGGGGTAGTGATTTCTATTTGGTTGGCTAAACTGCATATGTGGGAATGTGATTGGTTTTTATTGATATTTAGAAAGGTTGATTGCCATTCGAGTTTAGTTGTGGCATGTCTGGGGTTTTTGTGGCGGGGCTAGTCGTTGTGGTAAGTTGGCAAGTTCATTGTTTTGGCCAATTTATGATGAGAGTTGATCGCAAATGCACTCCAGTGTGGGGATGAGTAGTGATTCCATTGTGATTCGTTCTCGCTTGACATGGTGTTATATGTCCGAGCTATAGGAAGGTTGATATTATTGGGTTTAGTGTTGAAGAAAATGAATTAGTCTATACACTTATCTTCAATTGCTTTTCTGTAGGACGTGTATCATCAGAATGGTAATCTATACGTGAGCTTTTGTTGAGATTTTTAGTTATGGTTGACATGTATTGAGAATTAAGTAGTGTGTAATCTCTTTCAGACTTGCTGTTTGTGATGATTTCTAAAGTAGGAGCAACATATTACTCAAACCACACGACAACCAAATTTTTTTAAAAAAACTCGGAATAGAAGAATGCCAAATTCTGATATCCAGATTTCTAAATCGCTCCGCACATAACGTTTTCTGCTAACACCAGCCCAAGGTGGAGATCAGAATCCCAGATATTTTGAGCCATAATTCCCAAGGGCCTTTAAATTGACAAACGATAAACTCTTTATATGCACACCAGGATTTTCAAGAACCAGTCAAACCAAGCCTCTTATGAATAAGTGTTGTCTAAAGCTACAGAAACAAGCTTCCATGTGGAAACGGTTATGAGTACAAGTATTCCTTCAAGGAATTAACAAAACTTAGAATCCAGTTTGTTGTTTGTTCCCTCGAGTCCCCACTTTTCTCTGTGTGCTGATCTCTTCTATCCTTTGATGTAGTTTCACTTGTTGACACTCCCTATTACAAGCAAATTATCTTCAAAATTTATACCGAGTATTGAGAACCTTAGACTGCAACTGCTTGAGGGATAGAAACATGCTCTTTCACCTGCCCCAAGAATTGAAAAGATACAATGTGGGTAACACATACCAGGAAAGAACTACTGCAGATATGTGGCTTGATGTAAGACAGTTCAACTCACCTTTGCTGACTTGTAAAGTTCATCAAGCACTTCGGACAAGGTAGGATGTGCATGGACAGCGAGTTTCAGATCCTGCAAAATCAAAGAGCCACGGTAAGTAAAACGAATACACATTCAACAGAAACATTATTCCGAAGGAAATTCTACAAATGAAGGTATGTGAACATTATTCTGGGGTAACACAGTAGCTTGAGGACAGTCGATTACTTGAATACGTGTTCCCAATGCAATTGCATTGGATGCCTCGTGAATGAGGTCTGCAGCATGCAGTCCAAAGATATGAACACCAAGGATCTCTCCATTATCTGATCTGTATATCATCTGCACGAAGTAAAGCAGAAGCAGTATTGAGATTGTCAATTTTCCACAACAGATAGCAAACAAAAAGACAGCCGGCATTAGACAGAAATTCACCTTTGCAAGCCCCTCTCCTTCATTTTCTGCAAGGGCCTTTGTGTTGGCCTTGAAACTTGTCTTCGCAACACTTACTTCAAATCCCTCCTTCTCAGCCAACTCTCTTGCTTGGGGCTGCAGATTGTTAAAATTCAGTAAAAACTATGAAAGTTAATAGAAACCCACTAGATCTCTCAATTCAATATTTCAACACTAATCCTCAGAAGGTAAAATGGAGAGTAAATCCAGGTACTATATCAAAACTCGCAACAAACGTAAACTTTCCATATAATGCATACGGGCAATACAGAAAGTACTTGCCTCTGTCAATCCAACCATACTGATTTCAGGATGGGTGAAGCAAGCTGCAGGGATGCTCAAATGGTTGAGCACGTGATCTCTTCCTGTGACTTGTTCAACCACTGAAGGAAAATTTATGAAAAAGATCAATTTGAGTTTGAGAGAGAGAGAGAGACAGATTCAACTGTGAACCACATAAAAGAAAAGCTAGCTACTCTAAACCAACCTGAAATGCCTTGTGCACTTGCTGCATGAGCAAGCATCATCTTGCCGTTGGCATCACCAATGCAAAACAGGTGAGGAACCTGAAAACAAAATTAAATTATAAACAATTGATAGGGTCTGTGCTTATGAGGGAACCCGCAACATTGGGCAAAGAATAATTAAAAAAAAAACAGCTATCTACCAATTTGCCATTTGCATCTATTACTCTCATGCGCTCATCAACAGGAATAAAACCACGTTGTGTTGCTACATCAATCTGCAGAACATCAATATTAAAGATTATTGCTGCACTTATTCTAAAGAAAAGAAAAAAAAAAAACACACACACACACACATAACTCAGAACCACAAAAGTACTAAGTGAATATGCCATACGTTCTCCAATCCAAGACCTTGTGTGAATGGGGCTCTTCCAGTGGCAATTAGTGCAGCATCTACCTGTGAGAGAAATAAAATCAGGAACCATTGTCTTACTCGTTACAAATAAACTTTTATGCCTAAGAATGTAAATATCAAGGTTCTAAAAGCAAAACACACGGGTGTCAATTTGGAGTCTAAAGATAATCTCACTTCAGAACTAGGTTACAAGCAGACTAGTACATTAGCCCGGAAAAAGGTGGAAATATGTTCATGGCACAGATATATATCAAATCAGTTGAATCACTCTTAGTTACCTCTAGAGTATCTCTTGGTTCCTTGGTCTTTGCATCAATTAGTTCAATGATGACTGGTTTCCCATCCTTTGCTGGGGTAATCTATAACAAAACAAAGAATACATGAAAATTTGATCGACAACCAAGAAGAAAATAGACAAAAAAAAAAACCGGTTACCTTGCTTGCAAATACTCCAGTTTGATAGTCGATCCTTCGTGGATTTATAAGAATCCTCTGGGCTAACTTCCCAATCTCGGGATCAAAACCAGGCATAAGTTGATCCAAAGCTTCAATAAAAGTGACCTGCAGAATAGCACTAGCTTAGTTTAGAATGCCTTCTGAGATAATAACTGTGAAATAATACGAAACCATATCTAAGAAATTTAAATAAGAAATCTGATACAGAAGACAATATTTATCAAATAAACTAATTAAAATTGCGCTGGAAGACACAAAGAGAAGTGCCAGATTGACCAGATCAAGGTCTGTATTTGCTTCAAGGCATAAATCAATTGTAAACCTTTCTCTCAGTTGGAAAGTGTGCCTCATTTCTTAGAGAGCCATGGAAAATATATAGAAGACCAAAAGAAAGATGCAGTAACTTTATCAAGGCTTTGTTGTTAAAGGCTCTCAGTCACCATTAACAATAACGTGTTCCCCTCAAATGGAAGATATGCTCCTTTCTTTTGCCCCTCATTATAAAACTGTAAAATAAATAAAAGCTTACCTCACTTCCAAGTGCCGTATACACATCACTGAACTCAAGACCAATGTAACCACTTCCAACGATAGCAATCCAATCAGGAACAGACTCCAACTTGAGTGCATGGTCGCTCGTAATCACGGTCTTCCCTGCATGTGCGTTACATATTCACTAATTATCCCTTTAAATAGTAACCAAGGGTCTCATGTCAATCAATTTACATGCCTTTAAAAACGAAAAGGGTTTCATCAACCATTGTATAAAATGGAAAACAAAGATGTATAATCTTACCATCGACTTCAATGCCCTTGGGAACAAAAGGAACAGAACCAGTAGCGATGATTATGTTTTTTGCAGTAACTACTTTGTCAGACGCTCCAACTTTCACCTTTTGAGGGCCCTGAAATGTTTGATTATAGTGAATGTTTACCTTCCAGAAATCCAGCTATAACAATAACATAGATCAAAGTAATCATAATCATGTTCTAGCAAGCTCAGCATTGGATAAAAACTACATTTATTGAGGACCAGAACTTTTGTTCAAGTTTCCACAAAATCATATGTATGAATTACCAGGATTGTACCAAACCCTGTTAGTATGTCCACTCCAAGCGACTTCATTGAGTTGGTCAAGCTAGAACGGATTTTTGATGCGAGATTGTTAGCATGATCAGCCACTCCCTGTCTGTCATAACCAGCTGCCGAAACCTGTCATGAGGCACAAAGAAAAACGGTAAGATACATAGTCTATCACAACTATCAAAACAATAATGCATGCATTTTGTGTGTCACCTGCAAACCCAAGGCCGTCAAGTGATGTTCATTTCGAAGCTCTCGCATCCGACCACTAACTGCAAGAAGAGCTTTAGATGGAACACATCCTCTGTTAACACATGTTCCACCAACCACATCTCCCTCAACGATGGCGGTTTTCAGACCCTGCAATTGTTCCATTGAGAATCACAATTAGCAAAAAAGGATCTACCTGGCATAAGCAAAATAGAAGCAGGCTGACCATATAGATCAACAATTCCTACAGAAGTATGACATTTTTGTGCATGCAGTACACTGTATGCATAATCTTTACAGTATCAAGCTACAAAGGTGTTGCATTTATGCATGCACAATGTGACTGCAAATGATCGAACAAATAATATACAGTAACAGCAGAAGCCAGAAAGAAATAACCATTTCTAGCTAATACAGATACATTTTAACCACAAAAAGCAACTGATCAGTGACAATCAAGCTAAATCCCAGGGAGTCATTGCCACGATTTCATATCAAATTCTGAACAATTCTAAGGCACTCGACTACACATGTTTAGTAACTAATGCAATTCTTGCATGCACACTGTTAGCCGCATCTGATCGAATATAAAGCAAGCAGAAGCAAAAATAAATTTAACCGATTCTAGTTGATACAGTCATTATAAGCATAATCACACACGATTCAAGTTTCTACGATCAGGTTTAAGCTAATAATAACAACTAATCACTAATAATTAAGCTGAATCCAGGTCAGAGTCGCAATTTCTCATCAAAAATTACAAACAAGTATCAATTTCAGTGTGAAGAGTCCGTACCTTCTCAACGGCGTGAAGAGCAGCGCCGTGGCCGCCGACGCCGGCACCGATGATGAGCAAGTCATAATCAAACGACTTCGGAGCGCTTCCATTACCGGACAACGCCGCCGAGACCTTCCTCGAGCGCGACGCCGCCGCGAGCCGGACGCGGTGCGAGCCGGACTGGCTGAGCGACGAGAATCCCAAGGCCTCTCGCCGGAGGCCGCAGAAGCGGAGGTTGATCGGCTTGGCGGACTGAACGACGTAGTTTGATCTGGGAACGGTGGGGGAGAGAGTAGGGAGAGAAAGAGAGGCCTGCATTTTGAGAGAGAGAGAGAGAGAGAGAGAAGGAGAGATGGATCTGCGAAATGTGAGAGGAGATGAGAGAATGAGGTGTTGGTTTAATCAGAAGAGGAGAGCCTCGAAGAGTCCGTAGGGGGGAGTGAGGAGTTGAGAGGTTAGTAGAGAGGGGGGACGGAGATTTCAAAGCGCGGCTCCGTTTTCTTCTGTTTTCTTTCTTCCTATTATTTCTCACTTGCTATATCTTGATTTTGTGTCCGACCTGGCCCGGTTGCTAAAATGCGCATGGGGATGAAGTTACTATTGATCCCGGAAAATTTAAAGAGGCAAACGTTTGCGGTATTTGACAAGAAGGATGACCGGATTCAGACCGTAAGGTGGTTCGAACCGCTCGTGTTCGACTTGTGCTAGTATCACACGAATGCATTTTGTTTATCCGTATTTTTTCCGTCATATGAATTGCAAAAAGGGAAAATAGATGATAAAAAAATGCAAGATTTAATACATAGCTTTAAGTTTGATCACTCAGATTGATGTTATCATAAGTTAAGGTAGAAGAAGTTTGCTATTATATGTATTTTGATTTTTTTTGACTGCTAAAAGAGTTATTAGAGTTATTGAGTTGGCAAAATTGAAGTTATGTATTCGTTACTTGAAAAGAAAACCATTGACATCTCAAACGCTTGTTCAATCAAAATGTCAATGCAAAAAATACATTTACTATGGTGTGTGTTCAAACTTCAAACCACACTCGTTAATATTTTAATTATATGTATAACCACCGTCTGAATCACTCAAAAAAAAAAAAGAAGCAAACCACCATCAAGAGAGTCCCCAATTCCAGCCTCAAAGAGCAAGAATCTCCCACTACTCAAATAGAAAGTGTTGATGGAATCTAAATGAAAAATTGTTTCTATAAAAGGAAATATCTATGTGGAGTCAATTACCGACTGCAAGCCTCTCTAATCACTGCACCAATCGTTTTCCGCCACCTCACATCTCAACTAGATTCTTTCAATCATCTCAAACCAAAGACTGTGACCCGAGCTCCCGTCACAGCAACGCCAACCAATCACAAACACCCGCGTGCGCCTCTACCAGTAACAGTAGCCCGCTGGCACAGTAAGTGCGCGGGGCAAATGGCTCCCGCGTAATTTCGGACAACACAGAAGGACATAACGGGCATAGATTAATTTCCTACTCACATATGCGTAATTTTATTCCTACTTTTCTCTCTTTCTCTTATCAAAGGTCGGGGGCAATAGACACTTGCGCAGAGAGGAATAAAAAAGCGGAGAGAGAGAGAGAGAGAGAGAGAGAGAGATTCCAAAGCTTCGCTCTGCTACGTTAATGGCGGTTAGGGTTTTCTGCTGATCCCCGGGAACCCTAATTACCTTCATTCCACCCTCCTCGGTTTTTCCCCAACCGAAAACCCTAATTCGGCGTTTTCTTCTGTTCTATTTTCGCTTCCTCAGCTCCGATTCAGTCGAATTCGAGGCGCGTACAGAGGAGCTACCATGGGCGCTCCGGAGAAGTCACAGACCAACGCCAATTCGATGCAGGTGAGTTTTGCTCTATCTGAATTAGGAAGCTTTAGCAATTTGACCTAGAATTTGCACTGGATTAGGTGCTTTTAGTTGTTATTGAGCTTTTGAGCTCGAGCTTGGTTCGTTTTAGTTACAATTGTGGATTTTCATTATGCTTTCTGCAAAACTATGTGCTCACCGGAGTAGTGGTTTGTTTCGAATTTGGGGGCAGAGCTGGGGAATGCTAGCAGTGAGTTCGATTCGGTTAGAGTTTCGGTGCAAACAGTTGCTTTGTTCCTAATGTGTCATGAAAACAGAGTGTATTTTTGAACCATATTATTTAGTCAGCTGGAGCTGTGAGGATACTGTAGCAAAGTGCTGGCTCGGGCACTTTGCATTGTATTTTAACTTCTGTAAGTGGTGTTCATTTAAAAGGTGACTGTAGGTTTCTAGATACTGTAACAGTAACGATCAAGGAGCTTGATAAGTACAAGTAGCTTTTTGAATCTTAGAAGGATTGAATTGAAGTTCGAGGTACTGTTAAGAGTTGAAGAGTGTGTTTTTAAAGGTTCACTCATGTGAGTAGAAATTGGTGAAATCTCGAGGGGCCTCAGTGTAGGTGATGAAGGAACATCTAGTTGAAGGTTAATAATGTGTTAATATGAGTGCAGAGTTTTTTGGGGGTGAGATTTCCATGGCATTCATTTGTGGCATTGACTTCGCACTATGTATGAAATCTTTTTTGTGCGCAGCTTGTTGGAGCAACATGTGAATTTTGTTGCCCACGCTTATGCCTAATTTAGATAGCTTATTGGACACTGAAAGGTGTGCTTGAGTTTCTTTTGTGGGAGTTCCCGAGCTCTATGCTTGACATCCTCAGATCCTCCTAAAGCTCCAGGCCAGATATCCTATTGACCCATGGAGGTGGCTTGCGGTTTAGTTTCGTAGCAGTTTTTTGTAATTGGTGATGTCTTTATCATGCTACTGCAAGATTTGGAAGAATTCTGCTTTTAGCTGTCATGTTGTTCATGTGGAGTTATTGGTCTTCTCTAGCAATTAAGTGACGAGTTGTTGACATATAGTGATTGTACAAATTTTCAATGGCACACTAAAGCTTCATTCATTGTGGTAGAAAACTCGCTTTTGGACAGTTATAGTATAATGTAAGGACAACCTCTTGTAGGAGGCTAATGTGAAAATCCTATTAAACTGTATTTGAACAAACTTGATATCCTGATAAGCCAACTAACTGCATTCATCATCTTTATTAGATGGAAAGTGATATGATTAATTTGAAGTTGTCTTATGGGAATTTTCTCCATCATTTCTTCTATATTTAATCTCTATTTTGTCCACTCCTTTGTATCTCTATATGAATTATGAGCTTTTAGAACTTCTTCTACTTTCTTCATCCCATAGTTTTGGAAATGGTCTCTTTTATGGTATTACAGTGATTTAATGATTCTGGAGTTGATAAAGTTTTGAGGCACCAACATGCTGGGGACATGTTAGTAAACCTAGGAATAATTATGACATGATAATGCACTCATGTACAGATTAAATATTTTTGTGGTCTTAAATTTAGTTCCATCTGTGATGCATAGTAATATAGGTGGTTTAATCACCTTAAACTTCTGTGGCAAGCAATGTCCTTCGGCATGCTCAAATTATTAATCATTACATCAGTATAAACAGTATATCTGACCTGATCCAAATCTATAATTGAAAAGGGTTTTCCCGGAAGAAGAAGGAACTCTGGATAGATTCTTTCAACTGCTCATTGTTGATGTCATCATTTTGGTAATTTTTATGAAGATAAAATTCGTTCACATTGCCAGTGTCATGTTTGTCCCCATGGCACCCAGCTTTCTAGTTCATGTGTTTGTTCATGTATTCGTGTCACTCCTTACTAACCCGCTTTATCTCAATTGTATAGTTATTATGAGGCCTCTGCATTTGACTTGCATATGAAATAGATATTTTATGCACATCATATTGGTAGAACATGTCACTCCATTTGCTGTCTTCTATCCCCTCTACAACTGTGTTTTTTTTTCTAGTAATAACCTTCATGAAGGTAGTGTCATAATGCCATAACTCCCAAGCTAATTAAATATTGATGTTTATTATTTTTTGTTTATTTTTTAAACTTAATGTGTCTCGTGCTTGTCTAATTTTTTATTTTATTTTTGCAATTCCCAGCGTGTTAAGGTCTACCGTCTGAATGAAGATGGAAAATGGGATGATCAGGGAACTGGGCATGTCACTATTGACTATATGGAGGTTTGTTAATCTGATTGATTTTGCTCTTTCTTAATCTATAAAGATGATGAATTTGTGAAATTGATTGATTGAAACTGCTTTACATTTTGATTAAAAATTCAAATTTTGTAACAGAGGTCTGAAGAACTGGGTTTGTATGTTATTGATGAAGACGATAATGAGACATTACTTGTCCATCGTATAAGCTCAGATGATATTTACAGAAAGCAAGAAGGTAAGTTATGTTATAATTTTTTCAAGGTGTCCTGAAGTTATGTTAGATGATGAATTCTTCAATTTGGAAATTTTTGTTGCAGATACAATTATCTCATGGAGGGACCCCGAGTATTCTACAGAATTAGCACTCAGCTTCCAGGAATCTACAGGCTGCTCTTACATATGGTAATGGCTGAAATATTTTTCCCTTGTTCTTTGTTATAATATAGGTCTTGCACCTTCTTAATCCACTAATTATTTGCTTTTCTATTCAGGGACAACATATGCAGTGTGCAAAGAAATCTGCATTTTAGTTCTCTCAACAGTAAGTATCTGCTGAATTGTTTTGTGCCTCTGATCTTCAACTGGATATGTTTTTTTTTTCCTAAAATATTTTGCTTGAACATTCTTTTTTTTTTGTTCATTTCCCCATTTATAGTGTACAGTTGGACATTATATATGATTCCTGTATAAAGTGTTTTCTTAGATTTGATTTCATATATTTCTTCTCTATTGAAGACTGTACTTTGCCCTCTTTGCTGTTTTTTGCGTATACAAAATCTAATGTCGGTTAAGTCTTCAAGAAGCGTCCTGCAGGCATTAACATTAGGTATCTTGCAGCTTTGTTAACTGGCTATGTAATAACTTCTCTTAGCACTATAGATTCCCATTGCTTGAGCAAAGTCGAATATAACTGGCTATGTAATAACTTCTCTTAGCACTATAGATTCCCATTGCTTGAGCAAAGTCGAATATTTTTCTGAGTTAAGTAAAGAAACCTATACTGATCTCCCACTTGACACTGTTTATATATCTGCTTTCATCATAGGCTTAGCCAACTAGATAACTCATCTGCTTGTCAATTCATTTTTGGCGCTAACTCACTCATAAATGATTCTTGCTTCTCCGCTTTCAGCATTGATTCACTGACTTATTCTGCTTTGGAGCACATTACCTACCCCCTTATGGAAGTCAGTTGTGTCTTAAGCCGTTTCTTTTCTGGCATTGACACTGGGTAGTGGACAACTTTTTTCGTTGGCTATAAAAACTTCTCCAAGCAACCAATCCCCCTTTTGGGTGTGAATTGTGTACTAGAAAGAGAACCTCTAATTTCATATTTGTAATGTGATGATGTGCGCTTAGATAAGTGAGTGCCAGTAATTGACTACAATAATGACTTTGTAAAAACTTCTTGGCCATTGCTGCATCTGGCAAGAGTTTTTTCGCAACTTCTAGAAAAGTTCCTCAAAGACAAATTCTAGAAGCAGAGCAGAAGGATGTCACAGTTTATTATCCATATAAATTAAGAACTAAAAGTTATGCAACAGATTCATTTCCATTTTTTTGGTTGGAATAGATTGATCACATTTTGGCTGCCCGTGGAAGGAATATAACCTATTGAAGTTTTCTGAAGCTTTAGTATATTTGTAATTTGATATTGTCAGATGTTAGCCAACTATTGGGTAATTAAAGTTCTGTTATGCAAAATGACTTTGAAAGAGATGCATCTATCTCAATTTTGTTTGAATCACTCTCACTATGCCTTGCGCGTAGGCTAATTTGCATTTTTTTTTTATTTGGCAAAGATTAACAACTGAATGTTTTCCTCACCTACTTTTGGGGTGGGTAATTTTAAGTTATATTTTTTTTCTAACATGGAGGAGTTGTGGATAATGGTTTGAGATATCTAAGATAGTATATAAATTGTTTTACTGTTATGCAGTTATACCCATAACACTTGAATTTTAATTGTTGGAATATTTAATCAATAAACGGAAAAGTTATTCTATGCAAAGATCTTGGCCATGGTTGATATTGAATTTTTTTTCTAATACTGATGTGTTTTGGCCAGGAAGGGACACTATTACATGTTATCTTGGCCATGGTTGATAAGGAAAGCATTTGATGCTACTGCATTCGTGGCTTTAGAATTGATTGATTGTGTCTATGAAGCAGTGCTTTGAAGTTATTTGAATAGACTTTTATGTATAAGATGTTATTGTTGATGGGAAGGGTAAATGCTGTAGCTTTTTAGGGGTGTTGTTTAATTTTATTCGACCTCTTTTCCTTTTCTTTACTACTTGCTGTGCCTTCATCTATTCTCTAACTATAATTGAATGTTGATATCTTTTCTAATAAAACCGTTGATGCCACAGAAGAATTGATTTGGGGATTATTCACTCACTTAATTGTTATTTGTAGACGAGACATTTCACAATCCGAACAGTGAGTTGAGGGAGCTGCCTGCAGTTGAGCTATCTACGCTTCCCTTAATCCTTAAGGTGCAAGTCAGTTATTCTTATTTTTAATCATTGTCTGCTATCTTTGTTGCTTTCATATTTTCACTTGATTTTCTATTGATCTTTATATGATGTTCATTCACTGTTTCTGTGTTTCATCATACATGGGAAGGATGATAATGCATATATCTTTGTCTTGCAGACTGTGGCTGAGAGTGGCATTGCTGATCAGATGCGACTGACAGAACTGATACTAAATGATGTAAGACCTTGTAGGTTTCTCATTATAATAAGAAGCAATTGTTAAAGCTGGTCTGCTGTTCTCATATGTGTGTCTTTGTAACTTTCCACTACAACTTGTTGGCTCTTGTTATAGCTGCTTTTATCATTTTTTTCTCTGATGATTTTCTTTTTGTTTGCATCAGCAAGATTTTTTCCGTAAGCTTATGGGTCTATTTCGAATCTGTGAAGACTTGGAAAATGTTGATGGTCTTCACATGCTATACAAAATAGTAAGGGGGATCAGTAAGTATCCTTTTTACACTATTATATCCACAAAGTATTGCACATAATAGGATCATTTCTTAAGTTACTTTTTTTTTAGTGATTGTGTGTTTTCTACCTGCAGTTCTGCTGAATAGTCCTCAAATCTTTGAGAAAATATTTGGCGATGATTTAATTATGGACATAATTGGTTCCCTTGAGTGTGAGTTTCGTTGTTGGTTTACGTTCTCTTGGTTCATTAGGTTTCTCTTCCATAGTGCCATATGAATAATAATGCTGAATTTCTTGAAATTCGGGTCGCAGATGATCCTGAAGTACCTCAAGTCCAACATTACCGGAACTTTCTAAAAGAGCATGTTGTTTTCAAAGAGGTAAGAGTTTGCTTCTGCCATGTGATTGGTATTTGGTAACAAGGGAGGGCGGTTGGAGGCATTTAAACATACATGACATTGGTGTCCTTTTCCCTTTATCTAATGCTGTTTGTTGACCCACTTCGTGTAGGCCATACCGATTAAAGATTCTTTGGTTCTGTCAAAGATACACCAGACTTACAAAGTTGGTTATTTAAAGGTTTGGCTGTTTTATTTGTACCCTCTCTCTCTCTCTCTCTCTCTCTCTCTGTTAGTTTTTTTTGGCTGCGGGGAATATTAATTCTGCAGTACTTCTTTTAGGATGTTGTCTTGGCTAGAGTGTTGGATGAGGGCACAGTTGCCAATCTGAATTCAATAATTCATGGAAATAATGCGATTGTAAGAGTTTAGTACTTATTCCTTAAACATATCAAGCTCTCTGTGATGTTATGCCTAATTTTTTTTGTTCTGTTATAGGTTGTTTCCCTGCTGAAGGATGACAGTACCTTTATTCAGGAATTGTTTGCTAGGTTAAGGTCACAATCCATATCTGCAGAATCAAAAAAGAATTTGGTAATCCTTTAATTATTCTAGTACCCTTTCAATCCTTTTGTTATATTTGTACTCTGTCATTTAGATCCATGAAACTTTCCATATGTTCAAAGAATAAAATCAAATAGTTTGTATTGTTTATCAACGGTTTGTGTAGTTACTGTTTTGACATCATTGTCCGTAATTTACCGAATCTAGTTGGCAGAATTTCGATGTGTAAACATCATTGTGGTCATGATAGTGACATCAGACTTTAGTAGCTTTGGAATATGTGGCTATAGCTCTTTGGTTATATTTCTATTGGTCCTGACCAAGTCTCACATATATCTTCTTTCTCTTTCACTATGTAGGTATATTTCTTGCATGAGTTTTGTAGCCTAAGCAAGAGCCTGCAGATGGTTCAGCAGCTTCGGCTATTTAGGTATGCAGTTCTGAAATCTTTTCAATATTTGTTGTCTATCATTATCTTTCATGACCCGTCTTTTTTTTTGGGCTGCTTATCTTTTCGATTTAGCAAACTATAAATATTTTCTCAAGGATTTTTTTTGCCTAACTTAAATCACAAATTTTTTTAGGGATCTTGTGAATGAAGGAATCTTTGACATTGTAAGTGATGCTTTGCAAAGTCAAGACAAGAGGCTTGTATTAACTGGGTTAGTCATGCTATAAAGTTTTGTTTTTTTTTTTGTAAGTCTGCCTCTTCTTGCTCTCCTTTCATTCATCCTTATATGTCTTCCTCACAACAAGTGATTATGATGGATGCAGGACAGATATTCTTAATCTTTTCATGAACCAGGATCCAAACCTTCTTCGTACCTATGTTGTTCGCCAGGAAGGGATTCCACTTTTAGGTCTATTGGTACGTATCTGTTGATCAATGTATCTTTATATGTAATGTTCTGCACCTGGCCTACAGAAATTTGCGTATCACTCCTTTACAGACGTAGAAATAATTTAAAGTTGGATGTTAAATACATAAGATATTGAAAGCATGTTTATGTTCCCCCTGTCAGTGTTAATATTCGATTTTCTGCTTGCAGGTTAAAGGAATGATTACAGATTTTGGAGAGAACACGCACTGCCAGTTTCTTGAAATTCTTCGTAGTCTTCTAGATTCGTACACATTGTCAGGAGCACAGGTAAATTCTTATTATACTTTGTATTTGAATGTTTAACTATATACACAAGTTGGGCAAGAAATATGTACTTGCTGTACTGCTTATTCTTCTGAAATGCATGAATTGTGGATGGTCAACGAGTGATCACCTTACTCTTTAAATGGCCTCATCTGCGGTCAACTTTCTTGGAATTCTTCTTTCTTCTCCTCATTTACCTTATTGTACGTAAAACATTCTTGAGTCCAATGCCAAACTGCTCTCGCGTGATTGAGTACATCCTACCAGTCATTTCACTTCTAGGTCCTAGCGGGTTGGAGGGCATGACACACGTATATTGTGCATGCATATATTTCTCTCTTTTGTGGACATCTCTTATAAGTCAATAAAATCCACTCCCTGTAATTTGTAACCGTGTCCTTTTCTATTTCAGTTGAAATTCTTACAGAAGATAAAAAGTTACTGAAGCCAAAATTAAGTTACTTAAAAAGTAGACTGTAAGATGGAGCATGAATTTCACCCTTTTTATCCCCATTGTTGAACTTGTTTGCATTGGCAGTTGTCTGGTTTTGCCTTTTAATGGGTCCATTGGAGACAATAGGTGATATTAGAAGTAAGAGGCTTTCTGACGGAGGTGGTTTGAGTCATTTTAGAGGCTTTCTGCCTTTGGTTTTGACTTTTGAAATATTTTTTGGGAATTAACTTTACCGGGGTAATGGATTGTGTCACTTCTCTATGGCGGAGTGCTTCAATTATTTGCTATCATTGATCAAATATTCTTCAATCAAATCTATGATAAATTAATGTATTGGAAAAGGGGTTAAAATCGATGACGCTCTTATCTGTTGTTAATTTTCCTGACCCCATTGATTCTAGGTCTGTTTTGGTTCTTTTACTTTGCTGACTTCACTGGCAAAATTGTAGAAGCTTCATATGTTTTCTTATGTAGGGTCATATTCTATTTAGAGTTACAATACATTTTAAGTTTTTACGCATGTGTAACATTTTGAATGTTGATTTGTAGTTAATTATGTCTGCTGAATTGTTGGAAAATCTTGTTAGTAAAACTTGTATGTAAAAAATAATTTCCTTTTGAGGCTTCCTAACCACATATACCTGGATCACTTGGTTATTGATTGTCTTTTCTTGTCGTCACACAGAGAGATACGATCATCGAGATTTTCTATGAGAAGCATCTGGGTCAGTTGATTGACGTTATAACAGCATCATGCCCTTCTGAAGGGAATGCACAGTTGTCTTCATGCTCTGGCGAAAGAGTTGAAACTCAGACTGTTGCGAAGCCTGAAGTACTGTCAAACATATGCGAATTGCTTTGCTTTTGTGTTCTACACCATCCATACAGAATAAAGTAATATTTTGGATTCCTGTGCGCAATTCAGAATTGATTTCCGCAGCTGACTTATAATGTGGAATGCTTGGCTTTTTTTCATCGCAGGTGCAACTTTCTATTGAATAATGTTATAGATAAAGTATTGCTGCTTACACAAAGACGGGAAAAATATCTAGTTGTTGCTGCAGTTCGGTTTGTTCGCACCATACTTTCCCGTCATGTGAGTTTAATTTTATTTTAGCATTGTTGTGCTCTCTCTCTCTCTCTCTCTCTCTCTCTCTCTCTCTGCGCCATATGTACTCATTGTCTTATGCTTAAGTTATCGCTAAACAATTGAGGCAATAATGTTCTGAACTGCAGGATGAACATTTGATAAATCATATTGTTAGGAACAACCTTCTCAAGCCAATTGTCGATGCATTTGTTGGTAATGGAAATCGATATAACTTGCTAAACTCAGCTGTTTTGGAACTTTTTGAGTACATCCGCAAGGTGCCATTTTATTTCAGAGCTTAGTATTATGGAACTTTATTGTTTCTTCCATT
Source organism: Argentina anserina (assembly GCF_933775445.1). Lineage (NCBI taxonomy): Eukaryota > Viridiplantae > Streptophyta > Magnoliopsida > Rosales > Rosaceae > Argentina > Argentina anserina. The sequence goes on from NC_065875.1 coordinate 17,318,078, forward strand.
GTGTTGGTGTATATTAATGTATTATGTCTTTTTCTGCAGGAAAATTTGAAATCTTTGATTAAATACTTAGTTGACTCATTCTGGATTCAGTTGGTCAAATTTGAGTATTTGGCATCCGTTCACTGTCTCAAAGTTAAACATGAGCAGGTGCTATGCTGCTTCTGAATTTTCTCCTATATATTCTGTAACTTGTAAGATGTCGTATCTGACTGTTGCATTTGCAGTTTCTTGAAAGTTTTGGAACAAAAGGAACCAATGACGTGTCAGAGAATAGAAAACGAGGTGATGAGCGTGCGTTGGAGAAGGAAGAAGAAGACTATTTTAATGAGGATAGGTATGTTCTTTGTTGAACTTCTGTATGAGTGTTGAAAGAGGTTAGCAGCAGCTAAATTTCGCTAACATAGCTCAATATGGAATTTTACTAGTGATGAAGAGGACACAGCATCTGCATCCATGTCAAATGCCAAAAAAGTACAGACACAACAACCTCAATCTGTTTTATCTAATGGAGTTGCTGCAAGCCAACCACCATCCAGGTATTGCCTGCTCTAGTGTAGGGGATGGAAGAATTGCAATTTCTGAATATTTTTCTATACAGGCCACATGTTCTTACTGATTTTTGTGTCCAAGGTCTGTTGGGCTGGTAGACTATGATGATGATGAGGACGACGAAGACTATAAGCCACCGCCCAAGAAGCAGACTGATACTTCTGAAGAAGATGAAGGAACAATGGAGTCCCTTAGAATGAAGAGGAAATTGGCTTCTAAGGATAGGGAGCCTGAGCTAACCAAGAGGCAACGATTGGGTAGAAACTCAAAGCCAAAAGATAGTGTTTTTGCTGCTTTCTGTACAACTCTAAGCCCGTCAGGGCTACCAAATAAGAAAGCTGCAATCAGTATGCATTGTAGTCGAACGGCTGATGGGGTTAAGAACTCGGATGATGAGAAACATCAAGAGAACGATACTGCTGCTTGTAGGAGCTGCTCTGATAACCACAATTCAGATGAGAAGGATCGTAAGGAGAATGAGCCTGCTAGTTCTAGAGGCTCTGATTGCTTGCAAGGAACGTTGGAGAATAGACAGTTGGGCGCAGAGGACTGCCCGTTGATACCACCAAAATCCTCGCCTGAAATGGCCGTAAATGGTTCGTAAGTTCTATTTCAGAACTATTATAGCGGCTGGGATTATTAGTTTGTGCTGGTTCTTCAACTAGCGAATATGCTTGGTTCTCGGAAGTGGGTCCAGCCTAGCATACTGTGGAAGAGAAGAGTGAGCTGACAGAAGCGGATGAATGTGGTCTATAGCTTCCATCGCGTTGGTAGGAGCAAATACTGTATAGTGCCATCGCAGGGGCGGAAAGATGAAAAGGAAATCACACACAATGTGGGCCTATCAAGTCTTCACTTGGCCTTTTGGGGCTTGAAGTTTTTGCTTATGTAAAACATATCATCAGCATTGACTATATCCAATTTTCTGTTTGCTTTTCTTAACAAGTTGCTTTTGATTTTTGATCATTTTTGGTTTTGTGATAGACGGGGCAAAAGTTATGTGCTCGCCCCTTTCATGTTCTTTTTGTGGCGGTTTATGGTTCTGATTATTATAGAGAGAAGGGGTTTAGCGAGTGAGGTCAGGTGCTAATTTTCTGAAATGTAGGAGTGATATCTTGATTTTGTAGATCAGTGTAAATTAGAGTGATCGTACGTTAATTGTGTCCAAGCCCAAAACCGGGGCAGTAATTGTAATGTGTTCTGTTTATCTAGGAATTCAAATTTTGGAATTCTAGTTGTGTTCAGTAGCGTTTTGAAACTCATATTATGAAGGTGATAACTGATTCATTAAGATATTTCGTGTTACCTCCCCGAGGACATTGAAATAGATATCATGGATTTACAAACAGTCCCTCACAGAAGCTTGAAATCTGTTAAAATGTTTCGATTACAAAATAATAGTTAAAATTCTCATAATTAACAGTCGCTCTCGCTCCTTCCTGCTTGAACAAGTCACCAGCCTTTTTTGCATAGGTCTAAGATCTCCACGGATTAAACCCAACAAACCAAACGTAATCAAGGAAAATGGATTGCAAGAGTGTTTGAAGAACTTGGAAGCAAGCAAGGAGGCCGGACAGGTGGCGATGAAAGCAGTTCTCAGGAGTCGCCACGAAGGGCGCAGTTCGGTTATAGGAAACACGACACGTACGTAGGCAGGGGGTGGCATGCACGAATACGTGTCCGAGCTGACTTGCTCCAACCTCAAACTGACTCACTCTCCGGCCTCCTTTTAGCTACCTCTTCTTCTTGCACTATGCTTTCTCATCCATCTCTTATTACTTGTTCATTTTACACTGAAAAAGGAACAGATCGTAACAATCCAACATGTTGAATAGCGGGGGCAGCGTTAACACTCACATCGAGGCTTCATCAAAGCCGTCGTCGTTTGAGTTCCCTGGATTTGAGAAGGGTGGCTTGTTTGATCTCGGCCACCCTCTCCTCAACCGCATCGCCGAGAGCTTTGTCAAGGCCGCCGGGGTGCGCTTCATTTCTGTTCTATTTGTTATTTTTTAGAAGAAACAGTTCTCATAGCGTCCTTGTTTTCATGTCTCCGTCCAATATATATGTAGACAGTAGACACCATAATACATGCCATACTTTTAACCATGCTTGCTGTCCGGCCAGTACAGATCGGAGCTATTCAGGCTGTGTCACGTGAGGCTTACTTCACAGCCACTGAAGGTACTAGTTCCTCTTCTCCGTATTAACCAGCTATATTTATATATATGTCTATTCCTGCTTCCCTTTCCATTGTTATTCTGCGCGGTTTGCAGTTTTGCACCTCTTAACCTCATCATGCATGACGTGAAATGTTGAAGAGCCTGTGCTGAACTTGTGTTTTAGCTTCAGGACTTGATTCAAGTAATGGGACGCCGCCGGAAGTCTCAGGCCATAAAAGGAATCGCTTCCCAGACCTCAGAGGTACTTATATCACTCCTCAATTCCACTTCTTTCATCGTTAATTAGTTCGTGGCTTTGTCTTGTGCTGCCAGTCTTGTTTGCGAATTAGTGATTTCTTATCCAGAAATCAATTACTTGTTCATTATAATGGGGTGCCTCTCCAAGTGATTGTACGTTTATTTATCTTGTAGGTGGTAGCAACAGCAAATCTCTTGAAGCTATGGTGAGTTCGGAACCTAACAATAAAAAATCCAACTCATTATGAATCAAAATGACATACATTGAAACTTAAGGCATGGGATCCATTAAATCCAAGTGTGGTTCAGATTGTAAAACACAGTGTGGACTTTATTGATTGTTATCCTGATACTGCGTTGGTTGGTTAATTCTGCAAGACTGGTAATGTAGAATCAGCACTTAAAGTTTTGCTTTCTGTGTATATATATTTGTACCCTAATGTGGAACCCTCGGTTTCTGCAATAAGTGATTGTAGCTTCCTGGCTTGCATGTGGATGCGGTGATCTGGTTTATTTTTCTGATCTCTTGATTTAGATCATTGGATGGGTAGTCACTGATGAGGGCTCACGTACAATGTTTAATTTCAGGTGAAGTCCACAGGAAAGGAATCCCTTCAATGGGGTAAGTGAAATTTAGTTTGACATGAATTGCTTTAGAGCATGAGCATGAGATCTACAAGGTTTACATAGTTAACAAACTACTTATTGCATGCATATTTTTCTGCGATGGGATGCTTATGATTTATGAATCAAGCTGATACCTTATTTACATTGCAGGACTAGCTGCGGGGGTGTATTCGGGCCTTACTTATGGACTGAAGGAGGCTCGTGGAGCCCATGACTGGGTAATTCTTCACTTTCCTTGTCCTTTGTAGGTTGTGAAGTAACTAGTGTGTGAGATGCCTGCCTATGGTATTCAGAACTGTACGCCATTTCTTTGTTCCGTGCAGAAAAACAGTGCCGTTGCTGGAGCAATTACTGGTGTGGCTCTCGCACTTACATCCGACTGTTCCTCCCATGAGCAGATTGTGCAATGTGCTATTACTGGAGCTGCCATTTCCAGTGCTGCAAATCTTCTTTCGGGAATATTTTAGGGTGCTAAGGTTGCTGATGTACGTTTGGGTCATATTTGTTCTAATAAGAGTTGGATGTCTTCTTTATAGTTAAGCTCTAGAGATGTAAATGTTTCCATCTCTTGTTCCAGGAAGTAGACTACTAGTTAGGAATGTTGCTTTAATTTTGGAATATTGGCCGTGTGTGATCACAGGCTTTTTTCTTTGTGGCTCATTTACCCCTTCGAGTTTGTAGTATCACAGTTTGACATTAGAGAAAAGGTTTGTTTAAAGGCATGTTGATTGTTGATGGTGATTTAAGTTCATTCACTCCTTTGGTATCTAGGAGTGTATCAGCCGGTTTACACCTTACCTTATACTGAAGTTCTTTGGATGATTGGATCACACAAATAATACGTTATTGAGATGATTGCGTCGGAGCGTTCAAGTACTCAAGGTTCTAACTGGCCAAAATATGCCAACGAACTTTCCCTAGAGGCTTAGTAGTCAGTGAGAGAACGTTTTTCAAAATATTCTTCGTTCACTTTTGCAGAACTCTTTTATGTTTAGTGCAATGACTTCGTTGAAATGGAAACTGGTTGCATTTGCACCTTTGATGTGTCATTCTATCATGGCTACCAAGGTGGAATCCATGAAAACAAGAGACTGGCTTCCTTCAGAATAGTCCTGTCAGAGGGGCTTATATAACTCGGTAACTTGGGCCGGTTATCATGGTGGTACCATGAAAACATTACCATGTAGAGAATTATCTTATGTTTTGGTCTTAAATATTCTTCTTGGGAACTTGGACTGAGTTCTTCTAGCTCATATGTAAACACTACCATGTAGAGAATGATCATATATTTTGGTCCTTAAAGATTCTTCTTGGGAAAACTTGGACTCAGTTCTTCTAGCACATGTTTCGCGGCTTCTGCTCATGCTGGGGAAAGCAAGAGGCCAGTCATACGTTCTTGTTCGTATAAGATCTCTTATTCGTGTAGGATATCACTTCCGATCTATATTGTTTGACATTGAGACTGATTGTTTAAGTGAGGACAGTGAAGGTTAGACACAGTCCACATTCCATAAGACGATCTCTCGGAGCTCAGTAATTTGGTGCTTGACATCAAAATCATGTTGGCACCAACTCCAAACATTAAACTTCTATTTGCGCCAAGAGCATGTAATTCTATCGCGCATAGATAAGCAGCTTTTGGTTTTGAAATCCTTTACTGATGTAGTCTGGGACGTTTTTCCGCCCATACATACCTGAACAAGACCCGATCTTCCTAGTCATTAATAAGCTTCAGTTTTTCCACCCTAAAAGAAACATCACCACCACAATATAATTTATTATAACACAACATGCATAATTTTCAAACTTTAGCACTAACAAGGAAATCTACCAAGAAAAGCTCAAATTCATAGAAGTAACCAAGGGATGTATTACAGTACAAATTCAAATAAAACAACAGTCGAAAAGAAAAAGATGCCAAGGATACATCCAGAAGGATGTATTGGCCAGAATTGATAACAGACATAATCATTTATCTTGGAAACCCCACAATCGAACCTAGTTCCATGGAATAGCTTGTTAACATTCATCAATTGATTGGTGAGACACGCTACACTTGAACCATCCACCAACATTCTCCTTCTGCCCAGATACTCTAGTAGTTTAACGCTTTCTGCTGTGCCTTTTGCTCTTCTTCCGGCTTCTCCTAACATCAGAATCAGATTCAGAAGCTGACTCCGAATCAGAAGATTCAGACGATGAGGAGTATCTTTTACGCCTTGTCTTTTGCTTCTTCTTCTTCTTCCTGCGACGCCTTCTCTCCTCCTCAGAATCAGACGATGAACTGTAACCTGAACTACTCCCTTCAGAAGAATAATCAGAACCTGTAACTGATGATTCCCCGCTGTCAGTCTCAAAAACTGAAGCTTCACTATCACTGTCAGAATCAGAGCCTCCTCTATGTTTCCTCTTGCTTTTCTTCGATGTCTTTTCACTCTTCTCTTCCTTTTTAATATCTGAATCTGCAACATCAAGATCGTAGGATAGTGACACCTTCATCTTCAGTTTAGGATTTTTCAGTTGCTGAGTCCTAGAGGGCCTTGAGATGTAAACACGTTCGTTCTTACATTCATATGTCCAATGCCCGGTTTGGAAACACTTCTGGCATTGTGAAGCTGCAGTACCAACAGTAGATACATTAGCCTTCAGGTCTTTCCTTTCACCCAGTCTCACTGCCTTTTCAGTACTCATCAGATACATCTGTCTCTTGGCTTCCCTTTTCTCCTGCCATCTGCTGGGTCCTTCTTCCTTCTGCCCATAAGCATTAACATTACGAGCAGCAGCAGCAGCAGCCCTTTCAGCCTGAGCTCGACTAAGACCTTTCGCAGCACTCAAGGCCTGTGCCTTGATCCTTTCACCCGCAGCCTGAGCCTTCTCTTCTTTCTTACTCGACATGTCCAAATCAGAATAACCAGAATTGCCCTCCCCTCAAAGACCAAACCCAAGTTCCGTGAAAACTATCCTGACCACAGTCCTTAACACCCTGCATTTAAACAGCAATGAGATCATCCACATTCATCAAGTATACCAGTGTGGGCGACAAACATCAATATAACAAACAATTACAATCTTTCTGAAAGTGAATATCAAGTACAATTTCAAACTCCTAACTCAACCCACATGATTGACATGAAGCTCAAACTCAAGTTGTAAACTCTAACATAGAACTGAAACTTACTATATTGTCATGCTACAGCATACGTTCAGGGTATTAGATTTAAGCTGCAAATCGATCTAAACTAAACTAACAACAATTTTAGCACATCAAAAAAATCGCTTCATATTGTTCCCTGTGCAGCATTAATTTCAATTAATACTAAAATTCAGCTAAGAAAATATGCAAATCAAAAGACCCAAAATTTCAATTGGCAAATAATAGAGAACCCTAAAAGCATTGGAGTTGAAATCATATTAAGGGGCGATCTACTAAGAAATTGTGGCGCGGAGAGAGGAATTAGGGCAATTAGAGAAAACGAATGACGGAGAAAGAAGATACCTTGGTTGGGTTTGTTCGCCGGAGCTTGAAGAAGAAGAAGGGCCGTGGATTTGGGGTTTATGGTGCGCGAGCTTGAACAAATAAGGGCTCAAAGATTCGGGATATTGTGGGAAAAGCCAACCCTTATTTATCAATATTCAAGTATCTAGTCGGTTCTTCTTTTAAAACAAAGGCAAATTATAAAAACGTAACATCTCACGTTAGAAAAACCCATGAATTAATCATAAAAAAATTATTATATTTAAATATAAATTATAAAAAAATCAATAAAATTAAAAACAATTATTTTAAAAAAAATTTCTGAACTGTTTTTCTATTTTTTTTTTTCTTTCTAATTTTAGCTATAACTTTTTCGTCCGGCGATAGATTTTGACGAAATTGGTACCGTTAGAAATATCTCGCTCCCCTCTTTCATTTGATATACTATCCACTCCGAATCGACCAACCGTACAAGGCGAAACAACCATCGCAAAGGGTTACCGCCATCGATGGCGGTGCTCCAAGCAATTCCGGCGAAACCGAAGCTCAAGGTTCCCTAATTCTAGCTATTCTCTTCATTCTGAGCATACTTATACCAATCTCATTTGAATTTTAACAAAATTTCGCATATTTCCACATTTCTTCTCGGCATGTCACACCTCATGTCACAACCACTGTCACACTACCTCTTACACTAATTGTCACACTTACTGTCACAACCGCTATCACACTTGTTGTCACAAAACATGTCACACTATCTATTTACACACACTGTCACAACCTCTGTCACACTACATGTTACAACCACTATCACACTACCGATTACACTAACCTTCACACCCACTATCACATTCGCTGTCACACTATCTATCACACCCGTTGTCACACTACCTATCACATCTACTGTCACACTCACTGTCATACTACCTATCACACCCGCTGTCACACTATCTGTCACACTCAATGTCACACTGCCTATCACACTAACTGTCGTTGTCACACTACTTATCACACTATCTGTCACACTATCTGTCACACTACCTGTCACACTACCTGTCACACTCACTGTCACACCCGCTGTCACACCTGATGTCACACCTCCTATCACACCCGATGTCACACTACCTGTCACACTTGCTGTCACACTACTTATCACACCTGATGTCACACCTCCTATCACACCCGCTGTCACACCTCCTATCACACCCGTTGTCACACTACCTGTCATACCTGCTGTCACACTACTATTTATTAAAAACACAGGACTCTGCTAAGTGCTAACCTATCACACCCACTGTCACACCGGCTATCACACATGTTGTCACACGTGTTTTCATACTACCTATCACACCTGCTGTCACACTACCTATTATACCCGCTGACACATTGGCTGTCACACACACTATCACACCCGTTGTCACACTGTTTTATGTGACTATGTTGTGATAATAATAATAATAATAAGAAGAAGAAGAAGAAGAAGAAGAAATAATGACTAGTAAATAACGAACCTTTGTCTATTATGTGATCTTGAATTTCTCAAATCAACTCATATGATCCAAATATCAACAATAATGTGATGTCATAACTCCATCCACACTACCTATTACATTATCACTACATATCACACTTGATATCACATTAGCTATCACATTGTCTATTACATTATCTATCACACTATCGATCACAATAGAAAATTTGTGTGACATGTAGTGTGATAGGTAATGTGATAGCTAGTGTGACATCAATTTTCTAAAAAACAAACTGTCAAATATCTGATGTGGGCATCCAGAACTATTATGGGCACCTTGAATATCTCTCTGGGCACCCAATGCACTATCTTAATCTCATAGAATCGGAAACGGCAGAGATGGAGTTTGGAAAGTGGAGGAGGCGGAGTCGTCGAGAGCACAAAGAATCGGAAAATCTCAATGGCACGACTTGTAATTTTTAAGAAAAAAAAATGCAACAATTTCAGAAAATATGATTATTTGACTTTTTTATAATTTTGAAATCTAACCTGATTGTTTTCTCATTTCATGTGTCAAAATAGATTTTTTTTATGAGAAGCCCTTGAAACAAAACAAAAAAAATTAATCGGCCTCTAGTGAATGGTAAATAATACTGGGGGATTAGTAAAAACTTTGATGCCAAATCACTTGATTTATTAAAAATAAAGACCTGAATAGCCATTACATAGTCGTTAGTTGTTGTTGTGCAGCAAACAAGAGATCTTAAGTTACCAGAATTAGTAAAATATGATAAGAGGGAGCTAAATATTTTTGTTTTCACAATCATATACACATGTTTAGTATTATGAAATTTGAGAACATCCAATTATTATTTTATAAGTGATAATTTATCTAATTCGATGTACACATGTACGGAATCGTTTAATACTTTAGTAACAAAAAAATCAAAAGGCTAAGTGCTAAGCGTCATTGAACCATGTTTAGAGCACAAAGTACACATTTCTATCACCTAATTTACGTCTGCTCTAATAACTCACATCTCAAATTTGGTTTGGGTTCCTCGAGTAAATTGTTGCATGAAGTCCTAGATAATGGATTTTATATTATGCAAAAGTAGACAATAGAATTTATATTTAATTTCTTCTAATATCTGAACCAAATAATAAATTTCTTCTAACATCTATTACTATGTTATATGTGATTTCATGCTGAAGAAAAATGATAAACCCTATAAAACAATTTGGGTGTACTTATAGATTAGTACAAACACACAAAATTAGCAACAACCAAATATGGTTTCAAACTTCAATAAGCATAGCAAATTAGCATTACACATATAATATATATGTGTCTATTCGTGGTTACCCCCTGAAATTACAACAAATATCAAATAAGGGCCTAGGAGCCCTTCAGTACTTATTCTTGCGAGCCCTTGAAACTATTGAGTGCGCGCAGTGAAGCAAGAGCAGAGAGCTTAATACCAAAGCAGAAACAGAGCCGCTTCTCAAAACCCACCGAGGCTTTCCCAAGATGAGTACCATGAAGTTCTGCCGCGAATGGTCCGTAACACCTCTCTCTCTCTCTCTCCACCCTTGTGTTTTTTGTTGTTGTCGGGAATCCGCTTCTGATTTTATAAATGGGTTTTGCAGCAACAACATTCTGTACCCAAAGGAGGACAAGGAGCAGAAGATTCTACTCTATGCGTGCCGCAATTGCGATCACCAGGTATCTCATTCACTTTCTTTATTTCCTCTTTATTTTGTCTCTCACTACTTTTTGTTATTTTGATGACAATTGCAAAATCCCTAATGCCTCTGTGAAATGTAGATTGCCCAATTTCCCATTATTGAAATAAGTACTGGATATGGACCAAAGGTTCTAACTTTGACTCTATGAAGGGTGAAGTTATTTTATTTTTTAAAATCTGTGCACTGCTGAATGGTGATTGAGTTTACTATTCATTAATTCACACGATAGATAGCTGCTATGGGGAAGAAGGGTTAAGACTTACTTTCGAGAAGCTAGTTTTAGGATGAAGTAATTGCTTGATATAACCTTGGGCTCTGGCTTTTACTGAAGTATTTTTCAAGAAAAGGGTTTTCTTCATGTTTTTGGTGAGGTGCTTTGGGAATTTCTTCATCTGTACTATCTGTGGCTGACCAGGTTTTCTTAGAGGGTCACTTCAGTTTGCTGCTAATCATTTTCTTTTGTTTACGGGGTTGTGCTGACAATGTGTGAATATTTGTAGACTTAGTTTATAAGTTCACCAGTCACTTGACTTAAACACCTGAGGCAGATGCTTTATGGAGTTACCTTCTAAATTCTACTTTCAGCCTATTGTTGATATTTGCTCTAGCCATTTTATATGCTGAAGGATTTTATCTTTTCTGATTATAGATCTTTTCCTCGAGCACTTTGTTCATTTTCTTACTAGAGTTTACGTGTTGTTTTGCAGGAGCCTGCTGAGAACAACTGTGTTTACAGAAATGAGATACACCACTCTGTTGGGGAACGCACTCAAGTCTTGCAAGATGTAGCTGCAGATCCAACTCTACCTCGCACGAAAGCTGTGCGCTGTGCTCTGTGCAAGCATGGAGAAGCTGTCTTCTTTCAGGTTAAAAGCTGATTCTTTAGATGAGGATGTACATTTTATGTCTACTTGTGCCTTTTCAATTTACTTTGTTGTTAGTTAAATACATAGAACGGAGGTTACAGTATCCTATATTAAGACACATTGAGCCTTTCAGTTGAAATTTCACCTGGTGATGCTTCAAAATTTTACCATTTAACTGGTGGAATTCTATGCGACTTAGAATATGATATAGAAATACTGCTTATTCCACTTGTAGACTGGTTTAGCTACTTTTGTAATGCATCTGGAAAGACATTCTCTAGATTAGCCTATTAACAGTGTATCTCTAAGTAATCCACCTGATAAGACATTGAATTGATATAACCTTTAACTGATCTATGTTTTAGTAATGCATGATGGAGAAAATTATCTTTGGCAAAGTTGTGGTTCTCTCTTGATACATCGTATCACGTTGCCAGATGATTTCAAGTTCAATTGAATGTCAGAGATCAGTGGTCACTTGGCAATTGGCATTAGGACATCTTTGACTCGTTGAGTAGTAACATAACATAGGAAACTCATGATATTTTTTTTTATCTTTCTTCTTCTTTCGGGGTTTGTATAACTCCAGCCTTTCATGTCCATAAATATGGTATAAACATCTTCACTTGATAGTGAACAGTCAGATTGTACATCGCATATAGGGTAGGATTTTACTCCACATGTTTCCCATCCTTGAGTTGTCATATTTAAAGTTCCTTCCTATCTTAAACAATCTCTTCTTGTTAGAAGTGTTTCTAATGTGCAAGTTCTTATATATGCGCAGGCAACTGCTAGAGGAGAGGAGGGGATGACGTTGTTCTTTGTTTGCTGCAATCCCAGCTGTGGCCACCGGTGGAGGGACTAATATGCTGGAGTTTCATCTAGTCCAATGCACTTGTGCTGGGAGTTATGGTATATGTAATTGGGTTGAGGTCCAAGTTGTGTAGGAAAAATTCTAAGCTGTACTGTTCAAGCCCTGAGATGCTGTCGTTTCAGACACTAGTTTTGGGATCCCTTAGTTCTAGGTTTGCATGTGTTTAGACCATCTGTTGACATTAACAGGTACTGGATTTTGCCAGAATAGTAGTATCTCGATGTCCCTACTATTTGGTTTGTCAATGTAACAGTCTGGTTATAACATTTTAGGCTTTTTAACCTGTATAGCTTTTTAACAGTCCTTGCTTGCTCGCCCTTGTCATTCTTAGCTATGGCTTGTTAGGATCAATTTCACTCCCACGCAGGTCGTTGTTCATTTCTCATCTTCCCAACAAATAATTTGGAAGAGCTAATCATGAGATGAGTACACTCGGGAAAGGTAGTAAAGAGGATGAATCTAACAGCTCGATCTGACATGAATGATCGGGAATAAATGGCTAAAATTCAGAAGAATTCTCCAAGTGGATGAATGTGAATATATACTTTAATCTCATGTTAAAAGGAGGGTGCTAGAGTGAAACTGACGAGGGAGATCGAGACATCGAGTATATGAAGTTTTCCTCTGTTACTGTTCTCAAAAGATCAAATATCGAATCAATACAAACCCTAACTGGTGGAAAATTCAGATACTCGATCTTAATCAAATTGCTGAATCTGCAGATACTTCTACCTACAAGGGTTTGATCGATGTTTTGAATGGTAATTTAGCTTGCAAGTTTATTTACTCTTTCATTTTTATGAATTTTGATCGATTTACAGATCTATAATGTACACACGTACATCTTGTTGCAGAGACTACTATAACTTTGCTTCGGCATCTCGAATATTTCAACTGGGGTTCCATATCTGTAAGTACAATATCGCTCTATTCCATTCACTACGATCGCTCAGACTGCCTTCTTTGCTAGCTAGGGCGAGAATGCTGTGTGTATATGCTGGTGAGATAGGGATGAAAGATAATAACCAGCTAATGTGGATTCATGGAAATATGCTTAATTCATAATTATTTAAGTAAATATATTTGGATAATATATATAGCTATCGATTATACTAACTTTAAGCTCATCACTTGTACATTTTTTATTGTAGCCTTGTAGGTGGTTTCAAAATTCGGCAGACGAGAAGCAAATATTTATCATATAGATCAACTCTCTTTTGCAGAGAGGTTCAAAAACAAAGAGACACTCGTTAATGTGAACAACATGAAATCACAGAAACTAACAAGCCAAAAATCAGTCGCTGATGGTACAATGATGATATTATGGTAAGGCCGGTTAATTGCCAATCTTCCACTTAGATTGGTGGGTTGAGTTAACTATTCCAGCAAGAATTGTCTTTAATTTGATCTTTGAATAGAGGATTTGCGTGCCTAATACTGTTTTCGTTGCATTTCAAATATCAGGTCACATTATTTGTGGGTGGTAAATGGAAGCTTGAGTTGCCAGCCATCTATAACAAACATGACTTGTCCAATGTGTTAGACGCAACCACGTACTCAGATCCCTTATTACCTCCAACAACTTAACGGTAAGAACCGATTAGTAGTGTCAATCTTCTTCTTACTTAAGTACTAGCCTCATATTCTTGCGGTTCATATATTGCTGGTGAAGTTACCCTAAAAATCGTTTTAGTGTTCTGAGAGAATTACTATTCTACCATTTTATGTGTTTTAGCCTTATTAGGTTGTCAGTTAGAGATAGATTCGCATCTCTGTAATAGATTAGGACTCTGAATCCTACGTGATTACGGTTATGTAATGCTTATATATAGGCCTCATTATCAATTAATAAAGGGTTAAGTTATGTTTCATTACGTTGTTATTATTTTCGTTTCGTTCATCCTCCAACACGTTATCATGCACTTTGTTCTAAAATCTCTGAGCGACGAGGCCACCACAAGAAAAATTAACCCTCGCCTTTACTTTTTTTTCCCCGGCAGCCTCCTTTCCTTGACATCGTCGGAAAATTATGTCAGCAGCCCGACAAATTGATTGTCGCCAAAAGTAGAGAAATTTGTCTTTTTCTCAGGGCACCCAGAAAATTGTTCTGGGCACTTATCGTCTTCCCCGTCTCTCCTCCGGCGACCTGTTGCTGCTCCCGTCGTGTGCCTGCTCTGCGCACCGGCCAGTCGATGTCGTCCCGTCATGATTTGCAAATTGAGAGCTCCGGATTGCCGCCCCTCCATCGACCCATACTCCGGTGTCATTCACCCCGTCCTTTGGAGCTTCAAGCCCAACGGCGACGACGCCTAGAGAAGCCTAGTCTCGACGTCGTCTTAGCGTCGACGACGTTGAGCCCCTTCGTCCAGCGACCCATGGAGGTCTCCTCCATTGCATCTGCAGACCCACGTCTCTTCTTGGACCCGCCCCGGATCTGCACGACCCGACCCGAGTCGGCGGTCCCCTGACCCGACCCAGCCCAACAGCTCCTCTTTGGGCCTCAAACTCTACCGAGCCCAATAAGCCTACCTGGCTTTTCAACTCTTTTCTCTATCCTTTTCTTTTTCCTATTTGTTTCTTTAATAATTTATTTGCACGTTTTAGTTTTCTAACTATGTTTCACGTGCTTGCATAGGAAAAGTGATTACTCGTCGTACTACGATGATGAGATTCATGCCGAGATGGAAGATACTTTTTGTCATCTACATGCGATTTCGATCGTATCCTCAAAAGATTTTATCAAGCAACTTTCTTGCATGAAAATAAATTTGAAGACTATCTCAAATTAATGCGGTTTATTTGGCAAACCACCAAGTAAGCTTTTCTTAAAGTTGCTGCTTTTAAACACACACACACATATATATATATATATATAAATTATCGGGCGCTATTAGTCTTCTTCATGTCTTTTTTTTTCTGGCTTTTCTTATAACGCCGATGAGACAAAAGAGGGATATGATTCCCCTCTTGGTCACGTTTTTCATGTGACGGTCCTGGGGGAGTAACGTTAATATTTAAAGGGAAGAAATCGATTTCGTGTGGTTGTCTGAGTACACCGTTGTTTTGGGTGGGATCATGAGAATCGTCGATATGCATCGATTATTTTGTGACCATATACATCACAACCCTTCTAATTCAGGTTACATGAATAGTTTCAATTATTCGAAACCTATACATCCCTCGTTTCTTATGGATGTGTCGCCATCACGACTTGAATGTTTGATTTTTCAAAAACTCATGTCTATAAACGATAATCCCAAGGTCTACGTACTCATTTATTTGAGTTGAAATTCATTACTCTGACGCAACACTATTTGCTGACAAAAGATCCTAAAAATAGAAAATTATATGGGACACACTTAAAGTGATTCAATAATATGACGTTGTATTACCAGAGTTGACCTTGATACATGCTCCACATCCAAAAAAACACATGCCATTTTTGGCACCTGTATCTATTTAAACTTTGGAGATGGAAATGTAACATTCGTCCATTCTCAAGTAAGCAAATTTTTTAGCCTCAGGCAAAGGCTCCGCCGATCCGATATGCAAGATTTTTATTGCTACAGACTTTTGATTAGTCAATCTCTTTTGACTATGTTTTCTGCTTACTATTTTTCTAATATGACGTTGGCATTGCCATGTTTCTTGCTCGACTTTAGCTTAAGTCGTCTATTGGAATTGGAAGCTTATTTGTGTTGTATTAAAGATTGACATAATCAATAAAATTTCTCGTATTCCTTGTTTACAAGATATACTCATGAGAATTTGATTTGCCTTAAACCTAGCATGAATGGTCAACGTTTGTAACTCACGTGGTTTTTAAATTGGCCGTTTTTGGGTTACATGGGACCCCAATAACACTATATTGTGAGTTTGAATCTTAAAATTTGGAAAACGGACCTCGAAACTTCAAAAATTGACGTCGTTTTAACCTCTTGGTCGTACCCGGTTACTGTTTTGGCGTTTCCGGAACGTTTTCCGGTATTTTGGCCACTTTCCGGCGTTCCGGCCGGTTCCTACCAGCGTCCCCTGTCGGACCTACAGCTCCGGCCGCCGCCGACTGGTTTTCTGACAATCGACGCTGCCGGTTTCCGGTGATTTTTGTCGTTTCTCGTCATTTTTTCGGCATATTTCTCACAGTTTTTGTTGCCAGATTTTCCTAGTCTAAATTTCACCCAGTTTTGAGTTCTTTTGACATGGTTTTCCAGTTTTCTCCAGGTTGTTTCATACTCAAATGATTTTATTATTATTGGTGACCACCGGCACCAATTGGATGGTTTTTACCACCCTAATTGTTTGGTATTCAAGTGCAACAATACCATGTTTTTCTAAGTCTTAAGTTGAAGAATGTAGTTCTATTGCCATGTGATACATTTGATAGGATTGTACTCTTTGTTTTCAATCCTCTTTCTGACAATGTCCTACGGGGTATTGCTTGAAATTGTTCCTCATGTCGCTGACTCTCTTAATTTATTTTGATGATGTCCCACGACAAAGTCGAATGTCTTGCTGATTGCGTAACCACCCACACTGTTCTACATGACAAGTAGTCATTTTACAGATCTCGTGCGGAGATTGTGTTTTATACCTTTGTGCCTTGCTAAGTTTTAAAAGACTATACATGTCAATGATACATTTTCATCTTGATACTTGTGTTAAGAATGTAAAGGAATAAATTTGTCAGATTTTGTTGACAATAGCTTTTTCAAACTTCGGCAGTAGGTTTGTTAGCCTGCAGACATAACTTTGCTTGCCTGCCACAGTAGCTTTTACGTAACATGTGATTTCTTCAATCATAGGTTCAGTTTTTACTGCCCTATCAGTTTTAACATGATCACTTCATTGATCTAGGACGAGATACATTGACAAACGTCACCATGGAGTTTTGTGACAATGCCTTACGGCTCATTGCCATAGCTTTAGTGACTTGTACGTCACATGAACTATTTGAAGCATCTTAATAGCCTATTAAATTGTGGGTTCATGTCTTTTGACATGGCAACGATTAAAGGCTCAATCAAACTAATTTTGATATCTTATTACTGGACATGGTCATGGTATGGACCAAGCTTAATTATCAATTAAGCTAGTTTGATTTCAAAGAGGGTCCGTGGCTTTTCCCTTCCACACACTTGGTTTAATTATTGGGAGGCTAATGTTTATGACATAGTTATTGATTATGCCACGAAACGTACGATTCATCATGCATTGGTATGAATCCAAACTCGGCTCTATCTCCAAGTCTTTGGAGGCTCTTTGGTTGTCCATTGCAGACAGTGTGACACTGACATTTCCCTCGATGCTTCGTTGACAATTCTCAATGTCATCACTCGTTCTAAAACCTATTTCTTTAGTGAGATAGGAGAAAAAATCATCATACACTAAGGATATATAAGAAAATATTTTATTCTTACAAAGTATTTAAGGTGACATTAGTGGATCCTATCCAACTGAATGCGGACATTTTTGCGGCATTTTTTATGATATAGGTTAAGAACATCGACACGTTGGTCACACGTCGTTTTGCTATCCACAAAGAACGATGCATTTGCTAAGTTTTTAGCTATAATCATCATACTAAGGGCTCACCACCCTTCCCATCCTCTCAAATCTATTCGATTGGATACCGTTGGAGAGTTCACCTCCAAGACTTTTAATGATTTCATTTTGCATGTCTACTGGGATCATCGTTGAACATATTGTTCCTCATGTTCATTCACATAATGATCTAGCAGAGGCTCGAACTTGGTTATGGGTACTAACCTACCGGTCTTTGCATGGAGATATGTAATGATGTTGCATGCAACGACACTTATTCGTTTCAAACCCACAACTCACCAACCGTTTAGTGCGTACCAGATGGTTACTGGATACGATCTCAACGTTCTTTTCACTACCGCCTATTTGGCTAAGTTGTTTATGTGCATCTATTGTAGTAATCATAATGAGTCTACTTGAAACGCTTAAGTATTTTGGTTGGTTATGATATATGAATCACCAACACATGTCCGCTATTTCCAATCTACAACCGTGGATCTCTATCTTGTTATATTCACAGGCGGTCACTTTGATGAGACATACTTTATGTCATTAGGGGGAGATATGGAATGCTCTCATTCTGGTTTCAACGCCAGGAATTGACGTGGTGTAGCACTATGTCTCATTCAGATCCTACACTACTCTAAGTAAGTAATTATCAACCTCTAGAAAGTCAAATCGAGGCTCAATGACTTTACCGAAATTACAAAAGTGACGAGATCACACATAAATGTTGTGATGTGCCGGTAAGGTTGGAACTTTCAGAATATGAGAGAATTTTACATGACCTGATTCTAGCACCATTGGCACCATCCCTGACAGTGGGAAGGAAACCGGCGATGGCACCATTGTATGTTGTGGTGTTGTCGGCACCTGTATTGCACCACAAAACAAGGGCGGCAAACGCAAAGATAGACTAGTAAAGGTCATAGCTTCGGTCTTGGCTCCTACCTAAATAAGGGGGAGACCATTATTCTCTGGAATCAAAAACTAGAAAGAAGGGATGTGCGTAGGTACAAGTATTTCGCCCATCATCCAGAGATATTCTCTAAACATGTGTATCAACTAAGTTTCTGTGGGACGCTATAGACTCCTTTTGTTGATGTTCAAGAATATAAGAAGGCTCTCAATCGATCGTATAAGCGTGCGTATGTTAATGGATTGATCTCCCATGATTGATGATGTATTCACTTATGTTCTTATTTCGTTGTAAAGTATCAACGATGAGTAACTTGACCGAAGTGGAAAGAATCAATACATGATGAACTAGACTTGTTGTATTAGTCATTGTTCGTAAGTGTAATGAGAATGATGAAATCATGCGATATTTGCACGACTTATGGTGCAAATATTGTTTCATTATCCTGGTATTTACTACAATGAGTTATATTATCTCGTAATAGACATAATTGTTTTCCGCTACTTGATCAGTAGTAGTGTCCATGAAAACTGATTTGCAGCATATAATAGTGGTCATAGCATATCTGTAAAGGGATCTTGGCACAGATATAAAAGTGCCCAAATGACCTTAATTGCTTGATTAAATACCTCCAGACCATGAAGAGCTTATACAGTTAGACTGTGACGTTCAAAATAACGTAGTACAATCAGTTGCAAGAACTTATACCCATACATGTTCATATGAAAGCCAATTTTGGACTCTTTATTCCATCTAAGTAAGATGATGAAGAGTTCCAATGAGCTATAGATTCATACATTTAAGTGTTGTTGGGACACTATTACTTTCATTATAATGTGAATTAACTATGCGGCTATGTATTGTCATTGGACTTGCATTGCTCCTTTTACATGGGTTTAGCTCTACACTTAGTGAACCAACACAAATCCTATCCACACCAATGCCGCCAGCAACTCTAGCAACATCAACGTACGCCTTGGTGTAGCAGTCGACACTGGTAGCGTAGAGGATGCTTACGGTTCCGTCTCAGACCAAAATCAGTCATTCATTGGTTCATTCCCCCATTCCTTTGTGAAAGACACATTGAATGTGACAAATCAGAATATGTCCAGTCTCTTAGGTTAACTTCAATGAGACCTACATGATAGCTCACTCAATGAAATATAGTGAATTTGATATCGTTGGAAAGGTCTATGTGTCTTCTTTCTGGGGACACCAACCATTTGTTCATAGCTATCGTATTGAGCGAGTTATGGTCATTTTAGCAAAATAGAACAGTTCTGTCCGGAAATTTGCAAGTCAGTCAACTTCGACAGAGCACTGTGAACTGCTCAGGTCGAGTTAGATTGTGAACTTTATGTCACTAGAAAGCCACGGGTGCCTAGTTTCCAGAAAATTTTACGATTTGCTAATACCTATTGTGACGAAGAAGTTATGACTGTTTAAGTAAGTGAATGTCACTCTACCCGAGAATCTGATTTTCATTGCAGACTCTTATTTTGAGTTGTTATGCAATCTTGTTTCTTAAGATCTAAGTTTGGTTATGTATAGCATGTATGATCTAAGGATGTTTGGCGAGATTAATGATTAATCAGCCCAAGACTACTTTTGAGAAGCATGTAATGAACGTTGTATACGTTGTTCTTTGTACTCCATGATTATGACACTAATCAGGGGAAGTTGTTTCATAGACTTCAGGGGGAGTCTACCTCACATGATGCTATCAAATGTAGACGGTGTGTTGCGCTCTTTTTCCCTTCGATCAAGCTTTTGTTTTTACCCAAGAGGTTTTTATTTTGCTTGACAAGGTTTTTACCGAGGCAACGATGTGTGCACCATGCAACCCAGGCATGCGACATAAGGGGGAGTGTTCCGGAAGAATTACTATTATACCATTGTGTGTGTCTTAGCCTTATTAGGTTTCCTGTTAGAGATAGATTCACATCTCTGTAATATATTAGGACTCTGAATCCTACGGGATTGCGGTTATGTAATGCCTATATATATGCCCCATTATCAATCAATAAATGGCTACGTTATGTTCCATTACGTTGTTATTATTCTCGTTCCGTTCCTCCTCCAACATTTAGGTGATTCATATTTTTACATTTTTATGTTATTAGCCATTTCAGAAATCGGTATCGATTGATGCATGCTTCAGTTCCCTTTACATATACAATAAAAAGAAAATAAGAAAACAAGGGAGACAAGGATTATATGTATATTTATATTGTTTTCTTCCTTGACAGGCAGTAGAGACGTTATGGACTCCTCAGGTATCTTCATGCGATCATGTTTGGCTGCGACAAGTACGTGACAATTCCCAAAAGTTTCTTTCTGATGAAGATCCATATCTGCAAAATCATTTAGGTTTGAGACCGAATGTGTTTTAATGTTATTTGCACCCAATTTTGGTAAATCGGCCTATATATTCTTGGCCGATAGATAAGAAATTTTTTAGTGTTTTTATTAGTGGTATCTCAATAGAAGTTCATTTTTATGGAAATTCTATAAAATATTATATGTTGGAGATTCAAGTAAAAGGGAAAGAAAATTATAACAACGATTAATTATAATTGCCGAGATATAGAAGGGGAATGAAGTTATAACGGTAATTACTGAGATATTTAAGAGGAAGGTAATAACATCGATTAATTATTTAATTACCGAGATTTAATCCTAATGGAATCAAATAACGGTGATTAATTTGTTATTTGTGTACCTTCCTAGCACCATAACGGCGTTAACTATTGATTTTTATATTTAATACCAAGAAGGAATTGACTCCTTATATTATGGTGCGCTAGAAGAAGGTGATTATGATGCGATTAAGAAATGAATCAATATGGAGCATATTTTGAATTCGGTCAGACCAAAAATATCATTTAATTAGTTATTTATTTTCCTTTGTGCTGACCACACAACCCAAATCAATTCAATACACCAAATTCTCTACAATATCAATCTTTTCGTTTTTGTTTTAGTTAGAATTTTTATCGTTTTCTTTAGTCTCACTAGCAATTAGATACATGGTCTTTTACTTTACTTTCGCACTTTATTTCTCGCTCAACATTTTAAAAAACACTAAAAGTCCTAGTAAAACAAGCATTAGAACCCAACGGCCTAGAGTGTTCTTTCCTATGTGGACAAGCCTTTTGCCTCTCAAATTTGATGCTGGCATAATAATTTTTTGTTTGCTGAGTTTTGAGGCTATGAGAGAATTATAGCATTGACAATTAATCTTCATAAAGTCAAGTTCCCTTCATTTACTGTTGTTGAAGAAGAAAGATGAATAGAACGAAAAAGTCTTCAGTGGATCAGATCAACGTCCTGGAGCCCAGGTACTAGTAAGTCAGACGAAAATGGTGTTTTTCCTTTGTTATTGTTATTAACTGACAATATCACATCTGTACAAAAATAATTTCTCTGGAAAATTTACACTTGCTTCTAAAGATATCCAAAGCATCGATCCATTTCCAAAATTGAAAACTAGGGTACAAAAAGAAATTTCTCTAATCTTCGGAAGGTAAATATCTACAAAAAATGAATAGAGCCAGATGGTCAGCTACAGGGACGAAATTGTCTCTGTGAACCAGCCTGATAGGCATTGCAGTTTCTCTAGAAACTCTTTATCCGCTGTGCGTTTCGTTTTCCCTGAAGACTCCACATGGCTTTCTACATAGGCTTGCGCATTTAACAACATTACCTTGAAGTCATGTTTCAGTGCTTCCAAACTTCGATAGTAGTCGTTCTCTAACCTACTCTGTATCAAGTCAAGAGATACTGGAACTGCACACCTGAGACAATCTCAAAAGGCAAATAAATTACAAATCCAGTCCAGTGAGATACCTTCAGCTTTTATAAAAGAGATTCGGTTAGGGGTGCAGATACATACCAATTTGTGAACTTTGGTTTTTCCTGAAGCTGCTTCAATTTATTAATCCCTAATGAATCCTGAATTGTACAAATATATGAGAAAATTAACACTTCCAAGTGGTTTGCCGAAATGTAGCTGTAGTAAAAGAAATTCACGGTAGAACATAAAACAATGAAGGGTTGCCTTACTACCTGACGACTGCTGGCTGATTTCTCTAGTTTGGCCAAGGCTGAATGCAGCTTGTTTTTGCTCTTATTATCAATCTGGGGCTGCACCCATTCAATACCGTTATCAAAAAGCTCCCAAGGACTATGTAGCTGTGTCTCTTTAGGAACAGTCTTGTACAGAACTGTACACATTTCCCATGGACTATCAGGAAATTCAGGAGCTTTGGGCTGAATTTGCACGATTCGGCCATCCCACCAACTACCATCATCGTCACCATCATTTTTCCACCAGACTTTGCACTTATCCCTACATGACCATTTTTTCTCTATGGCAGCAACATATCGAGTTTTCTCGACAATGAAATCGGGGAATCCAGTAACTTCAGGCAGAGTCATTTTGAAAGATTTGCAGTACACCTCAGATGAAGGATCAACAAATTCAAGGGTCAATTTACAGCAGCTATCCCCAGATCCTGGAAGTAAAGAATATTCTAAGTCTTGAACTTTACAAAACTCCACAGCTCTTATTCTTTCCTCTATAAATGCCCAAGGTGGGTCTTCTCTCAAACTACCAAGATCAAAATACTCCTGATGCCCCTGTGAACATAGAAAAAACAATTTGAAGTTAAGTGAACAATGACCTTCACATGCCAGAATCCAAAAAAAAAAAACCAAGAAAGGGAGGCTGTCTTCACAGCTAATCTCCTGTTTAAGGCAGTTGTCATCTAGGTAGGTCATAAAAACAAACACCTGCCCAATGAATGAAAAATATAAAATATAAAAAAAAAGGGCAGGAGCAATAAATGTATAAAACCTGTCTCAGATAGACAACTTCATCCCCTAATTGGGGAATATATCGTGAGCTCTCCTCATGTGCCGCCAACATCAACCATGTTCCTTTCCTCGTTGATTGATGTGACTTTTTTTTATCTACTGGATCCATGTCATGATCATAATAACTTCTTCTGTTTCTAGTAGATCTCAACCCAACTACTGTCCTTGAACTTGATCCCTGTTCTTCATTCCGAAGCTGGTACTTGTGTGCCATGTTGTTCTGGGCACCACTGAATGTATACCTAGGCTCCTGGCGTTGATTTGACCTGAGATCATGATCAGTACTTGGATCACATGTAGATGTTTTCAACCCCATGGACCGTGTTTGACGAGTTCCATCAATTGAATCGTCACGGCAGTCCACTGCAGCAATGAGATTTTGGTTGCCAATGTTGGAAATTTGTGAGGAGCCTTCTCCCTTCTTTCTACTTTCACCTTCAATATTACTCCGACCCCTATGTGATTTCACCCTCCTATAAACAGAACTAAACATTTTGTTTCTATTTGGAAGGGACTCAACCGACTCAATTTGAGTGTCTGATTCTCGCGGGCCGCTGCATCTTTGATCTGAGTTAAATTTAAGGGTGCCATTATCCTCTGAATTGTGATCTATTGATGGAAGGCTTTCAGGCAACGTGCTACAACTACCGTTTGCCAGATTTTCTACTACAGAGCTCATTTCCCATTCACGAGGACTTTCAGGGCCCGTCAATATCTTCCGCACCCTTAATTTCGTTGAGACTGGTGTGAGCTTCTCATTTTGTTCAGAAGAGAGAACACTCCCATCCTTGTCGAGCAAAGAGGATGCACTTGCATCCCAAGGAGCCATATGAACAGATTTAGGTGATTGGTCATGATCCTTGCATTCACTAAAACCAGAGTTCTCATTAGCCTCAGCTTCACCATTAAAGCCCTCAGCAGTACTAGTCCCAATAGTTCCCCCATTTGTCATAACCACTCCATCCATCATATCCCCATTCCTTTGGCCTTCCAATTGAGGGGACCTTTTTCGATAGTCCTTTTCAGATTCTGTGTAATCTTTTCCACTATGACCAACAACAGCTACACTGGTACTGGCAAACGCATCCAATGATGTGGGTTCTCCCACTCTCAGCCTCTTTGATGTTCGAGCTCTTGACCCTCCCCATCTTATACTACCAACTTTGTAATTCTCAGTCAAGTTCAAATAAGATTCAACTTTGTATGATTGCCCACCCACTGTTCTTTCCAACATGCTGCAATCATGACCAGGAGAGGTCCTCAGATCCTGACAGCTCATATGATTCTCATTTGCTTCACTAACATTGTGACTGCAAGACTGATCAACCAAAGCTGGATCTTCGCACTTCCATAACGTGCCTTCTGTATCCAAACGTGTTGTATTTGTATTTGACGGCCATCTTGGAAGCTTAAGCACCAATCTCCCCCTGCTCCCAGCATTCCTATGAAGTTCAGGATGTTCATGAGATTTGACCGCGTCCACAGATTCATCAAGTAAAACCTGTTTTCCTTTCATATTTTGGTCATTTTCTCTATTGGATCCATCACTCTCAATATTAAAATCTTGCAGCGTGGATTCACTTCCTGAAATTTCTCCTTCCGATCCATCTTCATCTTCTCCTTCTGTATGCCGTCCAGTTATCTTAGAAAATAGTGTAAGGGCATTGCGTGCAGCAAGTCTTTGAGGTCTCAATGACTTCGACGTGGAGCATTTCTTTTTTGAAGTTTTCCGGCCATGACCCGATTTCCTTGTTCTATTACTTCTGAATGAGTGGTCATCACACTCATCCAGGTTCCTCCTTTTGACACACCTTCCAGAGGACGTCATGACTTCAACCTGCCGAAAAGAGGAAGAGAACACAATCACACAACATTGACCAAATTATGAAAGTTAGTTGTCATTGAGAGGGAACTCACATCAGCCTTTAGTTTTTTCCTTCTTGATCTTCGTAGTCCATCCAGTTGAGCATCCTCGTCACTATCTTCTGCACTGCACTCTGGATCAATCGAAGGGTTTGAACTTAAACTTCCTTGCTCCCCTCCAGTAGAATAATCTTCAGTAATATTGTACTCTGAATCAGCATCATCACTTTGCATTTCATTCTCTGGCTCCCAATCCATGGCGTCTACAAACTCGGGTAGCGGCTCGGCCAATAACATATCCAAGTTTGCCAAAGGTAGCATTTGAAAATCTGGATCTAAACTGAAGTCAGGCCCAACAGCAAGTCTTAACGAGGAAGGACGCCACTCAGAACCCAGAGCTCCTAACCGTCTCTTCTGGTAAGCATTCTGATAGGGTTCCGGGTATGGTATCATGCCTAGTGTACCACAAAACCACTGCTTCAGAAAATTGACATTCAAGAAGAAAATGATTCCATGCAGGAAATGGAGCAGAATGGAAACCTGAATCACAAAGTAGATCCTGCATATTCCGTCGGTATGCTGGAAGCTGAGTTTCCTGAAACAAATGTTGCAGATAACTTCTTAAGAAGGGATCAAAGAATCAAACACAACTACACTATTAATTGCTTTCTAAAAGGTGAAGCAAACTTTCATGCTACATAAAGCCCAATCAAATTTTACCTCCACTAAAACTCTCAACTCTTAAAGGAAATTGGAATTTTCATCCTACTATGCCATACAGCTATCAATTAGTTAAAAGTCAAAACCACCACTGAGACCCCATGGTATAAATAACTAAAATACAATAAAAGTGTATAAGTGCACTGGGTCATGTAACGTAATTCATGACTAGAAGGTGAATATTTAAATGAATAAAAAGAGTGACAGAGGATAGGTTTACCAGAGTTTATTACAGTAACTCTTAACTTTTATGACTTATGTGATCATTTATGTCCTCCCTGCTGACCCATAAAACTATAGACCCAAATAATTGAAATCCATCACTGATCAGAACGAGGTTCATCAATACTTGATTTAGGTAATAATCGTAATATATAGCAAAAGATAAGTGTGTAAAATGTTTTATAGCACAAGAGACATCTTTGATGAAAATTTGATAACACATATACACTAACATATACAAACTGGTCCTGTCCGTCTGTAGAGTTACAGAGGAGAGACATTAAGTTCTAATGACCATATATTTCAGCATTCGAACTTGGGAGAGAATAATAATATAAAGTATAAATCAAATGAACATGTTACCAATTATACACAATATTCTGAGCAGTACAATATAAATGATTCTAACCAAATATGCCATCATCAGTTTATAGCGAAAAATGGCCAACTAACCTGGTCAAGAACATTTCCAAAGCTATCTTGAATGATGGGGCGATAATCACCAAGAAAGAACTGAAAAAATATATGCATGGAAGTTAAGTACCAGCTGTAAACATAAGTGTAAAGATATATTCTAGATAAAAGGAGGGGGAAAACCTACCTGATCATATTTTGCATCATTGTGGGACTCCCCTTGGCCACTGTCTAATATATAAAGTTGGCCAACATCATCAGATAGTATAATTGACGTTCCGTCCCTATAGTAGAGAGAATGAACACTTTGTTAGTACATGAAAGCAACAAGGCCATATCAAAAAATACCAAAAAGGTGGAAGATTTAAGTAATAGTTTGAAGAGTAAAGTATTGCATTGACAAGACAACAAACAGAACAGGGCCATTGAGATAAAGGACTTTTAGTATTCAATGCAACCAATATGAAGAAAAAAAATCTAAAAAGAAGTTTTCTAATATTCAACTTACGGCGAAAACTTTCCGTCAACCAATCTGAATTGAGAAGTTTGATGTATACGGATAGGTATGCCCTCCCATATCTGAAATTGCAAGTCAACTAAGGCATTCAGGAAGAAAAAACTTATGAAGAATTTGCAAGTGGATTAAGGAATCTGGAAACTAACATCCCAGACAATTGTCTTTCCGTCATAGCCAGCACTCATTGCCAATCTGGGGTTGAAAGGGTGAACATCCAGAACATATGTCTATCAAGAACAAAACAATAAACACATTTCATATTATCAGTGATTTAACTTTTACTTCTCCAGCTTAAGCAAAATTGATTACCAATAGAGCCACGGAGTTGCAGGGCAGTACTGAAGTACTTATATAAAAATATGAAATCATCTATATAGAAGAATGCGAAACAAGATGAGCAATGATCATCTGCAACAAAAGATGTTCAATGATCATCCGCAACACATTAATATCTCACTAGAAGAATATACTGAGGTGCTATCGACAAACAAGAGAGCAACAGAGGACGGACATACCAACAAAATTAGAATATTAAATATAAACTTGAACATGCAGGTAAGAAATGAACTTAAATACAAAACACAGGGCATATAGATTAACACATATTGTAAATGTCAGATGATTCAGGGCATGCAGGTTTCTTGTAAAACTCATTCTATTTTACTAGACTACTAGGAAACCAAAAGAAATAAAGATGGTATTGAAATAGCATTCACTAAGACATGTTATGTATATTTGTTCCAAATGTTAAACCCACACACTAGTGAGCACAGTACCATATTTGCAAGATCAAATAGCAAACTTCTAACAAAAGCAGATCCATTCAACTACTTACAGAGTCAGTGTGACCAGTCAAAGAATGCACCAAGCTGCCATCAGAAGCATTCCATACACATATTCTGCAATCTGCGTAACAAGATAGATATCAAATTGTTATATTAAAGATTTTATGGTCTGGACAAGAATAAATCTGCTTGATACAAGTTTGTAAACTGCCATCACACCAATAACTTCAAAGTCCCCAAAAAAAATTAGAATAGAAAACTAGCTATTAGAATATACGCATCAAAGGAGAAGTGAACAAATCACCCATGATAGCAGCAAGAACAAAGCGATTGTCAAGACTCCAGCTAATCATATTAACACCACGAGGAGTTGGAAGAATTCTCTGGCGGGGGCCTCCTTGTGGGGGTTGAGGAGGCATTGGTGGAGGTGGAACTTTCAGATGATAAGCTCGTGTCCAACGACCAGCTTTTCCCTGGAACATGAAAATAGCTCATCTATTCTGCATAACTTTTTCAGTACATAAGCTTATGATAGAACAGAAACATAATGATAACTTACGTGTGACCTCCGAGATTTGGGAATCCAGATAATCGCGCTCCCATCACGAGAGCAAGTAACTATATTGTCATGATTGAACCTGGGATAAGGAAACAAACAGCGAAATGTATATATTACTTGTAGTAATTTTAATTGGCAGCTAAGAAGGCACCAGGAGAAGAAAAAACAACAAGCAGGATAATAGCAAAATTTACTAGAGTCAAAATGTTAAGAAAGACAGAGAGCGAACCACGAATTTTTAAATTTTGGAACATTCTCTTCCTTCGAGGTGTCAGTTGCCATAAATCTAGATACTACAGCACAGCCACTGCATTGAATGAAGGAACATATACCATCTGGCAAAGATTAGATACATATGTGTGTGTGTTGGCCGAAATTACCATAACACCTTACCTAAACTGTACGTAATTGACATCATTCTCATGTCCAGATAACACATCAATCTCATAATTCGGTAGGTCTGACTCATCTGAGCCTGGTTTGGAAGCACTCCACACCTACAACCAGCTGGCTATCAGTAAAATAAATAGATATATTTCAAATCTAAGTACCACAGTGATACAGTTGATGTGTCAATTCATTACTCATCAAAAACACTGTATCTATTGTTCATTGAGCAACAGATGATAACAACTCAACAGAAGAACGCTGTGGATATGATACAAGGGGTGCAAATGTAAAATATACCCTGGCAAGGGTGTCTGAGCTACCAGTTACAAAGACTGTTCCATTAGCATTAAATGCACAACAGAAGATTTGATGGTTCTGTACGGTGCTTGAGGATGGACCACTGTTTCTCCCTACATCCAAAAAATTACATTACAACACTACGTTTTTTCACATGTTAAAGTCAGTCAATACTGGCTGCAGCAAACAACTGACCAGTTATAGTATCTGAAGGTTTTGGAATGTATATTCTCGGAGTCAGTTGAGAATTTCTGGCATCCCATATCCTACAAGTGCCATCATCAGAGGAACTGCAATGCCCAACAAACAGTAAATGTGAATCTTAAGAAAGTGGTACTAGGAAAACCGCATATCAAAAATTTAAATTACATATGTAGATGTGCCCAATCAATTCTTCTTATATATTTGATTGATAGCTTTTTAGTGAAAGGTAGCCAAGGAGTTAAATATAGGGCTTTGAAGTTCAGGATCGTAAGGTGGGCTGGTGCCTTAGTGAAAGTTAGTGTATTTAAGTAAGTTTTAGTGCCCGGTAGTTCGGAAAGGTGGAAAGGATAAAGATAGTTCAAGGTAGGGCGGATCAAAAGTCTTTAAGAAATAACATAATTTGTACATTTAGTGGAAGTATCTCCATCATCCTAATAAAGGAGTTGCGGCATGCTATTATGGTTTTATAATCTAAGGCCTAAAAGAAGTCTGCGATCGAGACCTGAAGAGCATGAAAAGTAAAGCTCACTTGCTTAAATGATGTACATAGTTATATATATATATATATATATATATATATATAGGCCGCTTCCGGTACGGACGTCCACATCGTGCGGATTCGGCGTTTCCGGTGACGGCAGGCCGCAATGGTGGGGCGGACCACGACAGCCACACTCCCCACCTCCCAGCAGTCCCGTCTGTGCCGGCCGGAGCTCCATTGGCGATCCACGAAGGCCGAAATAGTGAAATCGCCGGAATCTGCCCAGAAACTTGAATTTTGCAGATTCCAGCCTTCGTGGGTCACCGATGGAGCTCCAGCCGGCACAGACGGGACCGCCGGGAGGTGGGGAGTGTGGCTGTCGTGGTCCGCCCCGCCATTGCGGCCTGCCGTTGCTGGAAACGCCGAATCCGCACGGTACGGACGTTCATGAAAATCCTCCTAGAGAGAGAGAGAGAAGGCAGATGATACATGAGCGCACCAACAGACAGTGAGAGTAACAAGCAGTCTCCCCAAAAGGTGAACTCGATCTAAAAAAAATATCATCCTAAATAGGTAAGAAACAGACATCTTAGAGAACAGCAGCCTTCATCCTACATGAGTAGAGAAGGTGGCATATCGCGAATAATACAGTATATGGTATATCCCTGAAAGAAACCTCGATATATTATCTCCAAGATTTTACCTTCTTCCTACATATGATGTTAAAATGTTCTCCTATTCCTAATCAACCAAACTGCACTGCACAAAAAAATGGCTGCTACTATACAATGCCACATCAAAAATTGCCGCTTTCTTCACTCAAAGCATTACTTTTTAAAAAACAACAAAACACATAATCTCTATCAGATTTTTTTTTTTGGTCTGAATAATCTCTATCTGATAAGAATAACATGTCTCACAGCATATCACCTTTTCTTCGCATTCTACATTCTCCTACCCTACACCACCCTACGGACCATTCTAAAGATATCAGTTCTTTTTAATATCCAGTCATCCTCATATTTCTGTCCCCAAATAACTTTTATCTATACATACCATTTCCTATAATCATATGCAATGATTTCATATTCCCACAACCCCTATGTCCAGAACTTGAATACTAATAGTAGCAGAGAGAACCACGAAAGCTCAACATCTCAAAGTTTGGTACAGAAGCATATCTAGCAATACATTGACAGGCCTTCATTATTACAAAATTAAGGAGATAAAAAAAAATGAGTTTGATGCAAAGGTGTTTTGTTTTGTTTGGCAAGAGCCCAAGACTAAGGTGGGTGTAGCAAAAGCCTCTAGCCTAAACACAATTCTAAAGCCTCACACCCTAAAATTCTATACTAAACGAGATTGTAAAACACAAAGTCAGTACAGCAGGTTACATTAGTATAATGCTATTTGGATTCATCACTCCTAAACTAGAATACTAGTAGCAGCTGAGATATTCACGAATGAGGTGTTGAGCTAAGTTTTAGTACAAATATATCTCTAGCAATACATTGACTGGCCTTCATGATTATAAACTACGTTAAAATAAAGGAAGAACAAATACACAAAGGTTATGCAAAGATGCAAACAAAAAGTAGTTAAAAAAATTGAAAACAAACAACTCCAAAATATAAGCAATAGCTGAGCAAAATTTTTTTTAAAAAAAACAATGCCTATGCTATTCTCTTGGTTAGGACTACCATAGTATCAATCATGATCATAAACCAAATATTATCTCACAAAGCAAATTGATAAAATTGAAGAAACAGCCTATTCAAATAAAAAGAAAAAGCGGTAGCACATCACATAAGGATAAAACAGGAAAGCCACGCAATATATTGTTTTAGTGACAGAGAATCCGCCTTACGATAGAAGGTGGTACATAGAGCCTGGCCTCGGATTAAATGCAATTGCGGTCACAGCTCCAGTGTGTCCTCGCAACACCGATATTGGAAGCCCATCTGGCAAGCGCCACTAAGAAAACCAAAGGTTAACTTAAAGTAGCACTATGTTGCCAGAAAAAAGTGAATAAAAAAAGAGATACAACTTAAAACTGAGCAATGGAGAAAGCTTACAACTCGTATGATACAGTCATTTGAAGCGGATGCCACCAAAGTATTGTTAGAACTCACAGCTAAATCAGTGATGTCTCCCTTCAAGCATAAAATAATTGAACATGAGCAGGAGAAAAGGATAAATCAGTCATTGCTGGGCGACAACAACTTACTTCATGTCCACGGCAGCTGGCCAAGCAAAATGCAGTTTCTATCAACCAGATCTTTACCAGGCGATCATCTGAACCAGTAATAACATATCTACCTGAGCGATCAAATATTGCTGCATGATTCATGTCAAAATAGACAATCGTGAGAGCTTATCAAATCTAGATGAGGTGCTCCACAAACTTGATAAAAGGAAACAGTAAAGACAAACAGCCACGTTACACTACAGGGAAAAAGAAGTTAGGAAAAAAATGTATGAAGATAGAATCAACACCTAATGTCAAACAGGAATTGCATTTAAAACATCTAAATACTAAATGTACATAGATTGAACTTTGCCGAAAAAAAAATCGTGAATGATGAGGACCGAGGACCATACATGCTGTACACAAGTATCTTCAAACAAAGACCAAAATAACGCGGAAGATGAATATTATTTAGCCAAAATTCAGAGGTCACTGATGTGGGCTCACAAAATTGACATGAATATTGCCATATATAAGATACTCAAGCATTCCCAACATGATACAGCAGAGAAAAATAAAGATTCCACTTCATGACAAAAAACGTCCGAGTGGAAATGCAAGACTGTATGACTAAGAATATGAGTGAAAGAACTGGAATACAGATGAGATAGAACAGAGAAGATGTGATGGGCAGAAGAAATTAAAAGTGATTCCTGAGAAGTGAGAAAAGAATTTTATCAACCAGATAGTTTGTTTTAACAGACAATCTCTCCACTGTAAACGAGATATGTTGCACAATCACCTTCTCTCTTTTTTTCCTGTTCTGATTTCACCAGAATTAGATTGCTTGGAAATGGGACACAAAATTTGAACATTCACTTTTTGTTTGATAGTGTACATAACTAAAAAAAATCATCATTCTTTTTTTCTTTTTTTTGTAACTTAGGAAACTTTAACATACTTAAAAGTGCAACTACCTAAAATACTCCAAACCTCTCCAATGTTGGGGAGACAAGGGAATGGTTACGAAGAAACTCCAGAATTCTCCAGCCACGTATATATCTAAACAAGAATCCAATCTATATACTGCAAACTATCTAGAGCAGGATCATGATAACAACCATTATAATGCAGATATAGATTATTAGACATAAAGAAACCCAATCAAATAAGGTTACTTCTCAAGCAATTCCACTCATATTATAATATGTGGAATCAACTTCCATATCGACCTATGTAACAGCTGAACTCTCAGAAATAAGAACTTACCACAGTAGACAGCGTTTCTATGACCCCTTATCCTCTTGGTGTTTTTCATCTTCTGAAACATAGTTGATGGTTTCGCAATGGCATAGGATGCAGCACGAACAGATGGTGCACGGTGATGTCTGGTGAAACCTCCCCCAATTTCCCTCAAACCTAGCCCGTGCACCTGATTAGCTTTAATGTGAGGCCAACGCATGTAAGCAGCAGGCCGGTTCATTTCGTTATTTTCCTGCTTATCATCTGAAAAAAGAAGACATGTTCTAATAAATTACAAAGCAATGAAAATGATGCTGGTAACGAGTAACAGACACAAAACTAGAAGGAACTTCAGGAAAAGGGGGAAGAACACTTGTGACTCCAAAGAATGAATGATTATCATAACTCAACACAAAATTATGACTTCAACCATAAAATTGTAATGTCACATACAGCTCAGAAGTGAAAATGTGCCCGTTCCCAAGAGAGTAGGTACATCAGCTGCATTAGGGGCATTTCTACCACTCATACCCCTCGGTGGCGGGGCTGTACTCAGAATCATTTGCTTCAACAGCTTTACCAAGTGATCCTGCTCAATGTGAGGATACCTAAGCAAGTATAACATAGAAAAAAATTTACATATACGTACATAAAAAAATATAGACCAAGACATAGAACTGACATCCATTGAAAGATGAAACAAAAATAAAATAAAATATTCTCATAATCCTCTAGGGTCATGGTGTGGTGCAATATGCAGTAGATTGAGGTGACCTAGATTGGTGGTTAGTAAATTAAAAGGCACATGCATGCACATTAACATTCTGTCCAGACCGACATTTTATTTCTCAAAAACATTTCCATTAAAAAAAATAACAATGGGTGGTAATATGCATGTATGTGAAGTAATTTTCTTTTAATCTATTCTTGATTTTGAATTGTTGGTGTATGCTTCCAACATGCCAAACAAGTTAATTTAACCAAGGGGCATCTGGTTTTCATCCAAATAAAATGTGTACAAGATAAGATAGATCGAAAAATATATCTGGACAATTCAAATATATTCAAGAACTGGTGAAGGGTTCTAGTTATCATAGACGATTCAGAATTTCTCTAGAAGACCATCAAAATCTATTTATAATCTACCTAAAAGACCATTAACACTTTAATTTATGGAGACGGTCAATATTTGTATTGTTCATATTTGACTAATCTAAGATAAGAAAAAATGTATCAGTATTTAGATATCACATAAACGGAAAGCTATCAGATAATTAGCATAAGATTCATCACATTATTGTTTTTAATGAATTGGCCCCTAAATTAAACCACCACCACGGCGCGCGCGGCTCCCTTCAAAAGGTGCACTCAAATGCGCTACAATGAGGAAAAGCGTCTCAGACTGTACTATAAATAGACTTGTATAAAAACCACAAAGATCCACAACACACTAGACAACTAAAACAGAGCCCAGAACTCCCACATAGTCACAGCAAGGAATGCGATAGATATTTCAAGAAGTATTCATTGATGTAACTTATTATTCAGTCTTTGAAGTTGCAGAAAGCTTAAAGAAGCGAATTTAAATTACATTATTATAGATGACTTATAGCAAAGCAAAAAAAGAAATTCACATACCTTGGTACTAACATATCGTAATTCAAAGGAAATGATTGCCCATCATCATGTCCATCCCCACTATGCAACCCTTTCCTTGAATACCATGCGTGATATCTTCTAGGTAAAATTTGATGTTCTAGGAGTTCGTTCCAGAACTGTGCACAAGTTTTACGGCATGGTCCAGCTGAAAGAAAGTGCATAATGAGGAAATACACTTCTCTGAGGTCAACATCCAAATCATGTTCCCTGGCATGACTTGTGTCTACATCCTCCTGTAGATTGTTGCCATGCACCTTACTGAGAAAGCTCAAGGGTTTCATATTAACAGAAGGTGCATCACCACAAGGAAACTTTTGAAGAGCCATAGCTCCTGTAAAACCTGCATAAAATATCCAAAATTCACTCTTTATAACCAAAAGACAGGAACCATATAACTTTCACCGAAGGAAAATTAAGGGAAAGAGAGATTGTAAAGGTATGAAGTTGCTTCTTTTAATTTCATAATACATAAATGAGAAAGGTGATACAATAGCTCTCTCTACCCACACCCTTCCCCAAATCCGATGACTGTTGGCAACGCACAAACCCTTTGCCATAGAGAAGCCCTCGAATGTTCTCTAATCCCACACAACCCCTCCTATGGTTCTTCTCCTTCTGTAAACAATGCCAATTTTTCCCTGCTCTTTAATTTGTCAGCAGCAATCCAAAACAACTAAGGGTACAGCCAGCACCTCTAGCCTAAACACAGTTCGAAAGCCTCAAACTCCAAAACCTTAAACTAAACCAGAAAATAAAACCGAGTCAAAGCAGGCTACGACACAGTACCTACATTACATAACTTCATAAGATAATGCAATACTGATTCATCCTTTATCGAATCTCATTACAACAACCAACCCTAAATCACAACCTAAACAAATGTAAAACACAAAACATGATTCATATGATTGCTTTAACCAAATAAGCAGTCCCACAAAACACAAAACTCCTCTCTAAACTCAAAGAAGCCTATACATTCCACAATATCATCACACATTCCTCACTGGCAACCAAAAATAAACCCTAGAAATTCAATTCCTTAAGAATAAGAACACAATCCACACAACAAGATAAACCCATTTTGGCACAAATTCCTAAACATCAGAAAACGCAATAGCCCTTATCTGAACCAAATTGCGAAATTTAAAGGACCCAAATTTGAAAAAAGGAATTGCCTTTCTGTTAGTACCTTCAAAAAGCCATGTGGGATTTGCACTAGGGGACGCAGAACAGCTTGCAGCACCAGAATTCAGACCCCTCAAACAAACCCAAAAAAAAAACTCCAAGAATCAAAAGGAGAGAGTGGTTCACGCGCTTGAGATTGCTAGGAGGGGGCTCTCAGTGGGATTTAGTGCTCTGGGAATTTCTCAAGTCTTGCTCTCTCTCTGTCTCAGAGAAAAGAGAAGAGAAGAACGAAAAAGAGATGCAACAGGGGATGGAATTTTAACCTTTATGCTTCTACTGTAGAGATGCCTCGAGGGAAAGCTAGACGGTGTCGTATCGGTGACCTAGATTAGTGGACCTGTCCACAATTTGGGGGTAAATGTAAATTAAAAAATTTAAACTGTTTAAACGCTGAATAAACAAATAAAGATCCTCTCTGCAAAAAAATAATGTAAACAAAAATTATTTCCTCAATTTATTGTATAAGATTAACGATGAATCACGAGAGTGCTTAATTTTACCATAACTTTATATCCCTCTATGAAAAAGAACACTAACTCGAAGCAAATCTTTGTGATGGCATGACTTGTTGAATCTTCACTCATTCTTCTTCCATAGTCAAGGGACATTCTAACCTAACCCCTTAACAATCCAAATATTATTGTCATCTCCCGGAAACCTTTCATTCATCTTACAAAGATTGTCGGTTGATATTACAAGATACATCAACATATGAGATGGGATTTAGCCAGATATAACTTGTTTTCAGTGGATAAAACTCTTAACTTAGCTCTGTTGAGAAGGAAATAACTTGTTTAGTCGGATTATGAAGTCCTCACCCCAATCGCAAAACAACAATCATGCCTTACGCTACTACCAACCATACGCCGCCGTCGAATAATAAGTAACACTTAAACGTGGGGTCGCACCCGAGCAAAAGTATGATCCCTCCTAAATATGAGATTATATTCATACCTCCTAAATTGACACATACACCTCCTTAATCAATGTACTTCCAATTTGCTTTTACAAAATAGCAATATACTATTTAGACCTCCATATATTTTCCAAAATGCCCCTTATCCAATTAAATCAATAAAATGATATTTATACCTCATTTAATCAGACCTCCATCACATTGATTTTTTTTCCGTTCAATAAGTTCTTAATTTTGTCTAGATTTATAGCTAACTTGTTTGTTCAAAGTTACAATACATTACCAAATATAGCTATCTACAAGTTATTTAACATCATTATTGATTATGATAATTATAGTGAAACTGAAAAATGAAGTCACAGTAAACAGAAGCTAAAAACAATAAAAATACATTAGAGTCAATGCCTATAGATTACATAACCTTTGAAAACTGACATAAAATGTTACTTAATCATCGATTGTAGATGATTTTGGATATATTGTTCTTGGACAAATTTCGTTGAAATGATCAAGGCCGTCTTAGTTCATAAAAAATAAATGTTGAACTCTTATATCAATATTCTTTCCCAATCCATGTTCTATGCGTGATCGATTAGGAAGAAAATTTTCTCATATTTAAGACTTATGTTGTACATACGTAGAAGAAGAGTTTAGATTGAATATTTGATTTTATATTTGTACTCTTAATGTCTTTTTTATCATTACATATGCGTTGACTTTGTCAAAGTTGGTATGAAAAAAGAAGGAGATGTATGTGTCATTTTAGGAGGTATGAATAGAAGCTCCCCTCCTAAATAGGTGAGTCAAAATATAATAATTTTTTATCAAATTAAACCTGTTTTATGTCCAATTGGGTCGTGAATTAAAGATGAGATTCTACAAAACCTAAACCCATTTATAGTAAGTCTTTAGTATATTGTAGTTTTTTTCTTTTTTGATACGAAAGGGAACAATTACAACACATAATCTCCTCTAGCACCGAAGAGATCAATTGTGAAGGAATGCGTTGTCCTAACACGAGGGGAAACCTATACTCCCAAATACCTTGGATTGGAGATGCACGCTCTCTCATAAAGATCAAGGTCGGTATTGTTTGCCATGTTTAATTAGAACTCAGAGATCAACACCATTGGGTTTCATACCCTTATAAGACCCGATCTTTCAATTTCATAGAGGAAAATTGCAAAGTAGTATGTGGTTTTGCTGAGAAATAATGTCACCATGATCCATTGATCCTCAAATAGTGAAATGCGTGATGTGTTTTGATTTTCAGACTATCATTTTCTAAGTTTAAAAATTAATAAGAAAAAAATAATGAGTTTGTCGCAGAAAATTTGATTCGTGCCGAAAGCTCCGCGAAAGCCGGATTCCTCTAGGTTTTAGAAAAATTATTCAGTTTCGTCTGACAGCGTTTTTATGACATTGCCATTAGACGGGAGACTGTGGCAAGTCCGATGGGGGCTTCGCTTGGGGGTGCTGGTGGTAGATCTTTAGAGGTTGGCGGCTCTGGTGCGGTTGGGATGTCATTTTAGGCTTCTTGTTTCAAAAATTGTCTTTGGCGGTGAGGTTATGGTGTTGTCTTCACAGTTGATGGTCGGAGTTTGCCGGCGAGTGGAGGTAGGGAATGGGGAAGTGGCGGTGGCTACAAGTTTCCAAGTTTCCTCCTTGAAATCGAGTTTGATCTTTTAACCCGTACTGGTTGTGAATCATGATTGGTGGCAAGTTGCATCTCTGCCGCATAATCGAGTAGAGACTCTTGGGCAATGGCCGACATCGTAGTTGAGGCGACGGTTTTGCAATTAGAATATGACGGCATGGTTGGATCTAGGGTGGTTAGGCTCTTCTAGTCTTGGAGGGGGACTTGGGCTCTTTGGGTCTGAGTGTGGGTCTTTTTAGGTGGGCCTAGTGCAGTGCCATGCATGCATGTATTGTTCTTTTTTTTGTTTAGGTTTTTTTCTAGTTTTTGTCGTCCATCCTTTGTGCGAGGGTTTTGGGTGTCATTTGGTAGAGTGTTGGTCATGTCGTTGAGTGCACATGTTTATGGTGCATGTTATTTTCAAGGATTGTCTAAAAGTCAGTTTTTTCTAGGTGTCAATGTAAAATGGAGGTTATCTCTGCAAATATGCCGGAGGTTTTTCATATGTGATGCTATTAGAGCGGTTTTCTTGTTGAGATTGGTGCCGAGTGGTTATCGACTACTTCGGGATTGGGCCTTCTTGGCTTATGTCTATTATTTCTTACGATAGTCCGTAAATAGCAGTATTGGTCGGATGAAGTGTGGGAAATTTTGTTCCAC
The DNA here is from genome assembly GCF_933775445.1 of Argentina anserina. NCBI lineage: Eukaryota > Viridiplantae > Streptophyta > Magnoliopsida > Rosales > Rosaceae > Argentina > Argentina anserina. Next base: position 17,357,382 of record NC_065875.1, read on the forward strand.
CACCAAGTGTACGTTCAGTTGTTATAATCTTATTTTGGTGAATAATATATTTCTTTTTCTCAAAAAAAAAAAACGAAGTTATGTCACGACCCAAAAAATTTCGAGTATGAAACTCAAATTTCGAAGTCATGAAAAACACTAAAACAATCTCAATGTATCGAAATCATTTAAATGTTACAGCGGATCTATTCGGAAAAGGGTAGTGAAACCTCCCCATGTGAATGTAGACACATCCACTGTCTGTCTCATGCTCTTCCACCAGTCTAGAGCATCATCTTTTAGAAAGAATGTAGCTATCTTTCTTTTCTCAATCTCTATGCACTCTATCATCTCAAAATAAGTCTACATACCCTCGATCAAATGGTCAGCTACCATATGATCTAATCCACCATGGAAAGTCGGCGCTGACAGTGCACTGATATCCTTGATCAGCTTCAACACTCGCCCATCATCTCTAACCGCAGTAACAGGCTCAACATGTTCTTCCTGTGGAGTAGCCTCCTCATAAAGGTTCTCCACGTTTCGAACTCGGCCTGCGGCCCTACCTCGACCTCGGCCTCTCGCCCGTCCACGGCCATGTCCTTGGCCCTTATCCGAGTTCATCACCTTCAAACAATGAAACACTTAGTCAATACCTATGAAGTCTCGAATTCAACCAAAACATATATCAACATGAAATTTTCAGAATATGATGAATCATCAAAGTATCATCACGATACTCCCTAAAGGACCAAACCATATGGTATGGCTCCTAACACTCTCGCGTACCCGACAACATATCAATAGCGAGGAGCATGTGATGGGTGCCCGCCTGCAGTCGGATCATCGCTCCCGGATGATATTGATAATCGCCAAATACGCATTTAGGCTATGATACCAACTGTAACGACTCCAAAATTCCGAGCTTAAAAACTCAAAATTTCAAAGTCGTTAAATAAAAAAACAATCTCAACGAATCGAAATCATTTTAAATACACAACGGATCATCACTGAGTTCTCAATACGACTCAGAAAACCAATTATTACAAACCAAATTTATAATTCAGCATTTCGTAAAATGGAAATGTAATAATCCTCACAATCTCTCACAAAACTCACCAATAGGTCCTCACGATTTCTCACACACAATTCTGAATGAAAACCACACCACAAGCAGGGTAATGACAGCTTCGAGACTCCGGAGTCGTCTCTAAATCTCCACTAGTCAACACCTGCAGGATTATCCCCTACACCATCGATTTGGTGCACCGGGATTGTAAACACAAACCCGGTAAGCTTATAGCTCGTATGAGTAAAATAAAAATATAATTCGCATATCACAATATACGAAAAATCAAAATCAACAAATATAAATGTCCTCATAAGTCAATGGACGGCCCATCTGGTTGTCCCATAAATATATGTAATGAAATTGCTCATGAGAAATCAGGCAACCCTTCTGGTCACCCAAAAACATTTATAATACGGGTACTATTGAACGCTGGTACACATATGTTACCCCTCACGTAGTACACCGCCGACATTGGGTAACCACCCGCTACCCAACATCCAAAAAATCTGAGTACTCATGAGCCGATAACCACCCGTTACCTCACATGTAGTACTATGGCAGACAGACTAGAGCTCTAACTGTATCGTAACTTTCGCCCGGCCAAAGGCTAGGTTCCGACTTGCCAAACACGTACAATAATCTCACATCATATTGTACCCAAAAAAAATCACATGCTCCATATACAATTCTCGTTATCGAAATGACCAATTCGAATGAATTAATAACAGTATATAATATAACGAACTATATATATATGTACTTATTACCATTTATACACGATATATGTAATCCATTATATCGTATACGTGTCATAAATCAATATTAAAAACTCTTGCAAAATCTTGAATCTCCGCAAGGGTAGATTCGTAAATATGTGAAATTTTACTCACCTTATCGACTCGAGCGTAATTCCAAAATTTTCGAAGTTAAATCTTTTCCTTGATTTATTGATCACCTTGAAAAGATAAGAAAAGAATTTAAAAACGTTTCGTAGTCCTTGAAATGCCGATACAGTAATAATCTGTTATTGTTCAGCAATTCTTGGTTTTACGAATTACTGTTCATTGAGTACTATTCACTATGTACTATTCACGTATTTACTATTCCCGTATTTCTATACAAATACTCATCCAATACATATTTCTGTACGAGTACATACTGTTTACGTATTTCTGTACGTATAAATACTATTTAAAAGTACATACTGTCTCAGTAAATAAAACTTACTGAATTACCCTGTATAAATTACTTTTTTACATTTACTGAAAGTAATTTATATTTACATTTACCGTACGTAAAATAAATTTACATTTTTACCCATTCAGAAATACTGTTCACGGGCCGCCGCACGTGGCGGCGCGTGGGGTACACGCGCCACCTCCGGCAGGCCGCGCGTGGCGCTCACGCGCCACTCACTGTGGCAGCGCTTGGGGCACACGCGCCGACACCCACCACGGCGCGTATGACGCCACCGCCACCCCAAAATTCTCCCATTCCTTCCCATCTCTTCCCTACGGCCTCACGCCGCCACTTACTCCCTCCACACACTCCCACGCGCCGCTTAGAGCGACGGTAACCTCTCCTTTCTCCTTCCCCCCAATCTCCACCAAATGAACCCAAAACAATCAAAATTTCACAACCAATCCATCAATCACATCGATTCATACCTTTATCGAAGCTAAGGACTCCGATTTGGCACCGGAAGAAGTCGGATTGCCGGTGGTGCTTCGACTCCTCGTGGAGGACTTGAATCGTGGGGTTTTGCCCCTAAGTCGATTGCATAGGGCTCCAAGGGCGAGGATAGGCATCGTGGTGCTGTGCCCTAGTGTCGCCGAAGTGGTGCTCGACAGTGGCGATGAAGCTTGCGGCCTCGGGTTGGAGCGCGGAGGCTCACGACATTGCAAGGAGGTGCGTCGACCTTGGGGTTTGTAGAGAAGAGTCGTGCGGTGCTCCTGTGCTAGGCGGTGAAGACCACGGTGGCTTGGATGCCGAGATCGCCGGTGGAGACTTCGTTCGGAGGGAGAGAGCTCAAGGGAAGAGAGAGATGTTTCGAGAGAGAGAAGAAAGGTGATAGGAGCACTTTGTGCGACGTTTTTAACATGTTTTTACCTCAATTTGTACTTTGCTTAGCCCTTATTGTTGTACTATTGAGTCATTGAGTCGTAGTAAGAGTCTTGAGCGGTATTAGATGCATTTTTGTGCTTACATGAGTTAAAACGCATAATTGGTTTAGAGTCCTAGTTTGACTAAGAATCCTTGTTAGGTTTTGAAACTAATTATCTCTTACTTATGATTTTATTTTCTTATTTTCAGATTGGATTGAAGAGATAATTAAAGAAAAAAAGATGGAGCCAAGTCATGCAACAATTAAATAGAAGATGATCATTAAAGGCATAAAACATGGCATGTTTTAGGGAATAAAACATGACATGTTTTAGGGAATAAAACATGACATGTTTTAGGGATTAAAGCATGGCATGTTTTAGGGAATAAAACTTTCCATGTTTTATGGATTAAAGCATGGCATGTTTATAGGAAGAAAGAAGCAATTTCAAACCCTCCATCTTTTCTCTATATATACATGGCTTCACCTCTCAAATATGATCACTTCTCATTAGCATTCAAGAGCCAAAACTCTACCAAAACACCACCATAAACTTCCCTCACAAATTAGCCAAGCCGTCCACCCCAAAACCATCATCATCTCCACCGAGTTTCACCATTGAAGACACACCTCCAAGGTTCCTACAACGTGTGATTCTCGCAACTCATCTCCATGGCTTCGTCTATTTGTGTTAATCTACAATTCTTTGTCTATGAAGATTGTAAGTTGTTGTTTATGTGGAAATATTGGTTTTGTATTTGTTTTAAATTTCAGTTGTATTTGATATTTTTTTTAGACTATGCCAAATCTATGTTCTTATAATTAATGAGTTTGTATTTCTATTGTTGTGTTCTAATCATCTTTCTCATATTTTTAGATAATTTTCAGATATGTGCATATCAATTTAGTGGTTGGATGCAATCCCTAAGATTGTGTTTGAGTGCTAGATTCATCAACCATATTGACACAAATCGAATCATGTCCTAAGTAGGTTCGGTTTGTGTTGATTAAAAGTGGTAAAAATTCTGGAAATTTGCATGTGAAACCATGGTGGGTGACGCCACACATGAAACATGTCTCCAACAAAGATTTGGTGCTTAAATGTAATCTTGTTTGATTTCTACTCTAAGTGTTATTGAATTCGATTGCATGCAAATTTAGATTAGGCCCTAAGTCAATCTAAATGTTAATTGAAATCTTGCATGATTAGATGATCCCCTAAGGCTCTAATTGTATTGGTGTCTAAAAAGTATGTAATTGGTTGAATTAGAAGACATGATAGGTTCGAACTTGTAATTATGTGGTGTAATGGTAAATTTGGTTTAAGTTTGTTAAAGAGAAGTCGATCATGTAAATAGTAATTTAGGTTTTATTTTAGTAGTTAATAATCAATCTCAAACCCCTCATTATTTGTTAACACTAAAAGTTTAGAGTTCCCTTCAATTCCCCGGAAAGAACGATCCCTGCTTATTCTATACTAACGATGATGTTTTACAGGGTTTATTATAGACGTTATAACAAAACGCTCTATCAAAAGGGAGGCGGGGAGAAAGAGGGAAATAAGGGGTTTCCAATTATGGGAACCCTAGCTGAAAACATTTCCTTTTATAATCGTTTCCAAAATCGGAAACTAACTTCCGACGTTAATAACTTTCATCTCCGTCGTCCGATTCGAACGCGTCACATGTCCACGCACTCGTATCGACGAGCTCTACGACTTTCGTGAAGGAAGTTTTCGCAACCGAGCGACGGAGTAAAAGTCGATAATTTAGTTCGGAAACGTAATGTTTTTCTAATTAAACGTTTCGAGAACATTTCCGTTTCCGTTTCGTAAAGTCGCAAACGATCAAATTTAATTTTACTTGAATTTCACAACTTATTGAATTCAAATCAAACCAAAAATCGTTTTGAAAAATAGGGTTATTACAATATCATTCAACCATATTTGACGTAATAATATATATTAACAAAAAAAAAAACTGAAGCAATCACATTGAGACGAGAAGATAAAAAATAAAGCAATAAATCAATCAAGTGTTTTGTTATATGTTCATATTAGACTATTTTGTTTAATCCATTCAAGTAGGCACCATGCATAGTTTTAATCATCAAAATTAAAAGTAATCATATTAATCATCAAGATTAAAATTTATTTCATTAATCAATTAAAATTAAAATTAATTTTAATAATAATCAAAATTAAAATTAATTGTATTAATTATCAAAATTTTAATTGTATAAATCAACAAAAATAAAATTAATTTTACTAATTATTGAAATAAAAATAATTATACTAATCATCATCAAAATTAAAATTAATTATAGTAATCATCAAAATTAAAATTCATTGTATTAATAAAAATATTAAAATTAATTATAGTTAATAAATGTGGGAGACCTATTGAATAAACAAATGAGAATAAAAATTCACTCAAATGGCTAAAATGTTTTAGCCCTTAACAATGTCTTTTAGCCCTCAACTAATGCATTTTAGCCCTTAACTTAAGGGAGTTAGAGATGAAGAGGGCTAAATGAAAGCATTTTAGCCCTTAACTTGGGTGGGTTTGAGATGGCCTAATGTCAACTAATTGAAGGTTAAAATAGATATTAAAGTAAATATGTATAACCATATAATAAAAAACATGAGTTTTATGTGTAATATTAATTGTTTTATGCATTTAAGTTAATATTTTTAGGTCATGTTGATAGCATAAGTCAGTTTTAATGTTTATGAAATTTAATTGTCTCACAAATTTACTATGCGAGGCTATATTATCAACATAAAACATTCTTGTGAGTATTTAAATTACAAATTCTAGATTTTCTAAGTAAAAATCTAATTTTTCACCTTCAATTAAAGTTTAAAATTAATTCATGTTTTATATTCTTGCAAACGATATAAAAATGATGTATAACAAGAATTAGCCTTAAAGCCATAAAACTTTGGGCACATTTACTTACCCAAAATAGATTTCATCAAGAATATATGGTTAAAGAAATGACCGATGTAATGAAATTAATATAGAGATTTTGAATTTTATCAAGCATTTACTTACTGTATGGAATTAGAATTAGAAATTGAACTAATTCCGGTTTGATTACTAAAATAACCGTAAAAATGCAGTTATACATTTCAATCACTCTTATTGCAAACTGTTCTATATATTGTGATACGACCCACCCCAAATATAACCCTAAAAGAGGTTTACCGAAAATTTCGGTATAGTCTCCCTTGAAAGTAGTCAACCCAACCTGCAACAATACAACCGAAAACTCCAACAACATCTTAAGCTCAACAACAGTCATTTATCCATAATTATACAACTTAAATTCACATTCTTATATAGCAGACTCGAATTAATATATCATATTTAATATGGTTCTACGTCACATGGTAATTAGAGCAACTAAAAGCAAATAAATAAAGTGACTTGTAGGTTAAGCAGGTAACCTACAGGTCTGGACACTCGACAACGGACTCACGTCCTTACTGCTATTAAGGGGAGTCGATAAGCCTGCGGCATGCATGTATTTCGTAAACATATGGGATAAATACTCAACCAAAATATCCTAGCCCCTGCTAAATAAAAATCAACTTGAAAGATGTACAGAGAAAAACAGTGACTCCGTTAAGCAAGGGGGCTAGCTCCGATATCCCAAATAAAACATACTGAGACAATTATTCGAACTAACCAGTTGGTTCAACTGGCTATATGCCAATTTTTTTTTAAATCTTTTTATACTTTTTTAAAAGCTACTGTAGCTCGGTTGGTCACTCTCTCCTAGACTTCCAATGTGTTTCAATGGGGAAGGAACTCAGGTTCGAGTCTCCCAGTCCTCCTTAAACACTTCTAATTTAATACATCTACCTACTGCAGTGGTTTGAGTGTTGCGTCGCACCTAAGAGGTTGGGAGGGATGCAAAAATATTGGAAGTACTGCTCAGGCAACCAATAAAAAGGTCGCTATCAAAACTAACACAAAAGAAATATATCATTTTTTCGCTTTGGTAGGGTTTTTTTCCCGAGTAAGAGTGCACGTATGATGGCGGCACTTCCATCCATGGTGGTGGAGACGGTATGAATTCGAGGACGGCCTCGATTTGGTCAAGGATCCTAGTTTGTTTCTGTGTGGGCGATTTCTCTCGCCAAAGGTAGCCATGCCATCTCTCTTGGCGGCGTTATTAGGTGTGTGGAGGTTGAAGGGGAAGGTGGCAGTCCATGAAGCGGAAGGTGGTATCCTCATTTTCAAATTCAGGGAACGTGAGGAGAGGAACCAAATTCTTCAAGGTGGCCCATGGTTCTTCAACAACTCCACATTTTTGTTGGCGACATATGATGGTGTTGGTGATGTGAAAGAGGTCTCTCTAAACCTGCTTGAAGTTTGGGTGGCGGTGACAGGCCTCCGGGTTGGCATGCACACCAAGAAGATGTTGATTCAGATTGGCAATTGGCTGAGATCTTATATTAGTGTTGATTCAGCTGCTTTACACAAAGGAGATGATGCCCAGAAGATCTGATTGACTCTTGATGTCAATCGGCGTATCCTGATGAGACAAACTCTCTCTCTTTTGCCGGATCTCTCGGTGCAGCTGAATTATCGGTTTGTGAAGTGCAAGGGATTGTGCCGAGCTTATGGGCTTTTCTCTCACGGTGTTGTTGGGTGTGATAAAGCGGTGGAGATCGTTCTCGGTGCTGAGGGTGCGATGGTGGCGGTGGAACCTGAGTCGTCGTGGGAGTCAGTGGAATTGCCGGCGGCAATGAAAACACCAGCTACAGTACTAGATGTGACAGTGAAGCTGGCATCGGTGGTGTCAGAGTTGGTGGTGGTGGCAGAGGAGCCACATATGGTGGTTGGAGTGGATTACAGTGTCAGGGCCAAGATTGAAGATTTCCTAGATTTTTCGGCGGGAAAGGTGATCCAATCAATTAAATTGAATGTTGGGTTGACTGAGCAGAATGGGCTGGATATTGGACTTCTTAGGAGCACTTCGGTTTTGACTAAGGGTGATATGGTTACCATTGAGGCAAAAGGGCTTGGGCTTAATATTAATGATGTTGGATCTACTGGGTTTTCAACTAGTGGATCTGACATCTCTATTGGTTCTACTATGGAGATGGAGGCTCTTGTTGAAATCTCTGTGAAAGGTTTGAAGCACGCCTGCTCGATCTCACCAGCTATTAAGCTCACGGCTAGAGTGTTGGGTTTTGTGGAGGTGCAGAGTGGATTGTTTGCTTCTGCGAGTTCAGATGATGATGTTGATGGTCCTACGGTGACGAAAAGGTAAAGAGGCAAAGAAAACTAAGGAATAAATAAATCGTACTTAATTTAGAAATAAGTAGACATATGATATGTATTGTTGTGAGTGTGTTCACAAGCCTATTGCCTATCTAGAGATGGTAGCGTAATGATATGTAATGACTATTCTGGCATTGGATTTCATTTTATAAACCTAGTGGTTTCCTTAAAAAAAAGTTAGATAACAAAAGTAAATTTATTTCTCATCTTTTTGGAAAATATATCATATTAATAGAGGGCATTATCGGAAGAAATATCGATTCCTGATGTTTCAATCACATCCTCCCCTCCCTTCTTGGATTTTCAATTCCTAGTTGTTAAGGATTCAATTCTTGATAAAGAAATATGACCTATACCTATCACAATTCCACCACGTATAAGTTAACTCTAAAATTCTCTATACCCGAAATCATTTCTTCACTTTTTCATTCCATTTCCATTAAGTAAACATGCCCTATTTGAGTGTTTTTATTTGGGAAAATTAGAAAAAAGTACAATTTCTCATCATAAATTATAAAAAAAGTCACCACTTATTTCTCAATTATAAAAAGGTCATCTCAATTGACTAAACATTAGAAAATAATCAACAAGCTTAGAAACAAGTTAAAAAATAGTCACTTTTTAAATATTTTCCGGACAATTTTACAATTTCTTCTTTATTTTCTTTTTCTTATTCATTCTTTTTTTAATTTCGGTCATAATTTTGTCATCAAATGATGGATTTGAGAGTGGTCGGTACCGTTGAAAAGATTTATCTCCCCTCTTTCATTTGATACCCTATCCACTCTGAACCGACCACCGTACAAGGTGCATCAACCCTCGCAAGGGGTTACCGCGGTCAATGACGTGCTCTAAGTAATTTCGGTGAAATCCGAGCTTAAGGTTCACTAGTTCTAGTTATTCATTTTATTTTGAGCATACTTATACTAATCTCTTTTGAATTTGAATATAATTTCGCATATTTAGACATTTCCTCTCGGCATGTCACACATGTTGTCACACTACCTATCACACTCGCTGTCACACATGTTGTCACTCCCACATACCACAATCACACACGATGTCACACCTATTGTCACACCAGTTGTCACACTACCTGTCACACCCGTTGTCACACTGTTTTATGTGACTATGTTGTGATAAGAAGAATAAAAAAAATGAATGACTAGTAAATAACGAACATTTGTATGTTATGTGATCTGGAACTTCTCAAATCAACTCATATGATCTAAATATCGACAATAATGTGATGTCACAACTCCAGCCACACTACCTATTACATTACTATTTCATATCACACTTGCTATCACATTGGCTATCACAATACCTAGCACACTACCTATCATAGTAGAAAATTTGTGTGATAGGTAATGTAATAGCTAGTATGACAACGATTTTCTAAAAAAAAACTGCCCAATATCTGATGTGGGCACCCAGAAAACTATTTTTGGGCACCCTGAATATCTCTCTGGGCACCCAATGCACTATCTCGATCTCATAGTTTTTTCCACCGACCGCATCAGTGAGCAGTATCAGCCCTTGTTCAGCTGCTGACGTACTCTTCTCAGAGTCGATGTCAGTGGAGCCAGAGTTTATGAGGGGAGTGATGACTTTTCAGACGGCGGTGGCTTTTCCAATGACTGTCCCCAATCACCAAGTTGCTTCTCCCATCGACGTTTCTTTGTTGAGGTCGCCGGGAGGTATGGATTCGGTAGAGGCGCAATAGAGAGGAGGAGGAAGAGGTTGAGATCGGTGAAAAAGATGACCACAATTGGAGTTGTATCAAGCTCGCTCCTTAAGTCGGTGATATGTGGCCCAACTTCTGGAATTGAGCTTTGGTGTCGGTAAACTTGGTTGAGTCTTTGATCGGCGACGACAGTTGGTGCTGATTGGAGTCTGTGATTTGTGGTGATCGTTGATCCGGCGACGGCCAAGCTTAATGGCAAGGTTGGAAAGTGGAGGAGACGAAGTCGTCGAGAGCACAGAGAAGCGGAAAATCTCAGTGGCACAAGTTGTAATTTTTAAGAAAAATAGGGGCAACGGTTTAAGAAATATGATTATGTGACTTTTTTATAATTTTGAAATCTAACCTAACTTTTTTCTCATTTCATGTGTTAAAATGGATTTTTTTATAAGGATCATTTTTTATTTTAATATATAATATGTAAATGTCAATTTTACCCTCTATATTTTATAAAGAATTAAGTCAACATATATTTGTCACATAAAATCTACCTTCAGATAACAAAGTATCATTTTTGAAACATTAAGTACTAAAGTGTTCAATTAACCATATCTCATGTATTATAAAAGGAATTTACCTTTTTCCTATTTATGTATGGTTTATGTAATGATCGATGTGATTGCTTTGGCCTTTGGCCGGGTTCAGTCTATCAATACAACGTACAATATCGATACAATCTAGCTGCTCGAGTTCATCCATCATGCGCACTCGGTCAAAAATGGACACTTGCTCAAAAGAGTTGAGAATTATCACCAAGTTTGGTACACTTCCACTTGAATGATGTCGATTAAAAACATATATATCCATCACTTTCACTCGTACATTCAATTAATCGATCGACTGCTGGATTTCAGCTAAAGCCGCCTGGTACGTACATGCATTTAGAGAATTAGCCTGATTATTTAATTGAATAGTACGTATTAATGAAATATAGTCAGCTGCATTGATTGGAATGGCTACGAAATTATAATTAGCTAAAGCCAAAGGATGATAGTTCGATGCATGCTTCTGGATATTCTTGTATATGCTCACATACTTAAAACTTTAAAAAATGATTGCTTGTCAAAATTGTCAATATTTTGTGGCCAAATTGGTGTGGACTTTTCCTTTGATAATTTTCTGAGGCATTTGCTTTAGCTCGGTCTCATCCGTGGTTAAGTATAGGTGGAATAACAAAAATGTATCTTTTAATTTATATTTTTGGTTATAATTCATATATAGGCCACCAAGCATGAATAGCAGTTATGAGCAAGGCCGCCATCCAATAATTAGGTTATGAATTCCATGTATATAAATAGAACCGAATAGATTGGATGTCATGACAAAAACCAAACCAGCTAGATGGCCATGTTTACTGTATCTCTTTCATTCACGACTAGCATCATGTTTCTTTTGGGACTCCTGGTTACAATCCTTTCTATACCAGGTTGACAACTCTCTCTCTCTCGGAAGTTATGTTTTTAGCAGGTTGAAAGTATATATACTCATAGCCATTGGTCTATATAAAATATATTCGATTACATCATTCTAATCCAGTGTTTCACTCACCCGTTATTATGAATGAAACACGTATATCAAGGCTCCTGTACTACAGGTTTAAATTTGTAGAATCTAAAGTCATGTCCTCATGTAAGATATGATTCAACCTTGCTAATTTAACTCGATGTATGCAGGTGCTCAATCAGTAGGTGTTTGCTATGGAATGTTGGGCAACAACCTCCCCTCTCACTCGGAAGTCATATCTCTCATGAAATCAAACAATTTCGATCGCACAAGACTCTATGAACCAAACCACGCTGCTTTTGAAGCTCTCCGAGGCTCCAACATCGAACTCATCCTCGGTGTCCCAAACTGGCAACTTCGGGATTTCGCTGTCAACCCCTCCAGTGCCCAAAACTGGGTACAAACAAATGTCCTCAACTTCTACCCTAGCGTCAGAATCAAGTACATTGCCGTTGGAAATGAAGTAAGCCCCGTCAACGGAGACACATCTCTGGCTGAGTTCCTCCTCCCCGCCATGCAGCACGTGTACCAGGCAGTCAGAGCAGCCAACCTACATGACCAGATCAAGGTCTCTACCGCCATTGATACGACCTTAATAGGAGTCTCTTACCCTCCATCAGCTGGCGCGTTTCGCGACGACGTGAGAGGCTATTTGGATCCAATTATCGGCTACTTGGTTTATGCTCAAGCACCACTGCTTGCTAACATCTACACATATTTTAGTTATGCCTATAACCCTACAGACATCTCTCTTCCTTATGCCTTGTTCACTTCGCCTTCGGTTGTTGTTTGGGACGACGGTAAAGGATACCAAAACCTGTTTGACGCGATGCTGGATGGATTGTACTCGGCTCTTGAGAGGGCTTGGGGTGGTTCTCTGGAGGTTGTCGTGTCCGAAAGCGGATGGCCATCGGCAGGTGCCTTTGGAACGTCTCCTGAGAATGCTGGGACTTATTACTCCAAATTGATTCAGCATGTGAAAGGGGGCACCCCGAAGAGGCCTGGTAAAGCCATAGAGACTTACTTGTTTGCCATGTTTGATGAGAACCAGAAAAATCCAGAGCTGGAGAAACACTTTGGCGTTTTCTACCCAAATAAACAGCCAAAGTATCGGCTCATGAATTTCGAGGGAGGAAGATTGGAAACTCAGTATAATGCTACCAGTTCTCTCAAGAGTGATATGTAATAATAGCATTGGTGGAACCCCTGGATCCGTATTTTTAATTTTGTGTGCATGTGTTTAGTTGAAATAAATTAATGAGAGAACATGCTTCTCAAATGCCTGGCGAATTTCCTGTGATGTCACACGGTTTCTTCACATGTGTGTTTAGGACTTTTTGATGGCAAGTATATCACTTGATATTATAAAAATGAAGGCCTGAATAGGCATCAATCCGGTGTTGTGCAATAGATCTTGAGTCGAAACCTATGTACATATCATATGTATATTATTTAAGAATTATATCCGACTAGCAAAAAAAAATATATTCTACAACTAATCGAAGTATAGCAATAGGCTGGAAAACTAGTATAGCAAGCATCCTTGGGCCCAACAGCCACCACGGACCAGTTGGCTGGTCCTCCTTACAAGCTACCTTAGCTCCGACCCACGAACCCGACCCAGATCCGAGAGATCCATAACCTCATCTCTGCCGCAAATGGAACTCAGCTCCTCCGGCAAAGACCGACCTCCTTGCCTTGAGAAAACTGAAAACTCATCTTCATTCTAAGCAGCCCGACACTCTCAGCCCCTACCAGCCCCTCTCTGACCTGCAAAGAGAAACTTCGACAGCACCTCCGACGTCAAACCATACCCAGACGAGATCCAATTGCGATTGGAGAGATCTCTGTTGGGACGCAACCAAAGGGTTGCTGAACCCAACAAAGAAGCTGCTTGCCGCCACGGGTCGGTGATCCACAGCGTCACCATGCTTGTGTTGTTGCCTTGATGAGACGAGCACTGCCACCTATGAAAACCCTAGTTTTCACCCTCCCAAGTCGCTCCGCTAAAACCGGAGATGCCTGCATTCTCATGATGAATTACTCCCAGGAGATAAATTGGTCTAATAATTTCTTGCTAATTGTAGTTGATTCCCATAGAGTAAATTGTGTCGGAGGATGATGTGAAAATGCTTCGTTCGTGTTTAAGGAGGTGTATTCAACTCTGATTTCAAATGATTCTGATTGATTTATTATAATCAACGGATTCTGAAAATCCATAGATTATTTCAACTCCACGTAGATTCAGCCAGATTTCAAAATCCATAGATTATTTCAACTCCACGTAGATTCAGCCAGATTTCATTGTATTGTATTGACCAGATTTGTCTTGATTTGCTTGGATTTCACAAGTACATGTATGATTTTTATATTATTATTAAATAATAAAATATAGAACATGGAGAATTAATAAGTTGGTTTTCTTTTTTAACAAATTACAAAATAATAATGTATTTTATAAAGTAATAAAAATATAAAAACAATCAAATATCATATAGTGAAAATTGCAAAGATAATTAGAAAAGTACATTAAGAGGCTGCATACTCATTCATTCCGACCTCATTGTCATCATAGTCTTCATGATCCATCTTATTCGCATTGCCTTCAATATCATTGTTATCTTCTTGACTTTCATTATCACCATTCCGTGGTCTATTTTCCACATAGCTTCAGCAATAGTTTCCAAGCATTAGCCTCTGCTCTTTGTTGTAGCTGACTTTGAGAAAGTAGTTCAAGATTCTCGTCTTCCATATCAAGTTCTTCATCATTTTCTATTTCATGAGAAAATTCATCGGAACGACATTCTTTATTGCAACTATTAGTACAATTATAAAAACAACCATCATTTCTTTTTTGCCTACAACAATTATACCAAATCACAAGAAAAACCCATAAAATTGATTTGAGTAATTAAAATAAAACACATGATTAAAATAAGAACATAAAAATTTTCAATCTTGTTGAGAGAGAGAGAGAGAGAATACATCAAAATCTCATGTTTAGATGCTTGATTTCTAACAAGCATGATATAGTGTAAAAATACTTCAAAATCCAACAAAATCAACTAATAAATGAAATCATTCAAAATAGATTGATTTTTGAATACCACCAGAATTCATATGAGTTTTTGAAATCTTAATTGAATACCTTGAGATTTCAATGGATTGTTTAAAATCTTAATTGAATACCACAAGATTTCAAAAAATTCTTCAAATACAAGAAAATCCTATAGAATCCTAATTGAATACACCCCCCTAAGACTTATGCCTATTTCATAAAGTAATTTGTGTTGGACGATAATGTCAAAACGCTTCCATCTTTTTCGATCACACTAATATATATGATACAATACCTAAGAAAATTCCTATGATATATTAATGTGTTATTTAATATTGATTTAACAGGTACAATTATTATCGGTCTCCTAGGTATTATCTATTTAATTTATCTAATAAATTTTATATTATCAAAAAGAAAAATTAAGTTCATTCAGCAAAACATAAAATATGATCTACGTACTATGTACCGTACGTAACCAGTCTCTCCAGATACCTCGCTCGATCTTTAGTCGTCGATCATGAGACATTTGCAGATATACATGATCCATCATCAAGAAACTAGCTAGTTCTCAAGTTCCGAATAATAGGGATAGAAAATTTTCAAGGGAATTCAAGCTAGCTAGCTATTTCACAAGAGCAAACGATAAGACGTTATATATATTCTGCGGAGAACTGCAATAGTAGGGAACTTGATCGGGTATGTAATTTGATTCGTTATCTTTTCAAATGCACGTTTAGTTTCCAAATTTCCTTTATTCCATATAGTGTAAGCATAATATTATTGGGCAAATTATAAAAAAGGTACCATTTTCTAACTTATATTAGAAAAAAGTCACTACTTATGAATTAATTATAAAAAAATCATCACATTTAAGTGGAAATTATAAAAAAGGTCAACAAAATTAGAAAAACGTCACGTAAAAAATATTTTATGAACTATTTTGCTATTTCTTACTTTTTTTTTTCTTCTTTTTCTAATTTCGACCATAACTTTCTCGTTCGGCGATAGATTTTGACGAAATTGGTACCGTTAGAAAGATCTCGCTCCCCTCTTTCATTTGATATACTACCCACTCCGAATCGACCAACCGTACAAGACGCAACAACCATCACAAAGGGTTGCCGCTATCGATGGCGGTGCTTCAAGCAATTCCGACGAAACCGAAGCTCAAGGTTCTCTAATTCCTAATATTCTCTTTATTATGAGCATATTTATACCAATCTCATTTGAATTTTAACAAAATTTCACATATTTCCACATTTCCTCTCGGCATGTCACAGACGCTATCACAGACACTGTCACACCTACTGTCACAACCGCTTTCACACTATCTATTTACACCTACTGTCACAACCTCTGTCACACTACCTATTACCAATCTCATTTGAATTTTAACAAAATTTCACATATTTCCACATTTCCTCTCGGCATGTCACAGACGCTGTCACAAACACTGTCACAACCGCTATTACACTATCTATTTACACCCACTGTCACACTACCTGTCACAATCACTATCACACTACCTATTACCAATCTCATTTGAATTTTAACAAAATTTCACATATTTCCACATTTCCTCTCGGCATATCACAGACGGTGTCACAGACGCTGTCACAGACACTGTCACACCTACTGTCACAACCGTTATCACACTATCTATTTACACCCACTGTCACAACTTCTATCACACTACCTGTCACAACCATTATCACACTACCTATTACCAATCTCATTTGAATTTTAACAAAATTTCACATATTTCCACATTTCCTCTTGGCATGTCACAGACACTGTCACACTTACTGTCACAACCGCTATCACGCTATCTATTTACACCCACTGTCACACTACCTGTTAGGCTGTCACAACTACTATCACACTACCTATTACCAATCTCATTTGAATTTTAAGTCGAGCTCTTCGTCAAAGCTGTCATCATTGATCCTGTGAAAGCAATTGCAGCGGTTCCGGCCATATTTCGTCGGTGATGGGTTTGAGATCAAGGCCTTGGGGCTCTGGGTTGTAGTCAGGTTGGATCGTCGATGAAGGATACTTCCATGGTCATTGTCGACGACTTTGTTGAAATTGAGATCGATTTGGACTCTCGACGACGTCAACAAACTGCTAGGGAACAAGGCCGAAAAAGAGACGTAGGTAGCAAACTTGCAGGAAAATAGAGGTGGTCGTTGGAGTCTCTGGCCGGAGAAGGAGGAAGGAGAGGCCAGCCTTTGTTAGATCAGAATTACATATGAGAGGAAGAAGATGGCTCCTCCAACGAGATATGCAGTTTGAGTGATGAAAAAATTCGATGGCATTTTGTAAATATTTCAAACATCAATGGAAACGGTATAAGAGATTGAGAAAATTGACTTTTTTATAATTTTCAAATCTTACTTGATCTTTTTATAAATACATGTATCAAAAGTGACTTTTTCATAAGAAGCCCAATTTTACTTACTTATTGCATTATTGGCTTCAATTACAAGCCGCCTAGCTATAGTTATCTTACTTTTCATCTACTTATAAGCTTACAACCTACATGACCCACTCATACCAGCTCAAAGTCGGGCACCTTCTCTGTTCTCCGGTCTCCTCAGGTCCTCGATCATCTACCATGGTGCCGGCATGTTATTATCTCCAACAATATTGGTAAGTTAGTAACTCAATCTTATTATTTTGGTAATTAAGCTAATGGGCCGGCATGGAGTTACTGATTATCAGAGTGGGATGTCTAAATTTGGTGCAGTACTTGACAGAACTTTGAGGACTGAGGAAATTTCAGTTGGGCCGTTTGGATCAAACAACGGAGAGGAAGATTTTGACGATGGAGTTAACTCAGCAATGAAGCAGATTTTGATACATTACTATGTAGAGGGAGGGCTTCTTAACGTCCAGTTCAAATATGATGATAACAATGGAAACTCAGTTTGGTGTCAACAGTTGGGTCGACTTATAACTCTTGATGCTGCATGTATCACTGTATTTGGAGCCTACATAAATGATTTAAAACGGAAGGAACCATCAATTTCAAGTGTCTCCGGCCATATGTATATAGCTAGCTATAATCTTCTTACATGGGAATAATCACATATATCAGTTTCCTTGTCTAAAATTAAGTTGATATCTACCTATAATACTATTTGGTTTTACAGTAGGTTTATCCGTTTATAATTAGTTGAAAGCATTCATAATCATATATACTCCTTTAACTCGGTATGTTAAGTATAGAGTCGTGGCTTTATTGGTTAAATAGTGTAACTGATAACGTTAGGGTTTTGAGTTTAAACCTCATTGACACATATATGTAAGGGTGTGTGAGTTATATGATATTTCTTTTCTTTTTAAGGTTTTAGGCCAATAGAGAGAATGCGAGATTAATCATTTTTTTTATCAAATATAATAATTAATATGTAACAAGTATATTGTGAGTCGAACTTATGACCTCTCATTTACGAGGAGAGATTGATACTACTAGATTAAATGGTATTGAGCTAATCTTTTCTCTTTTGATGATGTGGTCTGCATTCATATCGATTTTTTTTATCGACCTGGTTTAAATTTATTTTCATGTGCATGTGTTTGATAAAATATGTGCATGTTTTTATGCCTTGTAGAAAATAAGTGATGCATAAATTTTTCAAGGATTAATGTTATGTTTTATTAGTTCATCCTTCTTGAGTTTGATCTTTCTCTATAATATAGCGTGCGACATCACGCAGAGAAAAAAAGAGAGGTTAGTTTACTATGTCCTGGCAAGCTTAGTCCACGACTGTGATTTGATCCGAATGATCATATAATCTTTTGCCTCAGTTCATATATTAATTGCTTTTCTTGTTTATAAAATTGTAGATCAAACTTAACCACCCCGACAAATTTTTAACATCAGTTCATGGTTTTTTTTCACAAAAAAGATAATTGGGCCGACCTTTCACAAGCAATAAAAAGTAGTACAGGCCATTTGGATCAACTCTGGATGAAGACAAGACGAGGAATTTTTCAATCCAGGTGCCTGGATGTAAGATTGTAGGGTTTCAGAAATATCGAGGATTTCAGAAATTTTGACCTTCTAAAAAATGGATATTTCGATGCAAATATCGAGGAAATATCGATCTTGATATAATTTTTATAAAAAATTGAAAGTATTTAAAACTATTAAGACCAAATATATATTATAATGTGCATGAAATTTCCACAATATCCATCTCAGTTGAGTTTGTTGAGAAGTTGAGGTTCCTCTGAGGTGACCCAAGGTCGAATCTCCCCATGTGCACTTTAATTGTCTCAATTTTCTAAAGTTGGGTGAGATTAACGAGATAATATCGTGATATATCGATAATGTTAACGTAGTGAATTATGCTGATGCAATACGCTACACTCTCTGTTGATGCGATACGCCGTGCTCCTCGTTCCTTTCCTGTCACAAGTAGCACGAGTCGTCAAAGTGGAGACCACGGCGACATGGTCTTCAACTCTCCGATGCTCAAGTCAGGTTTGTAATAATTTATGCAGAGTAACAATGGGTGTTTAAGTGCACTTACCTTACGAGGTCGAGGGTTTGACCTTTTATAGATCATTCACTCATCTTCCGGTTAAGGTGTTCTCTGGAGTCTCCTTTAAGATGCGCGTGAGGGTGCGTCCGTAGTCGGTTTGGACCGCGGGGCGGCCCATTGCACAGCTAGTGTGGCTGGCTCACTGCTGGTATTGCGAGGCTGGGCTATTTATTAGCCTTAGTGCCCTGATTATGGCGGGCATAAGCCTATGCCAACAAGTCCCCCCAAGTTCCTAGTCTAGGGAGGCAATTTCTTGACTGGGAAGTTAAAATTAAGTATTTCGCCATAATCAACGGTGGGTCCCGCGGACCCACCTCGGAGTCCCCCCACTCCCCAATTAAGGAATGCCAAGTTGCGGATAGTGTAATGAACTGTGTCGAGTCTCTGTGGGTGTTGGTTGGTCTCGGTGCGTCCGTCGTAGCGTAGTATATATTTACGCTTGGGACGTCTTTGGGCGCTATTGTAGTGCGTTCGTCATAGCGTAGTAAATCTTTACGCGTAGGACGTCTTTGAACGCTATCTTTGAGCGCAGTGCATCCGTCATAGCGTAGTAAATCTTTACGCGTAGGACGTCTTTGATCGCTATCTTTGAGCGTAGTGCGTCCGTCATAGTGTAGTAAATCTTTACGCTTAGGACGTCTTTGAACGCTCTCTTTGAGCGCAGTGCGTCCGTCATAGCGTAGTAAATCTTTACGCGTAGGACGTCTTTGATCGCTGTCTTTGAGCGCAGTGCGTCCCTCATAGCGTAGCAAATCTTTATGCGTATGACGTCTTTGATCGCTATTGTAGTGCGTCCGTCATAGTGTAGTAAGTCTTTACGCGTAGGACGACGACGCAATCTTTGAGCGCAGTGCGTCCTGTCGTAGCGTAGTAAAGTTTTACGCGTAGGACGTCTTTGAACACTATATTTGAGCGTTGTGTCCTGGGCCGAGAGAGGCACGATTCGCGCTGTGGGTAGCACGTGTCGTACATGCATTGGGTGAACGTAACGTGGACGGTTCAATTTCGGGGGAAGGTGACGTTAGCCGAGGAAGCAGTTATTGCATGCGGTTATTGCGTATGTTATCGAAGTGTCGTCTCGGTAACTCATGCCACGCGGCGGGATCTGGGGCGATGTCCTTTGGGTCAACGGCTAAAATGTGAGTAACGGTTTTCTGTATCCAACGGTTGGGGAGCTTTTTTGAGAAATCAACAGGCGAGATGTGGTATGAAGTTACTATAAAAGAGTGAAAGGGATAGGAGGACTGTCATTATTGACAGTTCCAAGCGTTTTTGAATTTCAAAAGCTCTTCATTCTCTCGTTCCCTCATTTGTTCTCCATCCTATTATTCAAGTTTGGACGAGATCCTACCGGGGTTATTTTTGCAAATCGGTCTGTAAGGTATGTTTTGATCGGAATCTCCTATATGTATTTGTACTTTTGGTTGTTTTCTGGTGATTTTGTGGTTATAAGGTAAGGCATTGGTTTTGAGTTTGGGTTTTTCGTTGAAATTGGTAGGTTTTGGGTATGTTTGATCTTTGGGTAAGTATTTTCCGGCTAAGTGGGGTGTTTGTGTGGGCGGTTGTCGATGAGTTTGGTCGGAAACTGGGTTTGGTGTTCTTCGTGTTCTTCATTGCGATGTTCTTAGGCTAGATCTGATTAACTCTCTAACTTCTAGGTTTAGGTTGTTCGTCTTTGACTGCGGTGTTGCTTGTTGCGGCGTAATGCCTAGGATAAATATACTAACTGACGGCAATTCCGTGCCTATAGAGGGAAGTTGGTTCGCGTTAACATCATCCGAATCGTGGACGAGTGAGTTGGAGGCCAACTACCTGAACCTAGTACGACAAAGTAGTGGTTGCCATTCGCAGTGTGAGGATCGTGCTACGGTCTTTGCGAGAGTAGCGAATCGTCAGGTACAATGGAGTCTAAGACACGAGGAGGTGAGAGAGAGTGAGATGAGCCATGTTCCAAGCCAAGACCGAGGTGTGCGCGAGCGTATTGTGAGCGCTTCTGGGACTAGCACCTTAAGTCCAGCACTGAGTCCAGCGCATGTGAGGCGTTGGTTAGATGGTGGAGTACAAAGGTTGGAGGTAGAGGAACTGCAGAGGGCGGATCCCGCCGCAGTACTTGGCTACGTGGAGGAGTTCAACCTGCCGGCTACGATCTTGGCCAGGTCAATATTGCCCGAGGGATATGCGCTGGTCAGTCCCTCCGTATTACGGATCGGGGTGGAATTGCCGTTGGATCCGCGCCTGCAGTGCTTGGTGGCGGAGTTCGGCTTGGCCTTTGGGTAAGTTAGTTACAACATGTGGCAGGTTATTCTTGGCCTCTGCTCGCTCTTCCACCTGTCGGGATGTTGGTTTGCCACTACGGCAGAGGTATTCCATTTCTTCAAGATAGACTATAACCAGCGGAATGGAAATGGAGAGACTGCGCGGTTCGTTAGACAGGATGAACGCAATGAGTTCCAAGTCTTGGAGAATTGGTCCTCCTCGGAAGCTAACTGGCAGTAGAATAGCTTCGTTGTAGAGAAAGGGTGGGAATATGGGCGTATTAATGGGGAAGAGTATCACCCGGAGAAGCGTATCCCTTCGCGTTTTCAAGCAATTAAATGTATGTGTTAATTTCTTATCAGTGCTTGTTGTGAAATAATTGTTTACTGACTTTGTTGTTCTTTTGTTGCGCAGCAGGAAGGAGCTTAGTACTGTCGGAGTGCGAAATTGGAGGTGTCAAGGTGAGGATTTGGTCCACGATTTTGAAGGTGTTGACGAACCCGTACCTGCTATTTGAGCAAGGACTACACTATCATTTTCCGCCATTTGTTCTTTTTTTTTTATGACGTACTGATATGTGATTGTGTGTGCAGCTACGACGCTCTCGGTAAATAGAAACTTCGAGAAATCGGAGCGTGTCTGCTATGAGAGTTTCTTGCATAAAGAAGACCCACTGTAACTTCGGACACTGAAGGTCTATCCGTAACCATGTTGCAGCGTGTGATGGCGAAGAAAGTGGTGGCGTCCATTAATGCTGTGAACGTGACCACGAAGCGGGTTGAGGATTCGGCGTAGGTCGTGGATTTGCCCGTACCGTCCCACGCGAGCTTGCCGAATGAACAGGGCTTGCCTCGTCGGAGTGATGCAGAAGGTGTAGGGCGCATAGACACCAATCTGCGGTTGGCTACTCCGGCGGAGTCGTTAGAGGTTGGTAAGAGGAAGAAGGTGCAAAAAGCGAGCGCCTCGCAGCGAAAAGCGAAGCCCTCTGCCGCTCCTGAAGACGTGGAAGATATGACGGTCGAAGGGACCCATAACCTTCACAGACTCTCGTCTATGAGGATCTTTCGGCCCTGGACCGTAGTCCATTGAGTCAGCTGGGTGCCACAGATTTGGAAAAGCTAGTCCGGCTAAGCCAGCGTGCTGGGCTCGGGGGGTTACGACGACCTGAGGGGTCCGGCCTGGAACTGCGTAGCCCGCTTGGTTTTCAACCTGCTGGACGTGGAGCAGGATGTCCTGGAAGAGCGGCGTCTGCTCGCCTAAGTGACTGAAAGGGATAGCAATCATGCCAAAAAGGGTATTGCTTTTGGAAAACGACTTGGCCAACGCCAAGGCCAAGTTGGAGAATGTGGCGAACTTGCAGGAAGATCTCCGCCAAGAGATCGCTCGTCGGGAGGTGGCCGAGTCGCTGGCGCACCAGATGGCCACAGAGAGAGATGCGGCTCAGTCGGCCCTTGTCGAGGCAGAGGAACTAGCCAAACGGGCGAAAGAGGAAGCAGAGGTGGAGAAGGCCCGCATGGCGGAGGAGGCTGCAGCCAACGTAGTGGCCGCATTCAAGGCATACTCGGAGGTGACGGAGTACTTGGAAGGGTACTATGTCACAGCCGTGGGTGATATGATCGCGCAGTTCTAAGAACTGGGAATGCTGGATTCTGTGAACTTCCAAGAGATCTTTATCAAGTTGCATATTTTCCGAATTGGTGTCGGGGTTGAACAGCGAAACCCGTTGTGTTGGTTGGATTACTTCAATGGGAAGTACTGCTTTCGTGCCGTACATTAAGGAGAAAGGGGTCTCGCCTGTGGCCTCTATTGGCGTGGTGCGGATTGCCCATAGTACCTCGTTGAGCTTCTCGGGCCAAAGCCATTTTGCTTCATCCAGTTTTTTCCTAAGGAGGCCCTTAATTAATTTGTTGGCGGCTTCCACTTGCCCATTAGTCTTGGGGTGCCCAACAAAGACGAACTTAAGCGTAGTCCCTCTTGCTTTGCACCATGTGATGAGGTGGTCGTTATTGAACTGTGTGCCATTGTCTGTGATGATAGACTCTGGCGTACCGTGGTGGTAGAAGATGTTACGTTGTAGAAAGTTTTGGACCTTCTCAGTTGTTATTGCGGTCAAGGATGCGGCTTCTATCCATTTGGAGTGATAGTCGATGTACACGATGACTCACTTAAATTGGCATTTCCCGACTGGAAGCGGACCTATCAGATCCATTCCTTAGACGCAGTTGATCAACGAGCTGACTATGTATGATAGTGGTTCTGAGGGTTGTCGTGGTATATGCCCATGTATTTGACATTTGTGGCAAGATCTGGCTAGCTCTTTTACGTCAGCGGCAAGTGTGAGCCAGTAATATCATGTCTGCAGTGTTTTTCCAGCTAGTGCGCGACTGCCGTAGTGGTTACCACAGTCGCCAATGTGGATTTCTTGGAAGATCTGTTTGCCTTCTTCAGTTGTAACGCATCTTAAACTGGCGTTCAGCAGGCCCTAGCGATATAGTGTGCCATTTCACAAGTTGTATCTCACTGTGCGTCTCGTTAGCTGTCTTACAACATCCTTGTCTTCGGGTAGCTTGCCATCACACTTAAGTGCTATGATATCATCCATCCATGAGCCTTGGTGTCGCTCTATCTGGCATATCTCCTGTAGAGTCTGGGAGATGGACGGACGGTGGAGCACTTTGACCCTGGTATCCTTATGGCATTGATGTGGCTGCGCCGTGGCAAGCCTTGCTAAGGAGTCTGCCCTTGCGTTACTGGCCCTCGGGATTTTGGTGATGTGACAGAATTCAAAATCGCTTCAATAATGCCCATGATGTATGCCAGGTAGGCTGCCAATAATTTATCTTTGGTAGTTAAAGACCCGGTGACTTGATTAACTACCAGTTGAGAGTCGATGAATACGTTGATACTAGTTGCGCCGGTGCTGAGTGCCAACTGTAGTCCTGCGATCAATGCTTTGTATTCTGCCATATTGTTAGAGGCAGTAAAATTGAATTTGAGAGCGTACTCCAGCTCAAGTCCCCCCGGTCCGCTCAAGATGTTTCCCACGCCACTAGACTTAGCGCAGCTGGAACCGTCTACATGTAAGTTCCATGGAGAAATTGTGGTGGAGGTTATGACATCGTCTGGTGCTATTTCCGCTGTATCTTGGGGAATAATCTCTGCAATAAAATCATCTACGGCTTGGCCCTTTATGGCGGGTTGTGGCTTGTACTCGATGTCAAATTTTGTCAGCTCAATAGCCCACTTACTGAGTCGCCCCGAGTGTTCTGGATTCTGCAGTACTTGTTTGAGGGGTTGGTTTGTAAGTATGTGGATACTGTGAGCTTAGAAGTAATGGCGCAGTCGTCTAGCTGCCACGATAAGCGCAAGGGCTAACTGTTCCAATGTTGGGTATCTAGAAGACTGGTAATTCTTTAATTCCATCTCGGCGAACTAAAGCACTGCTAACCGCAGTTGTAGATACTGCGACGTAAAGGCACAGTGGTTTTCCTGGCTGTGTGGTGGACAATAATGGCACCGCGGCTAGGTAGTCTTTTAACCCCTGAAAGGCTTCTTGGCAGTTAGGTGTCCATTCAATCAGCTTGCTCTTAACAGTTTGAAGAATGGTTCACATTTGTCGGTCAGCCTTGAGATGAATCGAGATAACGCCACGAGTCTGCTTTGAAGGGCTTCCACATCCTTCTTAAGTACCGGCTGCGCCATGTCCAGAATGACCTGTACTTTTTCCGGGTTTGCCTCTATGCCACGTTGACTAACGATGTACCCCCAATAACTTACTTTTTGTTACGCCGAAAAATCACTTTTATGGGTTCAATCGCATCTTGTATTTTTTGAGCACGTTGAAGATGGTTCGGAGGTTGGCTACGTGGTCCTCGGCCTTGATACTCTTGGCCAACATGTTATCCACGTATACCTTAATCTCGCCACCGATGTGCTTTATCAAACATTTGTGTGACGCAACGCACATACGTAGCCCCTGCGTTCTTTAATCTGAAGGGAATGACATTATAACAATAAAAGCCTCTGTCAGTAACGAAGGTCGTAGCCTCCTGATCCGCGGGGTTCATACATATCTTATTGTACCCAGAGTAGGTATCCATCATGCTTAGCAACTCATGACATGCTGTTGCGTCGATTAGTTGGTCAATTCTGGGTAGAGGGAAGCTATCTTTAGGGCATGCCTTATTTACGTTCTTGTAATCCACACAATCCGCCATTTGCCGTTGGCTTTACGAACCATGACATAGTTTGAAATCCACTTAGGGTACTGGACTTCCCTAATGAACTTCATACCTTTCAATTTGTCGACCTCCTGGCGTAATGCCATGTTTTTCTCGTAGTCGAAGCTACGACACTTTTGTTTAACTGGATATGCGGATGGTTTGATGTGTAGCTCGTGCATGATGATGTCAGGTGAAATGCCAGACATATCCTTGTAGGACCATACAAAGACTTCCATGCTTTCTCCCAAGAAGTTTGTTAGGTCTCTCTCCAATGTAAAGCTAAGAGTAGCGCCGATCTTGATATTTCGCTCTGGGTGGTGCGGGAACGGTGTGATGCTTTTCAAGGAAGATTCGGGATTCGCCGGAGTCTTTTGCTTGTTCTTACTTTTTGTTACTTGTCGTCTCGTGTGTCGATGACCTTGTCGATTAAGTTTTTTGCAGCGTGCACCGCCATGATTTCGTGTCGGTTGCGTGTGTGTCTAACTGCGCGTGGTTGGCAATCTTTCACTACTGACTGTGATCCCCGGACCTGTCATATTCCATTTGGAGTTGGGAATTTGATGAGCATCATGTACTCAGCTATAAAGGCTCGTTTTCGGTTGAGAGTAGGCCGACCGATGATCCCGTTGTAAGAACTGTAGGCGTCAACTACGATGAACTCAGCTTTGACGCAGACTGTGCATGGTGCAGTCCCAATGCATACCATCATGTAATCTGAGCCTCGAGGTTGCGTTATGTGACCAGAGAAGTTGATCAACGGTTCGTGTTCCTGCACTAACTTCTTACCGCTACGCTCCATCTTCTCGTAGCATCTTTTGAATAAGACGTCAACTGCGGATCCCGTATCTATCATCATCTTCCCTACATCCCACTGTCCACCCAAGACCGCGTCAATGAGGAATGCGTCGTCATTGGGTAGGAATGCGTCGTCATTGCCGATTTCCTCTTCTTCAGTGAAGGTGATCTGCTTCTATCATTCCTTCTGTGTTTTGGTGTTTCCTTCTTTGATGGCATACACTTGCCTTGGGTGATTGCTGTGGGTGAAGCGTTTTTTTGCACGGTTGGACATGCTTGTCATCGGGGCTCCGCCCTCAATTATGTTGATGCGACATATAATCTCTACTACGGCAACCACGTTCTGTTGTACCCTTGGTTGCGTTGCCCGGACCCCTGTATCGCCATTGGATCTCAGTGTGCAGAGGGTTCTGAAATCAATCGTGTTGTGGCTTCTATTTTCATGAAACATGCACCACTTACCAGTCTCCGCTTCAGTTTGAGGGTGTAGTGGCCTTGCTGGCTTCTTCAACGTCCCTTCATATTTGTGAAAGAAGTCTTATAGGGTTTCTTCCCTCGGTGGTGTGTGCTTATCGCGGCGACCCATCGCGTTAACTTGGCGATGATCTCTGTTGTCGCAATGCTCGCCGCCGAGTCTCCTGCTCTTATCTCGACCTCTGTGCCGATCATGGTTATGCTCGTCATGGCGGTTTGACTAATATCACTCTATTTTCCTTCCTTTGCCGCAGTCTTCTGTGCCAGGGAAGAGCTCGTGTTGTAAGGGGATTGTGTTTATAGGTACAGATGACTGTGGCGTAGTGCTTTTGTCTGATGGTACCGGAGTTCGCTTTTCCCCGTACGTGACATATTCTGCCTGAGCGTATCACACCGCGTTAGTCATAATTTCGTTGTAGGCATTTGGATGCAGCTGTCAACCATGGCATTACAAAGGCGCCCAACGTTTCCCTGCTTTCTTGCTTTACCTGGAATAGACCGTCTGTTCTGTGTGCTGCTCCTGCCATGAGGATGATTCAATTGAGGAACGCCGTAGTCAACTGTGCGAAAGAATCCATAGAGTTCGCCGGCTGTTCGAAGAACTAGCTCATGGCATCCCCGTCTAGTGTTTCGCTAAACAGGTGGCAGAGTGTGGCGTCATCAAATTCTCTGCTGGTGGTAACTTTTTTGAAGTTATCTATATGCCGAAATGGGTTGCCCTTACCTGTGTATGGCGTAATTTTCGGACTTTTAGATTGTAAAGGGCGTACATTATTCATTATTCGCGTAGTGAAGGAGCCCGACCTGGCCGCGAAAACTGGCTGGCAACGTGGATTGGCGTCCCGTTGCTCTATTGCAATTAGCCACTGCAATATCAAAGCCAGTGTGGGATCCGTGATGTGGCCAGTTGTGTGAAGTCGTTAGCGAGAGGTTACGCTCATGCTTCCCTCTTCACGGTTGCGAATACGCCGTGGCAATGGTGGCTGTTTCCTTTCGTTTGCGTGCTACCTTCTCGCTGTGATTCGCCATGTTGATAACTGCGTTCG
Source organism: Argentina anserina (assembly GCF_933775445.1). Taxonomy (NCBI): domain Eukaryota; kingdom Viridiplantae; phylum Streptophyta; class Magnoliopsida; order Rosales; family Rosaceae; genus Argentina; species Argentina anserina. Next base: position 17,385,489 of record NC_065875.1, read on the forward strand.
GCCCGCTCAAGCTGTGCTCGCATCATGTCGAGCTCGACCTGCAAAGCTGCGGCCTTCTCGCGTTCAAGTGCTGCGCGCTGCTGGCACTCAGCTAGGTCGTTGGCCATGTTTGCCATTCTTGGGGCGATCGCGGGATCAGGAGTCGCGCTAGTGCTGGCGACCGTCCCGCGTGTAAGGGTGAGAATGATAGGGTCGTTTGTGGAGGGTAGGGGATGGTTGAGACTAAGGTCTGTTACGTCTTCTACATGATCGTCAGCCGGAATGGGGGGGGGAGGATTGAGAGTGCTCAATACGAAGTGTAGTTGTTTCGCTAAATGCTGCATGTGTTTTACGGGAACTTTTTTGTTCATTTCCCACAGACGGCGCCAATGTTAACGTGGTGAATTGTGCTTATGCAATACGCTACACTCTCTGTTGATGCAATACGCCGTGTTCCTTGTTCCTTTTCTGTCACAAGTAGCACGAGTCGTTAAAGTGGAGACCACGACGGCGTGGTCTTCAACTCTCCGATGCTCAAGTCAGATTGGTAATAATTTATGCAGAGTAACAGTGGGTGGTTAAGTGCACTTACCTTATGAGGTCGAGGGTTTGACTTTTTATAGTTGAATTGAGGTAGATCATTCACTCATCTTCCGGTGTGGGACAAGGTCTGATTAAGCTGTTCTCTGGAGTCTCATTTGGGATGCGTGTGAGGGGGCGTCCGTAATCGGTTTGAGCTAGTGTGGCTGGCTCACTGCTCGTATTGCGAGGCTGGGCTATTTATTAGCCTTAGTGCGCTGATAGTTGCGCTGATTATGGCGGGCATAAGCCTATGCCAACAAATAATATCGCGATAAATTCGTGATTATTACGAAAATTCTAAAATATCGTGCGATATTATGGTGATATGTGAAAGATATATCCATAATCCAAAAAAAATGATATTTCTGACGATATTTCGCCGAAAATATCGATATTTTAGACCTTGGTTTCATGGCAGGTCCTCTAAGCTTGTTGGTCTCTGTTCATTAGGAGCTGACTTCAAGCCTCTTAATCAGTAGCCTGGAAATAAACAATCATCAAACAATCGCCACACTCCCCCTTTTTTGGTAAAAGTAAATGTTGATGCTGCTTGGAAGAATGGTAGCAGTAATAGTGGGATGTGGATTATAATCAGAGGTTAAAGTGGTGAGTCAATTGTTGGTGCTAGCCTTCTTAGCTCTCATAATTCGGTGGGGGAGGCTGAAGCTGAGGCTGTGGTCAGAGATCTTCAATTGGCTACCCATGCTAAGTTGTCTTCAATTGTGGTGAAGGGTGATTGTCTTGAGGTCATGGATGCTTTAATTAACCCTTCCTCAGGGTATAATTGGAGAATCGGCTTGATGATTAGGAAGGCTAGGTAGTAGGTTTTTCTCTGGTGGAGTGGAACTGGGTTCCAAGGGAAGCGAACCGCATGGCGAATGCCGCGGCAAAGCTTGTGATGGCGAGGTTGAGCTCTTCAGACTGGGTTGGCAGACCTCCTACCTCCCTTGTTCATGTTCTCAGAAGTGATGATCTCACAAGGCCTCCATTGATCTAAAGTTTTGTTCTTGTTATATTCTTTTCCTTAGTCTCGTTCTTCAGTTGTTGTTCTTTCTTTACTGGCTTGTCCAGACTTTAATGAAGTTTATCCATTGACAAAAAAAATCCTCTTAATCAGCAGATGCCATATCCATCAAAAAGCTTCTGCTTCAAGCTGGATATCTTCCTGATCAAACCAAGCCCTTAAGGGATCAGTCATCTTATAGCTCACTCTCAAATATTCGGGTCAGCGGAAATAAGGGAAACAACAACGGACGCTTATCTGTTGGCAACCTTTTCAAATATAAAAACTACTATATGGAAAAGCAAGTCGATCATTAGTAGTAATGCACCTGCAAAGTAAGATCAATTGGGGCACTCGATATCTTGTGTAGTTGTATCTGAATAACACCAGCATGCAAGCTGCAAAGACCGTTTTTACATCAATACATGCAAATTGGGCGAACAATAAGCGATCGATACACAACTATTGGGAAAATAATTAATAAAAATTCTTGATGGGAGATTATTTTTTTAGAACAAAACTTGTTGAAAATTTATACCAAATATATATACTTTGTATGTTAAAATTCCAAAGTTCCATAATAGATTAAAAAGCTTATTGGTGCCGATTTTTTAGCACCAACGATTGTTCTGTTGAAATCCGTCGTGTAAAGTGGTGGGGTTATTCTCTCATAGTAGGCCTTTCTTCCTCTTCGATTAGTTTGATCTCATGTGTGATCCGGGTCATCTACCTTGGGTGATTGAAGATATGTCAAGATTAAATGTGTCATTTCCACCCTTATTCTACCAGTGGCGTATGTGAGAGCACGACCGCTGTTATTCCCTCTCTTTATGGAGCGAAGTTGATGTTCGATCTTGACATCCGACATTCGATGGCGGGCGTCAACCACTTGATAGATGAGATCTTCAACGTGGTGCATGTAACCCTTTCTCCACTTGATGATAAGTGTCAACTTTCTTGTTTGATGAAGTGGGTGGTCTTGTCTTAGATCTCCATCGACTGATGTTGGGTTTTCACACTCCATGAAGTTGATGTTTGGCCTTAGTTGTCCAACACTCGATGGTGAGCGTTAACCTTCCTCGGTAGGTAGAGGCTTCATATGTTGGCCTTGTTTGTCCTTCGGTTGATGATGAGCGTCGATCAACCTTGGTAGGTGGACTCCCGACTCTATTGTTTGTGGACGTCTGACTCTCTTAGTGGAGCTTCGTCGTGGTAGTGACATACAAAAGTGAAGAATGGAACGTCATCGGCGTACCAGCTCTAGGCCGGCCAAACACTATTCAACGTTCAAATCAGTGATGTGTTTTAACAATGAATAAAGATATGGGAAGAAATATATGATGCAAGCTCGAGTGTGGCAAGGCAAATATCCCTGGAAAGTGCGGGTGAAGCAACCTTGGCAGGCCAACAAAGAAAGAAAGAGGGAGAGAGATAGTGAACTTTGGCATGATCTTCGGGGAAGAAGTGAGATAGTTTCTCCTATTTCCCTAGCATAGTTTCAGGAGAGAAGAGAAGAAGTGAATTAGATGAATTGAATATCAGTTATGTAACCCCCTCCAGAATGAAGACCCTCCTTTTATAGAGCTCTTTGGGGTGGCCGTGCTTCATAGTTGAAGTGTGGGTTATGTCCTTTGCGTATGGGCATTGACTTGCCTTCTAACATTTTCCATACCCTCTACACCTTCCATGTACGGTTTCAACAAATATGGTGACATATGTCACAACTTCAAGGCCAACTCTTATCATTCATGCCTCAACCATGGACATGGCCATGCCATGGGACATCTCCCCTACGATTTGACCTAAACAATTATGTGGTTGGGTAGTTGAGTGGTTGATGTCACAATGATGACATCACTCTTGGCAGGCGACTGACGTCACTTTTATGTTCGAGTAGTCATGCCTCGAGTCAGACTTATGCATGTGAAGAGGTCGGTTGACTCTTGGTTCACTGGTATGTCACCAAGTGATTTGGTCATTTTCCAAGAGAGGTACGCTGAGGGTCGATGACCGGAAGTAAATTTGCCGACCACCATTCTTGTGCCCATTTTGTGTTCACCTTTTTAAACTCATGTCATGTGTCATTTTCCAACTCATATTTAGATAATAATTAAGCAATTGGACACATGTCATGAGTTTAAAAGGGTGGGCACAAGAATGGTGGTCGGCAAATTTGTTTTCGTCAATCACCTGGGCTTTAGCGTTCGACCTTCTAGCCTTAAAGGTTGACCAACTGACCTTGGAGCTTGAGTCTCTAGACTCGACTACGCTCTAGTTTTATCATACGGTAAGTTAATCGCTCAATGGTAGTCCAAGGTTGAAGACTTGGTATACCGAGGATAGAGACGTGAAATGCTAAGTTAAGCAACTCAAAATTATTTATGTATGAGGATTCTCTTTATTTCACGAATAAAGAATTAAGAGCGTTGAAAAGTCAGAATGCTACGTGCGTTCTTTGATATTTCAACGCGTCCGACGTGGAATAAGTTAAAAAGTCAAATTTAATTGTCAAACCAAATTATGACATCAACAAAGCTTCCAAAGGTGAGGACTGTTAATATTAGTCTTGATAAGCATTGAAAACACCAAAAACCATGCATGAACTGATGTAAGTTGAAAAAACCAAAACCCCATGACACCTTTATTAAGAGTTCACTTCGTCGTCGGTTGTTGCTTGGGATGGTGATAAAGGATACCAAAACCTGTTTGACACGATGCTGGATGGATTGTACTCGGCTCTTGAGAAGGCTTGGGGTGGTTCTCTGGAGGTTGTCGTGTCCGAAAGCGGATGGCCATCGGCAGGTGCCTTTGGAACGTCTCCTGAGAATGCTGGGGACTTATTACTCCAAATTGATTCAGCATGTGAAAAGGGGCACCCCAAAGAGGCCTGGTAAAGCCATAGAGACTTACTTGGTTTCCTTGTTTGATGAGAACCAGAAAATTCTAGAACTGGAGACACTACGCCATTAATATCTTTAAGCAACAGAAGCTTTCGGTCGCTTCAGCTAACACATCCGTCACGTAATCGTTAACGCGACCATTTTCCATCACATAAACATCGTCGCGTAAAGTCCGTCCCGACAGGTCTGAGGCGACGACATGATCAAAGATCGTCACATTAACTTAGATGAGGCGACGGCAACTTATCTCGTCACACTATAAATTAGGTGACAAACCTTTACTCCTTAGGCAACGACAAGTTGGGTCGTCAAATTTTAAGGCTACGACAGCTTTACCGTGTTTATGCGACGAACCTTTCCTCGGTAAACAGTTAGGCGACGAATTTGTGTTGTAATTAGTTAGTGGCTTAATAATATTACAGTGACGACATTTTGTTTCTCTTTCACTTAAGCTTATTTAGAAAAACAAATATCAATTGATCAGTAGTTGTACCCAGTAGCTATTTCACTTAAACCTGCCTATTTCACACAACCAAACCAAATAGCCAATTCACATGCATATGCACATTCTGAAGCATGTGAAGCTTGAATATAGAACTAGCATAAAATTTCAACACAAACCAAAGCTTGTGAAGCTTGAATATAGAACTAGCATCCGTTCAAAATGTACATGCATAAACTATCATAGCCTAAAGTGTTTTGGTCCATTTCTACCCACATTAGGTTCAAAAATGACACAAAAAGGCTTTAACACCTTAAAAACAATAACCTAGAACCTAAGAACTAGTCAAACCAAAAAAAAAGAGAACCTAAGAACTAGTACCTCCGAGACCATGCTGTAAACCCCTCAAAGCTGCCTCCAATAATGTCATACGCTCTTCCTAAGCTGCCTTGTAGGCCTCCAGTTCTGCAGCTACACAATCGGCTCTTTCTCTGGCCTGCTGCGCCTCTTCCTTTAAAAGTCTCAGTTCCTCTTGGGCTGCTGCATTGTTGCCTCTGGACTGGCGTGTCCACCTCTCTTTTTCTCTAGCCTTCTTAGGGTACTTGCAAAACATAAACAAAACAAAAAAACAATTGCAGCATGCAATCCATAATTCAACCAGTCAACATAAACAAAAAATCCTAAGATTATAACACTACTTCATGTGCACATGATGGAAGCATTTAAGACTAAATTATGTCATAACAATTGGTTGAATTGCAGAAAGATAGCTTTAGTGGTAAATTGAACACATATGTAAACATTTTAAAGTCCTAGAATCTCTATAATCTACAATGCTTTATAAAAGATTAAGTGATCTAAGATTTGAGCCTAAGAAAGCACACACACACTTTACAAAACTAGACATTATCCTAACACAGCTTTATGTTTCCAAACATAACCAACTTATATCCTAAAATGCAGACCTTCAGAAAACACAAAATCATTTGAACAAGAGCAACTAAGAACAAGTAGCAAACCAATATAAAACAAGAACACAAACAAGTATTCCAGACAACCAAATGCTAGTCTGCTTTATGCCTCTAACTTTCTTTTTTACTAAAGTATCACATATAATAAATCAATATAACAAGAAAAAGAACAAGTAGCAAACCAATTACACATTTACACAACCCAAAAATCCATAGAAGATAGGAAATTACCACTTACTTATGTGCCTTTTCTCTGTCCAAAACCTCCCAGGTCTGCCTCCTCTCACTACCTCTTTTTCTTCTCAAGCTTTTGTTTCAATTTTTCCTTCCATAAACATGAAGTGATTAATAATCAAGCGATGAAAATTATTCTCCAACAAGTCAGCAACACAACCGGCAACAATAAGCAGGATAAATTAATATTTAGAAGCACCAGTTTACCCTTTGCGTTCGGTTCCTCCTCGTACACGTCCAATACAGCTTGAACATAGGGGGCCGAATGCCCCTTTTTCAATTGCTCCTCAGCCCTGAGGCTCATCCCTAACGACCCCGAGTGGCGGTTGATTGGTTCGGGATTGCTGTTGCGATTGGCCTTGTTGCGCTCACATACAGCCTCCAAACATGACAAACAGATAGTTAGTAAACAGTTGAAAATGATTGAACTTTTAAGAGCAATGTATAGAGGATAAAATCGCTTACCGTATAATCTGGGTCTGCCCACTGTTTGAGCAACCACTCCCATTCCTCTGGCCGATGCAGAAACTCAAGTGGAACAGCAGGTCCGTGCTTCAAGAAGTGTTTCCGACAGACGTGCTTCCAATCTTTAAATCGAAGTGCGGTCTCCTTGTCTATCCAATCCAACATGTCAAAATCACCTTCCAGTATGGTATAGTTGGTGTACAAAATAAATTTATAAACATTAATTACTCGATATAAATAAACAATAGAAACACATAGAACAAAAAGAACATAAAAGAGCAATAATCACTTACACTCAGGTGATTAGTCACTATAGCCCGGTTATGAGGTTGAAGTTCGAAATATGAATGCTTTATCATCGGCACATAGGACTTGACACAAGCGTCGATGTCCCTCAACACCAAGCTGCAGTTCTCTTTATTATTGGGGGCGTTGTGGAAATCAGAAAAATGCAGAGTGATCTTGTGCTCGTTAGCCTTGACGATGTAGTCAATCTTGTGACCGACTACAATACCCCACCTATGTTGTTGCTGGTCTGCGTCAAACAACAAATCCACACACATCAAGTTAATGAACACAGTGACAGAAAGCATAGAACACTTAGAACACAGTGACAGAATGCAGAAAGAGTACTTCTTGCCGGTGAAACGGAGGATTTACCTGGTGGCTGTAACTTCTTGTTGCACCTAATGCTCAAGATTGGCTGGGAGGAGGTTGAGCTGGCTGAGGAGGCCGGAGTTTGGTCTGTAAATGGGGGAGCCTGCGGAGGAGTAGCTGACCCCAAATGAGGAGGCGAAGGATAAGCAGGGGCTGAGGAGGCCGGAGTGGTGGTCGTTGGGGCGGTGGCTCTTTCGGCTATTGATGCAGCGACACTAGCTTCTCGACAAGTGGCGGTGATTTGAAGCCTTTTTTATCTGGGATTACCTCCCAGAGCCATTGAAAGAGAGATTGGGGATCAGATTAGGGTTTATGAGAATTTAGATTCACTGATTTCATCTAAGGGATTTGGGGATCAAGTTGGGGTTACAGAGGTTTAGGGATCGAGTTGGGGCAACAGAGTATAGGGTTTGGATTCGGTGGTGAAACGCAAGAGCTAAGGTGGTTTGGATAGTGGTGGAGAGAGATCGATGATGCTTAGGGTTTCGGCGTCGAGAGAAAGAGAGAGAGAAGGACATGAGTCGAAAATGGGTCTTTGTTAAGCTTATATATCCCCACCTAAGCGACGAACATAATGATATGTTTTCGTCTAGGTTAAGTTAGTAATTCATTCAAATTTTCAGCGAAATTTTGGTGGTGATTATAGCGCGCCAATTATTTGGCCTAAACCGACGGAAATTCCTTATAGCCGTCACTTGAACAGGTTAAAGCGACGGAGAAATTATTGTTCATCGCTCAATTCTGATTTGCAAAATTTGGAAGACATTTTTATTTTCCACTTTTAATTGTCGTACTTTTCATAATCATCATCTACAACATCATTAAATGTAGGGTCACCATCGTATTAGGGACATCCGCTACATCAACCTCATAACCGGGGTAATACGGAAAAGTATCATGTAGAATGTCCATAGTTGGGTTCATAGAAGGACCACTACCACCATCACCACTAGAAGATGTCCTCAACTGAGTGTATCGTCTTCGGAGCTCACTCATGCTTGCTTCATTTGAAACTTCACCGTGTTTGTCTCATACAATATAAGTACTCATCATACCTCTACAAGACAAGTGTGCGTACAAGCAGTGTTAAGTCACCTTTTTTTTGTTACAACAATCCACGCACGGGCAACAATAATAGGCATTCCCATTATTGTTATCACGCGCCTAGTTCACAAAGAGATTTATCCCCTCAAGGTACTCGTTATCACTTCTATGGTATTGCATCCAACTCTTGTCTGGAATATTTGTCATAGCTGAAATAGTCAAATTGCATTAAGTTAGCAGACAATACCATACATGCACATAATATAAATTTCTTCTTATTGTTCTTCTTCACCTTATGCCTCCGGTTAGGGTCCTATCTCATTCAGGAGAACACTTTTTTTGTTAAGCATCTTGTCTTCATGGGTTTCGCTATTAGTTTTTGGAAAATTTCAGCAGCATCTCCCTACAGTTCCCCAAGTGCACAAATATTGCACTTGAGGAACAATATAGGGAGATCCTGACGAAATGACTACCCAAAACCGAAAACGAAAACATATGAAGTGCAAGGTCGCTCAAAAAAATGTCATACAAGTGATTCTCGAACATGAATTCTAAGCTAAAAGCAACTAGTGAATTATTGCAAGAGTTCACTCTTACACACATTCAACTGGATAATAAACACATACTTAGTAAATAAATTGAAATAAAAACTCATGAATAAAGCACATATTTGATTTTCACATTCAATTCACCAAAACAAAAACCAAAATTAATTTCTACATGCATATTAAGTGATGAATAAAACACTAATTCTATATGCAAAAACTATTATATATATAATACTTAGTTTTACTCATGAAGCTACAAAATCAAAATCAACACTAAATTTTACATACATTAAGCAATGAATAAAGTACTAATTCCATCACAAATTGAGTTAATTAACACTAACTCTAAAACACCAAATTGAAGTTCTAAAATGAACACCAAACTCAAGCTATAAAATACCTAATTCAAGCTCTAAAACACCAAATTAAAAGAGTAATTCTAACAATAAACTCTACAATGAACCTCCAATTGCATGAGCAAATCAAAACTAATCTATAAAATACCAAATTCCAGTTTTTAGATCTAGTTTCTATCTGTCTTTGATGCCAACTGCCTAAGTAGATGAAAAAACGTTAAAGCAACAAAAGTAAGCAAAGTTCGTCGCTACAACATGTTAAGGCGACGACCAAAGTTTGTCTTCGCTACAGATGGTTTTTGAGTGACGGACTGTATTTCTCTCACGACCAACCTAGTTATCTGTCGCGTAAACACCCTTAGGCAACAGACTTTAGGCTTTCTCGTCAGCTATCGTCGCCTAAAAGTATTTATGGCGTAACCTAGAAAATTATGGAAGATTAGTGGTAAAATAATTCATAGTTCTGAATCAAAAGATATAGATCGTGATTCATAGTTTTATTTGTCACTATAGGGCTTGCAAATTCTCAATTACATCATACTATAGTTGAAGTTACTTAATGCGGCATCATAACTCGATTATAATTAAGCACTCTACCATTTCAATTACTGATAAAAAAAATGTTTGATATACGTACGTAAGAATTAGAAATCAGAGTGTACGTACCTACGTACCACAACAAACTACATAATTAAGTTGATCTAGCTAGTGGGATGAGTGGACGACTTTATATAAATGTGCGACCATATTCAATATTGTGGAGAATCCAAGCCATGCATACGTAATAATTAATAAGTACAAAAATATATATTCACGAAGTTAATAGAGTCGTCTAGCTATAAACCAGTTCCGACTGCAGTACATCACTACATCATACGTACTCATATAAGAACAGTAATTTATTCCAGCTTTCTGTTTGTTTGTTTGCTGAAATCCTTGTGATATATATGGTATTTTGGAACCGATAACAGTCGCAATACACACCAATAAGATTCGTATAAATGCTCCCTAACATGCATGCATGTACGTTATCTTTATTCAATACTGTACTACCGCCCTATGACAAAGAGCATGCAGGGGATATGTAATTAACATTAACTTATGGCCTTCTGGACTGCTAGATAGTGCTATTAATACACACCCTGTAGCATATATATGCGGCATATCATTGATATCAATAACTCCTTGCTTTAGTATTCAGCGTCATCTTCATCATCATCGACTCGGCGACCAGAATTCTTGTTGCCAACGTTAAAAACCCCATTATGGTCCCCCGTGTTGCCACTGATACGATTCCCTGCAACCTTGTACGATACGTTCTTAGTACCGCTCCTTGCAGCCTTGGGCTTAGCAGGAGTTCTTGGCTTAGCAGAACGTCGAACAGGCTCCTGATAGAATCGAGGGTCAGCGTATCCATTGTTGTACGACTGAGGTGGAGGGTAATAGCCAAACGGGGCTTGAGCAGGCGGAGCCGAACCGCCCTGCGATGGATGGTTAGGGTTATAGTATCCATAAGATGGAGGAGGAGGAGGAGGAGGAGCATAACCTGGATATCCATTATGAGCCGGAGCTTGAGCTTGAGCGCCATAGTTGGTATAGTAATTTGGATCTGAACCATAGGCCAACGTGGCACCTGGGTTCATTTGTTGGGCATAATTCGCCATTGTGTGTAATGGAGGCTAGCTGAAATCTTACTTTAGATACACTGCTAACTTGCTGATGTTCATTCTTGGCAATCTAGCTAGCTAGATATATATAGACATACAGGCCGGAATATATGATAAACGAGTATTACTATACGAGCATGTAGGAATCGGCGTACAGTCGTGTTGCTTAGCTTCCAAGCTTCTCCGGTAATGGTAGACTAATAATGGGACTAAGTATTCCCAAAACAATTATATCAAGATGTGGATAGCATCATCTAACTAAGAAAAAAAAAAGGTGTTTATAGCATCAATTAGGGTTAGCCGAAAAATAAAAATAGAGAAAATTATGTGTAGCATATGCATCACGTGCTAACCAGTTTGGTCCGCAGACGCATTCTCAATTCGAATAAATTCCAGAAAAGATGAATATAATTGATAAGCTTGCTCGAATATGTCGAAAAATTTTATTCGGTCCACAATTAATGGGGATTTTATATTTCTATTTCGTTTTTGGATATATAGTAAATTTGTAATATAGATGAGAGGGAATATTTTTCCAAACGGAGAAAGCTTAATTTTTCGCATCTCGAAATTTATGCAGCGATGCATGAAGTGTATTACTCTATAAAGGATCGATTGAAACTGTTCGTTGAATGCTTGTAAAGCATTTGCTTATTGCTCCTGCACATACAATGTTGGCAACTTTAAGTAGCTTTCAAACAGTTTAAAGTTTTACATGGCACATTGGCACAACCACGGCATGTCAATCCACTAGGTGACACGGAAATGACGGAATGACCGTTTAACACATTATAAATAGTTGATCTGTTTTTAATATTTTGGAGTTTAACATCTCAAGTAGAACGAGTACGTGGTGGTGAAGTTAAAAGTGTAAATAATTTATTCTCTCTAGTCTTCAATTTGTTGAGAACCGATGAAATTTTGCATTGGATAATTATAGGCTAGGTAAATAATTTACGCACCAAGGTGTTGTAAGTGAATTGAAAGTTGTCATGCATTCTAAAGTCTCAACTATTCACATGATCTAGCACTCTGCATGGCACTAACATTAATGTTATCACGGTTATTTAGAATAACCGAAAAAGATAATATAATTTGTGTATGGTATAGCCACAACATAATCTTGTGATTCATCGATTAATCTCGGCGTATTGCATGATTTGCCTGGGAACATGCATGGAGTGGATGGACGAATTACTAACACGAGTTTTGCTAGTCTTATCTAATCTTCTAAGTCCAACATTGTCAACGAATAATGTATAGCATACTCATTCTCTTGGATGTGAAAGTCGTACATATATTTAATTATATATATATGTTCTTTTTCTCTACATTGTCAACAGAAAATTATATACATTGATGAATTATATAAAGTTGTAATTAACTTATCATTTGGTAGTAGAGAGACAATATTGCAATTCCCGATTCGTTCTGATATATCAATTCAGGCAAATAAAAATAAGTTTAGGGTCACTTCCAACAACGAAATTTCCATTATATATGGTCCCCTTCGTTTCCACTAACTTGATTACCGGAAACTACAATATTTGATGTGTCTTGCTTAGCTCTTTCGTCTTTCTTCTCGGCTTGGTTTGAGCAGTAGAATACCGAGCTGGAATTCAGGCTAATAAAAATAAGTTTAGGGTCACTTCCAACAACAAAATTCCCATTATAGTTCCCTTCGTTTTCACTTATTTTGATTACCGGAAACTACAATATTAGATATGTCTTGCTTAGTTTTTCCGTCTTTCCTCGGCTTGGTTTGAGCAGTAGAATACCGAGATGGAAGTAGATGTTTTGATGAGTGGCGAAGGTTTCCATTCCGATGATGATCATGAAGTAAGCTCCTAGTGCACGAAGTAACCACCAACTATGTACTCTGCCATGAAACCCTACGATCTTCTGCCCACTCGCTTCGATTGAAAAGCTCCTTGTCAAGAAATCCTCAACTCCAAATGGTCCATAACTTCTTCTGTTGCTCCGGAAAATAAGCTTTGTGAGATGAGTCGGTATGAACCGGCTATCAGTATAATATCCATAAACAGAAGTAAAAAATTCGTCTGGATAATCAAGCTCGACCTGTAGTAGTAATTAAGAGAAACATTTTACTTTTCCGAATTGACTAAAACCGGCCGCCTGAGGGAGGAGGGTGTAGACGTACTAACCTTGTATGTTTTAGGAGTTTGAAGCATGGGATAATCTGAACCATGCTTTTCTGACCAAACTGAGCTCCCATTGTCATCATATTCAATCTGAATCCAACGTATGCCCTTAACATCTGCGTAGATCACCACCTGCCTCACCGTGGAGTGAACTCCGTCATCCCAAATGGCATCCCCTCCATTTGATCCAAATGGCCCAACCGAAAAGGGTTTGTTCTTAGATTCTTCCAAACTCTGTAGCATACATGATACATGCATCAACATATTCGATCAACTTTAACTAATAATTAATTAGTGTCACGGACAGTGTCTATGTAAAGTTTGGCGGGACCATAAACGATATATCAGGTAGATTTAAGTACCATATTTGGAACAAGAGGGTGAGCAAAGGAGATGAAAATTATAAACAGAGCAGTGAGCAATGAAATGAAAATGATCGAGTACCAACGTTATGCGCTTATTAGTAGGATCGATCCAGTTCCTGCTATCATACTGATTTATGAATTTATGTAAAGGGTACTGAATCTTTTAATCCGATGCAACGTACATTTTGGACAAGATATCAGCAAAAGTCTAGGTATCCGAAAACTAGTGTACCGTGCGTTTTCATGAAGCTATATTATTCGCTAAGGCAAGCCCGATCAGAAGAATAAGAACGAATATATTCAGATCGATCCGTCCATGATATATAGAATTCGATATTATCCAGAAAGATTATTGTATAATCTTTAGCCTCTTGATTCTTGGAAAATAGAGGCACGTAAGCTAAGCTAAGCGATACGTGAGCAGGGATCGAGCAATTGCATGTTTGAATCGATTAGAGAATGTTGCGCCTTGCGCCCAAACTAAGTATAGTTATACTAAGACTTTTGATCAGATATATGCTCCATAATCGGAAGTAATGTACTAAGTGTGATCGGATGTAAAATGCTTAAAGATTATGTTCTCTGGTCTCCACTATGTGTGGAGGAATGGATCCTTCTTTTTTTATTGGAAGTATGGTGGTGGTATGATGAAGTATGGTTATATCCAAAGTAAGCATGATGCATGGTTGCTCTTATGTCCCAAATTTGTGTGATGTTTAGTGAATTGACCGGCATGCAGTTCACTGAACATCACAAAAGTTTGGGACATAAGAGCAACCATGCATCATGCTTCCTTTGGATATAACCATACTTCATCATACCACCAGCATACTAGAAGTATTTTTAAACATTGTGGAGGAATAAGGATCTATCTACTTTTACAAAAGAATTTTTTTTCTAAATATCTTACAATATTCGATCTCCACAAAATTATAAAAAGCTTTTTATCTCAGGGTTTGTCTGCTGTGCAGCAAGGTATCCTATACACACACAAGTGTGTGGTGAATGATGAGTTTAATAAAATGCACAGTGGGTGTGGGAGGTTTCTGTGTGGATGAAAGTGCTGCATGCAGCAGCGTATAGCAGAATTCTCCTTTATCTCATACCGGCAAGGGCTCGAATTTTTTTTTTGTCAATGGAAAAATAAACTATATATATATATATATATATATATATATTAAATGTTACCCAACTATAAACACAGGAGGAAGTTGGTGGAGTGGCTATATGTTACGCATCTTAATTAGATAGTATAGAGGTTAAGGGTTCGATTTGTCTATGGTGTTTTGATTCCCCCCCTAATTAAATAAGAAAATTATGAAATCCTTAAGAGTTTTATAAATGATGACATTTTAAATTTCATTAATATGAAAATTCATTAATTGCAAATTTTATTGTTTGATTATATTTATGTGGGATTTGAATTATGTAATTAATTAAGAAAGTTTGAACATATTAATAACAATAAAAATGTAAAAAGTCTTATTTTGGAAAGATAATTATTCAATTAAAGAAATTTGTAAATGACACATATTTTGTGAGGAATTCAAGTGAAGAATTTAAACAACGAATTCCTTAGTTTTTTTTCCACAAAAATTTGAAACTTCTAGTCTAATTATGCCAAACAGAAGAATTTACTTTTAGGAATCATGAAATCCTCACTTTTAATTAAATTCCCTCTTGTTTTCCCTCATATCTTATAAAAGTTAATTTTCTCTTCTTGAACTAGGTAAGTTTTAGATTACCATAAATTTCAAAGTTCATTTACATGCTTAATGTATGCAATATTCTTTGTAATATTGATATTTCAAAGGGTTCGATTTTTCTTTCGCACCGGATCCTTTAATACTTTGGATTGACCCTGTCTTGAAGACTCGAGATATTCTTGTAGCTTAGTTCAGTACCTCACATGTCTCTCTCTCTCTCTCTCTCTCTCTCTCTGTTCACCAACGTCTAAAGTACCATTGTGACCAGTCTGACCACCCTAGAGCTCGTTTTCTCTAATGTACGCCATTACCTGCAAAACTTTAATTAATTAATGGACGAGTTCGGGCATCTTCAGATGTCTCCAGTATTGAAAATCCAACAATTTCATATATAAACCCTAATCTTCTGGACATCATCCAATTTGTGCTATTTTCATAATAAACCTACGTATGATTATTACTTTATGAAATCGTAGTCATAATGAACAAGTCCAAAAGTCATTCGTGGTTGATCAGTCTGTGGACTTGGAAACACAGAGAAATAGAAAATGAAGCGCAAATTAAGTAAAACTTAATCTAGACTCTAAACTGGAGTTTAGACGTAAACATAAAAGATATTGATGGAAGAGTGATGTGTGAATTGTGATGACTGTTAGATTAGACCAAAATTTCAGAATTTATGAAATTTACCCAAATTCACAACTTCCTCACTTTATATACAGCGTCAATTCAGTCGATATTAGCACATCAGTCTTCTTATAATCTTTAACCTTTACATAACAGAATAGATCGACTTGTAACTACTTGCATAAGTCTCATATGAGCTCATCATTAAGTTTGAGGAGTTAAGGATAGTAGCTAATAATAGTAAAAAGCGCGTCTAGCTACAAGCCTCAAATAGTAGTGTACATGATATCTTAATTGCGTAATTCATATATCATGATATATGATATGCAATGTTATTGTAATAAGCTTAAATTTCAATACATTATTTGAATTGAATTGAGTTCTATAAAGACATGAATTTCAGTTTAGATGAAATTGATTTGTTTGCAAACGTTACGAAACGTTCCGAGAACGTTTAATAAGAAAACGTTACGTTTCCGAACGAATTTATCGACTTTTATTTCGTCGCTCGGTTGCTAAAACTTTCTTCACGAAATTTGTAGAGCTCGTCGTTACGAGTTCGGGGATATGTGACGCGTTCTAATCGGACGACGTACGTAAAAGTTATTAACGACGGAAGTTGGTTTCCGATTTTGGGAGGGGGTATAAAAGGAAGTTTTTTAGCTAGGGTTCCCATAATTGGAAACCCTTTCGTTTCTCACTCACCCCGCCTCCCTCTTTCTCTCTCTCTCTCTCTCTCTCTCTCGGTTCCCTCTTCCCTCCGAGTCTCTCCCTTCTCCTCCGAGCGTCGTTCCTCACCGCCGGCAGCTGCGACCTCACCACCACGACGAGACCTCCCCACGAGCAAGGCGCGGTCACCAGCGACGCCGTGAGGCTCGGCGTGTCTCGGATGCAAACGCAGGCGGTCCGAACCAACCAAGGAACTTCAACGACTTCAAATCGTGTTTTAGGTAAGGGTTTTGGTTAGTTCGATTGTTGGATTGCTTGTTGGTGTAATTGTGAATGTTTTGGGGAAGTTTTGAAGTAGATCGGATGAGGGGGAGCGGAGGAGGAAAAGGAGGAGATACCGCCGCCTGGAGGCGGCGCGTGAGGAGGCTAGGGATAGCCTAGGGGTAGTCGGAGGCCGTAGAAAGGTAGAGGAGGAGGAGGGGGAGAGTTTGGGCACGGCGGTGGCGTGACACGCGCCGTTGGTGGCGTCGGCGAGCCCCACGCGCCGCCACGTGCGGCGGTGTGAACAGTTTTGACAGAAGGGTATTTTGGTAATTTACTGTGTACGGTAAATGTAAATGTAATTTTTATTTACTACGATAAATGTAATTAAATTTTACCTTCGGTAAATGTAAATATAAATTACTTTCAGTAAATGTAAAAAGTGATTTGTAAAAGGTAATTAGTAAATTTTATTTACTGAGATTGTATTTACATTTAAAGAGTACGTATACGTACAAAAATACGTATTAATATTTATACATACAGAAATACGTATATAATATTTATACGTACATAAATATGTATATAGTATTATACATACAGAAATACGTATATAATATTATACGTACAGAAATACATATTAATTGTATATTTGTACAGGAACCGTGAATAGTAACAGTGAACAGTAACTTCTTAAAACCGAAATTGCTGAACAGTAACCGATTATTACTGTTTCGGCATTTAAAGGTTTACGAAACGATTCTAAATTCTTTTCTTATCTTTTCAAGGTGATCGTTAAATCGAGGAAATGAATTATCATCGGGAATTGTGGAATTACGCTCGAGTCGATAAGGTGAGTAAAATCTCACGTATTTACGAATCTACCCTCGCGGTGATTCAATATGTTGCAAGGGTATTTAATAATGAATTACGAACATGTATACAATATAGTGGACTACATATATACTGTATAAATGGTAATAAGTATATATATATATATAGTTCATTATGTTATGTACTGTTATTAATTCATTAGAAATGATCATTTCTATGACGAGAAATTGTGTATTGAGCATGTGTTTGTGAAATATGACATGTATAGGATATAGTAAACTATATATATATTGTATAAATGGTAAATAAGTACGAATATATATAGTTTTCTATATAATATACTGTTATGAGTTTTATTGCGATTATATCGAGCATAATTTTGAAACGACAATATGATATGTGATTATTGTACGTGAGTTTAACATTGAGTTTGTTAAAAAGTTAATTTGTCTTTGGACGTGATTTAGTACAATATGATGTGAGATTATTTTGCATGTTTGGCAAGTCGGAACCTAGCCTTGGCCGGGCGAAAGTTACGATACAGTTAGAGCTCTAGTCTGTCAGCCATAGTACTTCATGTGAGGTAACGGGTGGTTATCTACTCATGAGTACTCAGATTTTTTTGGATGTTGGGTAGCGGGTGGTTACCCAATATCACCATAGTACTTCATGTGAGGTAACGGGTGGTTATCTACTCATGAGTACTCAGATTGTTTTGGATGTTGGGTAGCGGGTGGTTACCCAATATCAGCGTAGTACTGCACGTGAGGTAACGGGTGGTTATCTGCTCATGGGTACTCAGATTGTTTTGGATGTTGGGTAGCGGGTGGCTATCCAATATCAGCGGTGTATTACGAGAGGGGTAACAGATGTGTACCAGCGTTCTTGGTACCCGTATTATAAATGCATTTAGGTAACCAGAAGGGTTACTTAATTTCTCATGAGCGTTTTATTTCATATTTCTTTGGGACAACCAGATGGGCCGTCCATTGACTGATGAGGGCATTTATATTGTTGATTGTGATTTTTCGTATATATTGATATGCGAACTGTATTGTCATTTTACTCATACGAGCTATAAGCTTACCGGGTTTGTGTTTACAATCCCGGTGCACCAATTCAATGGTGTAGGGGATAATTCCGCAGGTACTGATTAGCGGAGATTGAGTGACGACTCCGGAGATTCGAAGTCGTTCGTATCCTGTTCGTGGTGAGATTTCTGGCGTGGATTTGTGTGAGAATTTGAGTGAATTTATTTGTAAGCTTTGTGAGAATTTGTGAGGATTATTACATTTTCCATCATATTGTAATGTCGAATTATAAATTTGGTTTGTAATAATCGGTTTGACTGAGTTGTATTTGGAACTAAGAGATGATCCGCTGTGCACGTTAAATGATTTCAATTTCTTTGAGATTGTTTTTGGTGTTCTAACGACTTTGAAATTTTGAGTTTTTAGGCTCGAAATTTTAGGGTCGTTACAGTTATTCATGATGGGCTTCTAGATCAACTACCAGTAGTGTACGTAGCTTGATTTGCAATCACTTGATCAATCTTCTTCATCGTTATAACGAGTATTCTTGCTGCCAATATTGAAAACTCCATTATGGTCTCCTTTGTTTCCGCTGACTCGATTCCCAGATACATTGTACGATGTCCTTTTGCTACCTTTGGCACTCTTGGGTTTACCAGGATACTGATGAGGGGCAACAGGAGCCTGCGACACTATCGTAGTAAGATCGCGGTGGAGGAGCGAAGTGGTTGCTATATCCCCCATAGGAAGCATGAGCAGCTGGAGCAGGAGCTGGCTGTGATGGACATTGGTTATTATAGTAATCTTGAGCTTGAGGAGGATGGGCATAATTATTATTTGGATATCCATTTTAAGCAAATGGCGCAGGAGCCCCAAAGTTGGGATATGAAGGCCTATTCGGATCAGAACCATTGGCGAACATGGCGCCTTGATTGATCATTTGGGGATAATATTGTGACATTGTTTGATCGGTTAGCCGGAATCAGAAAACCTGATCTATTTTGGTAGGAAGCAGATTTGTTCACATTATATTAAAATCTTAACCCTCACAATTCAAGACTAATTTCACTTATAATTGCAAGCGTAGCATAATCAATTTGCATGTAATTGCAATCGTGCCCTGTGCATGTGGCTACGTTTCACCAAACTATATACTGTATATGTACATATAAGCTATTGGCAGTTTGGCACAATAGTACGTGTAGCAAACGATATATGTTTTTACGAGAACCAAACTAAGTTTATTTGCATTGTCTTCTATCGAATATGGATGTATGAGTTCTTCCTCAAAATTTTGTATAGTGACCTAAAGGCTGCTAATTAATAAGTGACAGAAGTTAATTTTTGTTGATAGAGTGATAGTATAATTAAGCTGTTTCTCCCTTGTTTTTTAGAAGAAGAGATCTGAACTTGAAACTTATCCATCTGACTATGAGTAATTCATTAATTAGACCAATTTAGAGTTTAGTCTTGATGATAACCAGTTTATATATATTTTTTGAAACATATATATTTCTTAACCTTAACACGTACTAGCCAGTGCATGCGCACAACTTTCAACTTATATACAAAAAGAAAACAATTGATCTTATATATTTACAATTATTTAGGCCGGCTTCAACTTTTATTTAATTAGTACATGATAGATCAAGTTTTACAGAAAGAACTTCTCATACATATGCAACTTGTTGCTGCCATTCATTCCTTCTTCTTCATCATAATATAAAGACATTTTGCCAACGGATTCCCTTCTTCATGGTCACCATTGCTTAAGTACTGCGGTCACCAATATTGAAAATCCGATGATTGTCACCTGAGTTTTGGTTAACTCGATTACCGCTGACTGTATAAGATGTTACTTTTCCGACAGTTTTGGTTCTCTTGGGCTTGCCTTTATTCGGTGGAGCAGGGGCGAGCTGTACAGGAGCTGGAATTGCATAGTGATCGCGATGGTATGAGGATGATGATGATCCACATGGACTAGCAGGATGAGCAGGAGCTGGAGAATGAGGATAAACTAAATAGGGATTAGGGGGATTCATCGGCATACCAGATTCATATAATGGATGTGTGAGATTCATCGTGTTCCTGTGTGTGCGATAGAATGCTAAGTCTCTGGCTTTGCTTTGCCTTCTATGCGTTCATTGATGCTATATATGCTAAACTTCTAAGCGTATACGGATAAGGGAGATATGAAGGAATAATATGGGGGCCTTAGCTAGCTAGCTTAATTACCAAGCTAATCATATCCTTGTAGTACTAATTAATTAGAAAATATTCCTTAGGTAATGGGTCCAGATGCACCTCTCCTGCTCCTGACATTACACTGTAATAACTCAGCTTGTATTATATATAGCCGGCCTTATATCGATATTTAATTATTTATTGATCGAATCCCTCATATGCAAAGTATATTCGACCTATATGGCTATATCCAAAATGTTGAGTCCTGCATGCATTACAAGTTCAATATGGGTTAATTAATCAAGTTTAACTATTCTTGTGTCTGAGACGTACATAAAACTGGTCGTATCATGACTACCATCCTATCTTTCAAATCCTAAAACCCAGCGTTAAACTGAGAGACAGGCGCCCAGGAGGGCATGCATGTAGACGAGCATTACGTAAAATTCCAAAGAATATGGAAATGATGAGATGGTTGCGAAATGCGAAGTAAGAAGAAAATGGAACAGGATCAAGCGAGGACATGCAAAGCGATGAAAATGGTCTTTCAGATTATCCTTGTCTAGTTCAGGTCTGGAAATACTCTGATAGCTAAATTTGTCTACCATTGAGATCTATCTTTTGAAATTTCTGCGAGTTATAAAATTGTTTATGCGGGGCTAATTTACTATGGCTGATTCTTAATCAATTATTAATTGCTACAAAACCTAAATTGCCCCTCATTTAGTCAAATGTATATAGTTGCATCACTTGCATGTTAAAGGATACGTATAAAAAGCTTTATTAATTGCTACAAAACCTAAATTGCCCCTCATTTAGTCAAATGTGTATAGTTGCATCACTTGCATGTTAAAAGATACGTATAAAAAGCTTTATTAATTACTCAGCATAGTTGATATCAACCCTCATAGAGACTTGGCCGGTATTCTTCGATCTGCTTACATAATTGATTTTGACATGTGATTCTTATTTATTTGAATCCATTCCTTTGTAGAGTAAGAGCTTTCCATGATCATGTAGAAGAAGCTAGTTCTGTTTTCCACTACAGATGAAGTGAACGAATTCAAGGAACGAGAATCAAACATCCAAATCCTCTGCTGTGAGATGCTTCAGATTGAACTCTAGAAAAGTATCTTATCTTTTCCACTTTGTTGATGAGCCAACCTAATTATCTCAACACTTTTGGGATTAAGATCTCGATCGAGTTAGGCTAGCTAACAGATGTGAAAGATAAGCAATTATTAATGATGGACGGTTGGTCGTTTGGTCGATCGGATAACGATGGACGGTTGTTTATGCTCCATGATGGCTACTGAATATCACCATGTATATATAATCCCAAATTGAGGAAACAACACTATGCTAGGCATGAATTTAGGGTTGAGGGTAATCATGAAACATGCCACTACTCACTAGTATATTCCTTAGCCCAATTCCTAGTTTCCTCTCCAGAAGTCATTTCTCAAGCAGGTTTTTCAATCCTTTGTATAGTACATAATTTGACCTTCTGCTTTGCTTTGTAATGATCCGATTTTTCGGAATCAAATTATTTGAATTCTTAGGAATTAATAAAGTTTGTAAAATTAATAAACCGCATTTATTTCGCTTCGCGACATTGTCAAATCGAAAACGGAACCGTCGTCAGAAATCTAAATTTGAAAAATGTTACGTTTCCGCAACGCGGGAGTCGATTTTTACTCCGTCGCTCGTTTCCGAAAACTTCCTTCACGAAAGTTGTAGAGCTCGTCGATACGAGTCTGTGGACACATCACGCGTTCTAATCGGACATCGTACGTGAAAGTTATTAACAACGGAAGTTAGTTTCTGATTTTGGAAGTAGGTATAAAAAGGGAATTTTTGGAATTAAGGTTTCTATTTTTGGAAACCCCTTCCCCCCCCCCACCCCAGCCTCCTTTCTCTCTCTACCCTCCCTCTCTCTCTCCGATCCCTCTCTCTCTCCGATCCCTCTCTCTCTCTCTCCCTCCCAAGAAAAATTCCACCGGCGATCTCCCGACTCCGGGCGACGTGACCCTCACCGTTGGTCTCTAGACCATCACGAGCTCGACTCCTCCCTCCCCCGGGCAAGACGCGACTTCCCTCGCCGCCGAGAAGCCACGCCGAACTACCAGAGATTTCTGCAACAGCTCGCCGCCGTCCAAGCTTCTCCTCCGACGATGCCAGGGCTCGAGGATAACGCTCCTCCATCGCCCTTTACCCCCAGTACCACCTGCGATCGGAGTGGAACTCGAGATCGCACCGCTCCTCATCCTTCAAGAAATCGAGCACGATCTGCGATCCAAACCGCTCCGACGACCTTCCGGTGACTCCAACGTGCAATCTAGCTAAGATTTGTTGTAATTGATGGTTGAGATCGATTGTAGATGGAATTTGGGTCGATTTGGTGGAGGATCGGAGGAGGTGGAGAGAATACTGCCGCCTTAGGCGGTGCGTGAGGGCAGGTGGGATGGGCTAGAGGCGACCTTGGGCTGTGGAAAGGGAGGAGGAGAAGAAATGAAGGGTTTTGGGTGGCGGTGGGCAAGCCACGTGCGCCGGTTTAAGCGGCGCGTGAGCTCCACGTGATGCCATTGTGGGGAGGCGCGTGAGCGCCACACGCTGTCGCTGGAGGTGGCACGTGAACCCCACGCGCCGCCACGTGCAGCGGCCCGTGAACATTGATTTTTTTTCAAAACATTAATTTATGTACGGTAAAAAAGTAAATTACATACAGTAAATGTAAAAATAATTTATGTACAGTAATGAAAATATAATTTATGTACAGTAATTGTAAAAGTAATTTCTAAAAGGTAAATCAGTGATTTGTATTTACTGACAGTATTTACTATGAATAGTACATTGGTGTATATGAATACGTAAACAATACGTATATGAAAAGTAATACGTAAACAATACATATATGAAAAGTAATACATAGACAGTACGTATTTGAATAGTGATACGTGAATACTATTTACGTGAACAGTAATTTCATAAAAACTAGAAATTGCTGAACAATAAAACATTATTACTATTTCAGCATTTAAGGTTTTCTAAATTCACTTCTTATCTGTTCTAGATGATCGACACAACAAGTAAATGATTCGCTTGCGGAATTGTGGAAATTACGCTCAGGATTATAAGATTAGTAAAATCTCACAGTGACGAATCTACCCTTAGCGGAGATTCATAATTACACTTATTTTAAAAGATTGAACTATGATATGTATATGATATAGTGGGTTGTGTATGTGTATAATTGGTAAAATTGATACATATATATGGGTTGTCATATTATATACTGTCATATTTCCGTTTGCAAAATAAGTTCATTTATAGCATTTATATTTATTTATTTGACCATGTCACTTTGTTTTGTACAATAACATGTAATGATTGTTTTGGATGTGGTTTAACTTGAGTTATGTTAAAACGTTTTTGTTGTCTTCGGACCTGTCTTCAGATGTGTTGGCATGTCGGAACCTAGCCTTGGCCAGGCGACAATTACGATACAGTTAGAGCTCTAGTCTGTCTGCCGGTGTACTGACATGAGAGGTAACAGATGGGTTACCGGCTTACGGGTACCCATATTTTTGGGATTATTGGGTGACATATGGGTTGCCCAATGCCCGGTGGTATACTGCATGAGGGGTAACAGATGAGTACCTGGGTCTCATGAGTACCCGTATTATAAATGTTGTGTAAACATATGGGTTGCCTGATTTCGCATGAGTACTTACATTTCTGGATATTATTAGACAACCAAATGAGCCGTCCTTTGACTCATGAGTACATTTATAATTGGATGTTTTAATATTTACTCTCATATTACTATGCATGTTGTTTTGTTGTTTTACTCATACGAGCTGCAAAGCTTACCGAGTTTGTGTTTTACAATCCCGGTGCACCTATTCGATGGTGTAGGAAATAATTCCGTAGGTGTGGATTAGCATAATCGACAGACGACTCTGAAGACTTCGAAGTTTCTTTATTTACTTTGTGATGAGGATTAAGAGGATTTTTACATTTTCATTTGATATAATGCTTGAATTATAAATTTGATTTGTAATAATCAATTCGACTGAGTTGTATTATGAACTCAGTAACGATCCACTGTGACGATAAGATGATTTTAATTTATTGAGATTGTTTTAGAGTTTTTCATGGCTTCGATTTTTGAGTTTCATACTCGAAATTTCGGGGTCGTGACATGCTTGTCCAAATAAACCAAATAAGCTTACATTTTGATTAATTTACAAAAATCCATTCATTTATGTAAATGATTAGATATGCAAAACGCACATATGATGATTATAATCGGAATATAACATATTTTTGATGAATTACATTTTACTAGAGCAATTATTATGTGTGTGTGTGTATTATATGTATTGTTTACTCCTCGTCTTCACTGGCGTCGGTTTCTTCTTCACTAGCTTGATTATTCTTCCTTTGTTTCTTGTAGCGTATATACTTATTCCTTTCCAGCCTTATCAGCTTTTCCTCCGTTAATGGTATTCCCATAATCCCATTGATGCCGAACATATCGATCACCCTGAGACTAGCTAGGAGTGTTTCAAGAAATTATTCACCTAACATTACTCTTTGATTTACCCTTTAGCTACAATAATAGGACTATTTGTCCTACCTCACCAACAAGAACTACAAATATATCATTGAAACATAGGAGAATGATCGAGTTGAATTGAATACATGTGTCTACCCTCATTAGAACTCTGTTGTTTTCATTACCAACTGAAATTTATATATATGTGCCAATTTTCACTTCTACTAGGCATGCATAATTAAATTCCCTAATTACATACTTAATATTCAGGCTTTCTGACACTCTCGATCTTCATAGCACTGTTAATCTGACTCCTCTAAATCTCTTTCGTTGGTGCTGCCTTCCGCGGAGGCATGCCGAGATTGAATACTCGCACATTAATTTTCCCCTTGTAAGAGGAGAGCATTCGTATCATATTGCACATGCATGCAGCACATGTAAATGAAAACATGTAAGTTTTTCTCTTGCGCAAGTCTCAAATTAGGGGTTTCGCGCCTTCTCTTTTATACATATCAGTAGATGAAGAAAATGATACTGAGAAGAATAACTCAAACTGTATTGTTATACTGATTTATAAGCTTCAAGTACTTATACACACATAAAATAAACTAACATACTCTTACCAACTAAAATCCCACATAAATTGGATATGTGTTTCTAAAGTAGCAGCCTAAGTATGGAAACAAGATAAATAAGAGCAAGGGAAGCAGAAAACAAGATGCCATAAAACAAGGATGTTGCACTCTCTCAATACCCCCCCCTCAAGCTGGATCGAGGGAACATCTGGATCCAAGCTTGGAAAGAAGACGATCAAATTGTGTAGAGGCAAGAATCTTGGTAAAGATGTTTGCAAGTTGATCACATGACTTGGTATACAATGTTTCAATGACCTTGGTCTGCACTTGATTTCGGATAAAGTGGCAATCAACTTCTATATGTTTAGTGCGTTCATCAAAAATAGGATTAGCGGCAATGTGCATTGCAGCTTGATTATCACAATACAACATCATAGAAGATGAATGATGAATTCCCAAATCCTGCAACAAGGCTTTCAACCAGATTAACTCGCAAGCAATAGAGGTCATGGCTCTATATTCTACCTCTGCGCTGTTTCGTGCTACAACAAACTGCTTCTTACTCTTCCAAGTAACAAGATTTCCACAAAAAAAGGTGCAGTACCCTGTGGTGGACTTCCTATCCAACGAATTTCCTGCCCAATCATAATCAGAATACCCAACAATTTGAAAATGATCATTCTTCTGCATTGCAATGCCTCTACTGAGTGAACGTTTGAGATAGCACAGTATATGTTTGACAATGCCAAGATGGTATGAGTTGGGAGAATGCATGAATTGACTTACCAAACTCACAGCATAAGTTAAATCAGGTCTAGTGATTGTAAGATAAATCAGCTTGTCTACAAGACGCTGATATGTACTTACATCGTGAAGAGTAGGAGCTTGGGTGTCCAAATCAATTTTGCTGCTTAATGAAGTTTTTGCAAGCTTGCAGTCTATCATTTATGTTTCTTCTAACATATCAATAACATATTTGCCCCGATTTAAGAACAAACCCTGTGATGAATGATCCATTTCAATGCCTAAGAATTGTTACAAATCTCATGTAGAGCCTGCTTGAGTGACAAATCTCATCAGAATTGTGACAAACCATGTAGAGCCTGCTTGAGTGACAAATCTCATCAGAATTGTTACCTGCAACCAATGTTCTAAAAATCCCCGCCTAGGACCGCCTAGGCGCCCGAAGATCCTTAGCCGCCTAGATTTTGGACCGATTAATCCCCGATTAATCCTCTGGGCGCTGGTTTTTAGCTGTCCGCCCGATTAACGCGTAGCGTTTTTTAGAACATTGCCTGCAACAATGAGATCATCAACATACACCAACACAACAAATTTTCCAACCTTGCTATTTCTTACAAACAAGAAGGAGTCAGAGTGACTTCTCTGAAATCCAGAAGAGAGAAGCACTGAGCTGAGCTTTGAATACCAAGCTCGAGGTGACTACTTCAATCCATATAGAGCTTTGTGAACTTTGCAAACCATCCCAACGTCATGCACTCGAGGGTGGCCTGGAGGAATTTTCATGTAAACATCTTCTTCTACCTCACCTTGCAAAAAAGCATTCTAGACATCCATCTGTGACAAGGACCACCACAATTCTCAGCAATAGACAAAAGAACACAAACAATGTTCATTTTGGCAACTAAAGCAAAAGTCTCCTTGTAGTCAACGCCAAATGTTTGAGTAAACTCTCTAGCAATCAGTCGAGCTTTATGTCTCTCAAGAGATCCATCAGAGTTATATTTGAGCTTATAAATCCATCTTGCTCGTAAAAGTTTATGACCACGAGGGAGAGGTACAATGCTCCATGTCTGATTATCATCAAGAGCTTGTAATTCTTCATTCATAGCTTTCTGCCACTGTGGCATTTGAATTGCAACAGAGAAATTCCTTGGTTCATGATCTGCAAGGATTTTATTGAGAAATGCACAGTGAACTGGAGTACATTTTGTGAGCTCAAGATTCAGTGGATACATTGTCACAACCTCAAAATTCGAATGATAAAAATTCGAATTCGAACCATGAAAACTCTAAAATAATCTCAAATATATTGAAATCATCTTATCATAACAGTGTATCGAAACTGAGTCCACAACATGACTTAATTGAATTGAATAATACACAACTAATGGAAATTTAAAATTCACTCAATCCTCACCACGAACAGCAAAAAGAAATCTTCAACAATCTTCAGAGAAAGCCCTATAATTCTGCTAATCCACACATGCAGAACTATCTCATACACCATTGAATAGGTGCACTGGGATTGTAAACGCAAACTTAGTAAGCTTTGCAGCTCGTATGAGTAAACCAATAGTATAACACACATAGTATACAAGAGAAAATACTTAAAACATTTAATTATAAATGCACTCATGAGTCACAGGACGACCCATCTTGATGTCCAATAATATCTGAAAATATGAGTGCTCATGAGACATTGAGCAACCCATCTGTTTACCTAAATTACATTTATAATACGGGTACTCATGAGACCCATGTACTCATTTGTTACCCCTCATGCAGTACGCCGCCAGACACTGGGCAACCCATATGTTAACCAATATCCAAAAATATGGGTACTCATAAGCAGGTAACCCATCTGTTACCCCTAATGTAGTACACCGGAAGACAGACCAGAGCTCTAACTAAATCGTAATTGTCGCCCGGCCAAGGGTAGGTTCCGACATGCCAACACGTCCGAAGACAGAAAACACGTTCGAAAACATAAAAACACCTCAGAAGACATAAAACACAGAAAAAGACGTCCGAAGACAGAAATGTTTTAATAAAACTCAATATTAAAACCACGTACAATAACAATCCACACATGTTATTGTACTGCAACAAGCGACTCTTGCTCCAATAAAATAAATATAGTTGTCACAGTATAATTCATTTGGATATAATAACGTAACAATATATAATATAGCAACTCATATATATGTATCGTATTTACCATTTTATACACATACACAACCCACTATATTATATACATGTTGTAGTTCGATCTTATTAAGGAAACGTAAATATGAGTCACCGCCAAGGGTAGACTCGTCATAGTGAGATTTACTCACATTCACCATAGTCCATAATCACTAAAACCTTTTTAAAATCATTTATTAAAATAGCGTTTCACTTACCCATGAACCGTAGACAATCAAGTACACGTAATTTAAACCAAAACATATTTTTAAAATAATTTTTATAAACTAGTGATGCAACGACTATGGTGACAACTCAAACTAAATTCAATAATTATAATATTACTTTCATCATGATGATCATTGTAAGATTTACTCACCTTATTTCCTGCGTGCAACTTCCACAACACTGAAAGTAATTTCCTCACTCGTTTAGTCAGTCACCTAATAGTATGATAAAATGCTTAGAAAATGATACGTAAAATATCAGGTGACGATTTTAGTACAGCTAAATGCTGTTCATAAAACATTGTTCACAAAACACGGTTCATGGTTTACTGTTTTCCTAAACACTGTTCGGTTTTACTATTTTACAGAACACTGTTCAACGTAACTATTTATGAACAATGTCTAACGTAACTATCCATGAACACCGTTTATGAACACTGTTCACAATACTGTTTGTACGGCGACACTATTCACCGACTGCCACCAATAACCATCAAATTTCACCACCACAATTGAAATGACATTTCTAACAACTTTCTAGTTCACCACAAAGTCTAATTCTGAGCCTAAACACTTCAATTTAACAAAAACCGAAAAGTCCCAATTTAAAACCTATGATTTCTTTTCTTCGATTCTCCTAGCACACAACGATTTGGGTTAAATCTTTTGGAGGGTTTGTAGTATGGAAGGAGACCTTCAAAATGGGACAAGAATCTTACCGATTGGTTGCCGGAAGAGGAAGATCCGACGAGTTGAAGTTTGGCGAAATATGCATTTTCGGGAGAACTTCCGGGCTTCACCGCTCTCAAACGGCGGCGAGATGGCGGGTGACGCTGCCACCAATCGACAGGGGACGCAACAACCTTTCAAACGTGACCGGTACGCCACTCTATGGTGGCTGGACGGCGGAGATCCGGCGGCCCAAAGTCGGCTGCTCGGGAAGAGAATTTCTAGATTTTTTTTATGGGTGAACAGTACTGATCCGAATTTCTGATTTTTCTCCCCCTTTTTCTCTTTAATTCCCCTATTTATACTATTTTTCAAAAATGTCCAAATACCTTTTGATTCATAACTTCTTCATACGAACTCTGATTTAGGTGTGCCGCGTGTCCACGGATTCGTATCGACGATCTCTACAACTTTCATGTAAGACGTTTTCTAAAAACCCAATGAGTCAAAAGTCAACTCTTAGACTCATCAAATTGAACGTTCCCGAACAAATTATCTTTCGAACCCTTTCGTTTTCATCCTCGTGAAATAAAATTAGACAATGACCAACTTAATAATATCAGGGAACTCATTGGAAATTAGATATGAATTTTCGGGATATTACGTACATAGTGGAGTAAGTAACATAATCTCACAGCTTCATAAGAGGATTTCTATTTCGAGGAGGATTTCTCCCAGGAAAACTAGGAGAAGTAGGTCGATTTCTAGAGTCATGACTTTCTTCATCGACATCTACTGTCAGTTCACTATTTTCAGGATGAATATCTTCTACTGTATTTTCTGAGGTTGGACAATGCTCAACATCTTCTGTAGTTTCAGTTAACGTTGAAGAGGGAAATAAATCTGTGAGAAACTCCCCCTTAAGTTGTTCATCATTTTCACAGTAAAAATGATGATTTTCATGAAAAATAACATCTCTAGATACTACGATTTTCCTAGTTGTAAAATTGTTGCATTTATACCATTTCTGTGTAGATGAATATCCAAGAAACATGCATTTAATTGATCTTGGATCCAATTTATCTCTTTTATCTGCCTGAACATGCACATAACAGATGCAGGTAAAAACTCTGAGATGACTAATATCAAGCTTCCAACCTTGAAGAACTTCAAATGGTGATTTAAAATCAAGAACACTGCTAACCTATTGATTAAATATGCTGCTATTTAGACTGCATGTGACCAGAACCTCTTAGGAACTTGATTTTGCAACAGTAATGCTCTAGCTTTTTCTAGTAAATCCCTATTCTTTCTTTTTGCAATTCCATTTTGTTGTGGTGTGCCAAGACAACTAGACTGATGCATAATTCCTTGGTCACTTTTATAATTAGTCATGGTATTAGAAGTGTACTCAGTGCCATTATCAGATCTAAAAATTGAAATTTTGGAAGAAAAATATTTTTTGACCAGATTAAGAATATCTTAAAAGCACTTAAACACTTCACTTTTGTATTTCAGCAGATACACAAATGTAGAACGAGAGAAGTCATCAATGAAAGTTACATAAAAACGATATCCATCAAAGGAATTCATTGAGGCAGGTCCCCATACATCTGAATGAACAAGGTCAAAGGGCATGGTTGCTCTTGAGTGTGAAAGAGAAAAAGGAATCCTAGTCTGTTTGGACATGTGATAGATTTCACACTCACTAGCAACCTTACAACAATGAGGAAAAAGTCTTGATAAAACGGGAAATGAGGGATGAACAAGTCGATTATGCCACAATAGCTGCTGAGATGCTGACTTGGAGTTCATTAAAAAACATGTTGACAAACGTGGAGTGATGGAGATGAAATATAGTCCATTTAGGAAGAATCCCTCACCAATCTTCATTTTTGTGGTACGATCTTGGAAAATAATATTATGAGGTGAGAAAATGGCTAAACAATCTAGTAGCTGAGTGCATTTTCCAACTCAAAGTAATTTGAAAGGGAATGAGGGAACAAACAAGGCAGATGACTCAATCATATTTGAAAAAAAAAACTTTTAATTTTCCTTTTCCACAAATTTGCACATAATGTCCATTTGTAATTGACACATGAGAGGGTTTAGTCAGTTTTTAAAATCACTGAGATTTGAGGAATTGTTGGTTATGTGTTCTGAGACACCTGAGTCCACTATCCAAACATCACCATTTTTACTAACATGTAAAGCAGTAGAAAAGGCAGAAATGATAACTGGGATATCTTTTTCTGGAGCACGGTCTGAATTTTCTAAAAAACCAGCAAATTTCCCAAGCATAGCAGTTGCATCATCACTGCCTCTCACACCTTCTTGTCTGCTTTAAATAAACTCAGCAAAAGGATTGATAAGTGAAATTGGATTTGAGGTATAGTTACCCATCTGCTCAGTGACACTACTCAAATTTGTTTTTGGAGTTGACTTGTGTGCTAAAGCTCTTTGTCCTTTCTGATCTTCATGCCACTTAGGCTTCAGTTCTGGATGAAGAATCCAATATGTTTCCTTTTTGTAATAACCCTATTTTTCAAAACAATATTTGGTTTGATTTGAATTGTATAAAGTTATGAAATTCAATTAAAATGAATTTGATTATTTGTGACTTTACGAAATGGAAACGGAAACGTTCACGGAACGTTTAATTAGAAAAAACGTTACATTTCTGAACGAATATATTGACTTTTATTCCGTCGGTCGGTTGCGAAAACTTCATTCACGAAAGTTGTAGGGCTCGTCGATACGAGTTCGTGGATATGTGACGCGTTCGAATCGGAAGTCGTACGTGAAAGTTATTAACGACGGAAGTTTGTTTCCGATTTTGGAAACTAGTATAAATAGGAAAATTTGGGATTAGGGTTTCCATTTCTAGAAACCCTTCACTCGCGCCTCCCTCCCTTCTCTCTCCCCCTCGCCACTCTCTCTCCCCGACCCTCTCCTTCCACGCCGGCGATCTCCCTCCACCGGCCTCCGTGCTTGACACCGCCGGTGTCACTGAGACCGCGCTACCACGACGCAGCGACCGGTGGTAGCGGCGACGCACCCCGAGCGGGGATCGAGAAGCGCCGACGGAGCTCGACCTCGGGTTCGTCGATTTCGACGTGGCCGGCATCGCAGGAGCTCGGCGCCACCACCACGAGCTCG
Source organism: Argentina anserina (assembly GCF_933775445.1). Classification (NCBI taxonomy): domain Eukaryota; kingdom Viridiplantae; phylum Streptophyta; class Magnoliopsida; order Rosales; family Rosaceae; genus Argentina; species Argentina anserina. The sequence goes on from NC_065875.1 coordinate 17,418,295, forward strand.
GTCTCCTCCTCCATGACACGAATCAACCCACGGTGAGACTCACCTCGAGCAGCGACGCCAGCGATCATCTCCCCTCGAACCCGAGCCCTCACGGTGATTTTTGGAACTCCTCTGATGAATCCGCTGGTTGAGGTAAGAATTAACCTTATGTGATTGTTGTGATGGATTGTTGATGATTTTTGGAGGATTTGGTTTGGATTTGTGGGGATCGGAGGATTATGAACACCGCTGCCTTAGTCGGCGCGTGGAGGGGTCTAAGGGCGGCGTGAGGCCGTGGGGAGGAAGAGAAGGAAGAAAAGGAGAGAAATAGGGCGGCGGTTGCGTGCTACGCGCCGGTTTTGGGCTCGGCGCGTGAGCCCCACGCGCTGCCACAGTGAGTGGCGCGTGACCGCCACGCGCGGCCTGCCGGAGGTGGCGCGTGCACCCCACGCGCCGCCACGTACGGCGGCGCGTGAACAGTGTTCTCGAAGGGTAAATTTGTAATTTATTTTACGGACGGTGAATGTAAAAATGTGATTTACGTATAGTAATTGTAAATTTTATTTACGTACGATAAATGTAAATTTATTTTACATATAGTAAATGTAAATATAAATTACTTTCAGTCAATGTAAAAAGTAATTTCAGAAGGGTAAATCAGTAATTAATATTTACTGAGACAGTATGTACTTTTGAATAGTATTTATACGTACAGAAATACATAAAATAGTATGTACTCGTATAAGAATACGTAATTGATGAGTATTTGTACAGTAATACATGAATAGTAAACACAATGAATAGTACTCAGTGAACAGTAATTCGTAAAACCAGAAATTGCTGAACAGTAACAAATTATTATTGTTACGGCATTTAAAGGTTTACGAAACGTTTCTAAATTCTTTTCTTATCTTTTCAAGGTGATCGATAAATCAAGGAAATGAATTATCTTCGGAAATTGTGGAATTACGCTCGAGTTGATCAGGTTAGTAAAATCTCACATATTTACGAATCTACCCTTGCGGAGATTCCAGATTTTGCAAGAGTTATTAATATTGAAATTACAACATGTATACGATATAGTGGATTACATATATATTGTATAAATGGTAATACGTACATATATATATAGTTCGCTATATTATATACTGTTATGAATTCTTTGGAATTGGTCATTTCGATGACGAGAATTATATAGTGAGCATGTGATTTAATTTGTACAATATGAGGTGTGATTATTGTACGTGGTTTTACATGGTGGTTGTTAAAACGTTTTGTCTTCAGACGTGTTTATGAAATATGACATGTATATGATATAGTGGATTATATATATATATATATATATATATTGTATAAATGGTAATAGGTACATATATATATATATATATATATATATATATATATATATATATATATAGTTTGTTATATAATATACTGTTATGATTTTATCGTAATGATGTCATTTTGATGACCGGATTTTATCGAGCATGTGATTTTGATTTGTACAATATGAGGTGTGAGTATTCTACGTGATTTTAATATGGAGATTGTTAAAATGTTGATTTGTCTTCGGACTTGATTTTGTACAATATGATGTGAGATTATTTTACGTGTTTGGCAAGTCGGAACCTAGCCTTTGGCCGGGCGAAAGTTACGATACAGTTAGAGCTCTAGTCTGTCTGCCGGAGTACTGCATGTGAGGTAACAGGTGGTTATCGGCTCATGAGTACTCATATTGTTCTGGATGTTGGGTAGCGGGTGGTTGCCCAATATCGGCGGTGTACTACGTGAGGGGTAACAGATTTGTACCAGCGTTCATTAGTACCCGTATTATAAATGTATTTGGGTAACCAGAAGGGTTCCTGATTTCTCATGAGCACTTTCTTTTCATATGTTTTTGGGACAACCAGATTGGCCGTTCATTAACTCATGAATGCATTTATATTTGTTGATTTGTGGAACTTCGTATATTTTGATATGCGAGTTATATTTTCATTTTACTCATACGAGCTATAAGCTTACCGGGTTTGTGTTTACAATCCCGGTGCACCAATTCGATGGTGTAGGGGATAATTCCGCAGGTGTTGATTAGTGGAGATTGAGTGACGACTCCGGAAACTCGAAGTTGTTCGTATCCTGCTTGTGGTGAGGTTCCTAGTGTGGATTTGTGTGTGAGAACGGGTGTGGATTTATTTGTGAGTTTAGTGAGAGATTGTGAAGATTATTACATTTCCATCTTATGTAATGTTGAATTATAAATTTGGTTTGTAATAATTGGTTTTCTGAGTTGTATTGAGAACTCAGTAATGATCCGTTGCGCATTTAAAACGATTTCGATTATTTGAGATTTGTTTTGGTGTTTCTCAACTTTGAAATTTTGAGTTTTCTACTCGAAATTTTAGGGTCGTTAAACTTTTGGTGGCCAATGTCGCTCTCCCAATTGACACACAGTTCACTTCAGATCAGGTCTCTTCCCTTTGTACACTCTATTATTTACTGCAAGTTTGCTTGCAGCAAATGCTCTTGCATCATTGCTTGTAGACCCAACTTCAACATTCATAACTTTTCTGCGTGTTTCTTCTTTGTGAACAGCAGTAGTCACTGTGTTAAGACTTGGAAACTCAGAACTCATCATGAGGTAGCTCTTCAAGTCTTCATAATCAAATCCCAGACTAGCTAGGAGTTGAAAGACTTTATCTTCATCAGCTCTCTTTCTTAAAACATCTCCATCAGTAGAGAAAGGCCTAAGCTGATTGATCTCATTCCATTTTGACTTCATAATACCAAGATGCTGAACAAAAGAGTTTGTACCTTGATGGAGCTCAAAGAGGTTCCTCTAAAGTTAAAACACTCGTGCACCATTGTTGCGCTTCCATATAAATCCTTTAATGCTTCCCACAAGTCATATGCAGACTCATGGTAGTTGAAAACTTCTGCAATGCTTGGCTCCATAGAGTTAAGAATCCAAGCTCGAACTTGTTGATCCTTGCTCATTTCTTTATCAAAGTTTTCAAAACCAACAACTGGAGTCTTGTTTTCTTTGATGTAACTTATCCTGGATCTTCCTCTGATTGCAAGTACCATATTCCTCGACCAATTCAAGAAATTGAACTGATTAAGTCTGGTGGCAACAATACTTTGATTAGAACCTCCATCAACATATTCAATTCTCACTGATAATGAATCAGTGACAACAATTTCAGAACTACCAAGAGCCCTGACTAGCTAAGACAGAAAATGATAGTAATTGGCAAGAGTAAAAGCAAGTCCTATGAAGATCACTGCTCTGATACCATGAAGAAAATGATACTGAGAAGAATAACTCAAACTGTATTGTTATAATGATGATGTTATAGTGATTTACAAGCTTCAATTACTTATACACACAGGAAATAAACTAACCTACTCTTACCAACTAAAATCCCAAATAAATTGGATATGTGTTTCTAAAGTAGCAACCTAAGTATAGAAACAGGATAAACAGGAGCAAGGGAAGCAGAAAACAAGATGATAAAACAAGGATGTTGCACTCCCTCAATAGTAGATTACTCAAAGGCTAACTGTTGATCGCGCCAAGTTGAGCACGAATCAAATTTTGGGTTTTTCATGGAAGCAACAGCGCCAATGTGCATCAACCTCAGGCTTCTCTGATCTTATGGTAAATGCATGGTAGATATTTAGCTGCTGTGTCCATTAGATAGGAGCACAGAGTAAGGTAGATAATCATCATTATTCATATTTGTTACAATGCAGTACACATTTATTATATCTAAGAGGAGCAGAATATATGCTAATAACAAAGTAACAAACTAATATATAATTGACTATTAGTACACGTATAAACTCTTCGCCTTCTGAAATTGCGAACTAATACACACTGCATGTCTGCATATATAGGTCTGTCATTATTCACCATTCTTCGTCTTCATCGTCATCATCCATGTGGCGACCAGTATTCTTGTTGCCGACGTTGAAAAGTCCATTACGGTCTCCCGTGTTTCCACTGACTTGATTATCCAAAACCCTGTAAGATACGTTTTTAGGGCCATTAGCAGCCTTGGGCTTGCTAGGAGAACTTTTCGGTTTACTAGGACGTCCAAGAGCAGCAGGTGGCGGCAGTGGTGGTGCTTGTGACATCTGATAGTCATAGTATCCATAATTGTATGGCGGAGGAGGACCGGGAGGAGGAACGTAATAGTTACCATACTGATATGGAGTCGGATCAGCAGGTGGAGCAGCCTGTGGTGGCTGGTTAGGATTATTATAGTAATTATTACCATAATATGGAGGAGGACGAGGAACAGGCGGAGCAAAGTTATAGACAGCAGGATAACCAATATGAGCAACCGGTGCAGGATTAGTATTGTTCGAGTACTGTTGTATGTGGACTACAGGCTTGAGGTAAGCTCCTAATGCACGAAGATCAAACCAATCATCGGACCTTCCATGGAACCCGACGATCTTACTTCCAGAGACTTGGATTGTGAAATATTTTCTTCCCTCATTTTCATAATCTCCATACGGTCCATACACTTTACGATTGCTAGTGAAAGTGAGCGAGCTCACATAGGTAGGCAAGTACCAAGTGCTCTTGTAATATCCGTGAATTGAAGTCAGATATTCATCTGGATAATCAAGCTTAATCTGCATGGATTAACACAGAAGTACAGTACTTGGGATTATTCTAACTTCACATACAAGACTGTACTATGAAATATAGATTATGATTACTTACCGTCTCTATTTTGTCCAGACTGAGGGAACTGCTATAACCATGTTTTGGTGACCAATATGATTTTCCGTTATCATCATATTCAATCTGAATGTAGCGAATCGATGATGGAGCATAACATATCACCACTTGCCTCACCGCTGTGTGAACTCCATCATCAAAACGATCTCCTCCACTGTCTGAACCAAACGGCCCAACCTTCAATGGTTTCTTCTCAGATTCCATAGAACTCTGCAGTTCGTATTAATGTTTTAGAAAGTAGGGATCTAGTTGTACACACAATTGATGAAAGATCAATATGATCACAAAAAAGAACAAATATATTATGGAATAATACATATGTGGAAAAGGAAAAAGAAAAATAGGATATGTTTCTATGTACTCACCGTGTTCGAGTTATTATGATCAAAGGTAGAAATGGATTGAAGGATTGTTACTGCTAAGGCGCTTAGAAGGACCAATACTATAGCAGTATAGCTCGAGCAAGCTATGAGTAATTGAGTACCCATTGGTATTCAACAAGTGCATCTATATAGGGATCGTGATATGAAATGGTTAGGCTTTTTTTTTTTGGTTAAAATGGTTAGGGATTTAAGTACGTAGAAGAAGATAAATATTCTATTATCCACTTAATGGTATAACAAAGAAAAATAGTGGAATTATTCTTCTTCTTTTTCTTTTGAAAAGAGAATGGAATTGTTCATACCTAAAAAATGCTAGAATCAAACCCAATTTTATCCAAAAGTCGTGTATAGCATCTTTCAAGTCCCATGCACATACGTACTAACCATACTCGGTCTTAAGTGAAAAAAAGTGAAGACTCTTCTTGTCAATTTTATCTCATTCATTCAATTCACACGATAACTTTTCATCGCACATACCACTTAGGTTGAAATTATAATCTCACAATGTTAATTTCGCTGCTAAATCAATCATTATGCCTATAAATTCATGGGAGCGATACCCATATAGGGATTCTTATTTAAAGCCTTGTATGAAGTTGTATCTTTACAGTTTTAAATGGATTCTTGATCATGTGTGATTTGTATAACTCACAAGTTCATAACGTTTAAATTACAGGTGAATCGATAAGTCAACAATTCAATGAAATTACGCCAAGCCATCAAGTAAGGCGTGGTAGACAACTAGACATGCAGGTATGCGGTTTTTATAGCCTCTATCTGAGCAAAATGTCAGTTCTTGCGGATTTTATCTGAAACAATTGTTGGTAGAAGTCTCAACTCCGATTCCCCTAGATGGATTAGAAAAAAAAATAATAATAAGAAGGAGGGATTTTCTCATGTTTCTAATGCGTGTGCATAAGATACGAAAGAGGCCAGCAGGACCTCTGTTATTGTACAACTATTTGGTAGTCCAATGCTATGTTTAAGCAGCCAACAAGATTTTATTCAACTTATGGTCCTTTAAACCAAATACATAGATAAGTTTCAGTCATCGTCTTCATCACTGGAGTCACTTTCTTCTTCACTGGACTCATCATCTTTTGGTTTCTTGTGGCCAATATACTTGTTACCGAATCCGAAAACTCCACACTTGTCGGCTTTGCCTCCATTGATGGTGTTCCCATGAACCCTGAAAACATCACCACTCTTGCCTTTCTTTTTCTTACCGCCATTCTTCTTTTGTTCACCTCTGCCGTTCTTAGAAGCAGGCTGTGGTGGTGCTGAGCCCTTGCTAATTTCATGCTCGATGTTCATGACTTTGGCTTTATCAGAACTTCCTTGCTGCTGAGGCTTAAGAAATAGCTGGCCTGATGCCATTTTCAGTTTTGATACATTTCAATGAACACTGACCCTGTATATATAGTCCAAGGGAAAGGGAACCTAAGCGCCAAAAGAAAAAGGTTTTTCTCTTTAGGATGCATCGATAGAAATCATAGAATATGATTCTTCTGAAGTTCTGATCCATATATCCGACCATTCACACTTGAAAGGAACACTATATCTCCATTCTTCTCGTGGACATCAGCTTTAAATTAAGACCGCGAGCTATATTCCAGTGAATTAGTCAAGGCTAATCCTACTTATCCATTTTCGGCCTTCCGATGTGAATTTCGTTGGTCAGTCTATTTTTGGTTTGTTTTCTTTTCGGACTTCCTTTTGTTACGAGGAAGGCGAATGCCACAGGGAAAAATCCAACTGGAACAATTCTATCTTTGAAAAGACCAACAGACCAACAGAACATCGTTGAGAAGTGGGAGCCCAACTTAAACAACTGACACATCTCTGTGAGAAACGCATTTGGGATATCTGTCTAAATAAAACACAGAAGAAATTGATTCGGTTAACAACCAACAACTGAAGAAATTGAACCCAAAACCCGAGTAGGTTCAGTTCGATACACATGGGAAACCAAGACAGACCAATTCAATCCATTTCCATGTACCGTTGGCAACTGTTGATATAATTTCCAACAGATATTACTATACAGCTCGTGTATATTATCACCAAATTCATCCCCAGAAAAGCTAACAGAAAACAAAGACCTCATATAACCAAATACAGACTAAATACTGCAAGAAGCAAGATCATTTTGATACACCCAATACTACTAACATTAATCTACTTTTCCATTGCACATATTACAAGTGTAATAACCCTACTTTCAAAACAATATTTGGTTTGTTTTGAATTCTATAAAGTTGTGAAAATCAATTAAAATAAATATTGATTACTTGCAAATTTACGAAATGGAAACGGAACGTTCTCGGAACGTTTAAATTGAAAAACGTAACTTTACCGCAACGTATATATCGACTTTTATTCCGTCGCTCGGTTGCGACAACTTCCTTCACGAAAGTTGTAGAGCTCGTCGATACGAGTGCGTGGACGCATCACACGTTCCAATCAGACGTCGTACGTAAAAGTTATTAACGACGGAAGTTAGTTTCCGATTTGGAAAGAGGTATAAAAGGAAATTAATCAGAATAGGGTTTCCATTTTCAGAAACCCTATTCTCTCTCCCTCACCCCGCGCCTCCCTCTTTTCTCTCTCACCCTCATGACTCTCTCTCCCCGATCCTCTCCTTCCACGCTGGCGATCTCGCCGATCTGTGGTCCGTGTCACACACCGCTCCTCGCAAAAGCTTCGCACGGTTCTCCTCACCAAACCCCGAGAAGATCGCGTCCTCTCTCGTCGCCGTTCGCCGCACCGACGCTCCATTGTCCACCTGCAACTCGACGCCACCAGTTCCACCCCCGGCGATACACGTCCTCGGAGGATAACTCGCCTTCGCCTCACCTTGCCTCCGAAACCATCGACGACAGAAGTGGAGCTCGACTCACCGATCCTCCACGCGATTCGATTTCAGCCGTACTCGCAGGTGCCTCCGGTGGTCCTCACGACGGTCATGCGTCCTCTTGAGGTAAGGGATGATTGATTGGTGTGGATGTGATGTTGTTTGTGAATTTTGGATTGAATTGTGGAAGAATCGGAGGAGGATGGAGGAGAGGTTACCGCCGCCTAGAGGCGGCGCATGGGGGTGCGTGGGTTAGTTTATGAGGGGTCTGAGATAGTAGGAAGGAAGAGGAGGAGGAGGAGAAGAGATTGGACTCGGTGGTGGCGTGATACGCGCCGTGTTTGGTGTCGTGAACAGTGTTTCCGAAAAGGGTAATTTTGTAATTTATTTACGTACGGTAAATGTAAATTTTATCTACGTATGGTAAATGTAAATTTTATTTACGTACGGTAAATGTAAATATAAATTACTTTTAGTAAAGGTAAAAAGTAATTGTAGAAGGGTAATTCGGTAATTATTATTTACTGAGACAGTACGTACATTTGAATAGTATTTATACGTATATAAATACGTAAACATTATGTACTCGTACAGAGATACGTATCAGATGTGTATTTATACATTAATACCTAAACAGTAAATACGTGAACAGTGAACAGTAAATTCGTAAACCGAAAAATTGCTGAACAGTAACCAATTATTACTGTTACGGCATTTAAAGGTTTACGAAACGTTTCTAAATTTTTTTCTTATCTTTTCAAGGGGATCGATAAATCAAGGAAGGGAATTATCTTCGGAAATTGTGGAATTACGCTCGAGTCGATAAGGTGAGTAAAATCTCACATATTTATGAATCCACCCTTGCGGTGAATTCAAGATTTTTGCAAGAGTTTTAAATATTGAAATACAACATGTATATGATATAGTGGAATATATATATTCGTATAAATGGTAAATAAGTACTTATATATATAGTTTGCTATATTATATACTGTTATGAATTCATTGGAATTAGTCATTTCGATGACGAGAATTATATGACGAGCATGTGAATTAAATTGTACAATATGATGTAAGATTATTGTACATGATTTTAATATGTGTTTGTTAAACGTTTTATCTTCGGACGTGTTTACGAATTATGACACGTATACGATATAGTGGATTATATATATATTGTATAAATGGTAAATAGGTACATATATATATAGTTTGCTATATAATGTACTGTTATGATTTTATCGTGATGATGTCATTTCAATAACAAGATTTTATCTAGCATATGATTTTGATTTGTACAATATGATGTGAGATTATTGTACGTGATTTTAACATGGAGATTGTTAAAATATTGATTTGTCTTCGGACTTGATGTTTGTACAATATGATGTGAGATTATTGTACGCGTTTGGCAAGTCGGAACCTAGCCTTTGGCCGGGCGAAAGTTACGATACAGTTAGAGCTCTAGTCTGTCTGTCGTAGTACTACATGTGAGGTAACGGGTGGTTATCTGCTCATGAGTACTCAGATTGTTTTGGATGTTGGGTAGCGGGTGGTTACCAAATATCAGCCGTAGTACTACATATGAGGTAACGGGTGGTTATCTGCTCATGAGTACTCAGATTGTTTTGGATGTTGGGTAGCAGGTGGTTATCCAATATTAGCGGTGTACTACGTGAGGGTAACGGATGTGTACCAGCGTTCATTAGTACCCGTATTATAAATGTTTTTGGGTAACTAGAAGGGTTGCCCGATTTCTCATGAGCACTTTCATTTCATATATTTTTGGGACAACCAGATGGGCCGTCCATTGACTCATGAGGGCATTCATATTTGTTGATTTGTGATTTTCCGTATATATTGATATGCGAATTATATTGTCATTTTACTCATACGAGCTGTAAAGCTTACCGGGTTTGTGTTTACAATCCCGGTGCACCAATTCGATGGTGTAGTGGATAACTCCACAGGTGTGGATTAGTGGGAATTGACGGACCGCTCAGAGCACTTGAAGTTATTTATCTCCAACTTGTGTGAGGATTTGGTGTGACTATCTTGTGAGGTTGTTGTGAGGATTATACATTTCCATTGTTATAATGTTGAATTATAATTTGGTTTGTAATAATCGGTTTGACTGAGTTGTATTTTGAACTCAGAGATGATCCGCTGTGGCATTTTAAATTATTTCGATTTCATTGAGATTGTTTGGTGTTTAACGACTTTGAAATTTTAAGTTTTTAAGCTTGAAATTTTAGGGTTGTTACAACAAGACATAGGTTTATCCAACTTTGCTGCACCTTACAACTATTTATAAGGAGTGGTGATCATATGAACCTCATATCTCAGTACCCAGGAATCCCACGACTCATATTCCAAAATTCAACCTCATACTCGAGAACACGCAAGAATGTCGCTTCGGCTTTACGCACCTCATCATCTGAAGCCTTCAGCAAAAGCCAATTAGCAATGCATCGTAGAGCAGAACAATAGCTACCAAAGCCATCATTGACCCATCTTTGACAAACCTCCTGCAATTCTGGTGGGGTTTTGGAATCCTCCTCTGCAATAACCCGATTTTTCGGAATGATTTAATGATTGAGTTTAAATTGATAAATTTTGTGAAACTCATTAAATGTATTTGTGTCGGAAAACGAAAACGGAAATGTTATCGGAACGTTATTTAGAAAAAAACGTTACGTTTCCGTGATGTGAATATCGACTTTTACTTCGTCGATCGTTTGTGAAAACTTCCTTCACTAAAGTTGTAGAGCTCGTCGATACGAGTTTGAGGACACGTCTCGCGTTCGAATCAGACATCGTATGTGAAAATTATTAACGTCAGAAGTTAGTTTCCGATTTTGGAAACGAGTATAAAAGGGGAATTATTCAGTTTAGGGTTTCCATATATGGAAATCCCTATTCTCTCTCCTCTCTCTCCACCTCCATTCTCTCTCACCCCGAGTTTTCTCTCCCTCCCTCCGAAAAATTCCACCTTCGGCGATCTCCCTCACCGACCGGCCGTGTCACACACCGCCAGTCTCAAGACCACCGCACGGCCCACCTCAGCTATTCTGGAGCTCGTTGTGCCGTGCCTCGCCGCCGTGAAGCCGCACGAACGTCACCAAGTTGCTGCGCTGCGTTTTCATCTCTGGTGGTTTTCAAGTTCGAATTGAGGTGAGGTTAGCCTAGGTTTGTTGTTGTGATGATGTTGTTGAATTCTTGAATCGATTTGTGGTGTTTTGGAGGAGATCGAAGGTTGGAGAAGGTGGGGAGGATACCGCCGCCATAGGCGGCGCGTGTGGGTGCGTGGAGGGGGCAGGATGTGGCGTGAGGCCGTGAGAAGAAAGAGGAGGAGGAGAGGAAAGGATTAGGGGCGGCGGTGGAGTGTTACGTGCCGGCCTTAGGCTCGGCGCGTGTGCCCCACGCGCTGCCACAGTGAGTGGCGCGGGAGCACCACGCGCGGCCTTCCGTAGGTGGCGTGTGTTCCCCACACGCCGCTACGTGCTGCGGCGCTTGAACAATATTTCTGAAGAGTAAATTTATAATTTATTTTTTTACGTGTGGTAAATGTAAAAGTGATTTATGTACGGTAAATGTAAATTTATTTTACATACGGTAAATGTAAATGTAAATTTATTTTACATACGGTAAATGTAAATGTAAATTTATTTTACATACGGTAAATGTAAATATAAATTACTTTCAGTAAATATAAAAAGTAATTTCCGAAGGGTAAATCAGTAATTAATATTTACTGAGACAGTATTTACATTTGAATAGTATGTGTAAGTACAGAAATACGTAAACAGTATGTACATGTACATGAATACGTAATTGATGTGTATTTATACAGAAATATGTGAATAGTAAATTCGTGAATAGTAAGTACATGAACAGTAAATTCGTAAAACCAGAATTTGCTGAACAGTAACATATTATTACTGTTTTGGCATTTAAAGGTTTACGAAACGATTCTAAATTTTTTTCTTATCTTTCCAAGGTGATCGATAAATCAAGAAAATGAATTACCTTCGGAAATTGTGGAATTACGCTCGAGTTGAGAATGTGAGTAAAATCTAACATATTTACGAATCTACCCTTGCGGAGATTTAAGATTTTGCAGAGTTTTAAAGATTGAAATACGACATGTATATGATATAGTGGATTATATATATAATTGTATAAATGGTAAATAGGTACATATATATAGTTCAGTATATTATATACTGTTATGATTTCATTGTGAATATGTCATTTTGATAACGAGAGTTACATATTGAGCATGTTGAGTTAATTTGTACAATATGAGATGATGATTATTATATGTGGTTTTAATATGGAGTTTGTTAAAACGTTTTGTCTTCAGGCGTGTTTATGTGTTCGGACCAGTCTTTGGACGTGTTTGGCATGTCGGAACCTAGCCTTTGGCCGGGCGAAAGTTACGATATAGTTAGAGCTCTAGTATGTCTGCCGGAGTACTGCATGTGAGGTAACAGATGGGTTATCGACTCATGAGTACTCATATTTTTGGACGTTGGGTGGCAGGAGGTTTCCCAATGTCGGCGGTGTACTACATGAGGGCTAACGGAGGTGTATCGGCGCTCATGAGTACTCGTGTTATAAATGCATTTCGGTAATCAGAGGGGTTGCCCAATTTCTCATGAGCATTTTCATTCTAGTATTTATGGACAACCAGATGGGCCGTTCATTGACGCATGAGTGCATTTATAATTGATGTTTTGTGGATTTTTGTATATGGTGACTTACGAGTTTTATTTATGTTTTACTCATATGAGCTGTAAAGATTACCGGATTTGTGTTTACAATCCCGGTGCACCAATACGATGGTGTAGGGGATAACTCTGCATGTGTGGATTAGCGGAAAGTGACGGACTGCTCAGAGAATTTGAAGTTATTATTTCCAGTTTGTGGTGAGGATTTATTTGTGGATTTTTGTGAGAATTTGTGAGGACTATTACATTTCCATTTGATGTAACGTTGAATTATAAATTTGGGTTGTAATAATTTGTTTGTCTGAGTTGTATTGTGAACTCAGTAATGATCCGTTGTGGCATTTAAAATAATTTCGATTCATTGAGATTGTTTTAGTGTTTTCATGACTTCGAAATTTGAGTGTTTATGCTCGAAATTGTGGGGTCGTGACAGTTGGTATCATAGCCTAAGTGTGTATTTGGCAATTATCGATATCATCTGGGAGCGATGATCCGACTGCAGCGGGCACCCATCACATGCTCCTCGGTATCGATATGTCATCGGGTACGCGAGAGTGTTAAGAGCCATACCTTATGGTTGGTCCTCTAAGAGTATCGTGATGATATTTCGATGATTACCTATCCTTGAAATTGATATCGATATCTATTGGACATATTTTGTTGAATTCGAGACTTCACATATATTGACTAAGTGTTTCATTATTTGAAGGTGATGAATTCGGATATGGGCCGAGGACGAGGTAGGGCCGCAGGCCGAGTCCGCAACATGGAGAACCTTTATGAGGAAGCTGCTCCACAGGAAGAACAGGTTGAGCCTGCTACTGCTATTAGAGATGATGGTCGAGTGTTGAAGCTGATCAAGGATATCAGTGGACTATCAGCGCCGACCTTTCATGGAGGACTAGATCATATGGTAGCTAACCATTGGATCGAGGGTATGGAGACTTATTTTGAGATGATAGAGTGCACATAGATTGAGAAAAGAAAGATAGCTACATTCTTTCTAAAAAATGTTGCTCTAGACTGGTGGAAGAGCCTGAGACAGACAGTGGATGTGTCTACATTCACATGGGAGGGTTTCACTGCCCTTTTCCGAGAGAAGTACTTTCCAGCCTCAGTACAGGAGAACTTAGAGCTTGAGTTTCTTGCGCTGGTACAGGGAGATATGACCGTTAGAGAGTATGATTCTCGTTTTTCGCAGCTGTATCGGTATGTCAGGACTATGGGTGCGACCTCCTTAGCTCAGAAGTATCTACGAGGGCTGAAACAGGAGTACAAGACCATCATATCAGCTCTTTGTCTGTCTACCAAGGAGTTGATGTTTGAGAGTGCTATGAGCTTGGAATAGGCAGATAAGACTCAAGCAGGAGATGTGGGAGGTAGAGATGCAAAGGGAAAAGAGAATGCAATCTGTTCAGGCAGCGAGCACTCAGGGCCGACGGGTAGGTCATGGAAGAGGCCAAGACCCTACTACTAGATTCCGGCAAAGGCAGCACCTCCATCTATCAGGACTGCACCAGTTAGACCATTGACATCGGTGAGGTGTTTTGGCTGCAAGGAAATGGGCCATTACGCCACAGCATGTCCGAAACCGAAGAGAGCAAGCTGCTACAGGTGCGGGCAAGTGGGACACATGGCTAGAGATTGTACTCGACCCCTTCAGGGTAGACAGGAACGTCCGCAGAGACAGCTACCAGCGGGTAAAGCTAGGGTGTTCGCAGTGGGTCAGCGAGACACAGGAGTGGAATGTACATTATCACTTTTTGACTACCTTGCTAGAGTATTTTTTGATACGAGAGCATCACATTCATTTATTGCTAGTTCGGTAGTAGAGATGCTAGGATTGATTCATACCCCTCTTGGGAACGCTTTATGTCTCACTTCACCCCTTAGAGTGTCCCTTGAGTTAGAGACAATTTGCAAGGCTTGTCCGATTGTGATTGGAAGTAGAGAGTTCTCTGCTTCGTTGATTGTGATTCCGGACCACACCTATGATGTGATCTTGGGAATTGATTGGTTGAGACCACAGCATGCGGTGATTGATTGTTTTGACATGGTGGTGTCTTTTCATTGACCCGGGGAGCCAGTGTTTCGTTATCGTTGCCTAAAGTCAGATAATGCCATGAGATCAAGAGTTTTGGCACATGTGGAATCGTTGGATCAGAAAGTAACTACTGCAGACATTGTGGTAGTATCTGAGTTTAGTGAGGTGTTCCAAGAGATACCAGGGCTACCTCCTCGAAGAGTAGTATATTTATGCATTGATGTAGTACCTGGTACGGCACCTGTGTCAAATGCGCCCTATAGAATGGGGCAAAACAAACTTAAGGAGTTGAAGGTGCAGATCGATGAGCTTTGGATCAAGGGTTCATTCGACCTAGTGTTTCACCTTGGGGAGCACCGGTTTTGTTCGTGAAAAAGAAAGATGGTTCTCTACGGTTATGTGTGGACTACATGGAACTGAACAAGGTGACCATCAAGAATAGGTACCCATTACCTATGATTGATGACTTGTTTGATAGCTTAAAGGTGCTACGGTGTTCTCTAAGATTGATTTAAGATCCGGTTATCATCAGCTCAGGATGAAGGAAGAAGATATATCGAAGACAGCCTTCAGGACCCAGTATGGACATTATGAGTTTGTTATCATGCCATTTGGTCTAACAAATGCACCAGCTGTCTTTATGAGTTTAATGAACCAAGTCTTTAGCCCGTACTTGGATGAGCTTATTGTGATGTTTGTGGATGACATTCTGATATACTCCAAGACACAAGAAGAACATGTGGTGCATCTGAGAACAGTATTGCAGACCTTGAAGGAGGCGAGATTGTATGCCAAACTAGAGAAGTGTGAGTTCTGGAAAGAATATGTCAAATTCCTTGGTCATGTCGTCTCAAAAGATGGAGTACTAGTGGACCCGTCAAAGGTAGAGGCAGTAAAAAATTGGAGTCGTCCAAAGAACCCTACCGAGATTCGTAGTTTCCTCAGTTTGGCAGGTTACTACAGGAGATTTAGCGAAGGGTTTTCTAGTATTGCATCTTAATTGACCAAGTAAACCAAGAAAGATGCTCCGTTTGTGTGGACGGATGCATGTGAGGAAGCATTCAACAAACTAAAGACTAGTCTGACCACAGCTCTAGTGTTGACGATTCCTTCAAGTGGGGGTGGTTATGTCATTTACAGTGATGCTTCACTCCATGGTTTGGGTTGTGTGTTGATGCAGCATGGAGGAGTTGTTGCATATGGCTCTAGACAGTTGAAGATTCATGAGAAGAACTACCCCACACACGACCTCGAGCTTGCGGCAGTTGTGTTTGCCCTAAATATTTGGAGACATTACTTGTATGGTGAGAACTTTCAACTCTTTTCAGATCATAAGAGTTTGAAGTACTTATTCTCACAGAAGGAGCTGAATATGAGGCAGAGGAGATGGATGGAACTCCTCAAGGATTATGACTTCACGTTGGAGTATCACCGAGGAAAGGCAAATGTGGTGGCCGATGCTTTGAGCAGGAAACCGAGAGGTGTGGTAGCTTCACTTATGGTTCAGGAATGGTTCATGCTCGAAACTGCATCAGAGTTTGATTTGGTACCATCGGGAGGAGAACCAAGGGTTTTTCTTGGTAGCGTCACAGTGCAACCCACATTGATCACGAGGATCATACAGGGTCAGGTGCAAGATAAATTCTCACATGCTATGTTGGCAGATTTTGTAGTGGATACGCTTGATGATTGTCCTTCCGAGTGGAGAGTTGGACCCGATGGAGGGTTGAGGTTTGGGGCAAGACTGTGTATCGCGGATTGTGGTGATCTCAAGGAGGAGGTCCTTCGTACGGCACATCGATCACGTTATACCGTTCATCCAGGGAACACCAAGATGTACAAGGACCTATGCAGGCAATTCTGGTGGAACGGTATGAAGAAAGATGTAGCGGAGTTTGTATCGAAGTGCCTTACGTCTCACAAGTAAAAGCAGAACATCAACGACCAGCTGGCATGTTGAAAACATTGACTATTCCTCTTTGGAAGTGGGAGCAGATATCTATGGATTTTGTGACTGGATTGCCTAGATCCAAGAAGGGTCACGATGCTATATGGGTGACTGTCGATCGGTTGACGAAGTCAGCTCATTTTCTTCCAGTGTCAATGAAGTACTCAGTGGATGTGGTAGGGAAACTATATGTGGATGAAGTAGTGAGACTTCATGGAGCACCGGTTTCTATTGTTTCTGATCAGGATGCACGTTTCAGTTCGAAGTTCTGGGGTGGTTTACAGAAGGCGATGGGTACTACCTTGGATATGAGTACTGTATTTCATCCTCAGACTGATGGACAAACGAAAAGGGTGAATCAGGTGATGGAAGACATGTTGAGAGCTTGTGTGCTGGATTTCAAAGGTAGCTGGGAGGATCATTTGAGACTGATTGAGTTTGCCTACAACAACAGTTACCATTCTAGCATCGGTATGGCACCCTATGAGGCTCTTTATGGTAGACCATGCCGATCACCGATCTGTTGCGCCGAAGTAGGCGATATAGCACTGATGGGTCTAGAGGTGGTGCAGGAAACCACATAGAAGATCTCGATCATTCGAGATAGAATCCGGACCGCCCATAGTAGACAAAAGAGCTATGCAGACTTAAAGAGGAGACATGTGTAATTTGAGATCGGCGATCATGTGTTCTTAAAAGTTTCACCTATGAGGGGTGTAGTGAGATTTGGCAAGAAAGGGAAGTTGGCTCCGAGGTATGTTGGGCCTTTTGAGATCATTGAAAAGGTGGGAGAACTAGCATATCGACTAGCCTTGACTACTAGCATATCGGGCGTTCACAACGTCTTCCACATTTCCATATTGAGGAAGTATGTACCAGATGAGTCACATGTGATCGATCATAGCACCATTGAAGTGAAGGAAAATGCAACCTTTGTTGTTGAGCCGGTTCGTATTCTGAATAGGTCCACAAAGAAGCTTCGGAGGAAGGAAAAGAGCTAGTCAAGGTGTTGTGGAGCCATCATGATGAAGGCGATGCATCTTGGGAGCTAGAGTCGGACATGAAGACAAGATATCCACAGTTGTTTGTTGAGTGAATTTGAATTTCGGGACGAAATTCCTTTAAGGGGGGTAGATTGTAATAACCCGATTTTTCGGAACGATTTAATGATTGAGTTTAAATTGATAAATTTGGTGAAACTCATTAAATGTATTTGTGTCGCCATGAAATGTCGGAAAACGAAAACGGAAATGTTATCGGAACGTTATTTAGAAAAAAACGTTACGTTTCTGTGATGGGAATATCGACTTTTACTTCGTCGATCGTTTGTGAAAACTTCCTTCACTAAAGTTGTAGAGGTCGTCGATACGACTTTGAGGACACGTCACGCGTTCGAATCGGACGTCGTATGTGAAAATTATTAACGTCGGAAGTTAGTTTCCGATTTTGGAAAGGAGTATAAAAGGGAAATTATTCAGTTTAGGGTTTCCATATTTGGAAATCCCTATTCTCTCTCCTCTCTCTCCGCCTCCATTCTCTCTCACACCGAGTTTTCTCTCCCTCCCTCCGAAAAATTCCACCTCCGGCGATCTCCCTCACCGACCGGCCTTGTCACACACCGCCATTCTCAAGACCACCGCACGGCCCACCTCAGCTATTCTGGAGCTCGCCGCCATGAAGCCGCACGAACGTCGCCAAGTTGCTGCATTTTCCTCCGCCGCATCAAAGCTCATCTCCGGTGGTTTTCAAGCTCGAATCGAGGTGAGGCTACCCTAGGTTGGTTGTTGTGATGATGTTGTTGAATTCTTGAATCGATTTTTGGTGTTTTGGTGGAGATCGAAGGTTGGAGAAGGTGGGTGCGTGGAGGGGGTAGGAGGCGGCGTGAGGCCGCGGGAAGAAAGTGGAGGAGGAGAGGAAGGTTTTGGGGTCGGCGGTGGCGTGCTACGCGTCGGCCTTAGGCTCGGCGCGTGTGCCCCACGCGCTGCCACAGTGAGTGGTGCGTGTACCCCACACGCCGCCACGTGCGGCGACACGTGAACAGTGTTTCCAAAGTGTAAATTTATAATTTATTTTTTACGTGCGGTAAATGTAAAAGTGATTTACGTACGGTAAATGTAAATTTATTTTACATACGGTAAATGTAAAAAGTAATTTCGGAAGGGTAAATCAGTAATTAATATTTACTGAGATAGTATTTACATTTGAATAGTATGTGTACGTACAGAAATACGTAAACAATAATATACGCACATGAATACGTAATTAATGTGTATTTGTACAGTAATACGTGAATAGTAACTCTATGAATAGTAAATTCGTAAAACCATAAATTACTGAACAGTAACATATTATTATTGTTTTGGCATTTAAAGGTTTACGAAACGATTCTAAATTATTTTCTTATCTTTTCAAGGTGATCGATAAATTAAGAAAATGAATTACTTTCGGAAATTGTGGAATTACGCTCGAGTTGAGAATGTGAGTAAAATCTCACATATTTACGAATCTACCCTTGCAGAGATTCAAGATTTTGCAGAGTTTTAAAGATTGAAATACGACATGTATATGATATAGTGGATTATATATATAATTGTATAAGGCATAAATGCCGATTTGCATCCTAAACTTGGCTGAAATTGTCAATTTGCACCCCGAACTTGTATTTGAGTCAATTTACCTCCTAAACTTGGTAAAAATTGCCGATTTACACCCCGAATTTGTATTTGAGTCAATTTACCTCCTAAACTTGGTAAAAATTGCCGATTTGCACCCTATCTGTTAAATTTAATGTTTTCAATCCAATTTTAAGTTACACGTCATGCATTTAAGGGGTACTATTGTCATTATATATTTATTCATATTGAATAATGAAATAAATTAATAAAATTACTTAAGAGGAACACTTGCTACAATGTATGTTTTTTCGAAACATGTTATTGATTTATATATTTATTATTTTATGTGATATGGTATGTTAAAAGATATTAGAAAAAATATAAATAAATAAATATATTGAAAATTAAAAAAAAATGTGTTCCGAGAGAATTACTATTCTACAATTGTGTGTGTCATAACCTATTAGGTTTCCTATTAGAGATAGATTCGCATCTTTGTAATATATTAGGACTCTGAATCCTACGGGATTGTGGTTATGTAATATCTATATATTGGCCTCATTATCAATCAATAAACGGTTACGTTCTGTTATATTACGTCGTTATTATTCTCATTTTGTTTATCCTCCAACAATGTGTACATATAAAAATATATTTATACACAACACACTATATTTGAATGAGTAGGTATATTGAATATATAATTCAAAGTAGGGTTAAGTAGGTAGAAAAAAGATGTAAATAAATAATTTAATTAACAAAATAATCCTCATTTTAAAAAATATTTTTATTTATTTTTAAGAAAAATATAAATAGAAAATGACAACATTACCCCTCATGTGCATGACATGTGACGCAAAATTGGATAGAAACAGTTAAATTTAACTGATGGGGTGCAAATCGGCAATTTTTACCAAGTTTAGAAGGTAAATTGACTCAAATACAAGTTCGGGGTGTAAATCGGCAATTTTTACCAAGTTTAGGAGGTAAATTGACTCAAATGCAAGTTCGGAGTGCAAATTGACAATTTCAACCAAGTGTAGGGTGCAAATCGGCATTTATGCCATTGTATAAATGATAAATATGTACATATATATATATAGTTTGTTATATTATATACTGTTATGATGTCATTGTAAATATGTCATTTTGATGACGAGAGTTACATATTAAGCATGTTGAGTTAATTTGTACAATATGAGGTAATGTTTATTGTATGTGGTTTTAACATGGAGTTTGTTAAAACGTTTGGTCTTCGGACGTGTTTATGTCTTCGGACCAGTCTTCGAACGTGTTTGACATGTCGAAACCTAGCCTTTAGCCGGGCGAAAGTTACGATACAGTTAGAGCTCTAGTATGTCTGCCGGAGTACTGCATGTGAGGTAACAGATAGGTTATCGACTCATGAGTACTCATATTTTTGGACGTTGGGTGGCAGGAGGTTGCCCAATGTCAGCGCTGTACTACATGAGGGGTAACGAAGGTGTACCAGCGCTCATGAGTACCCGTGTTATAAATGCATTTGGGTAATCAGAAAGGTTGCCCAATTTCTCATGAGTGCATTTATAATTGATGTTTTGTGGATTTTTGTATATGGTGACATACGAGTTTTATTTATGTTTTACTCATACGAGCTGTAAAACTTACTGAGTTTGTCTTTACAATCTCGGTGCACCAATATGATGGTGTATGGGATAACTCCGCAGTTGTGAATTAGCGGAAAGTGACGGACCGATCAGAGGATTTGAAGTTATTATTTCCAGCTTGTGGTAAGGATTTGTGAGAATTTGTAAGGACTATTACATTTTCATTTGATGTAACGTTGAATTATAAATTTGGTTTGTAATAATTAGTTTGTCTGAGTTGTATTGTGAACTCAGTAATGATCCACTGTGGCATTTAAAATGATTTCGATTTATTGAGATTGTTTTAGTGTTTTCATGACTTTGAAATTTGAATTTTTATGCTCGAAATTTTAGGGTCGTGACATCCTCCAAACAATCGGCAGAGCTCTCCCGGTACACAGCTTCAATGGCCCAATAGGCCGTCATGGCTACTCGACCTCAGGACTCGTCAAATTCTCCAGAAATCTATAACAGCATTCCAATGAGTACATGATTATCATGACCATAATGCCAAAGGTATCAAGATAACTTCTAAATGTCTAATCCATCCTCATCCACATGGCACAAAAATAGGTTTATACTCTTTATTCCCACTCTGGGGTTTAACCAGTTACACCAGGGGAAAGAAGCACCGAACCAAATCCTAAACATTTAATCAAGCTCATCCTTATTTAGTAATGTTAACTGCAGCCGTATCCTCTAAAACCTTTTCCTTCCAATGGCTTGTATATATCACTGTAACAATATCGTTAATCTGTGATGTAGCAGTCAAGTCACACGCAAATTCTAACCGGAAATGAATCGAAAGAAATGAATGACTGCCAATTAAAGACAATAAAGTAAATAAATTTGGGTACCTGCAGTAATCTCGGGTAGGCTGTTGAGGAACAACAACAGAGAGATCAAGACCCCATTTGGAGGCCTGTTTCTTAAACCAGTCAATCTCATCGCTCAAAGCAGCAAGCCCACTGAGTATCACTTCCACGTCACCATGACTATCATCAGACTCGTTCCAACCTTTCACCACCAAACTCGCCGCAAACGGCACAAAAGCCCTCACAAATACAAAAAAGAAGGAATTTGGTGAGCAAGTGAACAGGCAGCGCTTGAAGGCGGAGATGTCGACGGTGTGGATCAAAGTGTGCTTCTTGAGCCACGTGTCGGTCAACCCGCGTGGGTCAGCTTGGATCTCGAATTCGCAGTGTCATGTTGGTGGGTGGGATATAGAGATAAGACCCGAATGGGACGTTCTTCGACACGTGGGGATCATGCAGGCTCAGATGTACAAGCACCGTCACCACATGGTGCTATTACTAACGATAAATGACCCACCCCAAGTAAGTTCATCTCAATGTTGGAAAACCACAAATTGAATTCACCACGAGATAGCAATTAACTAAATTAAGACAGGTAGAGAGTCCCCCTAGAACTACCCAAACATTCAGCCCAAGTCAAAGCACCCGCAACTCACAGGTCATCTTTTAAGCCATATTTGGACTTGAACTAAAGCGCAACCCCTTTCGCCCCCTTTGCATCCGCTGATTTCGAGTACCTGAAGGCCATCCAGCCTTGCTTTTCTTTTCAGGCGACACGGTGATGTTGCCATCTTCATGAGCAAGTGTCATGTCAGGTTTTAAATGTAGCTCAAATGGAACAATATTCATGTTAAAACTATTTCATTGACGTTGCGCTTTCTTATGTCGTCAAATTAGACTCGAAATTTGCTCATTTTTGACATATGCTATGCACAATTGCAGATCCAACTCCTCCTAATATAGTTGCCTCAAAACTCCTAACCCGTGGTTAAAACTTCTAAGGAAATAAATTGAGGGTTCTTGAGTTTTTGCGATGGGCCGTGGAGAAACTGACCCGCCAATGACCACTCGCCACGAGATAAATCCCTAACTAAAACGACGTGGCAAGCAACCAAGAGCTCTTGTTCCATTTCGGACTCATATTTTGTATCATCGCAAAAAAGAGGTGTGTGGCTTTGAATCGGATCGGAGAGACAGAAGCACGGCGATGGCGGAGGACAAGTACAACCGGAAGAACCCGGCCGTGAAGCGAATTCTTCAGGAGGTCAAGGAGATGCAGTCCAATCCCTCCGACGATTTCATGAGCCTCCCTCTCGAGGTTTCCTATTTGTCTTTTCATCTTTAATTTGAAATTTGAAATTTGATCAGGCTTTTGAGGTATTGAAAGATGGGGATTTAGGTTTGTGAAATGCGATCTGTGATTTTGTGTAAACAGGAGAATATATTTGACTGGCAATTCGCGATTCGAGGGCCGCGGGATACGGAGTTCGAGGGCGGGATTTACCACGGCAGGATTCAGTTGCCGGCGGACTACCCGTTCAAGCCTCCGTCCTTCATGCTGTTGACGGTAATTTGGTCTTGCTTTGCTGCTGGATTTTCATTTGATGTGTTTGGTTCTGGTTGTTTGAATGATTTCTGTTGCTTTTTGGCAGCCGAATGGTCGGTTCGAAACGCAGACCAAGATTTGCTTGAGCATTTCGAATCATCATCCTGAGCACTGGCAGCCGTCGTGGAGCGGTGAGTTTTGTTTGAGATTGAACTGTGGTCGGAAGATTTTACTAGTATGCTATAGAATGTGGAAGGTGATTGGGTGTAGTTATGATCATTACCAAACCATGTGGTTGGGTTGAATCCGAGCTGGAAGTGAACATCTCAGTTCAGTGGCATATTTTTACAGCTCCATTGCTGGAGTTGTATTGGCTGGGTGCCAAGGTTCTTGGTCCGGTGCTTGTTTTCAAGATTGCTCAATGCTCACGTATCTATTCATGCTGTGTGAATTTTTTGATGTGGTACATTTACATGCCATTTTAAATAATGTCCCCTTCGAAAAGAGACAGCACAACTCATAGTCTTATTATTGTTATGATGGTTATATTCCTGTATGCATTTTGTAATGTGCATCCATATTGGTTAGTTTGAGGGAAATGCAATGTGTTTAATTTTGTCAATAAATAGTGAAAATTGGTTTGCAAAATCAAGCTCGGAATAACTCAGTCAGTGCCTATTGAATGATGTGGATATTTTAAAAGCCTTAAACTAGTTCTGGTCTAGGAAGTCACTTGTCCAGCAATAACATTCTGGCATTGCAAGTATGGGAATTCACTTACATCACGACGTGCATACATGTTATTTTTAGACCACACTCTTTTTTCATCTTGCCTCTGTCCTATTTTTGTTTGCAGTGCGGACTGCTTTGGTTGCTCTTATTGCATTCATGCCCACCCACCCAAATGGTGCGTTGGGATCACTGGAATACAAAAAGGAAGAAAGGCGTACTCTGGCTGTCAAATCTCGTGAGACAGCCCCAAAATTTGGAACTCCTGAACGTCAGAAGATAATCGATGAGGTGAATACCTAGTGAGAATCTTGTCTCAACATTATACTTTAACAGTGTCATTCGATAACAAACAGTTCATGTGTAATGATTTTTCAGATTCATGAATGTATGCTAAGCAAGGCGCCACCTATTCCTGAAATAAACTCCCCACCGGCTTCCAAAGAGCATCCTTCAAGCAAGGAAGGTGAGGCCAATGGAACCACACAAAATGCTGGAGCCACACTTACTGGGGAAGAGCTCCCAAACCCGGCCACAGGAGCAGATGACAGAATTGTTGAAGAAATGCAGGAATCCCCTCTGAATGCTAACCCCACTCGTGAAATACCAAGGGTGTTGAACGAAGCTTCTTCCAGTGGATCAACTCGAGTGGTACAACAGCCAGAAATGAGAGTTCAAAAACCAACTGATGATAGGCTATTCACATTGGCTGCTGTTGGACTTACCATTGCCATATTGGTTCTTCTGCTGAAGAAGTTTTTGAAATCTAGTGGATATGGTGCTGTGTTCATGGACGAGTCTTAGCCGTAGTGTTCATGGACGAGTCTTAGACAGTGATGATTCTTACCGCCATCAAAGCTCAAGATGCCTTGGCTAATTGTTTGTTGATGTTTGCCATATATATAATATATTTGAAGAATCTGTAATCTATTTGACAATCTCAACTCCAAATGTACACAATTGTAAGTGAAAATATTTCGACTTTCTGCTGCATCTGATGAATCTGGTAGTCCATCAACATTATTATTCATAAGAGAACCATGCCAGATGTAAAAAGTCATAGAATTATAAGCTCTGCTACTTGACGATCTTGAGAGGTACAAAGAAACTGATGCCACCATTTTTTTCTTAAATTTGCTTTCATAGGAGCGGGAGACATAAAAGGAATTTTATCCCAAGTAGGCAAGTTCACCAAAATTCTTTACAGGCAACTTCTTTGCGATCTCTGGTCTAAATGTGGCACAATGACATTACAAAACAATCAGGGCGTTTGCATTTAACCAGGTCATTCTACTTCCTTGCACTACAAAATACAGACAACATCAGCGGGTTGGTAAATAATACACTATTCCGTCACCAATATCAGGGGCATGGCCTCAAGATAGATGTCTTCCCATATTCCAGCAAAATATGTTAATGTCGTTCTACTAAATTGGTGTGCCCGGTAGGACTGTATTAACAAGCAATTAGACGCTCTGTCTTTCCGTTCAATGCCCTGTAGCAATGGAGACTGCAAAGGGGGAGCTTGGACTTAGAATGGCGATACTTGTATGCATTTGTACAATTAGGACCAGCACATTTTTCGCGTGGGGGAGGGTAGCTAAATAACAGTACACCAGACCCGAAAGCCATATTAGATTACAAGAATCTGATATCAAAGGAGAATCTGGGTTGGAAAAAGAAAGCAAATGTGTACCTGCACAGTGCTGGACTGAAGATGTTTGGCAGACCAATATCGTCAGAGAATGTAACAACAGTTCCATTAGGACCATTGACCCATCGGACTGTGTTTGGTGCCAGTGTGACAGCACTGGTTTTCCTTCCCTACATAATAGTAGACACTAAATCAGAATGACGCCAACGACCATGAGATAAATAAGAATCACTAATGCTGTATAGCTTAAAGACCTGTGACAATTCATCCCTCTTCTGCTTCAGTTCGTCTTCCCTCTTCTTCTTCTTTGAATCTTGACCAAGTATCTTTCTGATTGCCTCAGCCTAGAAATATACCAAGTGAGACTGTTTCTTAAGACTACCACCTGAGAGCATATATAAAAAATAATATACAAGACCAAACCTCAGCTTCTCTAGCTATCTTCTCTGTTTGTATTTTACGTCTCTGTGCAGCCTCGGCTTTCTTTGATTGCTTATCCACTTCTGAAATTTTCTCCTTTTCTGTGGTCAACCAGCCAGTAAAAAAACTGAAAACAAGTTAGTGTACATATGAAAAGATAACTTGACGTATAAATACACAATCACAACAATGCAAATATGCAGGTAGAGGATCCGTACTTCTAGATGAGGCAGGAAGAAAATGAGTTGCAAGATTAATATCATTTGAACCGGAGCCATTTAAGATATCTACCCCAGATTGAAGGGCCCGGTTACGTGTGGTAGGCGTGGACTTTTGTGGCTCTTCAAGAAGTAAACTAAGAGAACCCCTTTTCAGCGTCTTCCCATTAGATTCAAGTTCATCATCAGATATCAGTTCTTCATCATCTTCTTCTCCCAAATAGTCCCTATCCTCGCACATTTTTTCTGATCTTGACTTTTTCCCACTATGTTTCCGCAGCCTTGGTAATTTACTGTTTTCAATATCACCTCCATGATCACCATCCATTTTACCTCTCTTTGGAGCAGCCACCTTAGAAGCATTTAGTCTTTCAAGAAATTGAATTTCATTATCTTCATTACCATCTTCACTAAGTCCCACATCTGAGACACGTCTCTTCTGAATCCGCTTGCTCTTACGAGCCGGTTCGCCATCCTCAGGAACACTTTCCCCAGAGATTTGACCTTTTGAAGAATATTCCTTTCGCGAACTAGAGCTAAATTTCAGGGAGTATTTCCGTTTAACTCCAACGCCTTTGCCCCCATCAGAAGAACAGAAGGTTTTGACATCCTGCAACAGTAAGTTAATAAATAAATATTCACATGGATCAGGACTAAAACAGCAAAACATCCTTGTATGACGACATGTCAAATGGAAAACCAACAAGCTAACATACAACTTCTTTAACATAACAAGGGTCACACACTAGTTTTCAAAATGGAGCATACTTCATCCTGTAAGAGTGTATTAATGTAACTTGTTGTTATATTGTCATTACAGTTTTGAATGACCTATTTAATTAATATTTCAAATAAATATTTAAATCAGGCAGCTAGACCAAATGAATTTAATCTGCAGTGCAGTCAAAAATGACCTATCTAGCAGTTGCATCACTTTAGGTACCTGAAGTGGCTTCAGTTGGGGAGTGAAGTCATCGGACGGGGATGAAGATGTAGGAATTGGAGAGTCACCACAAACAATAGAATCAGCTGCATACTTGCTTTGAATTGTATGAGTAACACCTCGAAGCTTAAGCTTTAATTTCTTCGGCCTTTTCTCACTTTGCAAGCCATCAGAATATAATACTTTATCCTTGCTATCACGCTTCTTACTGAGACTTTCTTTCCCAAAGGAATTTACAACTGGTAACAAGATTTTAGACCTCTCAGAAAATGTGAGAGGATCCAAGCGAGGTTTATGTAATACAACACTCCTTTTCTTCCTCACAAAGCATCCTCCAACAGAAAACCCACAGCCACTAAAGCTTTCCATTAATGCCAAAATTGTTGCACTATCCAACCTCAAATTTCATTAAACAAGGACAAGTCATTTAGAGCACCGCATTGCACCTGAAGATGAAAAATGTAAGCTAATGTGGTCCCAAAAATGCAAGAAAAACAACTAACAACCACTATGACTATAATCACTTCAAAATTTCTATACTTTACTAGAACAAATAGATACTCACTTTCAATTTTGGTAAGAAATTGCGAAAAACAAAGAAAAACCCATATATATTAGGAGAAATCCCTACATTATAATGCAAAATCAAGGGCATAAAAGACACTACCAAGCTCCACATACCAACATTAGTAAAAAAAAAAAAAAAAAAAAAAGCAGCCACCAAACAATACTAAATATGAGCACAACCAATAAACTACAATAACTACAAACTGAAAGAAACCAATTTTCTCTATTAGAAGTCACTTATGCTTCCTTAAAAGCTTCAAAAAACGAAAAGAATCTGTCTTTCTCTACTGTAAGCTTAGTTTCTTCAGTTGGGTGTTTCAGATTTTTGTCCTTTTAGAAGAAAAACAGAGCATTATAACATGAGAAATCAGAAAGTAGTTACCTTGATGAAGCTGGAGGCTGGAGGTGGGAGGGAGCTAGGGTTCTTAGGTGGGTGAAGAGAGTTGATGAAGTAAATGCTGGTTTAGAGGGTTTTGGGGAATTTATAGGAAGTAGTGTTTGGGTAAAGCATGGAATGGAGGTGACTCTATTATCTGCTACATTTTCCTCCAGACTTTATTCTGTTCCTTCATTTTAGCACAGCTTTTTATGCAAACAGCCATTATTGATGATGTTCATGATGATGGGCATGAACCAGGGGCATGGAGACCATAGCCCAAACCCAAAAAAGAAGAAAGAAACCCCCTCACCTGCTCCTTTTTATTCTTTTGTCTTCTAACATTGAATTTATTTTTTATTTTGACACGATTTTTCTATCGTCTTATTGTCTTAAATGTATAAATGCAAATCCCAAATCTAAGTTGTGCTGTTCGTAATAGTAAAGAACTTCTAAAAGGGACGATTGTTTAAACATTAGATAAATGAAACTTTTTGTACTTCAAACAAGTGTTAGAAATTGATGTTCGATTCTTACTTTTTTCTATAACTTATTGGTCGATTGTCTTAAAGTGGCTTATTATGTTTTAGTGAATGATCGTCATCGTTGTTATTATGTTTTGTTAAAAAATAGCTTAATTTACTTGCTCATAAATTGTAATGAACAAAACGGTACTATGAACTTAAAATTATTATTTGTCAAGATAAAATAAATAACAACAATGTGATGATATCAATCGGTAAGTAAGATCATATAAGTGTCCTTAATTTGATAGCACCATAAGTTGATGTTTGATTCCGATTTCCGAATCATAAAAGTAGCCTACTGCATGCATGGTTTAAAAGCATATTTAGTATTTCAAACCCAATATCCAAATATTCAGATAATAATAAAATTATACCTAAGTGCATCAGTGTACGTGCACAATTTTTAGCACTACAATATGCAATTTCTACCGCATTATCAAAGCAAACGAACTTTATACAAGTACATTCTATAACCAAGTTTCTCTTCTTTTTTTTTGGTTAATCTATAACCAGGTTTCTCAAGTCATACAAACAAAGCTATATTACGAAGAAAAACTCCTCATATAATACCTACATGTACATCTACTCTTTTCAATTTCCTTTGTGGCACAAAGCAAAACTGAAGGAGCTGAAGAAATTAAACTGTGATCACCACTGTATTAAAGAAGCCATGGCAAGGCAATTGCTGCCCATCTTACGGAGCTTATCATCAACATCACCAAGTGGAGACTTCTGCCCTTCAAAACCATCATCGCATGTCACAGCATCACTAATCACCCCGCTAAGCATACTGTTAATAGTGCCCATGTCTTTGTTCGTAATCGCATTCATTGCCGTTTGAAGGCCGTCCAACACATCACTATACATCTCCTTGCAATCCATGATCGCCATGGCCGTTCCGTGACCATCGTTCGTCTCTGTGGAGAGTTTAGATGCCACTGCCAGGGCCATCTCTGCGTGTATGGAACAAGCCTTTATCAACATTCTGAGCATGACACTAGCGTCTACGGAGGTCTTTCCTCGTGCCGAAAGGAAAGGTATAACGGATGAAATGCAAACATCCGAGTGGTCGGTGTTGTTACATAGCTGTTTAACAAATGGATCCACGGCAGCTACTGGTGGCAACGAGGCTGCACTCAGCTGGAGGGGTTGCGTGAAGAGGGTTATTTGAGGGTTTGTTTTGGAGGAATCAGCTAAAAGAGGAGGGAAAAATGATGAGGAGAAAGATGGCGGTGAGGGAGATTTGGCTGTAGGGGCAGAGTTTTGAGGCCGAGGGGAGGCCGCAGGTGGTTGAAGAGTTGCAGGAAGGAATTGCCGGAGCCATCGCGATGCCAAAGGCTGAGTTGAGTAAGGATTATTTGGCAGGCATGCGATTTCTGCAGCATTAAAGCAAACGAGGAGGAAGAATAAAACAATGTTGTTAGGCATTTGACGATAGTTACCAAGGGGTTCCATTCCTTCCTCAATCGTTTGCAGCGTGGTAGAAATAAAAGAAGAAGAAGAATGAAGGTGCTGCAAAAGTTATTTAGGAATTCGGTTCAGGAATTCGTTCGCTGGTACTTCATGCAATGCTAATTAAGGAAACCGGTTTAGGCGTAGGTTTAGTTGTTACTTCATGCAATGCTAGCCGCCCTAGATAATAAATCGGAGCCTTAATTTGTGGATTTGTGGCTATTTTTGGTTTTTAGTTTCTACTGTAAATTAGTGATTTTTTGTTTGATCATCCACACCTTTCTTCCTATACTTGGGGCTAACTGCATACGGTGTTTAGCAAAGGCGGCATTTTCTGATCACCCGGAGTCTTGTATAGGATGCCTTCACCTTCTCCTAAGTCGAGGAAATGAAGATTACAAGAGATCAGTTCCCTTTGCGTACTTGGTATGTACCTCATCCACTCAGCTACGCTAAACTATCTTTAGATGTAAATCCAGTTGTGGAAAGGAATGAAGCAAATAAATACATTTCAACTGCAAAATTTACTCTCCACCATTAGAATTATTTACAATAATAACTGCAAAACTGAGTTAACAATTTACCTAGGTGAACATGCCTTGAGATGAGACTAGTCATAACAATGTGAACTAAAGTCTTGAGATGTGCAGTAAGTTATGTTATTACTATCCAGGCTTCTCTAAAATCAACTGAAAAAAAATTAATCTTCAAAATGAGTAAACATGTTTCAAAATTTAAATTCGGGGATGAAAATCACCATAATCAGTTATAAGTTGAATTCACGTGATACAAGGTGGCGCAAACAAATTTCAACATCTACATACATGAAATCTATCTGACTTCAACACACAACTATTACTTCATATAAACTAACAAAGGAGAAACGAGAAGTTCTTATACAGACTAGTAGGTGGTTGCGAAATGAAGCAATTATACCAGAGGCAGCATTGCACTTATTTACCAGATGGGGCATACGGGCCAAAAGGTTTAATTCTCACTCTTAAGTCTTAACCACAGTAACTGGACAATGCGCATTGTTTACCACATAGTTGCTCACACTGCCCATAATAACCCTGAAAGAAAAACAACGCAATCAAAATCCAACAACAAATGAAAATTTCAGTCAATAAAAGGCGGCCTTAAATATTATATTATCATCCCTAACATATTTCTACTAAGAAACTTTCCTTATGACAGGTTGAAAAAATTATCAAGTCTGCATAAAATATTCAGAAGCACCAAACTCCCAATTTGTATTGATTAAACCCAAACTTATTGACCTTCTGGTGATCATATACCTACTCTAATTTCAAAAGATTCGAGGCGATGATATTCAAGTCTTATCTATTTGATCTACAAATCCTAACACCATAATGGTCAAGAAAGTGTATCGTGGCTTTCAAGAAGTACATAATTACTCATAAAACAAGGAACATTAATTAAAGCCTCAACCTAAATCTACTACATACATACACACCATTATATCAAAACTACAAAGTACAAACACAAATTTAAATTCAGAAAGAATCAAGCAATGCATGTTTAGATCTAATCTCCACCTCTGAAGCTTGCCAAGCCCTCTGTTTCCCATCACAAGGGAGCTCAAGGGAATGTTGTCAACAGCCTCAATAATCTTCTCACGCGCATCACCCCAGTAGATCTTCACCAGCACCGTAATCTAAATCACCACACACGCACAGCTATTCAATAACTCTATAATCAATATAACACTGTTCTGATTTATCCAAAATAATCCCAATTAGTTAGTCCCACCTCTTTCTGACTAGCTGCAGTGGTGACTATGTCCACGGTCTCCGCGTCAGGCTGCACCTCATACTTGTTCATAGTATGAGCATCACAGAACTCCGGCAGAGGAATGAACGCTGCAAAATAGTTATTACAATATCACTCATCAAAATCCAACATTGACCCTCGATCACCACATAAGTACATCCAATACTGACTTACGAGAACCGGAGACAGCCCAGAGCTGCATCTCGCCGTGCTCGTAAAGGTCTCCTCCGGGGCGCACGACGATGAGGATGAGGTGATCGCCTTTCCGGGCAACGTTGTCGATGGCCCATTTCAGCGCTGCTTTGCTGCAGGGCGAGAAATCCACGGCTACTCCGATTCTTCTTTCTGCCTCCATTTCTTGGTTTTTCTTTGGTCTGTAGAGAAAGAAAGAAACAAAGACGTGTTCTTTGATCCGGAAGAAGGAGAAGGACTGAAGGAGCACCGAAAGTTGAGGTCTTTGTAGAAAATGATGAGATGGAGTAACAAGTGATGAGACTCACGGGAGACGTCTGATGCGAATCCGACGGTGGGAAGGAGATGAGAGTTTGTCTCTGCCTTGAGTTTTTGGTAAGAAGACACGACCGAATAAAGACAGCGAAACTGAGACAGACGTCGCCACGTCGGTAGTGTCACTGTGCCGGGTTTTTATCACATTTCCAAATGGAAAAAATTTAGTAATGGGACATGAAATAAGGACCATTACGAATAATAATACAGCATTTTTAAAATCGTAAACTCTAATACATGACATTTGGATCCCGACCCACAATCGTACACACTGTTACTAACTCCGTCAATACGTATTCTCGTTTCCAAAACCAAGAGGTAAAATAGATTTTTCCTTTTTTTTATCTTAAAGACCTCCTTTTACTCCACACATCTCTCTCTCTCTCTTCTTTTCTTTCCTTGATCAGTTCATTTTCTGTCACCCGTTCGTCTTCCAAAGAGCCACTTTGGATCCGGTTCACATCTCCTCTCTCTAGGAAATTAAAACAGATTGGCATCTTGGGATTTAAAGGTTTGAGATGCCCAACTCTCTTCCCGCTATTAGAACGGCAATGATTAAATAGCGGTTATCGACATTATATCGATTTTATAAATTAAATATATAACAAGAATATAACGAGATATATCGGATTTATTATTTTTATTAATTTTTAATTAAATTTAAGAGTTTTTTTTACCAACAGTCCCTCAACTCTGGTGTACCTACCAATGTGATACCTCAACTCTTAATCGTACCAATGTGATACCCAGACTCTAGTATTGTTATCATTGAAGTACTTCCGTTAGTTTTTTTAAACTTTTCTGTTATCTTGGTGACGTGGCAGGTACGTGAGGCCCACAAAGAGGGTTAAAAGACAAAATTAACCTCATCTGAGAGGAGCAATGTTTTTCCCGCCCTTTACCTTGAGAAAAACACCCAACAATTCCAATTTTGGCGCCAATTTTCCCTCTCTACTCCTTAATTTGTGTCTCTTATCTAAACTAAAGAACTACCGCCAACCAGTCGACCACAATCTGATAAAACCTAGATCAATCTCATTTTCTATTTTTACCCTAGCACTTGTTAAACTAACAGAATAAATATATAAATTATATATGGAACATCTCATTTCCACAATCTCATAAGAATATAAAAACACATAACTTAACGAAATTCAAATACATGTTTAAGTACCATTAGTTGCCACCTTTTATGTTGATCTGCCATGATTTTTGCTTGTAAGAACTAATGGTACATGTATTTGAATTTCGTTAAGTTATGTGTTTCTATATTCTTATGAGATTGTGGAAATGAGATGTTCCATATAAATTTATATATTTATTCTGTTAGTTTAACAAGTGCTAGGGTAAAAATAGAAAATGAGATTGATCTAGGTTTTATCAGATTGTGGTCGACTGGTTGGCGGTAGTTCTTTAGTTTAGATATTAGACACAAATTAAGGAGTAGGGAGTGAAAATTGGCGCCAAAATTGGAATTGTTTGGTGTCTTTCTCAAGGTAAAGGGCGGGAAAAACATTGCTCCTCTCAGATGAGGTTAATTTTGTCTTTTAACCCTCTTTGTGGGCCTCACGTACCTGCCACGTCACCAAGATAACGGAAAAGTTTAAAAAAACTAACGGAAGTACTTCAATGATAGCAATACTAGAGTCTGGGTATCACATTGGTACGATTAAGAGTTGAGGTATCACATTGGTAGGTACACCAGAGTTGAGGGACTGTTGGTGAAAAAAACTCTAAATTTAATATATTTACAAACATATACTTCAAAATATACCAAATAAACTTAAGAAATTAAAACTTATACTTCAAAATGTACCAAATAAACTTCATAAAAAATATTTGATTGTTTTGAAAATTAAAATACATAAATAGTATTAATTAATAAAATATAGGTGATCATTCATCATAAACTCTCTCGTCATCAAATGTTATCGACGAATCTTTCATTTTAACAATGAGATTCAAAATATGTGCAAGACAACGGATATGTAGAAAACGGCCACCTAGAATAGGTTCCTTCTCCCACCCTAACTTTTTGTCTCTAATGTAGTCGATTGCAACCTTGCTGTCTCTAGCATTGTCAACCGAAATTGTCAAGACTCTATCCACAACCCATTCAAGCAAACAATCCTCCAACAATGCCCATATGCTACTGCCATGATAGTTCGAAATCACCTTAAAGCTAAGAATTTTCTTCTGCATATTCCAACTTGAATCAACAAAGTGAGCAAGTTACAACCATGTAGTTGATATTCTGAACCGATGTCCACGTATCAGTTGTTAAACACATGCAATGACCTTTCATCTCTCTCTTCAGCTTCATACATCTTTAAAAATTGCTTCACACTCACCCTCCTAGAAAGAACATCTCAATCAGGCACAACGTATCTGCAACATTATTAAAAACACAATGATTCAAAACAGAAAACATCTAAACAACAAATCAACAACCTATAAATTAAAACATTCAACTAAAGCCATAATTGAAATTCAACAAATGTACATGTAAAAGTATCTAAAGCCATCATTCTCAATGAAGTTGAAAAGGCAATTCATCCATGATGATCATCTTCACAGCTGCCTTCCTACATCCTTGGTCACTCCACTTAACCATCGTCAACTCTTTAGTGCCACTATGCCCCATAGATGTAAGTTTTTGTTGCCCATTTTGAACTCAATACTCACTAGATATTTCTTGCACACATCCTTAGTATGCCTACCCATACTGCTGGTTCCATTCTTGTAGGTATCACAAGCAAACTCAGTGCCACACCAATTGCACTTAGCCTTTTTAATTTCATCAATTTTAACCCTTTTACCATCTTTCATCTCATACACAGGCTTCTGATTTTTTTCAAAGTGTCCCCACACCCATTATCTCCCAGCTGGTTGTATGACTTGTGCCCTATGTAGCACGGACACGCCCCTGGGGTGTCATATCACGTGTCCGACATAGACACGGACACGCGCCAATACGGTCGGACACGCGAACTGGAATTAGAAACGCCTTGGATACACCTCAGACACGTAAGGGACACGAGCTTGTCCACATTGGACACGGAACTTGAGGACACGACTCCGGCAAAATCTTGATTCCAAGCTTCGATCATCGATGCAGATCTTCGAATAGGAGAATAATCACACGAATTGCTTAGTTCTGCAGCAAGAAACCAAAGTGAGACCAAATCTCGAAGATCACCAAAGCGAGACCAAACTGAAGATCGAAAAAGATCACCGACTCAAATCTCTAAAGATAGAAGAAGATCGAATTCATACACAACTCCAAACTACATGAATAAGTTGCCAAACAAATTTGAAAAGAAACAAAATTTGTAATCAAAATCTCATTACCCAAAGCAAAAACCAAAGACGTAAAAAGGTCAAAACTTTAGTACCTATTTTGTGAAGCCATGAATATGCATCAATGACCACCTGCAAGACTAGACCGAGAGCTTGGAATTTGATGTCGGAGCATAGCGATGAAGAAGAGCAGTGAAAAAGGAATTGGGTTAGGCTCCGATTTGGAAAATTGAGTAAGAAATCTAATTGGAACAAAATATTGAAGCATGGCTTACCAAAAACAGAAATCATGCAGCCATAAATCGAAGATATCATCAGAATCATCAAATCGGCAGTCACTCCCTTGATTTAGGTTGGATTGTAAATGGCTTGAATCTCTCATGCAATGGCTGAGTCATGTAGAGCAAAGAGAGAGAGAGAGAGAGAGAGAGAGAGAATGGTGGTGGTTTCGCAGTGTGCGTCGACCGGACGGTGCTCGGCCAAGGAGCTGTGTTGGTCTTCGGTGGGAAGGAAGAAGAGAGAAGGAGGTGTCGCAGAAGAGAAGAATAAAAATGAGGGAGAGAGAAGGTGAGTTGACTTTGTTAAAAGGTAGGAGAATTGGACCCGGGTCTTGGGCTCAAGATTTTTTGGTAGAAGAAATGGGTTTGGGCTTTTTATTTAAAGCTTAAGAACAACACCCAAACTAAAATTTAATTTTATTTAAATTAATATTTAATTAACGTGTCCGTGTCCAACAAAATTTTCATTTATCGTGTCCACTTATCGTATTGTGTCTAATACGGACATTCGTGTCTGTGTCCGTACTTCATAGCTTGTGCCTCATGTGTTTCACCACCTTCACCAAGTTTAGCAACTTCACCAGCTGCATCAACTTCTTCTTTTTTCGGCCACGCTTTTTTGTTTTCGGTTGAGTAATAGAACCATCAGTGGCCTTCAAGTTTGAATCTGCATATTTGGAGTGATTAAAGTTACTCGACAATTAAATCTCACCCTCTAGTGATGCCATGAAAATCGATAAGTCTGTAAGTTGCAACATTGAATCAAATAAGATATATATTACATAAATTATCAATCACAATATCATATTGCAACAACATTGAAATGATTGAATCATCAATCATTGATCAAACAACTTATTCAATTAAAGAAATAAATAGGAACATAATATGAACAGAAATATTCAACCCAATATGAACAAATATACTCATCACTTTAATAAAAATAAATAGGAACAAAATATGAACAGAAAATACTCAAACCAATATGAACAACTTATTCAATTATAGAAATACTCATCACTTTAACAAATTAACAATGAACTCGCATACAAATGAGCAATAAGAATTTCGAACAGATTTAGAGCATTAAGATTTAA
Source organism: Argentina anserina (assembly GCF_933775445.1). Lineage (NCBI taxonomy): Eukaryota > Viridiplantae > Streptophyta > Magnoliopsida > Rosales > Rosaceae > Argentina > Argentina anserina. Next base: position 17,455,452 of record NC_065875.1, read on the forward strand.
GATTTCCCAATATGAACATCAACTCTAAACAAATCGAAATTGGAAGAGGGAGAGAAGTACTAGACATGAGATCGCACTTACCCAATGAGTGTTGTGATGAGATTTGTGCGTAAATTTTGTGATTGAAAGAGAGACTGAGAGAGGGATTGAGAGGCGGAGGGGGATTGAGGGAGAGTGAGAGTCTGAGAGAGCCTGAGAGTTAGGTCTTTAGGTTTTTAGGTATTTTTTTAAAATGTAAATAGATGAACCAATAGAATCACGACATATGACAATTCATTAAAATTTCATGTCGGTTTGGGCCTTTTCAGGCAGTAGAAAAAAGGAAACCGAGACAGACCCGTCATTTGAGAATCGGTTTAGTCTATGTTCGGTTTGGGTTTCGCCATCTTTGAGACCGGCCCATTCGGTCTTTATCGGTCAGATCGGTTCGGGCTAAAACGCCCACCCGTATACATTATGCATGATATGTTTTCTAAATCGTGTGGGTATTGTTGTTTTATTAGTGAAATCAGAAAAACAATAGAATAGAAACCTAAAATAATAGCTGAATTTTTGTGAAATGTACTTCTTGGTACTTGAGAATTTTTGTTACTCAAATACCTGAACTATTACACAATTACCAAATATGATACATTCGTTAAATTTTCTGTTAAATCGATACTGTGGCATGTACTAAGAAGGGTGAAATAGTCTATACACAAAAAATAATAAAATTTTCCTCCCTCCATAATTTCTTTTTTCTTTTCTCTAAATTTTTCACAATTTTCCAGCAAATTACATATGGTCATTGATTAAGGATAAATCATATATATATATATATATATTATTTACAAATTTAATGAGGTGAAAACTAACTCTGATAATACAAATCATAACACATGTTTTAGTATATATAGTTTCTTTGACAATTATAACAAAATTTAAAATTATTGTTTTGTTCATTAATTATTGGGGGAAAAAGACAAAATACATGTCACATAATTAATTTAACGGAAAAACTAACATAAGTAACATATTTAGTAACAGATTAATGGTTCAAGTACCATTTTGGGTAATAAGAATTCTTATGTACCAAAAAGTACCTTCGACAAAAGTATGGGTACTAACAAGCAATATTGAGCTAAACAAAACCGTCCCGGTACCAACACCTACCAACCAAATCAAATATAGTTGGTTACTAATATGTTGGCTACTGAAGTGTTGGTGCGGTAATACTGAACCAATATATAGAAGTTGACATGGTAATGGTAATGTTTTTGACAGAATTTGGTATTACTGTACCAGCTAAACATTTTTATATTTATTAATTTTTTCTTAAACTATTATTACATCTATCAATTTTACCCGTTCATTTTTATAGATTTAATACTAATAGGTAATCCCAGCTTTTCATTAATACCAATAGTTTGATATTGCCAATTTCCATTCAAAATTTATTTATTTTTGGTTTGTAATATTTCAATAGAGATTTAGAGTTAGTTAAATGAACATTCTATATAAATTTTGTATGAACTTGTATGTATTTTGAAAAATCATGGGGAAATATATATTGTACCGAACCCATCCCTGATTTTAGGTTTTTTTTTTACTCAAAACATTATCAATTGTCAATTGCAGAATTTGAAATGTGTAATATGCATCGGTATACACTAGACAAACTCGACCAGAATGCAATTGTTCAAAGTAAAATAACATGACGTTGACATTTCTGAGTGGTGACTCAGTGATCCAAAGTTTATACATACCTATTAAGTTTTGTTTATACCATTGAGGATTGAGATTTCAGAGTAATTTCTTCTTTTTTTTAGAGGAAGGGCAATTTCATATTAGTCTCTCTATACATTCAATTTCATCGATATAGTCTATATTATTCAATTTCAGTCCATCATAATGCTCAATTTCTCAAATTTTATCTATAACACCAACATTGGTGACATGTTATAATTACTATATATAATACACCGCCATGAATTTCTTTATAACTATTTAACATTACAAAAGAATCAATCCACATTCTAAAATTACTAGTGGAGCTAATTTAGAGTCTTAGACATTGTTTCTGCACACTCAGTTCAAAAAGCAGAAAAGGAAGTAGGTAAACGTAACAATCGATCGTATCATTTTGGTACGAGTAACAAGCATATCATACGTTCGATCAGCACGTACGCAAAGAATGATCAATCATTAAATCTAATAGATCATTTCCCCTAAATATGGTGGCGAGCGAAAGTGAGTATAGAAAAGAAAGCTCCAACAAATGTGAGAAGAAGAGCCAAAACGGCAATAACAAGGACCACAAAAGCCGAAGGAGTTTTGGGACGGTACGTGCTCTTCAACTTCTGCTTCTTCGTATGCCAGCTCTTTCTCTTCACGAAGTCACCAACCTCATCGAAAAGCCTCACATAGTAAAAATCCTTCAACTCAATCTGCTCGCACAACGTCTTCAACACTTCAAACACCTCCTTGTCCTTCCCCACCTCATGCACAAGTATCTGTTTTCGCCGCAGCAGTTTCACATCCTTCTCCGACTGGATCAGGCACCCAATTAGGTATGCATAAGATGTGACATGCTGCACCGGATCGTCACCGATGTGACGCTGCTCGAGTGCAATGAGGTTCTTGAAGAGTGTTTCAGTGCAGTGATGGACTAAAAGAGGTGGCATTTTGAACACACCATTAGTAAACTTGACATCCAAGAAACTGTGTGCCCCGGTAGCACATTGGAACTTAACCCCTGCTTGTTTTAGCTTATTTGCGCAATCGAGGAAGTCCGGAGTTTTCTTGCCTGTTGGTTGTAGCTTAGGATGTGTTGGAAGGATGCAATGTCGAACTAGATCAAGTAAATGATGTCCTTCTTGCTCGCGATGATACTCTCCTGGTATAAGGTACTTGAAGAAGCGTGTAGCAAGTTCACTGAGGGACTCGGTACATTGTGTTGGAAGTGGTACTAATTGGAACAACCTCTGAACAACAAAGAAGGGAATTTGGTTTTCAAGTAACACCATGTTACATCTCAATTCTATGAGCATACCAGGGTAATTGAAGATGGGATCACGACGAGACCTAAGGCTCTTGTATGAATACTTGAGAAATAGCTCAATGATGAAGCAGGTGTCAATTAGCATCAGCTGCACAAATTCATCACTAGTGAGACTGATGTCTTCATTGTAGCATCTTCGTGCCTTGTGCTCCATTTGTTTCAGGGCTTTCACGCAGGTGTCGAGGCCTGCTTCAAGATTTGGTTTTCGATTGAGGAGTGCATAGCAGTAGCGCCACTTATCATCTTCCGAGATTTTGCTATCACGTAATTCCTTATAGTGCAAAGGGCCAATGGAGACATAATCTGGGACACATTTTTTTTGGTTAGGGACTCGGAAGATAGAGACTGATACAGCAATGTTTTCCATCTTTTCTATGATCTGAGATACAAGTTCACCACTTTCACGAGTGATTTCAAGAGAGATGTGGTCTCTGGTGGGTGACTGTCCCTCTGATCTGCTAATGTTTTCCATCTTTTCCGAAAGTTTACTCTGATTCATTTGGAATTCAGAACCAGCTGCGTAACATTGATTTGATTAGATTCATATCCCCTAGATTAATATGAACATAATACTAACGGACTATGAATGTTAATGGTACAATTTTTCTTTTCACCAACCAGCAAATATTTTTCTTGGTGCAAGCTTAAGATGTTATCAGTTGTATTCCAGAATTGCATTCAAATAATGATCGATGATCAAGAACATGTACATGCACAGAAAGAATTGTTTTACTTGGTGCTTATCACTTATAAGAGATCTAATTCATGGCCTACATTTCTGAAAAAAAAAAAACCAAGTACAAGAAATCAGAATATATAGTGCAGGAGGCATGTACCTTTCTATATATATTTGGAGCTCTCAATCACCAACATAATTGATGATCATCTTCTTGTTGCAAGCAAGCTATTTATATGATATCTGACTTAACCAAAGGGAACACTAGTTTTAAGATGACCAAAACTGGTAGGAATCAATGTTTACTTGGAGAGTTTGGCAAGCAGAAATAAAATCAGGTAGAGCCTGCTGCAGTGACAAGCAAGGCTGTGTGCCCAAAGAAAAGCTTGATATTTAATTGCTTTCAAGTGAGTTCAAGTATTGAATAGTAAGTTCACTGTTAGTCTGTTACTCTTAATTAGGAAAGAATCATATTTGTTGCTGGCTGTTTTGGTTTAACTTTTCTTCATAGTTGCAATAAGAATACGAATATGATAAAGTCTGTGTTGCTCATGTGACTCATGTGTTGAAGTCTTGAAGATGATCAGGCTGTGCAGTTCTGAATATATTCAAGGACATCCTATTATTTTTTTTATTTTTTATTTTTTATGGTTTATGGTTATGGTTACAAGGACATCCTATTCTTTGCTCCATTACAACTTAATTACAAGTAGGCATTGTTCAATACTACTCACCTTTCAGCACAGTTAGAGGAGCCCAAGGACATGCAAGCGAAAGCTTGCTTTATCTATGTGGTGTGATATTCTTCAACTAAACTTGATTTGAATAAATTTGGTTCAGTATGTTTTTAAAATTAATGACCTTTTGTATGTTGTTATCAGAGTAGTCAAAACTTCAAATTCATTATATGGGTGAATTGACCTAAATCCTTGTTAATATCTCAATTCATCTAAATATATGCCGTCTCACATGCAGATGAACAATCATTAGAATTATTGTAAATGACCTCATTAATAATTAATTAGATAAAAAAATAATTAACCATGGTCTAACAAGATGTTTGGTTTATCTAATTGGAGAACGTACTCTGTGGCGAATATGAAAGAGTTGACATAAATTTAGAGGTTAGATAGCTTCATGTACGTACCTCGTTAATCGAGTATTTCATGTACTGTACTGTACTTGTAAACTATCCTTTGATCCACATATCGGTCTGTTCTGGAATACGCCTGACCTCCGAGAGCCAAAATTTTTATTTTAATACGTATTATTATGGAAATGGTGATTTGATTTTTCTTTTTACGTTTTATCATGTGGTTGAATATCATGGGTCTGTTTTGCCTTTATCTCCAAACCCACCCAACACTCCATCCTATACGACTGTGTTCTTCCTATTGTCCCCCACCTCCTCCCTTCAGGCCTCCAAAAAGGTCGTCTTGTTGTCTTAAATTATATTCTCGGCAAAATCGAAACAAAGGAAAGAAATATGGGAGTCTGCAAATTTGAAAGTGCAGAGGTAGATAGAGGCAATGGCGAACGGAAGAAAATCTGTTGTCCCTTTTTCTCTATCTCCTTCCCTGTCTCCCTTTTAAAATCTAACATGTGTCAATTTCATCCAAATCAGCTTAACAACATCTTACCCCTCTTAACCCCGTTTAACTCTAGTCTAACCCAAAACCTAACTCATCCTTATTTATTATATGATTATATCAAACGTCAACCTAACTCCTCTTCTTCTTCGTCTTCATCTATCAATGAAATTATAAAAGATGCAAAACCAAGTTGCGAATCGAAATAGAATTCTTTTTCCTCATTGTCTTCGATTGTCTGTTTTGTTCTTTGTATGAATATTGCCAAACTTGAATGCCAAGCTTGCTAGCCATGGAACCTGAATTTTCTATGCCATCGAACTCAAACATGGCAGAATCAACACAGGTCATTATGGTTTTTTTAAAGCTTATATAGTTTAATTATATATAGATATATTGAAGCTTTTGTTTGAATTCAGAATTTTCTAATCTGTATACATGTAGTGTGTGTTAGATTTTGAGGTACCACTAGATCAGAGGAGATTACTAAGATTACATATTTATTAAACTGGTGTGCAAGTGTGTTTTCCAGAATTTGGAACGATTATCACTTGAAAATGAGATTACATTGATTGATCAAGCCATATTGAATTACCAAGAAGTATATATATGACCAGAGCGTATGAAATATTATATATATAGTTGACACCTCTAATATATCGATCTTATATTTCAGAGTAAGGAGGCTACAAGTACTACTATAGACTTGAATGATGATTTTGATGGTGAAAATAATGAAGTTGGAGTTAGTGAAGAAGAGTCAGAAGAAGCCACAAGACTTAGAGAAAATGCTGATGTAATTCATTCTAGAATGAGTGAAGAATTGATTCCTGTGGTTGGTATGGAGTTTGATACAGAAAAAGATGCACTTGCTTTTTACAATCGATATCCATACAGATTTGGTTTTGGTACTAGGTTAAGTAAAGCACATACATCCTCCAGTGGGTTATTGAGGGATAGGCTTTTTGTTTGCTCGGCCGAAGGTAAACGTAGAGAAGACAAGAGAAGCCTATATGTCAAATTTCATCGTGCTGAGACAAGATTTGGTTGTGGAGCAAGAATGAAAATTAAATATGATCTATCTTCTGGAAAGTACACTGTTATGGAATTTGTTGCTGATCATACTCATGTGACTTCAACTCCTAGTAAGAGCCATCGCTTTCGGTCTCATAGGAAAATCTCTCTTCCTCAAAATGTTCAAGTTGATATGGATGATGATTCAGGACTTGCTCCAAAAGAAACTCTCGAGCTATTGAGTCGACAAGCTGGAGGGCGTGAGCATCTAGGATTTATTGCAGAAGATTTAAGGAACTATTTACGTTCAAAGCTGACTAGAGAGATGATGTCGGGGGATACCAGTGGTGTATTGGAATATTTACAAAAGATGCAATACAATGATCCTAGTTTTTCCTATGCTATACAAGTTGATGCGGAAGATTTGATAACCAATATTTTCTGGGTTGATGCAAAGATGAAGATAGACTATGATTATTTTGGTGATGTAGTATGTTTTGACACTACCTATAGGAAAAACAAAGAAGGAAGGCCATTTGCGATGTTTGTTGGAGTCAATAATCATAAAGAAACACTTATATTTGGTGCCGCATTGTTATATGATGAGACCGATGACACTTTTAAGTGGTTGTTTGACACCTTTGCGAATACAATGTATGAGAAGACACCAAAGAGCATATTGACATACCAAGATGCTGCAATGGCTAAAGCCTTAGCTTCTCAATGGCCAAAAACACATCATCGACTATGCATTTGGCACATATATCAAAATACGGCAAAGCATCTTAAGAGTGTCTTTGAGAAGTTTAATGATTTTGCTAAAGACTTTAGTAGTATCATATATGACTATGAAGATGTTGAAGACTTCTTAATTGCTTGGGAGAAGATGCTTGAAAAATACAATCTCCAAGAAAATAAATGGTTAGACCGATTATTTGATTTGAAGGAGAAATGGGCTTTAGTTTATGGTCGACAAACATTTTGTGCAGATATTACCACCACCCAACGTAGCGAAAGCATGAATAATGCTATAAAGAGGTATGTGAGTTACAAGTATGATTTGTTGCGTTTTTTCCGTCACTTTCAAAGATTGGTTGACGATTGTCGTTATAATGAGTCGGTTGCTGATTTCAAGGCAAGTCAGACCTCCCCTTCATTGTCATTCCCTGTGAAAATGTTGAGGAATGCAGCAAAAGTGTACACACCAGCAGTGTTTAAATGGTTCCAAGTTGAGTTATGTAAAGCTCATGATTGCACCTTAAAGTTATTTTGTGAGATTGAACCGATGCACATATATGAAGTTACTGCTCATGGAAAGCATTTCCACCATATTGTAACATATGACTCGGCCGAAAATACTATCTCATGCAGTTGTAAGAAGTTTGAGTTTGCTGGAATCTTGTGCTCACATGCTTTAAAGGTTTTGTCATCTAATAATGTGAAGACCATTCCTGACCAATACATCTTGAATAGATGGAGAAAAGATATCAGAGATCAAATACCAAAGGTGTCTTGTTCAAAAGCAGATTATGATGATGATGATGATGAAAAAGCAAAAATAGCAAGGCGTTATAGAGACTTGGCTCACTTGCATATTGAACTTGTAACAATTGCTACTGAATCTGATGAAGCTTATGAGATTGCTACAGTGGCTTTTCACAAAACATTAGCTGATGTTAAAGAGACTCTGAAGAAGAAGAAGAACAATAAAGAAGCACCTCAAGTTACCTCACCTGTCAACAATTGTGCACCTGAGGTTATTACTGATGATTGTGATGAGCATAGAGTCAGAGGAATTAAAGTTAAAGAAAGAATTGTTCGTAAGGAGGATTCCATCAGACCAAAGAATGCTTTGGAAAAGCTCCTAGGAAATAAAAGGCCTAGAAAAGATGTAGATACTTCATCTAGACACCAGAAGGAACCAGAATTAGATCATTCAACTGTGACCTCCACATTTGTCCCTGCTACACAAGATCAAGGCCACACGACACAGGAAATGCAATTGCCAACACATCCTTCAGTTGTTGATTCCATAAGTGTTCCTACCTCACAAGATAAAATGACTGAACAAGTATCTCTTTTTTTTTTACTAATATGTTGAAGATGAGTTCTTTTATTGCTTTATTTACTTATTTATTCACCGTACTCAATTTTCAGGAGGTCATTGTTACAAAATCTGGTATGAACAATAGAGTTTTACCTAAACCACCACACTTACTTCAGGTAATATATGAAAATGTTATTCTAAAATACCATATGTTCTACTTACTTGGTTATTTATGAATTAATTTAAAAACATTTGCTCCAGATTCCTTTATCTACTATGCATGCTAGACATGGAATTGACTCATAGAGCCCAATTCCCAGAGGTAATACGTATTCTTAACTTTATCATTCTCTCTGAGCTTTAGACACACACGCACATATATATACGCTAATTTTAAGGACATACATAATGATGTTTCAATATGATTTATACAGATATTTCACATCAGTAATAGAACTCACAAGCCAAGTACCATGCCTCCCCAACTGCAATTTACATCACCCGCTTTGCCTCCCCGAGCGCAATTTACATCACCTAGTTTGCCGCCCCAATGCAGTTCACATATCCATTTCAATTTGTCCAGGTAACAAGAATAATATTAAAGTGTCCCTAAATGTCTATATGTTTCACCAATACGTTTATGATGTGCTTGATTAGTACTTGCTACTATTATTGAAATTTTGTGTGTGGTACTTCAATATATCTACAGAATTTAGGAGGCTCTAATGTTGGAATATATTATCCGCAAGAATCTAAAATGAATTATCAGCAAGATTTGGCGACAAATTATCAACAAGGTTCCATCTCTAAATTACTTATACATGTCCTTGTTGATTAAACTTATTAGTGTGTTAATTGTATGATTGAGAGAAGTTTCATGAAAGCATATATTGTGTGAGTGCATGCACAATTTCTACTGAAAAAAGACCAGACATGCTTTACACAACCTCAAAAACCCCAAGATGAATCATGAAATCGAAGAGGGGAGAGCATGATGATCCATGAGATGAAAGCTGAAGTCCTCTGTTTATTTAGATCATAGAAAAAAGTAATTTTTCAGAGCCATAATATGAACATTTCAATTGGTGTTTGTTTTCTTTTGTAATGAAACTTGAGACTAAGTTGCTCTTCTGCAATGTCTGATCTAAAAATATCGTAAGTCTGTTTCAATGAATTCATTTTTGAGTTGTTGACATTCTATATCTTTATTCCTTTTATCTATTCATGCATTCAACTAGATAACATAACACATATTAATATATACAATAAGGCTGTTATTTCCTCTTGTACAAAGGTATGTACTTGTAATTATGATAATAAGACACTAGTGTTCAACTAGTATGAACCAAGCCAAGCAAACAAGATATTAAAGCACGTCCATATAACCAGACTTTTATTTACACACCAGCACCTTTTGCAAATACTAAAGAAAAATTAATCCCCACGTCAAGCAAACCCAAGGATCTGATAATGGTCATTTAGCTTTATAATTTGAATGCATAATCGAGGTTTTGGTATTTCTTTGAAAGATTTCATGATCAAGGTTGCATATACTTTTGAGACTTCAGAGTGCATATCTTCAATACTACTTCATTGGCTAACCTTTAGGATATTAATCAACAAGAAAAAATTGATAAAATTTGTTCATTGCAGAAGAGTGGGAAAAGCAATATACGTGGGAAGAGGAGGATGAAGAAGAGATATAGAGTCGTTCGATATTCTCCCCTTTTGTTTTTCAAAATATAATCAAATAATTAATAAATAAGAATGAGTTAGAGTTGAGTTAGGTTTTGGGTTAGACTAGAGTTAAACGGGGTTAGCAGGGTAAGATACTGTTAAGCTGATTTGGATGAAATTGACACATGTTAGATTTTAAAAGGGAGACAGAGAAGGGGATAGAGAAAAAGGGACAGCATATTTTCTTCCGTGGCGAACCTGTTCAGGTGGGCTGTAGACCAGACATAATTCAATCTCCTACTTTTAAATTTTTTTATGTGCCTTATGATATGTGTGTGGAGGGTAAGTTGGTCAAGGGTTTTGAGATATGTAGGTCGGTTCATGGGTCCAAATCTCAGCAAACTCATTTTCTTTTCTTCCTTTTTTTCTTCTTTTCTTTCCACAATTTTTTCTTTATTTTCTTTTGATCTAGTTTTTTTCTAGCAAATATATCCTTAATTTTTACTCACTCTTTTATTAATTTAATGACAATGATTATATGGTATATTTAGCTATCACTCATAATTGTGCACATATGTTATAAAAAAAATATTTGACTTCACACCAAATTTGCACGAATTAGCCTACCCCATTTTTCAATCTTAAATCCGCCTTTAAATAGAGGTAGAAATTACAAAGTGCAGCTTAAAGCAATTGGGGTCTCGGGGTTGAAAGTCTATGCCGGGAAGAAGAACGACGATAGTGATGGTGTGATGGCATTGAACATGTACTAAAGGATGATGATAGGAGCACTTTGTGCAACGTTCGTAATATGTTTTTACCTCCATTTGTACTTTATTTAGCCCTTATTGTTGTAATATCGAGTCATTGAGTCATAATAGGAGTATTAGACGGTACTGGATGTGTCTTTGTGCTTAAACGAGTTAAAAACAAAGAATTGGTCTAGAGTCCTAGTTTGAGTATGAATCCTTATAGGACTAGGAAATCTAGTTGGATTAGGAGTCTTCATATTTCTACGTTTTGGTCGCATTGTCGATATCTTAAGAGTCATATTTGCATTAGGAATTCTTGTTAGACTAGGAAACGTACCATTTGGGAGAGTCATATTTGAACTGTAACTATTTTTACGAAATTTTCATAAATGAACTTTCATATTCTAGTAACTTACTTGTTCTAGTAAGTTTCTTTTTTGCAAATTAGAAACTTTCCTAATCTAGCTGAGCTCATCTATTGCATGTGTTTTTTTAAGACAACAAAAAACTAGATTAAGACATGATTTTCAAAATACATTATCAGTTACTATTGATTTTCTTTTTTTATTTTCAGGTTTGGATTTAAGAGATAATTCAATGAATTAAATTAGGAGTTCAGCCGTGCAAGATGGGAGATGAAGATAAGGCACGAATTTGAGAAGAAATATGAGTCATATGCTGTGTCTACCTTGTAAGAAAGAAGGATCAGCTGAAGAGATAAGGGATGCCGTGCACAACAAGAGGATTACACACAACAAAGCTTGAGGAAGAAGCCTCTCACAGTTAGAGAAATCAAGGAATTTGTGTGACACATGGAGATAACTCACGACTTAAGTCCAAAACCAAGGAAAAGAAGGAGGCCTATGCCGAGCCATTCACTCATAAATTAAAGGAGAATAAAGATATCAGGCCGTGCTATTTGGAGGGTTAACTCACGGCAACAAGGAGAAAAGATAGGAAGTCTAAGCCGTGCAAAACACTTGAGAAGTTTTAGGAGATCAGCTGTGCCTTCAAATCAGCCTAAGGATAAGAGTCATGCCGTGCATACAAGAGAGAATTGATGACATAAAGGCTGAATTTATCAAGGAAATAATGAGAGCCATTCGATGCACTTATGAATAGAAGATCATAGCTGTGCATTGATGGACCAAGCAGCCCATAACCGAGCAGCTCTCCTCCCCTCCTTCCTCTATATAAGGCACATCATTCCTCATAAATTGGCATCACCTCTCATTCACAAAGCTAAGCCGAACCTATGCCAAAATACATCCAAAAAATTCAAGCCACAAGCTTCATCCATCACCACCAAAATCGTGCTACCATTTCTCCTCTTCCATAATAGAATTCATCATCTTGCCGAATCCTTCAAGGTTTCTAATGTGTGATTCATCCATGGCTTGTAATTTTTATATTGGTTTTCTGAATTTTTCGATTTCATTGTATGAATTATTGAATGTTATTTTCGGTTTTATATATGAAGAACATATTTTCAGACTTATTTGATTTTTATGTTTTGATTGTATGAACTCATGAATGTGTATGTATGCCATGCTTGATGAATAAGGGCAGTGGGTTTCCGATTTATTTTTAGGTTTTATTTTGATTAATTCCATGAACTTGTACATCTAAATCAACACTTGAGGAAGCCACGACCATGGTTCTCCTTAGACTGCGATTTCATTCACCAAAGTAATCTTTAATTGAGTTATGTGCTTTGTGTTTCAATTAATGGTACTTGTATATGGCTGTGATAGTTCTAGGATTTGCATGCTTAATCAAGATGAGTGACACCATGCTTGTGTACATGTCTCCAATTCGACTTAATGTGCTTATGTGCTTCTTTGTGTTTAATCAGTACGCTTCGTTATGTTGAACTCTTTTTAGCATATCTTTAAGATTGAACACTTCGTTGATTCTAAATAATTAAGAAGTCTTAACAATTAGATGAACCACTTTGGGCTCTAATTATAATTAGAATTGAAATGGATTAAGATTGAATCGAAAATTGCTTGCTGCCTTTTAGTTGTTTTGTGCGTGTCATACATGTTTCATGAGAAGAATTCGTGTTTTGGTTATGTGATGAGTGGTAGATCAATTGTATAAGTAATTTAATATTTATTTTAAGTAGTAGTTTTATAATCCAAATCAAATCCCCCAATAACATGATAAGTTTTGAGGCATTTTTGATTCCCCAGACTGAACGATCCATGCTTATTTTATACTAACAATGATGTTTTACATGGTTTATTATAAACGTTCTAACCAACGCTTTATCATGAAAATAAATTAGTTTTTGAGTTTCATTAAATTAACGAAGAATCGAGTAATTGACAAAGAATAAGGATTATATATTGAGATCACCAATAGGAACTCGCCGAAATCATCTCTAGCTTAATCATCTTTCATTAGAACTCAATCGAGGTTACTACTACGTTGTTGTAGATGAACTTAGCTAAGACGTTGGTGTGGTTGCATGTTGTGGATTTCGCCGAACGACAGCAGAGAGAGGATGCAAAGGTGGTGGCATTGGTTATGCGTTGCTGTAACAAAGAGGAAGGGTAATCTAGACAATTTAATCTTGGGCTCTCTAAGCGAAGACGCTTAACAGAATGCTCTAAAGTTAGTAAAAATGTGTATAAAAAAAAAGTTAGTAAAAGTGTGATTTAAAACGAACAGTGATTGTTTGTCGTGGCCTAATAATTTTAATGATATTTCTTAAGGGAAAATTATTTAGTAGTACTAAACCACATTTAAATTAACTAAAAACTCAATTTTCATATTTCTTATACAAATTAGGACACAAGCTCAAGTCAAAGAATAAGTAAAACAAAAGTTATTCATTAATTAATATAAAAATATCCAAAATACCCTTATTTTCGTGAAAATTACCAAATGTCACTCATAAATCTAACAAATTTATCTCTCCTCATTTTTTATTTTTTTTCCGGTAAATTTAAGTTTTCCGGCCAAACCACCGGCAATTTGGAGGTGAACCAATATATAAAGTTGTTCTTTATGTCATGGGCTTTCATTTAAATACCATATTGCATATGTTTTGAGAAATTTTGAAATTTTGAATTTTGCTCACCAAAAACCATAGTAGCAGTTAGTTTCTCTGTAGACAATATCAGCTAGATTTATAGTCGACAGTAGCAGGTACATTCCAAGTCGATAGTAGCAGGTACCTTCCAAGTCGACAATAACAGTTAGATTCATAGTCGATAGTAGCATGTGCCTTCTAAGTCGACAGTAGCAGTGTCTTCCAAGTCGACAGTAGCAGTTAGTTTTTATAATCGACAGTAGCAGATAACATCTTTATTGATAGTAGCAAACACTATAGGTCAAAGAGGGATAAAAAAATAAAATATTGTATGACATGTGACAACTTGTCAATATTTGTAAATATTGGTATTTATTTACTTTATTAAATTAAGTAATGAGTTATTTGTAAATTAAATTATTGTCGGATACTTTTAAGTAATTTATTAATTTCTTAAAATAAAGATTAATTTGATATAAGAGTCCCGCCCACCTGCGGCACTGATTTTACGATAAAAAAGGACAGATGGGTTGTGGCCTTTAGATTTAAAAGAAACAGATCTGACCGCTATAGAAAACTTTACACACTTCTTGAGTCCAGCCGGATTATTTATCCTCCTCCATCCCTTTCTCTCTGCATCTCTGCATTCTCAAATCTCCAGAAACAACAATCCATGAACCCATGATATTTCCACCCATAGAAATCGAGATTTATCACTAGTAAATACTACCCAGTTTCATGAAGCTAGTGCGATAATCGAAAGCCTGGAAGGGTGTTGTGACGAAGACTTTCTCATCCTGGAATCAAGATTTGGATCCGTCCGTCACCAAAAGTATAAACAACTCCAATGATTTTATTCTTCTTCTTCACCACTCGCCAAGTCAAGGGACCCATGAACAATTAGAATTTATGAATATTAAGATTCATCGGAATTGGGTTAGGGTTAATGGTGAACAATCCAAATTCAAGATTTATGGGTTGAACAAAAATCCTAGATTCATTCTTTTCTAAATTGAAATATTCGATTATTGTTTTCCTTTGACTTATATGGTGGTCTGATTCTTTGGGGTTTCTTCAATTGAAACAGTAAATATCCATATATTCTTAATTTCTCAAGTTTGTTCCAATCGATATAAAAAATTAATCATCTTTTGATTAATGATTCAATTGGGTGACAGAAAGAAAACAAGGGTTAAAGAGGAGACAGAGATAGGAAACAAGCAAAAAAGAAAAGCAAGATAAACTGAGATGAGGGAGAGAGGGATGGAGGAGGATAAATAATCGGTGTGGACTCAAGAGGTTTTCTTTAGCGGTTTCTTTTAAATCTAAAGGCCACAACCCATCTGTCTCTTTCTATCCCGTAAAATCAGGCGGGACTGTACCCGCACAAGTAATAAGGTAAGTAACATTGAAAACTTCTCCAATCTTTAGTCACCAGTCTCCACTTTACACCTCATGTCGGAATGACAGATCGAGATGCCATCGTAGCCGTCGAAGTCCTCACACTTGTGTCGACGAAGAACCCATAAACAAAGCAAAGCGATCACTCCGGGCATCAGTTTTTGTTTTGCGAAAAGAAAACCCAAAATGAAACAGTCGAGTCTTGTTCAACTCCAAACACTCTGAGACGCTCTTTTCCTGTGTTCCAATTCCGTTTTTGGCCGACTCCGATTCGGTGAAGAACAACAAACGATGGCGTTTTGGTGGCCGCTGCTCGTCCTGGCTTTCGCTTACGCCATTTGTAGGTTCCTCTTGATGCTCATTCCTCCCAATGTCCCTTCCATTGACGTCGACGCTTCTGACGGTAACCCCCTCTCTCTCTCTCTCTCTCTCTCTCTCTCCTTTATCGTGCTTTGTTTGGTTGATTGATTTGTGTGGTTTGATTAATGGCAGTATTGGACGACGGGAATCAGACGCAGGAGAACAGTTTCATATACGTGAGTTTTTCTTTATATGTTTGATTTGTAATGCTGGTTAGGTTTTTCTGTTTCCAAAGTGTTTCGAGCTTCTGTGCATCTGTTGTGTTTTACATTGTTGGGCTGTTGGGAGCTTTACCTAGTCAGTAGGGAATGAAAGTGACTGTGTGATTGCTTATAGTCATAGAAGGACTTAATGTCTGGTTATAATGTTGTTATGATGTTTTACTGTGCAGGTGCCTCCAAGGGGAAGGACAGCACAATCAGAGACAAAGGTTCAGTGCTATGAGCCTGCGACCATGAAATACCTGGGATATTTCCCTGCATTGACAACCGATGAGGTTTGTGTGTTGTTTACATTTGAACTTTGAAGTTAGCTGTTATAGAATGCTTGCTAAGTTCTAAATGGATGGGTTCATTTGAGATTTTGTTCTCATATTGGGGCTGCTGTGATGTATTACTCTAGAATTTAGATGGTGGTAGAGATGGAACTCAGATCGTTACAACTATTTGGAGATTAATGGTGTAAATCTTCGTTTCAGGTCAAGGAGCGGGTATTACTGGCAAGGAAGGCACAAAAAACATGGGCAAAGAGTAGCTTCAAGCAAAGACGCCTGTTTCTTCGGATTCTTCTCAAGTATATAATAGAACATCAAGACCTTATATGTGAGTAAGTACCTTATTCAAACTCTACCTCTCTTTGTGTGCATCACCACACCTACTACTGTTGTCTGAGTTATTACATAGGGACTGCCAAAAAAATGTATTACGTAGGAGTACTTGTTTTGTTTCTGTGATGGTTTCTTCTACTATGTTTAATTGTTTATTATTTTTGGTAATCCACCAACGTCCACATTTACAGTCTTTCTCCTGTGGTTGACTTTACTCCTTCTATCATGATTTGTACTGACTCATATATCACTTTGATCAGAATATCTTCACGTGATACGGGGAAG
The DNA here is from genome assembly GCF_933775445.1 of Argentina anserina. Taxonomy (NCBI): domain Eukaryota; kingdom Viridiplantae; phylum Streptophyta; class Magnoliopsida; order Rosales; family Rosaceae; genus Argentina; species Argentina anserina. Next base: position 17,472,159 of record NC_065875.1, read on the forward strand.
ACAATGGTAGATGCGTCTTTAGGAGAGATAATGACAACTTGTGAGAAGATCACTTGGCTTCTCTCAGAGGGTGAGTGGTGGCTAAAGCCTGAATACAGGTATATCCTTCTGTATGACGTTATCTACATCTAATGTCTGAGTCATTTTACTAATGTGATGTGCAATACTCGAACAATGTTTAGTTCAATTGTTGTAGTGGTGTTTGTTTGGAAAAAGTGTTTGTCATTCCTATGTATTTAACCTTACTTTTTGTAGGCTATACATTTGCTTCCATCTGTAGCCATATATGTGCCGTATTGTAATTTGTTATTCATGAAACTTTGCAGATCTTGTGGAAGATCAATGATTCACAAGAGGTCTAAAGTTGAATTTCACCCTCTTGGAGTTGTTGGTGCCATTGTGTCGTGGAATTATCCTTTCCACAATATCTTTAATCCAATGTTGGCAGCAGTTTTTTCGGGAAATGGTATTGTGATTAAGGTAGTTAATTGGGCAATGCTCGTAGTTGTTTGATCACTCTGTGCACCTTTGTATTTCCATTAGAACACTGCTGTACCCCTCCCTGTTTCCATATATTGCATGCAATTCATAGGATTTTTAACTAGAGATCAGAAATCCTTTTCTTTCCATCCTCACATAATGAAATCTTCAGTGGTTTTCAGTTACTAGTTTAACCCAAAATTTTTGCAAATTTTTTAGGTTTCAGAACATGCAAGCTGGTCTGGGTGCTTCTATTTCCGCATTATCCAATCTGCCCTTGCTGCTGTAGGAGCTCCTGAAAATCTAGTTGATGTCATAACAGGGTACTGTAGTTTTTTGAACAGGCTAAAAAGGACACTTTATTTCTAGGCTCATTTATTATCTTTATTTAATCAATTTTTTTATTTGCCTCACTAGGTTTTCTGAAACTGGTGAAGCACTTGTGTCTTCTGTTGACAAGTTAATATTTGTTGGATCACCGGGTGTGGGTAAGATGGTATGTTCTTGTTTCATGGAGTTGAAGAACTTATAAATTTTTTTTATCAATAAAAAAGTTACGATTTAAAGTTTAATTTTTTGAAACAGGCTTCTCCACTTCCAAATTGTTAATCTTTTGATGTTGACAAATGGTTTTTGTTAAAATAAAATTAGCATTTATCAGTAACTTCTAAATTCCAGGGTTCTAACCTTGCTAGAACTTTAGTTTTCTAGAGACACATGCATTGTTTTTATTTATATATTTTTATTTAGTTTTTTGCTCAAGTTTTTCAAGTGTATAGAAAGTTCAAGTCAATTGATACATGAGAGATAATTTTATTTGAATTTTCTTCATCTGATCAATTAGCAAGTAGTTTTCTTACACGTAATCTGGTCGTTGGAATTGTTATATGTTAAGAGAACCCTAAGAGTTAACATAAGGAACTGCACTTGTCTTCCCTAAGGTTGGTGGCTGCTATTATAATGAAGAAATCACTGTACTTTAATGCAATGCTTATTGTTTTTTGCTTCCGTTATTCCTACAGATAATGAGAAATGCTGCTGAGACACTTACACCAGTTACACTTGAACTTGGTGGAAAAGATGCATTTATCGTATGTGAAGATGCAGATGTGGAACGTGTATGGAATTTTCCTACCTTTACTAGTATTTACAATGCTATTAAGCTTGGAAATTACAGTGGCCTCTATGGCATTCTAAATTTCTGCCTCAACTTTCTGTTCCTGTTATTTCAAATACTATGTGTCCTAATGGGTGTAAATTACTCTATTTAGGTTGCCCAAATTGCTGTGAGAGCTGTTCTTCAGTCAAGTGGGCAGAACTGTGCTGGGGCTGAGAGATTTTATGTTCACAAGGACATTTACTCTTCATTTGTCAATCAAGTTTCGAAGATTGTGAAATCTGTTTCATCTGTAAGTATGCCCCTTCCAATGAAGTTTATTCAATTGTGCTTCATACACGTGTTCTACAAGAGCTGTTGAGTTGAAGAACTTCATGTTAGAACTCATGATTCTGTTAATTGATCTTGTCCAGGGCCCACCACTTGCTGGAAAGTATGATATGGGTGCTATATGTATGCAAGAGCACTCTGAAAGGCTTCAGAACCTAGTAAATGATGCCTTAGACAAAGGCGCAAAACTTGTTGTTAGGGGAAGCTTTGGCCACATAGGTGAAGATGCAGTTGATCACTTCTTTCCACCCACTGTGATTGAAAATGTAAATCACACGATGAGGTTGATGCAAGAGGAGGTATCCAAAGTCATACTTTGTTCTACTAGCATTTTAATCATTCTTTTAATTTTTCAATTGATAAATAAAGCTAAATGTTTTCTTGCGTTGTTGGAGGCATTTGGACCAATCATGCCAATAATGAAGTTTAGCACTGATGAAGAAGCTATCAAACTAGCCAATGACTCAAGATACGGTCTTGGCTGTGCTGTTTTCTCTGGTAGCCAGCGTCGTGCTAGAGAGATAACTTCCCAGATACAGTGCGGAGTTGCTGCAATAAATGATTTTGCATCAAATTACATGTGTCAGGTAATATATGCTCAAGTTGTTAGAACTTAGAACAGTGACATGTCCTATGTTTTTTTTTCATGGTTTCTTAGTTTTTTACTCCAACCTTGATGAAGGTGGAATCTATGATTCTCCCAGAATTTCATGTATGCCAACCAGAGACTTTACGAGTAAAATATCTGGCACTGCTTTCTTCTTTCAATAGTTGGGTACACATATAAATTTCTGCTTTATATGATTGCAGAAAGCCTGGCTTTCTACTTATATTTAAATGTAGGGCTGTCATCTATTAGATTGGTCACTTGGTGCAATGTTAGTATTTATAGTGATAGCGATATTGTGTAATTGTGCTAGCATGGTGGCATTGTCAATCCAACAAACTAATGTTGTCTCCTGGATTTCCAGTCCCTGCCATTTGGAGGTGTAAAAGACAGTGGATTTGGAAGATTTGCTGGTGTTGAAGGATTGCGGGCATGTTGTCTTGTAAAATCAGTTGTCGAGGATAGATGGTGGCCCTACATCAAAACCAAGATACCAAAGCCTATTCAGGTCAGATCTCAATTTAAGATATTGATAAATTGCAGTTCTCCCTTTTCTTCTCTTTCTCTGAAATACTAAAATTACAAATCTGTCTGCCTTTCTTTAATGGTCAACTGTAGTATCCTATTGGAGAGAATGGATTTGAGTTCCAGGGGTCGCTTGTCGAAGCCCTCTATGGCTTGAACATATGGGACCGACTGCGAGCATTGATCACTGTTCTGAAGATGCTTACTGATCAAACCTCTCATGCTAGCACCACGAGTAAGAATAGAGATGACTGAGCAGGACACAATGGTTGGAGCATTTACACGGGAGAACAGAATACTAGAGATATTTTGGATTTTCAGTTCCCGTTGTCATCTCTGAAGTCGGGGCTGTTTTTTAAAGAATTGCTTCCTTGTTCCTTCTCTTTTGTCTCTGCTCTTTTGCTTAAATTTCATAATCAGGTTACACCCTTAAAAGATCATCTTTTAACTTGAAGGAAATTATGAATGGAAAGAGTTTCATTTGCTTCCAGCTCGACCGAATTACTGATTTCTATGAATGAGTAGGGATTTGATAAGTGTCCTTGTAGTTGACACAGTTGCACCAAAATCCTTCAGGTTTCAATTGAACAGTTGTGCTTTTGTGGTAATGTGATTCTGGAATTTGATGACAAATCTTATGTTGAACTGGAAACCAAAACGAACTACATAGTTGTGGACGATGACCAAACCATCCTTGCAATTGCTCAAATTGAGGTTTTCTTCTTGAATTACATGCTAATATGTCATTGACAAATGACTACGATATATTACATCATACCATTACATTTTTTTGTATTCCAGAATTGCAAGCAACCAAAATAGAAGAAAGAAAACATTATACTGTTGGCTCTAGTTCTGGCTGTTTTGGAAGATTGGGCACTGGGGAAACAAACTAGGCCTAGAATTCCCTTGGATCAACAAACACATTTCCCAGAGGTCCCTTCATTAGCAGATCATCTTCGTCATCAGTGTTGCGGCTGCTCAAACTTTTCGCATACCAGAGATCATGGATGCGTGAAATGTTTGGATTGTCTGGGACATGCCTTAAGAGAGGATCACATAGTCCCATCTCAGTTATAATCAACTCGCAGTGCTTCATATTCTGCCCCAATCCTAATGCGAAGTTCCAAGCAGATTTCATGAGCTCACCAAACTGCTCTCCCTCCCCATGCATCCCATAGAGAAAGAGAAACCCAAGAGAGCTTTGCAATGAGACGTTACTCTGAGGTATATTCAACCAGGAGAAGATTTTCTCTCTTGCATGGCTCAAGGTAGCATGAAAATAACTCAGAGGATGTGACTCTCGTATACGAAGCTTGTAAGCTTCACAGGTATTCCATATGCTGAAGATGACCCAGGAGCTTTGAGTTTTGGTGATAGTTCCATGGTTGTATTCCTCACTATCCAAGTTGATCCAACCCTGTCCTTTGAAATAACACACCCAAGTGCCTAGGCTGAACTTTTCCTTTAAGATCACATCCATGTCTGTTGGAAATATGTCTTTGCCTCTTAGCCTGTTCTCATACAGGGAAATTGCCTGGTCTACATGCAACTTCTCTATTTTAATAGTTTGGTGCAGCAGATGTTTTGCAGAGGAACAAGTTGATTGCACGTATATGATTAGTGAGCTGATGTTCATGTAACTGCATTTGGCGGTGAAGAGATTTGTGGAGGCGGTATTGTTCCTCTCTGTGGCCAGGAATGTGTATTGTGCTCCATTTCTCAGCAGCCACTCCTCCACTGAGTTCATCAATTGGAATCCGATTCCCATCCGCCTAATCAAACAAACACACTAAGTTAATATCAATGAAATACCTTAGTACACCGCTCTCTATAATTACTTGCCAAGTTGTCAGGTATATATGGATGATTCTAAAAGAGGCTTCCAGGTGATTTAGCTTTTCATTATGCTGCAACTCGGTTAAAAAAACGCAGGATTTTCAATATTGAATATCAGCAGACTGCATGGCTGAGGGAGAATTAAAATGAGTTTAGAGAAGACTCCTTCAAGTTCTACTCAATAAGAAGAAAAAGTGGATAATACCGGTGTGTGGGAGAGACTCGAAGGCCTAGTATGCAACCCATCACATGTCCCCCAAAGCCAGTCCCCACATGCTTGATGCATCCTCTAACTACTCCGACAAGCTCCTCATTTTCAAGCAGCTGTGCTACCTGCTGGCAATTTCCAAACATATTAGTGTTCGAGCAATGCGATGAATCACATCTATAAGGTCTTGGAGGGACGGGGATTTCCATATAAAAAAGCAGTAAATCATGCAAATGCCTCTTAGAGGAGACACCAAAAATTATGAGGTATGATCCATGGAAAAGTTTTCCATGTTTGCTTTTAAACGCAAAATAAGAGGGAAGAAGTCACAGTAATGAACCCACCAGCATGATATGAACGGGGTAGAACCTAATCCTACATAGAGGGTCACACATCATGTTAGTGAATATGGAGACCCCCCTTTTAGACTCTAGCTCACAGCTCCTCTCTAGCTTCCCCACCACCTCAATATCAGTGTCTTCATTGAACTTCCTTATAAGAACCTTGTTCGCTGCCTTGTTAACCATATTATTTCTCATCTAAAAGAAGCGAATCGGTTAACAGGTATGGAGCGGAAAAATTCTGTAACTAAACCTTTCTTGAATGGGGTAGCTGCCACCAGTGTTCGATTGCATTCTTTTATACTATAAGGGCCCTTTTATCTAATTATTTTCTTGTTTTTCCTTTTGATTTGATCTATCACTACCCCTGTTTTTGTTTGTTACTTCTATCAGTACCACATAATCAAATCAGATCAACTAGATGCATGAATTGAATGTAATAGGTCCCTCCATGGATCTTATGGGTTTGCTCTTTCTTATCCCTGAAATGGTGTTGTTTAGCTCATGCATTGAATATAATACATAAGTCTTAGATGTCTAAAGCCTCAGAAGCACCATATCAACATTAATTAAGGTTGGCACATATTAATAGAATGCAATTCATGGTATTTTGCAATCATTTCTTATTTGGTGTTTTGCTGCCACTGGATTTGAAGAATGCACGAGACTATGAAATAAATATTGATGTTGAAGTCATACTACGAGTTACTTGAGGTATCAAAAGCAAGATGATGCAGTTTGTTATCTTAAAAGGCAGTAAAACTCAGCATACTGTTCCTGCAAGAAAATTATACCGTGAAGAAAGGACAATCGACTCACTCATCCAGTCATCCATAAATGTTACTGATTCTGTAATTTTTTTTTTGTTATACAAATTATTCTTGCCTACCATATGTTTCTTACCAATTTTCGGTGTATTGAAAAACCAAGTCTATGTAGATCAGACCGGCCATGTGAACTGGTGGCCAGGTACAGAAAATCATTGAGTTAAACCGTATGCCTGTTTGTGCAAATTTGCTACTTTCAGTCTTTCAGAATCAGATCCTTTTTTTTTTGGTTAATCAGAAATCAGATCCTAGCTGTTCTTGGAAACTAGTCTTTACACAAATGATGGTACATACAGTCTAGTGCAATCAATGTCAATCATTGTCCTTTAACCATAGCTGCTAACATTAACCTTAGCTGCCTATATAAGGGAGAAAAATCCATGTCGACAGTAAAAGAAGGAATGTTCATACTCAAGATTAAGTGCTTATAACAGACTAGAAAGAAACTACTGCTCCGGAAACTGCCAATGCAATTATTGACTGTGTAATTATTTCTGAATTGTCTAGTACTATAAACTGAAACCGCGAGAATTATTACTCGAGATTTCAACAAGATAATGAGTAGGAATTAACAGTGGCCACAAATGAAGACCAGAAAGTAAATCAATGCCAGATAGAATTCTAGAGAGGTGTGTTTAATTTGTGAATCGGGTTATTTGAGTACCCTAATTATTGAGTATACAAATTTGCTATCATATACTAGTACTACTTCTACCCCACCTTCACTAACCCATTAGCTGCTGCACAAAATAATAGCCTGACAGAAAAATATACAGAATCTCTTCATATTTTACAACGATTTAAATGGTTCCCCATATGAAAATATAGTGCTTCAGTTAGCAAAAGAGAAAGTGTGCTGTGCACGAGAAAGATCAAAACTTTAGCTCTTACAGTGGGCTTCTAGGGCTCTGCAAACTTTGGTTGTACTGGAAGTGAGAGCTGGACCTGGAACTCCTCAAGCTTTAGTGGGTTGTCCATTGAATGTGAGAGGAAGGAAAGCCTTACTTTACCAAACTGGGTACTTGACACAATAGGCGAAATGATGTTACTGAGAAGTGAGAAACCGCCATTTTCAACCGAGGTGTATTTGCAGTGCCGGGGAAGAAGAATAACCCAAATAAAACCAATGCTTTATAGAGGCCCATACCCAAACAAGCAGAGAAAAACACAAACAAACTCTTGCCTGCTGTCTAACTTCATGCCGCATTCTTTCCCTTATAAAGCGTCCCTTGGTGTTGAGCCGTATACTTCTTTTGGTCGTCCTTATATAAACTTGGTGCAACCCATAAGAGACTAGGACACTTATGTTGAGATTTGGCACTTTGGCCTAACATCAAGGATTAAACACCTGCATGAACATTAGAACCGGAGACATGATGATATGGTTGGAAAGCCTTCCTCAGTTATTTTCTTTCAGGTCCAACTTACAAATTACCCTGGGTTTTAGGCTACAGGATGCACCATTTATCAAGCAAGACGCTCTTTTAAATTCTTAGTAATTCAGCTAATTCTTAACAAGACACTCAAAGATTATATCTTTCACTAATATATATCGGTCAGTAGCCTGTGATAAATTCCAAGGGCTGCATTCCATCTCTTCCTCTCCTCAGATACAGTGGCATCAATTACCTTGCCATCACCAGTAAGGCAGTAATCCATAGAAGTCCCCAAGTTTTCTAGTCTGGTAGGAATTTAGTACTGTGATATATATAGGTATGTCAAACCATTTTAATTGCATTGCTATAGAAATCAGGAACTAATTCCATTGCTATAGGAGCTGCAGTAAGAATAGCCACAGCACCTGCCAAAACATTATTCACGTATGTTAGATAGATAACGTCAACAAAACAAACCCCATCTATCTATCTATATCTATTTTTATCTTCCCCAACTCCATTTCTGGCAATGTTTCTCCCCACGCTTCTTTCTGTTACAGAGATCGAGTTGTTTTTTTGGGCCAAATAAGCCCAACTCCCACCGAAGCTTTTTCCAACGGACGGACAAACCCCAGCCAGCCATGCTCTTTGCTCTCTCCTCCTCCTCCTCCCACACGCCTCTTCTTCATGTGACTCCCGCGAATCTCGCACTCTCTCTCTCCTCCATTCCCATTCCCCCGTATAAACCTCCACCTCTCTCTCTCTCTCTCTTCCCCCATTTCAATTCCCTCTCTTTCTTCCTCCCAGCCCCCAAAGTCCCTCTCTCTCGCCCTCGTCGTCCGGAGATTGCGCTCTCAGATGACCAAGCGTTAGCCGGCTGAACACTCTGATGCGTCAATCTCTTGGATTCTGATCTGCGGGGCGAGAGACATAAAGAAGTGAGTCTTTTCACTAATTAAGAGGGGGATAGATTATTTAGAGCGAATTTGCATGGTGGTAAAGAAGAGGAGGGCAATGGAAGTTGAGAGGATCAGGCAGTTATCCCTTCTTTGGAGCGCAACCAAATTCGTAGCTCTCGTGGGTGCAAATCACACCTCCGCCAGATTCTGTGCCCGCTAAATCCAAACATGTTCTCCCTTGCCGTTTTCCCTCTCGATTTTCTCTAACATTTGCAGTCATTTTGCAATCTGCAACCTCTTTTTTTTTTTTCCAAGTGTTCGTGTTTGTTCCGAGAGCTTGCGCTGTTCGAGCTAGTTTTCTTCTGCAGAGAGATCTGATCTTGCTGTTATATAAAACATGGATTTGGGTGGCGGTTTCAAGGTCAAGCATGGTCATTTCAGGGCCGGATTGGACTCCGGTGAGATATTGGTGGTGAGGCTGCCGGATAAGAAGGTCATGCGCATTGTTTCCCGGTCAGTTTTTCTTGCTTTGGTTATGCTCACACTGCCCTGCATTAGGTCTATTATTAAGGGTGTGAGTGTTTCTGAATTGGAAAGCACTCGTGGGTCTGACATGTTCAAATTTGAGCAATTGGGTATGATTTTCAATGATTTGGCTGGTGAAGGCCTTCGTGTCGAGGGAGACAAGTCTCTCATTGTGAGTCCTAGCAATGCTGGTGTGATCCATGCTCTTCGTAGTTTGAATGTTGTTGGTGATGGATTCGAAGTTGCTATGGATTCTGATTCGGAGAGGAAGAGCTCGTTCAAGGACGAGTCTGTGGATTTTGTGTTTGCGTTTGATTTAGTTGACGCTAAATTTGTGGATCGGGTCTTGAAAGTTGGTGGCATTGTTGCTGTTCCTCTAAGCAATGACCCTTCAAATGCTTTTAGTAAGACTTCCAATTACAAGATTGTGTATCTTCGCCGGTACGCTTCGACTTTTGTGGCAATGAGGAAGACCGGTCCGGCTGCTGAGCAGCAGCAGGAGAATGCTGGCCGCCGCCGGCTTTGCCAATTTGGAAGTGAGGCCAAGGAGGCCGTCCTACAGGGTCTTGAAGATGTGTTGCTTGAGCCACCAAGACGTGGTTTGGCAAAATCTAGCCAGTACTTGAAGAAGATGAAGTTCCTCCCTGATCTGCTGGGGAACTCTCTTGAAAATTACGAGCGCCGTGTGTTTGTTAATGTGGACTTGAATGAGAAAAGCAATGGCGCAATTGAATGGTTTCATCAAAACTATCCTAAAATGAATACAGAATTTGAAGTACACAACCTTGAACTGGAGGCTGAAGAAGAAGCTTCAAGCAAGCCGCAGAAGGATGTTTCAGGTTGGCTAAAGGAGAATGTGAAAGAAGAAGACTATGTTGTGATGAAAGCAGAAGCAGAAGTTGTTGTCGATATGATGCAGAAGCGCTCAATCTGCCTGGTGGATGAGTTGTTTCTGGAATGTAACAATGAGTGGTGGCAGAATGGAAAGACTGATAAGAGCAAGAGAGCTTATTGGGAGTGCATTGCTCTACATGGAAGGCTAAGGGATCTAGGAGTTGCTGTGCACCAGTGGTTTCTCTAGGAAGGAGATCAAGTTTGATTTGGATAAAAAAAATTGCTGCATTTCTGTGTGAGAATTTTAAGAGGGTGATTGATGTTTTGGGTTTGGATGTGTTTGAATAATAGCTAATAAGCACCAGTCTGTTTGTACTTGAATTAGCTAATAAGTACCAGTTTGTCTGTGTTTGCTGCTCTTGCATGAGCATGGCTTCCATTTTCATTTCTAAAGGTTGATATGGAGACTGACTGTGTGGGATATTAATCTAGAAAAGTTTAAAGACTAAAGTGCTTGGTACGTTATTGATGAATTTTCTTTCTCCTAGTCATCTTCTGTCATTAAAAATGAAAGGTAGGCTATTCTTTGTAATTTCTTCATTGTCTGTCATATTTGACTATGATGACTTGAGTCATTTGAGCCTATTGTTTATAAATGAAATTATGGTTTGCTTCATAGAGTTTCGATTGCTGAAGTCTTTGCAAATACTGATTGATCATGCTTAAAGTAGGAACAAAGAAAACATATTTGAACCCCCTCTTTGTTAGTATTCTGATGCATAATTCATAATTTGAGTAAGGTCCCTCCATTTATTGCACAAATTGAGCTGTGAGCCATTGATTGGGGTGGTGACTTGATAAGCAGGATTCCCAGACCAAGTTTTTGATGAGGAGGCTGGACCTCTCTATGCATGTGTAGTAATGAATGAATTTGGATATAGTTTGAGCTGACAGATGATACATTAAATCAAATGCATCTTCCAAAGTCCAAATCATTGAAGTTGTTGGCAACATGCTTGAAACGCAAGGAGACTTATGTGAGGGGCTACATGTATTTGTTTTACTACTGGATTTCTGCATATTTAGAGTTATTATTTGAGGCGGTAATAGAAACGCGTCAAGTTCAATTTCAATGTCTAATTGTCTGAATCCTTGATCACTATAATAATAGATTGATAAGACGATACGATACAACGTGGTTGAAAATGATGCATCATTACTAGCTACAGAAGATTGTTTTTCTTCTTATTAGTTCTAGATTGTTTTACCAAAGAAAATTCTTTTGCGAAATAAACCCAAGACCGGTGACAACAGAACGAACCGGGGCTCCGAGAAATCAACACGCTGGATGGAACAATCTGAGGTGTTGAGTGGGCCCCACCCCCTTTCGTCGATTTGAAATATTTTCAAAAACAAGAAAGCCAAACAACAACAAAAGGAGATCGAAGAGATAAAACTCCAGAGTTTATCTGAAATCCCGACCAAGCCCAGGAAAAACTCATATCTCCAATCAATCAAATCCCCAAGGTAATCAATCTCGACCAATCTTAACTCTCCCCTAAATCCCTGAAATTCTAGGGTTTCAGTTCCAGCTATATTTGGGGATCAAGCCGAACTCACCGATTGAATAATTGTAGTTAGGAGTCCAAGTTTGATCATGGCTCGCATAAAGCCCCAGGCGCTGTTACTACAGAGCAAGAAGAAGAAGGGGCCGACTGGGATCAGTGTCACTACCATAATCATGTGCAATCTACTCATCGCTTTGATCGCCTTGTCCTTGGTCGCCACTTATCGCTATTGGTCCAGAAGGTATTATTTGTTTTCATTTCTTTTCTTGGTTTGTTGGGGTTCATGATTTTGGGTGCTGAAAATTTGGTTGTGGTTTTACTAATTTAGGTCTCTCGATCATTCCGGCTCGAACTTTTCTGCTCAAGAGGTGATTTGCTTTGTTTTTTACTTTTTTATTTTTGGATACAGCTTTGTTTGTTACTATTGTTATTAGTAAATTATGTGCTTTTTTTAATGAGATTTCTATTTGTGTTCTTCCTCCAGGAAATGGATGTGTTTGCAAAGAAGGATGATCTTCCTGGTTATGCTGTAGGTTTCTTACACATTTGATGCTCTTACTTTCTGTTTTACTGTGTTATATTACTTGGAACCGTAATTAGGGTGGTAGATTTAAGATGCTGTGGCTTTGTTTGTTATGTAAGTTATATATATTTAGTTATTTACAGTTGTAAATGAGTGTTTTAGGATTTGTGGTATTTGGAAGTTTGGAATAAATGGTAACTGAGCAATTATGTGTATTGAAATCAGTGAGTGTAAATATGAGCAAGTTTTGGATGACAACTTCAAATCTGGGTTTTAGACTTTGCATGCTGCAGTGGAACGGTGTTCATTAAACAAATTGTCTTCATGTTTACTTGTAGCCTAATAGGAAAGTAGAAAGGTTTAGGACACTTGGATTTCTAAATTAGTTTCTTGGAGCATTTAATCTTGCTGCTGATGTATTAGATTTGGGCAATTGGGCGTTTGATTTGGCGCAACGCAGATGCTTACTTACTTTCTCTCTTCCCTACCATTTTCTTTTTCAGATTTTGAACACATCAAAAGGTTATATCACAGCGGAACTTTTCAAGGATGGTTCTCCAGAGGTTGTGGACAGATTTCTCGACTTATGGTAAGTATCCAATAATGCAGACCCTTAATCTTTACTTGGATACATGTACAGTTTAGTTTTCTTAAATCATCCTGTTTGAAGCTTAGTTTACCAATAGAGTGAGAGTATGAAATTGAAAATCATAGACAGTGGGAGTATAGTGAAATAGTGAATATATTACTTCAACAGTTGAACCTGTAAAAGTTCTTATTTATAGTTAATTTATCATTGATTTCTTGGTAAGCATAAGATTCCTGTATAAACTTTTTTTATGACCAATTGTGAAGGTATTGCCACTATTTTTGTAATATCATACCTTTGTGAATCGTGAATTGTACACCATTGCTTAGAGGCTTCTGTTTATCTGAATAGTTACTGGTGTATATACCTAATTGACTTACATCTAGGCTGTCTCAGGTCTCAAGTACTAAGTTAAGTGAAATCACTTTATTAAGTGAATCATTGGACATTAACTTCTTTATACTAAGATTACGAAATATAGCAGATCCTCAAGACACTTCTAACACCTTAATTATGCAGTCAAAAGGGACACTTTAAGGGGATGCTCTTCAGTCACGTAATAAAACACTATGTAATTAAAGGAGGGGATTCCCTAGGGCTTGGAGTGGCTGAAGATTGGATATCAAAAAAGAAGCTTCGTAGTCAACTTGTGACAAGGTTTGTTTGTTTGTTTCTAATGATCTAAGATTTTGGCTCGTATTTTTTTTTCCCCCTAAACTGACAGCATTGTCTTACTGTCTGAAACACAGTCCAAAGCATGAAGCGTTTATGCTTGGAACTACGAAGAATAAACTAGAGAACAAAGGATTTGAGCTTGTCATCACAACGGCACCAATACCAGATTTAAATGATAAGCTTATTGTGTTTGGACGTGTCATCAAAGGAGAGGATGTGGTGCAGGTAAATAATTTTGAATGTCTTGAGTAACCTTTTGTTACACCTAGGCTTGGATTTCTCATGTATATTCTTTTTGATTCCATGTTCCAATCAGGAAATTGAAGAGGTTGATACAGATGAACATTATCGGCCGAAATCTCCTGTTGGTATCACCAGTGTGACTCTAAAACGCGAGATATAATGACAATTCAAGTCTATGGCGGATTTTTCCTGTATGACAGATTGCCGGTTCAAGTATCTTCTGGCCAGACTACTTTTGTGACACTGCTACAGTATATCTTTTAGCTTTTCTCTTTCAGAACTCTCTCCAGTTCTTCTCCCCAGTTTGGCTTGTGATTTGCAGCGGAGAAGGGAAGGAGACATGATAATTGTCTTTAGGCATAGATTCGGTGGACAAAAAATACAACAATGTAGCTCATTTGATACGTACACATCTTTTGTAGTACTTGTTGTGTTCTTATGTTCTGATATGCTCTGTTCTTTTCATAGTAACTCAAAAGTACATCAAGATTTTACTCTCTGGCTACACTATATAGTATATACCACAGTTTCCACTGTTGCCTATATTTGCCTTCCTTTGTTTATCTATCTCAAGATAAATAAATAAAATAATTATGAGAATTCAGCCATTGGTCGAAATAAGTGGGACCGGTGTCTTTATTGGTCCAAAGTCGTGTTTGGGCCGGCCCATCACATATTTCAAAACCAGCGCCAAAACGCCGTAGAGAAATTCGTTTCCCTCCCATATGTAAGAGCCCCGAGTTTAGCTGAGTAGGGTTTACTGTCAACTCGGCGGAAATGAACTCAGTCAATCCTCAACCGCAAGAAGAAGAAGAAGAAGAAGAAGACCCACTCCTCAACTTCATCGACTACGCCAGGTCCGCTCTCTCGCCCGATACCGACGAAGATCCGGATCCGAATGAGCCGGACACCGCCCGGCCCAGCTGGAATTGGATCGCCTCCCGGATCCTCAAGACCTGCAGCGCCTACTCCAGCGGCGTCACCGCGGCGATTCTCCTCTCCGATCTCTCCCAGGTATGGGCCTTTAGCCCGATTGTGTTTCGGCTTTCGATTTGTTTGGTGATGAAATGTTAGGGATTTGGATATGATTGGGACTTGTGTGGATTTGATTTGATTTGATTTGATTTGATTAGGCTTGGCATGAGCAAAGTAGGGACCGGCCGATGAGGAAGATGCCGGAATGCGTGAAGCAGCTGCGAAAGAAGCATAGGAGGAGGAAGCTGTCGAATACTGTGACTATTGATTCGATTTATGACAAGAATTTCTTGTCATTGAATAGTGTCTTGGAGGCGGTGATTGTCGATGTTTTTGTTCTCCCCGGTAATTTGATAGTTTCAGAGGTTTTGATGTAGTCTGTAATGTGATGTTGATACGATTTTTCGTTGACGTTTCTTGTCCGTTTTGTTTTAGGCACCAACATTTATATGCTTTCCCTGGGGGATATTTGGAGTACTAATACCATCGATCTTTATCTCCACCGCAGGTAAAATATCGTTGCTGATATAATGTATTGGGTAGGATTAGGTATTTGTTTTGTTTTTGTGATTTTCGGGAACAGATTGAGCACTAGTGCTTAAGAAGTAGGCAGATGAATATGTAGGGGTGTTGTTATTCTAGGCTTGTGTCATGTGTGGATTTACAAATTCATTCGAATCTATGTGGTTTGTTAGTACAGGTACTATGACTTGATAAATCCTACCAATGGGATTTTCAAGAAAGGAAGGCAGATCATCCTCACGGGGTGCTATCTTCGTCCTGCTGCTGGAGGAGGGTCTCGTTGTCCGCGGCTGTTGCCTACGGAATATCTAGTAGTATTGTTAGATGAGGTAATATTCAAATTTCAGTACTAGCAAAGCTTGAGACGACGACCAGTATTTTGGAAGTGTTTATATGTGTCTTCTTACGATTAGCTGCTTTCATCAATGTAGGATGATGATGGTGATGCAATGCTGCTAGCAGCTCAGTTTTGTTCGGATACATTCTCTTCAGTTTCCCTGGAGGCATTTAGTAAAAATGCATCTTATTCACTGTATGCAAGGTATGCTAAAATTGCTGTTATATATCCTTAAGCTCAGCCTAATGCGCTTTGTTGCATCTAGGCTTTGATTTTATACTCAATTTTGAGTAGATCGAGTATCAGATATTCAAACTAGGATTTCCAGAACTTAGGATTAATAATCATATAGTTTTCATAAATACGATCTATGTTATACTAAAATTATAATTTCATGACCTAGAACAATTCTAATTGATCCTCTTAGCATGTTACTAGTCAGCAGTCATGTAACTTTCTTTCCTATTGTCGGAGCAGAATTGAGTTCATTGCCCCCCTAGAAGTTCATGGAAAGTTTGGGACATTACAAAGGAAACAGATCACTCTTGTAGACGATGATGGTACCAAGTTACAATTTGTGCTGTGGGGTGAGCAGGTTTTCCTGACAAATCTTTTGAGGTAAACTCTAGCACCCAATTACATTTTTTAATTGCTTTCTTCCCATATGTTCTTATGATTCAATTTTCTCAGTGTGGGAAGTATGCTTGCGCTAAGTAATCCATATATCGCAAGTTCAGCTGACAACATTGCTGAGACAAGTGCTGAAGTTTCCCTTGAATTTGGTAGTGCAACACAATTGTTTTTGGTCCCTTTTGTTCAACACAAGGAACAAGTAAGTAATGTTCGGTTATCTGTATTGTAAGCTATACTTAAGGTCAGCGCTAAGGTTTTGTATTACTCAGGTATGTGTAGCACTGACACCAAACCGCCATCAAGGATCAAGATTGCTAAGCACAATAGATCCTAGTCAGAGTACACAAGTTTCTCAAGTTTCCTTGCCCTGTGATTCACATGGATCTATTGATTTCAGTAATTATCCTTTTCAAGTGAGTTGCTGTCCTTCAGACTTCCCTCATCTTAATCGAATTCCATTTTGTCCAATCAAATTGCTCTTAGCAGATATGAACACCATGTTGCTGAAAGGATGAATGATTACTAATTTATGAAAACTTCTGTTGTGCACTTGGTTTCAACTTGTAATCTGTTCAAGTTGGGTATGGTGGGCGGTTACTTGCTATGCTATGTGGCCAAGTTGATTTGAAATTAACTGCCCGAATGCTTTACACCTGAAATTAGCATTGCTCAGTCTTTTCTAATCTATTTTGTTATTAACTCATCTTACCTGTGTGAAGTTTTGCAGTCCTTTGTTTCCAATCTTCGTGACAAGATGACAGGCGTCAGCCTTTATGGTGTTGTTAGAAGTATCATCAAGGAGAGCACAGAAGCTGTCTTCTTATTAAGAATTGAAGATACCAGTGGAGCAATTTGGACTAGATTACAATTTGTGAAATATTGGTATGGATCTTAAAAGTTCGTTATATTGATATTACTCCGGCCCCCAACCCAATTATTTTCACTTATGGATGTGCTTTTCACTTCAAAACCTATTATATAGGTCACTGGGAAGATTAAGCCTTGGCCACACAGTCTACATATCAGGTCTCACATGCTCTATGAAAAAGCGGAAGGGGTAAGCTCGGTGACAATTGTCAGTTCATCATCAGTGGGGATTATCCTAGCTGGACTAGCTCTAAATTGGAATTAATCACTCTCACTCATAGTTTACACATTCTCCAGTTTGTTCCCAGATAGGTTTTCAACTAAGATTTTGAATTTATTCTTTTTACGTTCAGATTCCAGCTAAACAGATGCCACAACGGCCTAGAAGCAATGTGGTCCGAGAGTACTGGTGGAGCTAGTTTCTTCAACCTCAGTAGCTTGCCAGCGTTGCTAAACTCATCTTGTCTTCATAAACTAACAAAGCTCTCTAATCTTTCCAGTCAGACTAGCTGTACTCAGGTATGAGTTTGTCATCAATTTTTGTCCTGCATGAAAAGGCGTGTTCTGTTCATTGCGGAAGTTGGTATCCTTAATTTCTATTCTCTATTAGGACATTAATTATCTCTTATCATGTGGGCAGATTGTTATCATTCGGCTTGAAATGGCTCAGTTTCATCTCAGTACAAGGTTTTCACATGCTGTATGTGGTCATTTTGTTACTTTGCAACCCATGGGAGTTACTAAATGCAGCTTCTGTAATGAGAATTGTGATGATGTAGTTCGCACTTTCCACCTGAAAGTGACTCTTGCTGATGAGAGTGGTAAAATTTTAGCATGGTGTACTGGTCATACTGCCATAGAGATCCTGCAGATATCTCCTGATGAATTTTTTGAACTACCTGAGGTAACATGCTATGACCCAAAAATCCAAACTGGCATTCACTGTTTCTGTAAGGTTGAATTGATTGTTGACATTGTGCAACCAGAGAATTCTCGCAATAGGTCATGTAACAAGTCGCCAACAATTTACTGATGATGTAGCTTCCCTTTTGGTTCACTTGATATTATTTTTACTTGTCTTTTCCATTTTCAATGTAGGAAGAACAAGTTATGTATCCCTCTACATTACATAATGAGAGGTTCAAGGTTGCAATTATTAATTGCCAACGGGAAGGTTCTGGACCTGGTGATGCTCTTGTGCTAGAGACTGAGGGAACCTCATGGGAGATTACTCGTGCATTGAAGTGTGATTAATGGTTCAAGCCCAAGTGGGAAGTTGAACCATTATTTTGCAAGCTCTACCAATATTTGGTTGGAAGGGAATGGCTTCCTATTAGATCAAATGTACGTTAGAGCTAAAACTCTTTAAACGATAGACCAAGCAGCTCAATAGACTGCTAGGAATGTGAATGATAATTCTATGTCGTGTATATTTGCCCCCCTCTTCAGTAGCTCTTCTCCAGCACTAAAAGCTCCACTGGTTTGTTTATTATCCTCCTTCACCAATATTCACCACACCGATGAAGTACGCTCCACCGCCGTCCTCTACAACATCCGAGTTCTCCATCTTCACCGTTAACTGAATCTGCTTTTTCACTCCCGACTGTAGCGGATGTTGATTGGGCTGCCTTCGGCGGGAATTGCCTTCGATCCCCCACCAAATAATTCCTACCCCGCACGTGATCGGCGACCAGCACAGCCCGAATAAGTCATCGTCTACTTTGTTGCAGAAAGTTTAACAGTTGGGTTTGCAACTTTGCATTGATTGTTTAAACCAAACAAGAGGCAAAGATCGTTTGCCGCCCTAAACAGCAACTCTCCTAACTCCCCCGAAAGAAACCAATAAAGTAACAATTCATGCCCCTCTTCTCTGATACCAACTCCTCTCCAACACAACCAAACACTCACCATATATACAGACCACACGATCTCTCAGAACTACTCAACCGAGTTTCATTCCTATACTTTCTCTCATCTCAAATCATTCCAAAGATGTCGACGACGACAGTACAAAGCAATAGGAATGGTTCTGCCAAGCAACTCAACGCTCCGACACCAGGGAAGGCAACAGTGCTTGCATTGGGTAAGGCCTTCCCCAGCCAACTAGTCCCTCAAGATTGCTTAGTCGAGGGCTACATCCGCGACACGAAATGTGCTGATCTTGCCATCAAGGAGAAACTGGAGCGACTCTGTAAGCATGATCACTCTCTTTATCTTCCAAGTACTTATATAATGCAAAAGAGCAGGACTCATTGTGCTCTTTTCTTGATTGGCAAGGCAAAACTACAACTGTCAAGACCAGGTACACTGTGATGTCGAAGGAGATCCTGGACAAGTACCCTGAACTAGCAACTGAGGGCACAGCCACTATCAGACAAAGGCTTGAAATCACAAACCCTGCAGTGGTAGAGATGGGTGTGGAAGCAAGCCTTGCTTGCATAAAAGAATGGGGCAGACCAGTTGAAGACATTACTCACGTTGTCTATGTGTCCTCAAGTGAAATCAGACTCCCTGGTGGTGACCTCTACCTTGCCAGCAAGCTAGGCCTGAGGAATGATGTCGGTCGTGTAATGTTGTACTTCTTAGGCTGCTATGGGGGTGTCACTGGCCTTAGGGTTGCAAAAGACATAGCCGAAAACAACCCGGGAAGCAGGGTCTTGTTAACCACTTCTGAAACCACCATACTCGGTTTCAGACCACCCAACAATGCGCGCCCTTACGACCTTGTTGGGGCTGCACTTTTCGGAGATGGAGCCGCTGCTGTGATCATTGGAAGCAACCCGGTTTGGGGCCAAGAGTCTCCTTTCATGGAGCTCAACTATGCTGTCCAGCAATTCCTCCCTGACACACACAATGTGATCGATGGAAGGCTCTCCGAAGAAGGCATCAATTTCAAGCTGGGAAGGGACCTTCCTCAGAAGATTGATGAGAACATTGAAGTGTTTTGCAAGAAACTCATGGCAAAAGCTAGTCTCAAGAACTTCAATGAGTTGTTCTGGGCTGTTCATCCTGGAGGGCCTGCAATCCTTAACAAGCTAGAGGGGACACTAAAGCTCACTAGTGACAAGCTTGAGTGCAGCAGACAGGCTCTGATGGACTATGGCAATGTGAGCAGCAACACCATTTTCTATGTGATGGAGAAGATGAGAGAGGAATTGAGGAAGAAAGAAGAGAGGGAAGAATGGGGACTTGCATTGGCTTTTGGACCTGGGATTACATTTGAAGGCATTCTACTTCGCAGCCTGTGATCTTTTAAATGAAGCTAAAAGGATGAATAATTACTAATTCATGAAAACAACGAACCTTAATCGTCACATGGCTATGAAGACCATTGGTTATTATTGTTGTTTTCTTTAGAAATCATCATTTATGATTGAAAGGGATTCTCACCGTGTTTGTCTACTTGCTAATTGCTATGCTATGTGGCCAAGTTGATTTGAAATTAATTGCCCGAATGCTTTAACCTGATATTAGCATTGCTCAGTCTTTTCTAATCTATTTTGTTATTAACTTATCTTACCTGTGTGAAGTTTTGCAAGTGGGGAATTGAACCATTATTTTGCCACCTCTACCAACATCTTTTTTTGATGGCAAACCTCTACCAATATCTTGTTGGAGGGGGGATGCCTTCCTATTAGATCAAGGGAGATTTAACTGAACAATTAATCCCACAACTATTGTCCATTCTAAACTTTCAAACATCAATTTTGAAATGTGTGTTAGAGCTAAAACGTTACTCTTTAAAACGAACCAAGTGCGAGGGATATGATATTGCATGCTAAATAATAATCATAATTCTATGTCATGGCTATTTGCCTCTGGACTAATTTGAATCCCAACTAAAATCATTGAAAAATATATTGCTGATCAATTTCGTCGTTCCAAAGATGCACACTTGTGTCCTTGCATCTTGCAATACAGTTAACTAGCTAGCTAGCATAATCAGTAGTAAGCTAGTATGGTTCGATCTTGTCGTCATGTTGGCACAAGGCGAAAGCTGAAGAGAAATATTTTGAAGGTTCGAAATAAATAAGTCGTTGGGCCACGAGTTCTACAGATAGGGTCTGATTGGCTTCAATGTCTTTTGAGATGGAAACTTGAAACACTGTTAGATGTGTTAGATTGGATATCCGGCCGTAAGAATCATACCCTTGACTAGTCAGCAACCATATACGGCCACCATCACATTTGCCCAAGTAGAAGCTATCAAAATGCATCCCCTCATATTTCGTCTCAATCTTATGCAGCACCTGATATGACTCCGGGTTGGGAATTCCATCCGAATCCAATTGATAAGAAATGACCTCATAAAAGCACCGGGTATTTCACTATAAATCCAATTTTTTAATTTTTTTTTAAAAGAAATCCACATAATTTTTTATTCTTTATACACTGAAAAATATTGTAATTATCTCAAATCTAAATTACAAGATATCACTGTTAAAAACTGATTAGTCAATTAACAAATTATGCTCTCATTTACTATTTTAATTATAGATTTTCATAGTCCCTTAATAATTGTAATTTTTCTTTTATTCATCATAAATTTAGAAATAATGGAACATTCCTTAATTATATATCTAGATTTCATAGCTTTTCAAATTTAAATCAATTTAATATTAAAATCACTTAATGGTGACACAAACTTTCTATTTTTTTGAATAATTTAAACATTTTATTTCATAGGTAGATTTCATATGAACAACAATGCATGCAACCTACTTTTGAGGTATATATATAAGTTTTTTTCCTCTATCCGGTAGGTTTTTTTATTTTTAATTACAACCTAATGATCATGTATGTATCTATATGGATGTTTACATATTTTTCTAGGAATTTTTATATCAACATGTTTGTTAGGTATCTATCATTCCAAATATCTCTTTCATAGGTTGAATTTACAATTTATACTATATGCATGCTTCTGTCTATTAGGTATCAATAAATAGTGGAAAAAAAATGAAAAGTTGAAACCTAGAACAAAAGTTTATTGACATACAAAGTTCATGTACAATGATACGAAAAGAAAAATTTTGAGAAAACATATATACATATATATTGCATGGATAACGACATACGTACCTTATTTGTATATTTAAAAAATTGAAACTAACAAATAATACAAATACACAACAAGTTAGCTTGGAATTCTTTCATAGGATCTATAAAAGTTGAACTAGTGTTTGTGTTCTGAAATTTTGATATTAGCTATATAAAGAAGTTTTTCTCAAGGAAAATTTGAAATCATATCTTTCAGCAATTTAATGTAATGAAAAATTATTGGAGTGTTTGAATTAGACATGTAAAATGAAAATTTATAAATAAATGTTAAGATTAAGCAAACTAAAATAATCAAAAGGGCAAAATAGACTTGTATAAAAAGAATTTGGGTGTAGATTGAAAAAACATTTGAGTATGGGTTTAATTTCAAAATGAGACTCCAATATTGAGTTTATTTCTAATTTTCTCCAAAAACACTCAGGACTCGTAGCAGTAATTAAAAATCCCTCAAGTTCTATGGTGGAAGTCAAATAAGGATATTCACCAAGTATGTTCTTCGCGCAAGTAATAACATGATCACCATCACCTACTATATATGTTCTTGGCTTCCTCCCATTTTCTTGACGAGTGTCAAAAATGTATGTATCACCGACCTCGCCCGGCGGGGCATCTTTTATAATGAGCATGTAGCCGCAAACGAAGAGGCCCCTAATATGGGGCAGACAAGGAGGAAGAGGAGGAAGGTCTTTCCAAGACTGATGAACTGATTGACAAAAAAAAAAGACTGATGAACTGTATCAAAAACCCTAAATGGGGTTGGTCGAGTACATATATTTTCTCTTCAATGCTGAACACTTTGATATTGAACCAATCGTAATATTGATTATCCAAATGGCTTAACTTTGGAGCCAATCGGAAATTGGACCCTTGCAGAGACGGAAGGGTGGAGCCGCAGACGGATTAAACTCATCAAATTAAAGGAATAAACACTCATGCTGCGTCTACCCCAAATATAAACTATGGAACCAGCTGGTTCCAAATCGTTGGGAGTTTCATCTGGAGGAGAACCTGGATAATAATCATGGATGAGTTCGCACTTGGATAATTCCTGCTTTTCACAGAACTTTCTAATATTCAGACGGCATAGTCGATCACGCATATTCAAGTACAAGAAACAGTCTTTGTTGTTGTTGTTGTTGTTGGGATGCTTTGGAGAGACGGAGGTACATAGTAACCATTCTTGCTTGCTAAAACCAACACGGCAAAGTCCACTCCATGTCTTCTTCATGTTAGACAAACACTCCTTCAGTATCGTTGTCTTCCACATGATCTTTCTTTCTCTCTCAAAGCATTTTAGGTTAGGGTTTACAACTAAAGATTTTGTTTTTGAAAGGGAAACAAAGTTTGACGGCTGTGGGATATAACTAAAGATTTAATCTAGTTTAGAAACAATATTTCTTCTAGTATTTGCTTGAGGCTTGAGGGTTGAGCCCAGCCCAACTGGATCAGTATGCCCGCCCCATGTTAGGAAAAACAGAAAAAAAAGTCTTCATCATCTTGAGTCTATGTTTATATTTGCGTAGCTAGGTGAATGAGATTATGAGACTGAAGTAGAACGTGAGATGTAGCTTATAGTGAGACCTATCAGGGTTTAGCTTGATACAAAATAGGATTGTTTACCTTGTCATGGATATTTTGCGTTGACTAATTCGGAAAGGTGTTACTAAATGTACCCATTAAATTTCTAATATACCTAGCGTTAATTTTCTTACCAATTTTACCTCTAATTCACCTCTTGCAATTCTTCCGTTCGACAAATTTTTCATGTGTGCATGATTGTTTGTTGAGGTTGTTCTGATACAAAATTAATTGTATGACATGGGATCATAACTCATGAGAGCACAACCACCAAAACTTTGATGGGCAATATGATATAGGATAAACTTAATCATGATTTCGGAATCATATAAATATGGCTCATCAAATTTCGCGTGATTGATAAAAGACATCACAATTACTATGATAAAGAACTTTTTAGAATTTGAATGACTTTAATGCCAAGAAGTCTTGAACTAATTCAATTACTTGGAATTAGTTACCAACATAACAAAATCAAACAAATTCTGCCTTGTTATTTGTACATGGCATGGCCAAACCTGCTCGCACCGAATTTGATATCTCAGATTTGCAAGGAAGAAAAATACCCCACTGTAAATGAGTTCCGAAAGGCAATTGGCTAACGCCGTTAACTTCAGTGATGCCTTAAGCAATGAGCGTAGGGTTTTAGTGTTGGAAAAAGAAAGGTTAATAAATTATTTAAAATTAAATTTTAATTGATTAATTAATTAAATTTATAATTAATCAAAAATGAACATAGATTTGAATTCTCTAAGAGTTACAATATTATATGTTTATTTGTGTAATTTGGTTTGTGGGTGAATAAGAAATTGTCACTCAAAGATGACTACTTAGAATGTGGAAAATGTGTTTGTCCCACATTGAAAAAGAGAAGTGTTGAAAATATTTTATTTAGAATCCATTATGTATAGATTATTATATATCACTGTTTATCTAAGGTTTAGCTCGGGTTTAAGCATTTCCGCAACCTCTCTCCCCTAAAACCCTAAACCCTTGGGGCCTAATCCATGGCAGATTTCGACGACGATTTTGGAGACATCTACACTGATGTCCAAGCCCGGTCCTCGTCAGCCGTCAATGGCCTCTCGGACTTCACTCAGTTCTATACAGAACCCAAAGAAGAAGAAGAAGAAGAAGATGGTAAGAGCAGTGAAAACAACGGCGGCAAGGGTTTTGCCTCCGATTCTAGGAAACCCAGTTCTGTGTTAGAGGATTTGGGTGGTGAAGTTGAGGTTGAGGAGTGCAGTGATAGTGACAGTGACGATGATCTTCATATAGTGTTGAACGATGGGGGCTGTCAAGGTGTGCCCTTTCCGATTTCGGGTGGTGGGAGCTTGAGGCTTGATGATTGTGATGATGAGGACGATGATGCTCTTGTGCCCATCAAAGATTCCAAGGTATTGTTGATTAGTTTTTTTTTGTAGTTTTCAATATGTTGTTTTAGAGAGTTTTATGATGATCGA
This sequence comes from Argentina anserina, assembly GCF_933775445.1. NCBI lineage: Eukaryota > Viridiplantae > Streptophyta > Magnoliopsida > Rosales > Rosaceae > Argentina > Argentina anserina. The sequence continues at coordinate 17,497,101 of NC_065875.1, forward strand.
ACTGAATTTTGGATTGTATTTAGTTTGTTGCTATTTAGGCATTTCGATTTCAAGTTGGTGATTTTTGGATTTTCCAATGTAATATTGTGTTCGAGCAAATTCCTCTGAGCATTCATAGCCAATAATTGTTGATTGTGTAACTGTAAATCCAGAGTGATTATAGCTGTAGGATCAGTTTTGATATTGTATCAATTGCATCCACTGATTCTGTAACGGTTGATTACAACCAGATCATACTTCCCCTATATATATATATTGTATACTGTATAGAATAAGATTAATGCATTGGAAAACCATATTCTACAACCTTAAACCACTTTTTATATTCTGGAGTGAGAGTGGTCTTGGCGGGTGCAGTATCAGTGGCGGGAGTAGTGGTGGTTTTAGGAGAAGGCTCAGGGATGGTTCCATAAACATAGTCCCAAAGATCAGTGCCATGAAGACACGGCTGAATTTGGTTAAGCCATGTGAGGTAATTTATTTCAGAAAGTTTGATGAATTGGGAAGGATTTTGAGAGGGAGTGGAGGAAGGATCGGCCATGGCACAGATGCTGAAAAGGAAGGAGGAAAAGAGAAACATGTTAGGATCTGATTTAGGCTGATACCATGTAGAAAATGGTTTTCCAATGCATTAATCTTGTTCTATACAGTATACAATATATATAGGGCAAGTATGATCTGGTTGTAATCAACCGTTACAGAATCAGTGGATGCAATTGATACAATATCAAAACTGATCCTACAGCTATAATCACTCTAGATTTACAGTTACACAATCAACAATTATTGGCTACGAATGCTCAGAGGAATTTGCTCTAACATATTGTTACCCTTGTTGTGTTTTGGTGGTTTCTGAATGAGAAAATGGCTGGTGGTTTTGTGTAGTATGTGTGGACTCAAGGATCAGCTCGTTCAAGCAATGGGAAATCCAATGAGTGTGTGGATTTGGGGCCGTTTGGAGGAGACCACTTGCAGATAAGTCGCGCTCGTGATGCACCTAATCTGGTGGTGACTCGGAATAGATATGGTTTTCGAATTCCTTGGTATAGGTTAGTAAATGCATCCGAAATTTTAAATGTGCGCAAACCAAATTTTCTTCAGTGGTTCACATGTCTGTTTGTTGTGTTCCATAGAAGCAAGGATCAATATAGACAACAATCGACAAGGGTTCGCCTGGTAGAGCATAAAATGGATTTTTTGAATAAGACTGTTAAAGTCTGACCAAAGGATTCCCTGTTTTCTTTTTTACAGGACCATACTGGAAATGGATATTGAACCATTTGAGGATAAGTCATGGAGGTACCCTGGAATTGATATAACAGATTACTTCAATTTTGATTTGAATGAGGACAGCTGGAAAGAGTACTGTAACTCCCTGGTAAGTGAATTAGTGCTGTTTACATGTGTAAATCTCACAGTTGGATATTCTGGCAGGTTGAATTATTTTCCTAAAATTTTCTGTGCAAAGTAACTTGTGGTTGCTCCTGCTTTATGGAAAACTGGTTTTCTACTGCTTTCTGCAATACTGCACTTTATTGAATTGAATCCTAATGCTTAGATGATGGCAGGAGCAACTTCGGCAGTTCACATCCACGCAGTATGGCATGCCTGGCTCTTCAAAATTTTGTCAGGTTCGTTTGAATCATTTTGGAGTCTGGATTATAACTACAACTATTGTTTGTTGTTTTTGGCTTTGACATCTCCAACATATCTATCCTAATAGGCTAAAGAAGCTGGATCTGAGTATGGGGTATTCACCCCGGAAACTATGTCTGAAGAAATGGATTATGCTGGATCAAGGACATATGCTCCATCGTCATCAACAGTTTCTGAACTGGTATATCAGATTTAGTTGATCTACCTTTCTCCTGTTGAGTGAATATAACTTTAATATTATTCCCAAAGTTGTAAGTCTGACATAATTACTTGGCTTTTGATTGTTTCAGCCCAAAGGGAAAGCAATTCAGATAGAAGATAGTTTTGTTGAACGCCAACCATCTTTTGATAGCAGGCATCCACGTAGTTGGAATTCTGATGTTGTGATACAGGTGTGCTATCACTTTGATTTTTCTTGTATATTTAGAAGGTACTGCTAGTATCTTCTTCTAATAAAGTGTTTGGATAGATTGCTGTGCAGGATCCCACCCAGGAAACCTACAATTCTAGCGCAGAACATGGGCAAAAAAATGGCAGGACCCATGATACATCTGAAACTGGGGAGTTTAATGCAAATGGAAACCAAAATAATATCTCATATGGTACTACAAATGGTGATGATATATCATCAGGAAGTGCAGAAGCAGACGTGAAAAAAGTAGTCAGGTTTGTATTCTACTGATGCCAGTATGGTTTTTGTGACAACTAGAGTTAGTGTATGAGTGGTCACTATAATTCTGTATATAATATATATTTGCAGGTTTTGTATGTATACGTAGTGATTTTTCCTTGTATGTCACCAGGTGTTCCCAGAAGATCAGTGCATCACATCGAAATAAAGTGACGGAAAGTCTCGACAAGCATAACCAGGTCATTGATGTGGATGGGAATAAGCATAAGGAGGTGAATGGTATCTCATTGGAGGCCATCGAAATTGCAAATAAAGTGACAGAAAATCTCGACAGGAATACTTCCTCTGATGATCAATGCATGATGGACACGCAATTATCGCTGAGTGATGATGAGGATCAGCTTAGTCTCATTTCATCATGTTATGAATCTGATTCTGGAACTTCCAGGAACAGTGCCCATTTTGATCCAGAAGATATTCATACTCCTGTAAGGCCTGTGGAGAATCCAGAAAGTGAACCACACAAGTCTATCACATCATCTTCTAAGAACTCAAAAGGCAATTGCATCAAAAGAAAAAGAGATATCCAAGATTATTCCATCTGTAGAAGATATTCGCAGAAGAAGCATAGTTATCAAGGAAGGAGGCTTAACGATCTTGAAGAACCGACTAATCACAGAAACAGTGATGTGTCTCCCACCTCAGATACCGAGGACCCAAATGACAGGAATTATTCAGAGAATTTTCGCAGACAGGAGAGGCTGCGAGATTCTGGTGGTATTAATAGAGAAGATACTTTAGATTATAAAGGACGGAAGTTTTCCTACCATTGTGGTATTAGAAATGCTGATAACCATTATCATAAGAGAAAGTGTTTCAGTAGAAATGATAGTCACCAGCTCCAACAGAAACTAGATCCGTATGTGAATAGAACTTCTAATGAGAGGCAGACTCTTTGTGAAGATTGGAACCACTCTGGAAGAACGCAGTTCACTGATGAGAGGAGTCCTCTCACCAAGGGGGAGTCCAGGGGGTTGCACTCTAGGTATTCCTCCACTGTTGAATCAAGACATGCTCAATGGAGAAGGACCCGCAACAAACTGCTGTTTAAGAAAATACCCAATAAGTGGCATGAAGACGATTTTCCTGGAGAAAAAGCCGGGAGATGTGCGTCATTCATTAGTCGAAAAAGAAATAATTTTGATGAATTTCATGGAAGGAAGTTCCCACTTCTGGGGAGAGAACTGAATAACCGGGGGCAAAGGGGTGGATATGAGGGCAGTCCCATGTATTTGGACGATTCACAATCTGAAAATTTTAAAGATGTATATTGCGAACACCAAGAAAATCAGTACTTGTCCCATCAGTCTTACAGAGACTTATATACAGCTGAGGATGGAAGCTGGAATCGCTCCGTATCACCAAGAAATTATGTTTCTTATCCAAGAACAGCTAATGAAAGATTTTGGAGACAATTGAGAAAAATAGATGTGGAAGAAGCCAATGAAGTTAATTGGTATGATGATCACTATGATAGCTATGAAATCGAAGGTAACATGCATCCTAATGATCATTTAAGGTGGAGAAGGTCTAACTGGCAATCTGAAGTGATGCACTGGACTGAAGATCAGTTTACTTTCAGACATCATGGTGATAAATTGTATTCTGAGAAGGCATCCTGTTCTTATCAAAAATATGTACGGCATGAAAATTTTCGTGCTAAAAATGGTTTTAGTGATGGAATGCCTATTAATAATATGCAGCCAGAGCATATTAATAATATGCCTATTAATAATATGCAGCCAGAGCAGCATAGATCGAAAATTCCTAGAAAAGGAACTGGTGCTAACTTTGTTCATAGTGCTAAGATATATAGAGGTAGGCATGAGCAGTTGGTGAGGTGCAGGGATTCAATGGACTTGGCTGTTAGGGAACGAAAGGTAAAGTTGGTGAAACCAAGGGTGAAACCTTCCATCACCCTAATTGTATATATGAGTGATCCAATTCAATTGAGCAAGCCTTACTTATTCTGGTCAATGTTATATACATTGCACCTTTCCTGTTTTTGTTTTTGGTTTTTAATATCGTGTGTTTGCTTTCCCCTTTGCCAAGTAATGTGTTTTATGAACCTGTTATTAACAGTTTTTTTTTATGCCTGGAACTTTTCTTTTCTGGTCGGGGGTGGGGCAATTAATTTGTGGCATGATCTCCTAGTTGTGGAGTTTTATTCATTGACTTGCAATTTTTTTTCCTTTATTTTTTGAGTTTGTATTGATTACTCTGGCATTTTGAGGTAAAGTAGGCTTTGGGATGCTTTTTGATTTCATGAAAGAAGATTGTTCTAAACAATTGCAAATCAAACGATGGTGTTTATATATGCTAATATTTGAGTAAGATAGGTGTTTAGATTGTTGAATTTCACTCTCAAGGTTGCAATTGCATGAATCCAAATTACATTTTTTTTTCTTTTTAAATTCTTCTCTTATGAAGGACTTTTCTAGAGATTATATATGTTTCTATGTTCTACATTTGGGTTCATCTGATCTTAAAGCATTCGTCTATTTTTTTTTTTTTGAGTACTAGTAAGTTACTGCAATTATATTTATTATCCGCGTCCATAGTTGTCAGCCTCCTTTGGAACACAGATTTATTACTTGGGGAAGACATCTGACCATTATTTATCCTGCATTTATTGAAGTTTACTCTGCCTTGCTGTCAAAATATATCACCCATTATATCTGTAGCATCTTATGCTACTCTTTTTATGTCTAAAACTGTAGCCATCTAGTTGTGTACAAAGATTCAGCGATCAGCATTATAGATGCTAATTTATACATTCTTTGTCCCAATATAAAGAAGAAATATCTTGGACTAGGAGCTGTTGTTTTCTTGTAGAGGGATTAGCAGCTAGCAACTGCTGGCCACAGAATAAATATTTATCTTTCTGCGGACAAAATAGGAGTTGGAGCTAGGAACTTATTGCTTAGAATAACAGTGCTTATGAACATAAAACTCCATTGTTTGATGTATTCATAAAAAACAGTGGCTACTGTTAGTTGAGCTTACCCATGCATACAGATAACTTATGAATTTGATGGTCATCTTCTAATCATTTACCTTCAGCAAAAATCTTATCACAAATAACAGTATGAGTTTGTATCAGTTTGGAAGGATGGGGTCAGGGAGTTGGAACAACTATTGGCTCTCTTTACTTTTTTAGGTGTAAGGGGGGATTCGGGAATATCATCTAAACCACATTTATCGTCCATTCTGCTGCTGATGCTAATCATCTCTTTTACCTATGCAATTACTGATATATTACATATCTATGACATTTCCGTGTGATGCAATGCAGATCCTTGCCAGATGCTCCAAAGCCAGAACTTCGATGTGCAATGGTAGGCCAGAAAGCATGGGTGCCGTAATTGGTGGAGAGTCAACAACTTCAAGGAATTTGCAGGTTTGTGAAACTGAGAAGGCAAGGGCGGTCAAAATCACCCAAAGAATTGGATGGGACCAAAACAGCAGGATAGGGCCTGATAAGTTTCCAGTTACAGCTCAGAATGCTGATTTGGATATAGAGGAGGGTCAGATTGTGACACAACAGAATGCAGTTAATACACCACACCCTTTGCAGAGAAAACATTATTCTGATTTTAATGAACCAGCCCACAGCTTGAAAAAGAGAGTGCTTGATGGTCATAATGCCAATACTGGGAATAAGGTCGTTGCAGAAGGATGTGACAAGCAAAGGATTCTACAGACAATGGAAAAAATGGAACAACGCGGGGAGCGCTTTAAGGAGTCAATCACCTTGAGAAAAGAGCCAGACAAGTCATTCACGCCTGAGGTTGATCCCGCAGTTGAAACAGCTGATGAAAAGCAACACAGGCCAGCCAGAAAGAGGCAGTGGGGTGGTAGGTTCTCGAAGAATGACGCTCTAATGTTGGGGATTCCACTGAAAGCAACATTCTGAAAGAATCATCTTTTGACATGTTCATTGCCAACTATCAGCTGAGTGAGCTGACATTACTTACCTCCGTTCAAGTGACTCCAACATATGCTGAGATCGATAAAGTTGATTCCAACCACTGCCGGTTGCGGCAGGCTGCTATTCATAAAGTGCCATGTCTTATTTTCTATTGTGGTGCCAGGGCTGAAAGTTCCCTTAGATTTATTTTCCTATTTGAAGCAGGTAAGCAAAAAAAAAAACATAGCTTTCCATTTCAGCTAAAGAGTTATCAGTTTACAGATTCATCTAACTTCATTCTTTTTGTCAGAGAAATCAGAGACATTTGTTATTATTACTTGGTCTACTGTATAAAATATTGGAGGTAGATTTCTCCAATCCAAATTCAGTTTTGATATGCTGAGTTTGTAAACATATGCTGAGGTACATTCTATCCGAAGTTGCTTGTTTTATTTACTTAACAAACTGTCATCATATTTATTTGAAATTTAATATGGTACAAGGTAGCCACTGTTCTCAATAGTTAGGCTAGTTGAGTCACAACATATGACTGAACTTCTGCCTGATTATAAGTTGAGCGCCTTCAACAAGCCTCTTTACCACTTCAGCTGCAGGTAATATTTCCTTAATGAGGCCTACACTTTGGCCAGCATACAAAACCATGCTTTCAATGTCACCAGTTGTGGTCACATTTGGAACTGTCCCGGCAAGACGACGGATTTCTATTTCCCTGTCATGTATCGTTGTTCGACCGATTACTGGCTGACTGGCTTCTGTTTCATGAGCAGGAAGGCACTTCCATTCATTGAAGAAAGGCGTCTTTAAAACACGATGTGGTGCTTTGGGCCATCTTGCACGTCCAAATATATCAGTGTACTCAGTGCTGTCATATTCAACCAATTTTCTCTTGTATATAGGATGGGCATAACTTTCCTCAGTTGCAAGGAACCTAGTGCCTAGGCTTACTCCTTGAGCACCAAGGGCAAGGGCGGCAACATATCCACGAGCATCCACAATACCACCTGCCGCAATGATAGTAATACTTTGATCTCCAACAAGATCGACTACCTTTGGCAACAATGAAATCAAAGCATCCTGACTGATCACATGCCCTCCTGCTTCAGATCCTTGAACAATAATTGCATCTACACCAGCAGAGATTACTTTTTTTGCCTCCTCCAAACTCCCCACTTGAGGAACAACCATAACCCCAGAAAGATGAGCTTTCGTCACAAGCTCCACAGAACAATCACCCCAGTATACCTGCAGCACTGCTACCTTTTCCTCCAATATGACGTTGATATTTTTCTCATGAGGAAATGCCAGGACAACAGCAACCCCAAATGGTTTGTCTGTTAAGCTCCGAGTCTTATTTATCAGCTTCCGTAGATAGTCCGGTGATTCCTAGTTAGGCAAGATCCATCATATGAACAATATAAATCATATATTCAAGTGTTACATTCGGAAAATAGTCATATGCATATACATACTACTCTTTTATAAAAATCATGGAAAGAAGGCGATCTTTTTTCAGAAGAGCTAGAAGAAAAAGAATCTTTATTGAAAGCTATTGAGAAACTGGACATTTATGCACTCATCCACACAAAGGCATCTTACTCTCTCATGTTAAAAATGATATTGTCCTCATCAGATGTTCATAGCATATAGACCCACGTAACATAATCCTACATTACACACGTTTGCAGATTAATACTTGTAAATGATGGGTCCAATAAATTGATAATTATGTTAGGACTTGAGATCGCTGATCATGATTTTAGAGTGGCCAAGGAGGATGAGGTAGAGGACTTTCTGGGGGACTGGGAAAAGCTGAAAAACGAACACCAGAGGGTGACTGAAAATGTAGGACATCCCATGAAAATATGGTAATTACTCGAGTGATTTCAGCAGTATACTGTTACTGTTGTATCAAAGTTGATTCCTTAAAAAATGAAATCAGGAAATAACTTGTGTTTCGAAGTAGACAGTAGTTGTATGTTGGTTACTAAGTTCATGATATGATGTTAAGAAGAAGGAAACAGAAGAAGATAGATACCCAATCAGGAGCCCTGAGGAAAGCAAGTCCGCCGGCATTAGCAACAGCAGCAACAAGCTCAGGTCCAGAAATATCAGGTCCCAGTGGTGCCTGAACTATTCCATACTCAAAACCCAGAATCCCACGCCAACCCATCCTCTTCCTTCTTCTCTGTAAAATAATTGATGATGATGATCAGAGAGGGTGAGAACCAAAAAGACCCAACCGCTACTTTATAATCTATCGGACTCGACTGTTTCGGTCGGGCAAGAAGCAAAGAAGAATTTGATTGCGAAATACTAATTTTTCTTTTTTCTGTGATCAATATTCAAATGGTTGATGACATATACGCGCTCTTGTCAGCGAGTGACGCGAGTCGGCCTAGCATTCGTATCGTGATTCTCATCTTACTCTCTCTAGTAGGTTGTGTTCTTGTGGCATGATTCAAAGTTTTCGCAGACTTAAAATTTCTCTCTTCACTGAAATAATATGAAAAATTTACTCATAATTAGAAGTCCTTATTTAGTGTCATCTCACAACTTCACTAATTCATTGAACTTCTTAGATTGCGTCTGCTGTAGACATATCAGAAGAAAATAATAATATTTACAAGTGTTAATATAGTAAATAATAAACAAAAATTAGAAAAATAAATCATAAGATGTCTTCATTCATGTTCTCATTGGCCACTGGCAGTTTGTGCAAAAAGTAAGCAGAAGCCAAAGATGTAAATTAGTAAATAGAGGAGCCGTCAATACTCTTCCTCACCCAATTTACGGGTTAAATAACCAAAAATTCAGCTAAATAGTAAAATAAGTTGGTCTATTAACTTTTAATTTTATATTGAAAAAAAAAACATTACGCAAGTGAGACCACGTCCTTTTATATGTGCTTTGGCGCTTTTTGAAAATTTAGTATTAGACTAAAATATATAAGCACTTAAGTGTCAAATATTAGACTAAAAATGCTATACGCACGGACTCTTTAGTCCAAACTTATTTGCATAAAATGAGAATCAAACTGGGTGGACTTGATGTAAGCCTTCATACTTAACCAAGTCTACAAAACTTTCAATACAAAGTTTTCAGCCAGTATACTTATAGGAAAAATCTCGGTGGTTTCGCCCTTAGTTCCCGACGTTCCATTTGAATATATTAATCCGAGTTTTTTTTTATAATCATATTTATATCTTACAATCTGATCTTTATGAGATAGGCCAATGATACTAGCCCACGTGTCATAAAAATCTGCTGTTTCCAGAACCATACCAGAAACTGAAAACGTGGCAAAATGCTTACCATTAACCAACCAGCGGTTATACTCCAGGTTTTTATCAATTGACTATAATAGCCCTATCAAAAAACCAATTAATATGATGCTCTTCGTCACAATCTTCTTTTTGGACAGATTCTTTGCCACAAATAAACGATATAATCAGTTGATCACTAGTTTTTTTTGCTTCCGATGAAAAGTTGATCGCTAGTTTACAAATACGTGGTAGTATTTACGTTACTAAGTTAGTAATATTTTATTTAAGTCCAATTAAACATCAGACGATGACACATAGAAGTAAATTGTATTCAAACATGCTGGCCACAAATTAGTAGAGAGACTTATACATTAGACATGAATGGTTCCGTGTTAAATTGCTCGACTAATCTTACCATCCACCTCGGATAATTGAAATGGTTAGAGATTGTAGGTGCAGAAATGTACACGTCCAAGAACTTTGGGTGAAAATGATTGAAAACAGTATATAAGGACATAACGGTAATTCCAGCGTCAGCAGTGCTTCTCCTACCCGCCTCACATTTGATTCAACTTCGAGATCATAACAGTTTAATCCTTTTGGAGAGTGAGAAATGCAGCAACTTCTCTCCTCCTCTTCTTCCTCAAACCCCAGCTTCGCTCTCTTCTCCACCTCCCCAAACCCTAACCACCTCTCCAAATTCACCTTCAAAATCCCCATTCTGCCCCGCTGCTCCTCCCGCGACTCCTCCACCCAGCTCCTCGACCACGACGACCGCGCCATAACCAATGCCGCCGCGCCGGACACCAAACCAGTGCTCGTCGTCCGCCGCCCCGAGATGGAGCTCCCCTCCGACGAGGCCGCCTCCCCGCTCGACGTCGGCGTCGGCGAGTTCGCCAAGAAGATTGCGATATTCGAGCCTGACGACCGCGCCGCCGAGTCGAATCCGAAGGAGAAGCCATTGAAGGTCAACTTGGACTTGGCGCTGTACAGAGCGAAGATCTTGACCAGGAATTACCGCTATGCGGAAGCACAGGAATTACTGGAGAAGGTATATTTAATTATTTACCGTTGCAGTTGTGAATTATGTCTCCTGTGTATGCATATTTGTGAGCAGCTGAGATTGAAACCGGCTGTAATGTTTGGGAAAGTGTATATGTTATTGGCCGGAAGATGGGAGAGCTTATGTGGCGTTGGGGAAGGCCTTGAGCAGGCAGTCGAAAATGGCCGAAGCTCGAGCTGTGTATGAGAAGGGCTGCCAAGCCACTCAAGGAGAGAATCCATTCATTTGGCAGGTTGGTTGTTCGATTTGCAATTTAGACTGATATTGGCGTGATTGGTTTTTGTTAGGACCCAGTGGATTGACAGATTGGGGTGTTCTATTTTTTTACAGTGTTGGGCTGTTTTGGAAGATAAGGTGGGGAATACAAGGAGGGCAAGGGGATTGTTTGATGCGGCGACGGTTGCTGATAAGAAGCACATTGCGGCGTGGCATGGATGGGGAGTCTTAGAGCTAAAGCAGGGGAATATCAGTAAGGCGAGGCATCTGCTCGCCAAGGGTTTGAAGTTTTGTGGAGGGAATGAGTACATATACCAGACGCTGGCGAGATTGGAAGCTAAAGCAAGTCGATATGAGCAGGCTCGGTACTTGTTTAGGCAGGCCACTAGATGCAATCCCAAGAGTTGTGCCAGTTGGCTTGTAAGTCATGAGTTTATTGCATGTAGACCTCTCTGTTGTGAAGTTACTTTCCATGTCTGTTGCGCTTTGTGGGATGTTGAGATGTTTTTCTTATCGTATTTGTCAAATAATCATGATGCAGGCGTGGGCTCAAATGGAGATGCAACAGGAAAATAACCCTGCTGCTAGGAGACTTTTTGAGGTGATTGATCATAACAGCACATGATCATGCAGCAGCATGAGTTTTGTTTCCTATTAGATATTCACAGAATTCTTTTCCTTAAAACGCTTCAATTACCAAGTTGGATTCTGTTGGCTCTATTTCAGTTTGATAATGCTTTCTCCATGGCAACTTGATTTTATTTTTCCTCCTTTTGTAGAAATCAATACAGGCAAGCCCAAAGAATAGGTTCGCATGGCATGTCTGGGGACTTTTTGAAACTAAAATGGGAAATGTTGAGAAGGGGAGAAAGTTATTAAAGATTGGTCACACGCTCAATCCAAGGGATCCAGTCCTCCTTCAGTCTCTTGCTTTATTGGAATATGAACACTCGACTGCCAATGTTGCTCGACAGTTGTTCAGGCGAGCATCTGAGTTGGATCCAAGGCATCAACCAGTTTGGACGGTAAGGAACTCTTATCAGTATAGAAATAAATTTATTGTACATCTTATTTCCTTGGGGCTACCACCTGATTAATAGTGAGAATGATGCAAATATAATCTTGACTATCCTACTGCCCAATGATTATTGGTTGATGTTTCGTATGAATTCTTTTTCTTTGTCAAGAATGATAGTTGGACTGTGATGGTAAAGATTTGATCCCTCGGATGTACTGCAGACTATCACTTTCAATTCATTGTTGCCTACCCTTGATAATCATTTGTCTAGGTTTTTCTCGTCCCAAGTCACTGTTTCTCACAGAAAGGCAAAGTTATTTCCATCATTCATGCATTATCCTATATCCAGAGGAATATATCTTTTGATTACAGGACTTAATATTCATACATGCATTATTGTTAATTGAACAGACAACTAATTGGCTGATTCCAAAATGTTGGAGTGTTTAGGCTTGGGGGTGGATGGAATGGAAAGAAGGAAACATCGCCACAGCAAGGAAATTATACCAAAAGGCATTGTCTATTAACTCAACTAGTGAAACTGCTGCTCGCTGTCTGCAGGTAATGATCGTAGTCAGATATCTAGTATCTCTTCTTTTTTTTAAATAATGCTATGCAAACATGCATGAAAGTTCTTCTGGTTCTCTTCCATTGAGTTTCTTATCTGACAGACTATGGAAGTATTGATGAACACATAGCAATCCCTATTCCCAAATGTTAGCAAGATGAATGACTTTATCAGTTTATCTTGTCAAGGTTTCATTCGATTCACCATCCTTTGCAGGCTTGGGGAGTTCTAGAAGAGAGAAATGGTAACCTATCAGCGGCCCGAAGATTATTTAGGTCTTCTCTCAATATAAATTCTCAGAGTTATGTTACATGGATGACTTGGGCATCATTGGAGGAAAATCAAGGGAACTCTGCCCGTGCAGAGGAAATTCGAGATCTTTATTTCCAGCAGGTTAGTAATTAGCATAGCTACTGCATCTTATATGTGACTGATATAATTAATAATTTTGCAAACGCAACTTTTGGAAGCTAATACTACCCTTTTTGGTTTCTTGCAATAGCGCACAGAAGTTGTGGATGATCCTTCATGGGTTATGGGATTGTTAGACATCATAGATCCAGCACTTGACAGAATCAGGAGTGTCTTGAACTTGGATCAGGCCTCACAACAAAGTCGACTAGATTCTCTCAGAACAATACTAGAAGGACAAAGTGGAAAGAACGTTGAGGAAGAGTCAGTGAGCAATGACATGGAAAGTGACACTGGCTTTGATGTGGATGCTTTCTGTCTAGAAAGATTATCTTTGGATCCATCTAAGCTACAAGTTCAGATGGTCTTCTCACCGCCTCCACCAGTAAAGAGAACTAGAGAGAAAGTCTTTAAATGATTTGGACATTTGGTGATGGAGAAATCTGTTGTGTTAATGATGAAGGTTGGAGTAGCTTTATGGTGCTCCAATATAGATAACAGTACAGCATCCCAGTCTGAGTCGTATATAGAATTCAAGATTACCACACCCTTCATTTCTGTCTGGTGCAAGCGTTGGGGATAGAGTGGCTTGCTTTGGTAGGTTTGGTGGTTTGTAGGTGATGTATCATGTATGAGGCTTGCCCTGTATATCTCATGCCTCGAGCGTAAGGTAACTAGATAAGATTTACACTAAGCCTTAATTAGGCTGTCCATAGCCCTTTGACCCTTTCACCCTTTGTAATTAACTTACTGGAATGCCTCGACAGCAAAACCATTTGTAATGGGATTCAGCATAAGCTTGTGCTATTCACCCATATTCATCATAAATCTAGCTAGCAGCATACCACATTTCTTGTATCATGTTCATTGGTGAGTGGCTCTTATTCACTATCAACTCTGCTCTGCTTAGGGGATTCTGTCCTAAAATTTACTTAAGCACCCAAGCCTTCAATTAGATTGGGAGACGTGGTCATTACAAGATCATATACACTACAAAACACTTCTGACTTTTGTTGCCAAATCAATGCTGCCGAAAGTGCTTTGATCAATTATAGAAGCAAATCAAGCAGTCATAAATTCATAACAGAGCCCAAGAAGTTAAGAACTGGGAGCACGTAGAAGATCCAGATCATTCGTACTCATTCAAATGACTTTTTTTTTTATCTAGATCACACGATTTTCCTAAATGACACTCATAATTCATGATTAATTATTCTCATCCCCGTAACCTCTCTTTTCAGAACGTACAATTTAATCTAACCAATATTACTCAACATATTTGTCGCCTCCCTAATGTTGACTCATAAATCACAATCTCACCTTAGTCCTTACTCCAATCAATATATCAAGATGAAATCCTGTTTGCATGCCTTGATCATTAGAACGTACAAGCATCTATCAACTACACTGATTTAATGTACTCCTTCGTGATGCAATTTTTGCTGCTATAAATTTGGTTCCCTGCCACCTTATGAAAATCACACAATCATGCACGTATACACGTTCTTCTTCATTTCCCCCTCTTTTAGGATCTAAATCATCTTCACCTTCAACCCGAATCAACCATGTCGATACCCAGCACTTTCTTGTTCTTCACCGTAAATTCGTAACCCTAATCCTGAGTGTAGACTTCCTCACTGCCGTGGACTACCCTGACCCTGAGGTGGCCTTTTGTTAGCGCTGAAAAATAGCTTATCTCATCCTCAAGATTGGCTCAGGTCGTGGGATCCAAGTCTTTCCAACCCTTGCATTTGGTTCCATATTACCTGCAATGATCAGAGCTATGTTATCCGAGTGAACCTAAGTATTGCGAACCTCTCTGGTAAACTGGTACCTGAACTTGGAAACCTGACTCAACTTCAATATGTAGTAATGTACAGAAACAACATTGACGGGATGTATTCCGGAGGAGCTTGGTAAGCTGACGAACCTCATTGACTTAAACTTGCCTGAAAACAACTTCTCCGGGACCTTGCCTTCTTCGTTGGAGAGTTTAAAAGCACTTAACTTTCTACGTCTGAATGATAACAAGTTATTATCTGGCACAGTCCCCCCGAGTCTGGTTGATATTCCGGTTCTCAACATCTCAAACACAGGTTTAACACTACCACCGGATACTTGGCTTTAGTCTGAAGGGTAGGTTCATATTTTTTTGTTGGTTGACCCCGAGTAGACCTATTTGGCAAAACATATTGTCAACTATTAGCCCTAATAGAGTGACTAACCTCAGATAAGTGATCTTCTGTACCAGGAGAGCATTGGTCAGGGGTATAACCAGCTGTCAGGGAGTCATGAGGGGCAGTTGTGTTGTCAGCTTCTGGTGCCTGAATCTCTCGAGTGATGACCTCCGGGGGTGCCTGTGTGGCTGACACATTTGTAATCTTAACAGAACCTGTTACCATATCGACTGGCTCACTTGTCTCCCCCTCTCCATGATACAACTCTTCAAAATATGAACTCTCCTCCTGAAGAGCAGTATCAGAAGAGGGAAAATAACTCATTTCCTCAAAAAATGTAACATCTATAGTGACATAGTATTTCCGGGTAGGGGGATGATAGCATCGGTACCCTTTCTGATGTACTCCGTACCCAAAAAACACACATTTAACTGCCCGGACATCCAACTTAGAACGCTGATGTTGGGGAAGATGAACAAAAGCAGCACAACCAAAAACACGGGCAGGAAGATTATGAAAAGAGGGTAATGAGACATGAGATGCAAGCACCTCATATGGAACTTTCCCCTGAAGGACACGAGATGGAAGACGATTAATAAGGTGGGCGGAAGTAATGACAGCATCACCCCAAAGGTATTTAGGCATGTGGGCACTAAAAAGAATACACCGAGCCATATCAAGTAAATGACGATTTTTTCTTTCAGAGACTCCATTTTGCTCAGGTGTGTAAGAACACGTTGTTTGATGAACAATTCCGTGTGTGTTAAGGAACTCCTGAAAGATATTATTCACATATTCCCTCCCATTATCAGAACGAAGAACTCGAATAGTGGCATTATATTGTGTTTGGACAGAGGCATGAAAGGCACGAAAAGCTGGAAAAACCTCATCTTTAGTTTTAAGAAGAACAATCCATGAAAGAAGTGTGCAATCATCAATAAAAGACACAAAATAACGCATTCCTGACACAATTGATTCCTTAGAGGGTCCCCAAATATCAGAATGAATTAATTCAAAAGGAAGAAAACTTTTAGGAGAAGTACTAGGGGAATAAGTAGATCGATGACTCTTGCCCAAAACACAAGTCTCACAACATAACAAAGACTCGTCCACACTAATAAACAAAGAAGGCATGGATGTTTTCATAACACGAAAAGATAGATGCCCTAAGCGACGATGTCATAACCAAACTTCACTTAGCTTGTCAGAAGTGGAGAGTAAAGCGGTCCGAGACTGTCCCCCTGGTTTTTTCCCGGCGTATGTCAGATCCAGATGAAACAACCGGCCCCTCAGATACCCCCGACCAATTACCCGTCCGGTGAGAAGATCCTGAAATATCACATACATAGGAAAAAAAGGTCACAGAGCACTGGGCGTCAGCATTCAATTGGGGAACAGATATCAAATGATGTGATAAAGCAGGACATAGAGTACATTATGAAGCTCTATGGTGGGAGTAATATGAACGGACCTTGTCCCTAACACCGGGAATGCCTCACAATTAGCATTAGTAACATAGGGTACGGGTGGAGGGGACAATACGGTAAAATAAGATTTTTCATAAGTCATATGATCAGATGCACCAGAATCAATGATCCATGTATCAAAACTAACAGAGTGAGAAATATTGAACGCCATACCAATTTGACCACGGCCAACGATGGAGGCTGTAGGTGCTCCTCCAGTAGTATGATGATCATGCCCAACCACACCATAGATATCTGGTTCTGGAACTAATTGAAGAGCGGCCTTTGGCTGTGGACGATGATTAGGCCGTTTAGGCCTAAGGTGTGGATACAATTTCCAACAGGTCGCACGAGCATGGTTGGTATCATGACAAAAGGATCAAGGAGGGCGGGGCTGATTCCCGAAGCCTGGTGGTGGTCCTTGTCGATAAAAGGGAGCGGAGGTGACTTGCGGAAAGGGTGGTGCTGGAGAACGAGCATGGACAGTGAGACTGGAAACTACAGCCGGTACCTGAAGAATACTCTCCTGTTGAGACTCATCCTTTTGGATATAGGTGAAAGCGGTGAGTAGGCTAGGTGGTTCGGTCATTCGAAGCAGTTCGCCTTTCGCACTGGTATGTTTGGCATCAAGACCTTTTAGGAAATGGTGAACTCATTCAAGCTCCTTCTCCTTTTGGTACCAAACAATATCCTCTTGATTTTTAATCATGCAAGGACGTTTCACATCAATCTCAGCCCAAATATTCTTCAGTTTGGTGAAGTAGTGCGCCACCGGTTCCCCATCCTGTTGAATGGCTAAAGCTGTGCACATTAACTCATGAACCTGTATGAAATCAGAGTCATTAGTATATAAGCCGGCTAGTGTCTCCCATATTGCCTGTGCAGTGGGACATGCCTCCACCAGATCAATTATCTCATCTTTCATAGCTTTCCACAAGACGGACATGACAAGACCATCGTCGTCGTCCAATTTAGTGTAGGCTACAATATCCGTAGGACTAGGAGCCTTAGTGACGCCGGTGACATGTCTCATTTTATGCATGCCTCGCAGATGAGCAGTCATGAGTCGTTTCCATTTACGGAAATTGGTGCCGTTTAGTTTGGCGCCCCCAAATAAACCACTGTCAGAACCCTTAACAGATACTTCGAATGTCGGAATATCAGAGGTCTGAGAACCATCAGCTTCGTGTCCAGAACCCATGGAAAAGAAAAAAGTGTAGAGGAGGCAGGAACAAAAAGCACAGAAAAATGGAGAAGAATCTGCCGCCGGTGCACAGGAACTGTCGGTGGAGATGCACTGATGGGTCGGGTCAGGTCAAACCGGGTCGGGTCAGGTCAAACCGGGTCGGACTGAGCTGGGCTGGACCTCAGCTGGGCTGGACCTGAGCTGGGCTGGGCCAGCTAGCACTGCGATGGGCTGGGCTGGGTCGCAACGAGCTGGGCTGGGCTAAAAAAACGGATCGGATACCAACAGACCGTGTTGCTGAAGAATCCTCGGGGAGGATCAGCGAGCTGTGACGTCGGGCGTGGAGCGGCGACATCCGGCGAGGAGTGGCGACGTCCGGCGTGGAGCGGCGACGTCCGGTGAGAAGTGACAGCAGCAGCGGCGAAAAATACGCAGCAGGAGCGGTCGGGGATGCAGCAGCGGCGCCGGAGCAGCAGTCGGCGATGTCGGGAAGGCAGCGGCGATGTCAGAGAGGGCCGCAGGGCAGCGGTGAGGCAGCGAAGGCGATGGAAGCCCTGTTGATAACCGGCCGGAAAAAGAAAGAAAAACGGGATGAAAAAACCCAGAAAAAACAGAGCACGGAGAGGCTCTGATACCAAGTAGAAAATGTTTGATTATATTGCTTGATGATTCATTTACAGATTACACTTCATTATATAGGCTAATTCTAGCACTATTCTACCTACTAATTTCCACTAACTATTCCGTGATTTACGGAGGGAATCACGGGCCGTGATTCCCGCCCGAATTCACTCCGACAGTTCAAATCAACCATCAATTGAACTTCGAAGTTGGATCAAGCTGATAATTTTGCTTTTAGTTCATGATAATAAGCAAGATGAGAAAACCTAGCGGAGCCTCTCTGCTAGGGTTGGGGTGCGGCGGTTTCTTCCTTGGCTTCCCATCCACTCCGGCACCGCCTCTTCTCCTCGATTGACGTTTCCTTTGACCCCAATGTCGTTCATAACTAGTTCGACTCTTGTCGATTTATGCTTCCATGAGAGGTCGGGGTTGGTTTCACAACCTGGATCGATCTATAGTGTTCAAGGGTTGTAGATCGGTGGTTGCGAGTGGTTGGGATCATGGAGGTTTGCTCTGCGTGGCGTGGCGTTTGTAGCTCGGAGACTTTCGATCGGAGTGAGACGGCGTCGGAGGCAAGATTTGGATTTCGGATCTGGGATCCGGGCCGATATCAGTTTCCGCGCCGGAGGTGGTGACTGGTGGCGGGTTTGGCTACAGGGTGTGTGCTGGTGAGACCATGTTTCGGCCGGGCTAGTTTCTCGTGGCTCCCAGTCGGTTGTTTGCCAAAGGTGGAGTTTTAATCCAATTGGTGTCGTTTCGGTGGCGCCTGGTGGTGACCGGAGGTGTGGGCGGCCGGTGGAGCACTGCCCTGCTCCGGAGGAGAACGACAACACTGCTGCACCGATCGCAGGTACCTGGGTGCCCATCAGGGTGGGTGGCCTAAGTAATTCTCTTTGTGCCATCTCCGGGGCCCAATTGTGTGGGGTGGTGGTTGAGTCTTTTTGGGCATGATTGGACCGTGGGCTTTGAGGCTCAGTTATATTGGTTCCGAATCTGGGATCCTGGAGGACGGTCTCTTCATACTGGTTTCTTCGCCTATTGAAGAGGTTCCTCTTGAAGGTGGCTCCTCAAGATGCTTCAAATGCGCTCTTGACACAATTGAAATAAGTGAGTCATATCTCATAGTTTTTTAGTTCTCTTGGATTCCAAGTTTAGGGTTTACGACATTGAGATTGTTAGACTTTGTGTGTTTTATTTCACATGGTTCCATTAATTTGATGAAGCTCTAATATGGGTGGATCATGTTTATGTTGTACTTCTACATTTCCAATCAATGACAAATCGTCCCTCATTAAAAAAAAGCAAAAATAATTTGATATAGAAAAGCAAGAATAATTTGATATAGATCATCATTTCGTATCGTTAACTTGATAATGCATGTATCATGTATGGCTCTGCATAGCTTGATAGTTGTTCTTCATTAATACCATATCTGGACCATATTGAGGCTGAAGAAAGAAAACTTATTAATAATTAATGTTAATTATATGGAGCCATGGTGGTGAATCAGGTGATCGATCTTCACTCTTGTGTTTTTATGCGTTACTATAGGAACAATGAGTGGGTATTCACGAGTATATTTCTGTTGGCATGTATAGTGGCGGGAAACATAATCCGTGTTTTACGGAGTGAATCCCGGAAAGTGAATTCGTAGATTAGTATATATAGGTTGATATGTGTATGAAGAAATCATCAAGTTATATGTTCAATTAATTCCAGTTGGTATCAGAGCCGTGCTCTGTTTTACCTGGTTTTGGTGTTTGGAGCTTCCGGTAATTAGTCGGAATAACCGACTGTTTTTTTTGTTCCCGGCGTCGTCCTCCAGAAGTCAACACGTTGCCGTCTTCCTCGTCGCTCCCGCTGCTGCAACCTCACCTCCTCGACGAGCGCCGTTCTCCTCGACGAGCGCCGTTCTCTTCGACACAGACGACCTCCGGTTTAGACGACCCACCGACGAGCGCCGTTATCCACATCACCCACAACCACCACCTCTGCTTCTTTCGGCTCCTCAACCTCACTGCCATTCTCCACAACCTCATCTCCGAATCGACCCGCCGATCCCGCCGATTCACTGCTCCTCATCTCCGAGACGCCCTCCGGTGGTCCCTCCCTCCGGTGGTCCCTCATCTCCGAGACGCCCTCCGGTGCTCCTCATCTCCGAGACGCCGATTCATTCACCCTAGCTCGGAGCCGCCGCTGTCCCTTTCTCTCTGCTCTGCACCTCCATCTCTTTCTTCTCCTCTCCGAAATCTTTCCCGAAATTTTCCTTCAGAAACCCTACATTTATCTCTCAACCCGACCCGACCCGGCCCGCTCTCGACTCGACCCGGTCCGCCGATCCGACCCGGTCCACCCGACCCGACCCGGTCCACCCGACCCGACCCGGTCCACCCGACCCGACCCGGTCCACCCGAACCGACCCGGTCCACCCGACCCGACCCGGTACACCCGACCCGACCCGGTCCATCCGACCCGACCCGGTCCGGCAAGAATCATTTGTCTTTGTCCTTGTCTGTGCATCCTCACTGCAGTGCAAGTGCACCAAAGACCGATTCTTCTTTAATTGGTATGGCTTTTAATATTTCTCACTCTGGTAGTTCTGATACATGGATTATTGATTCTGGTGCGTCTGATCATATGACTTATGACAAATCTTATTTTACCATATTATCCCCTCCACCCGTACCCTATGTTACTAATGCTAATGGTGAGCCATTTCCTGTGGTAGGGACAGGGTCTGTTCGTATTACTCCTACCATAGAGCTTCACAATGTACTTTATGTACCTGCTCTATCTCACCATTTGATATCTGTTCCCCAACTGAACGCTGACGCTCAGTGCTATGTGACCTTTTTTCCTATGTATGTGATATTTCAGGATCTTCTCACCGGACGAGTAATTGGTCGGGGGTATTTGCGGGGCCGGTTGTTTCATTTGGATCTGACGTACGCAGGGGAAAAACCAGGCGGGCAGTCTCGGACCGCGTTACTCTCCACTTCTGACAAGTTAAGTGAAATTTGGTTATGGCATCGTCGCTTAGGGCATCCATCTTTTAGTATTATGAAAAAATCCATGCCCACTTTGTTTATTAATGTGGACGAGTCTTGTTTATGTTGTGAGACATGTGTTTTGGGCAAGAGTCATCGATCAACTTATTCCCCTAGTAGTTCACCTAAAAGCTTTCTTCCTTTTGAATTAATTCATTCTGATGTTTGGGGACCCTCTAAAGAATCTACTGTCTCAGGCATGCGTTATTTTGTGTCATTCATTGATGAGTGCACACGTCTTTCATGGATTATTCTTCTTAAAAATAAAAATGAAGTTTTTCCAGCTTTTCGTACCTTCCATGCCACTGTCCAAACCCAATATAATGCCACCATTCGAGTTCTTCGTTCTGATAATGGGGGGGAATATGTGAATCATGTCTTTCAGGAGTTCTTTAACACACACGGAATTGTTCATCAAACAACGTGTCCTTACACACCTGAGCAAAATGGGGTTTCTGAACGGAAAAATCGTCATTTACTTGATATGGCTCGGTGTATTCTTTTTAGTGCCCACATGCCTAAATACCTTTGGGGTGATGCTGTCATTACTTCCGCCCACCTTATTAATCGTCTTCCATCTCGTGTTCTTCAAGGGAAAGTTCCATATGAGGTGCTTGCATCTCATGTCAAATTACCCTCGTTTCACAATCTTCCTGCCCGTGTTTTCGGTTGTGTTGCTTTTGTTCATCTTCCACAACATCAGCGTTCTAAGTTAGATGCCCGGGCAGTTAAATGTGTTTTTGTTGGGTACGGCAGCCATCAGAAAGGGTACCGGTGCTACCATCCCCCTACTCGGAAGTACTATGTCACTATGGATGTTACCTTTTTTGAGGATATGAGTTATTTTTCCCCTTCTGATACTGCTCTTCAGGAGGAGAATTCCTATTTTGAAGAGCTGTATCATAGAGAGGGGGAGACAAGTGAGCCAGTCGATATGGTAACAAGATCTGTTGAGATTACCAAAGTGTCAGCCACACAGGCACCACCGGAGGTCGTCACTCAAGAGATTCAGGCACCAGAAGCTGACAACACAACTGCCCCTCATGTATCTCGTACTACTTATACCCCTGATCAATGCTCTCCTGGTGCAGAAGATCACTCATATGAGGTTAGTCATTCTATTCAGGCTAATAGTAGACAATATGTTTTGCCAAATAGGTCTACTCGAGGTCAACCAACAAAAAAATATGAACCTACCCTTCAGACTAAATCCAAGTATCCGGTGGCCAATTTTATATCTACTAAAAGATTATCTAAGTCATATGAGTCATTTGTGAATCAAATATCTACTGTATCAGTACCTAACAAAGTGCAGGATGCATTGGGCGATCCAAAATGGAGGAAAGCAATGGAGGAAGAGATGGAAGCATTACAAAAGAACAATACTTGGGAGCTTGTACCTCCACCATATGGCAAGAAGACTGTAGGATGTCGATGGGTGTTTACAGTGAAGCATAATCCAGATGGGTCAGTAAGCCGGTATAAAGCACGCCTAGTAGCAAAGGGGTTCACCCAGACATATGGCATAGACTATGATGAGACATTTGCACCTGTTGCAAAGATAAACACTATCCGGGTATTGCTCTCTATCGCTGCTAACTTGAACTGGCCACTTAGGCAGTTTGATGTTAAGAATGCATTCCTTCATGGAGAACTAACAGAGGAAGTATACATGGATCTTCCGCCTGGATATGTGGCCACTTCTCCAAGTAACTCCGTATGCAGATTGAGAAAGTCTTTGTATGGTCTTAAACAGTCACCTCGTGCTTGGTTTGGAAGATTCTCACAATTCATGAGGAAAATTGGATACGTACAGAGTAATTCAGACCACACATTATTTCTCAAACACCAACAAGGGAAGGTAACAGCCCTAATCATATATGTTGACGATATGGTAGTTACTGGTAATGATACTATTGAGGTGGACAGATTACAAAAGCAGCTAGCCACAGAGTTTGAGATGAAGGACCTAGGTACACTCAAGTACTTCTTGGGTATTGAGGTAGCCCGGGGAAGTGATGGTATCTATCTGTGTCAGAGGAAGTACATCCTTGATCTACTAACGGAGACAGGGATGTTAGATTGCACTCCAATTGATACTCCAATTGAGCAGAACCATCGGTTAGCAGAGTATCCAGATCAAGTTCCCACTGACAAAGCTCGATATCAGAGGCTAGTTGGACGCCTGATTTATTTGTCACATACCAGGCCAGATGTTGCATATGCAGTAAGTGTAGTGAGTCAGTTCATGCATAATCCAAGTGTGGATCATATGGATGCTGTTGTAAGGATTTTGAGATACTTGAAGTCAGCTCCAGGGAGAGGAGTAATGTTTTCTAATCACAACAATATCTTTGAGATTTGTGGCTTCACAGATGCAGACTGGGCTGGAAATGTTACCGATCGGAGGTCCACATCAGGGTACTATACCTTTGTTGGAGGCAATCTTGTTACGTGGAGGAGTAAGAAACAAAATGTGGTAGCTCGATCTAGTGCTGAAGCAGAATACAGAGGTATGGCTCAGGGAGTGTGCGAATTATTATGGCTTAGAAATCTACTAGAAGACTTGGGTATTAAGCCTAAAAGTGCTATGCAGCTGTACTGTGACAACAAGGCAGCTATTGATATTTCGCATAACCCTGTGCAACATGATCGTACAAAACATGTGGAGGTTGATCGTCATTTTATAAAGGAAAAGCTAGACGCAAAGATCATTAGTTTTCCTTTTGTTTCCACAGAAGAGCAACTTGCCGATATGCTCACAAAAGGAGTGTCAAAAAGAGTTTTTTATGATTCACTTAGCAAGTTGGGCATGGTCGATATGTATGCACCAACTTGAGGGGGAGTGTTGGCATGTATAGTGGCGGGAAACATAATCCGTGTTTTACGGAGTGAATCCCGGAAAGTGAATTCGTAGATTAGTATATATAGGTTGATATGTGTATGAAGAAATCATCAAGTTATATGTTCAATTAATTCCAGTATTTCATGCCCTCCCCGTAAGCTCCATATCCCATAAGTCCATAATTAACAACGTAACTAATTTGGGAAAATTCTGTTATAAGTGTAGCGGTATTTTCCTCCACAAACTACTTCCCACATCCACAAGTGCATTTTATGATACCCCTTCAATGCTACATATATATCATACCTTGCCGCACAACAGATGAGCCCACTAGTTTGAACGAATTTACTCTCAACGTAATCTATCTCACACTTATAATGTTGACTCATAATTCACCATCTCCCCCAGTGGAATTCCAAATCAATAGATAATTAACTAGATGCCCTTTTCATGACTCGGTCATCAGAACGTACAAGCATCAATGAACTACCCTGATCGAGTTAATATATATCTTTGCCGAGCAATCTCGGCTGTTAAGCCTGTTATAAATATGGTGTTCTGCCACCTTTGAGAATCACAAAATCACGTACTAGACACAATTCTTCTTAATTTTCCCTTGTTTAATTTCACGTACTATTCACCTTCGATCAACAACCATGGCGATGGCCAGCACCTTCTTGTTATTCACCGCAACCCTAATCCTGAGTGTAGAACTCCTCACTGCCGCTGAGTACCCTAACCTGGAAGTGGCCGCTTTGTCCGCGCTGAAGAATAGCTTGTCTGATCCAGACAGTGCGCTCAAGTCGTGGGATCCTGAGCTTGTCGACCCTTGCACTTGGTACCACATTACCTGCAACGGTCAGAGCCACGTTACCCGAGTGGACTTACCTGGCCAAAACCTCTCTGGCAATTTGGTACCTGAACTCGGAAACCTATCTCAACTTCAGTTTCTTTCACTCTACGATAACAACATCCAAGGAAGTATTCCGGCGGAGCTTGGTAAGCTGACGAACCTCATAGGCTTGGACTTGTCTGGAAACAACCTCTCGGGATCCTTACCGTCTTCACTGGAGAATTTGAAAGCATCACTTACGTTTCTATTTCTCAATGATAACAAGTTATTATCAGGGACACTTCCCCCGGGTCTTGATAACGTTTTTGTCCTCAACATCTCGAACACAGGTCTAACAATGACTCTAACGTCCGGTTAGTCCATTCGTCTTGAAGATTGTTGAGGGAATTGACGAAGAATGGGAAATATGATCTCGAGTTCTCGACTCCCTTGAATCAATTAATAGGCCTTCTAAATGTTTATGTCTCGTCTTTATAGTGTTGAAATAAATAAATCACAAAGCATGTGTGTCCCCAAAAGCTTATCTAATAGTTTCAGTTGTCTGTATACACAATCTACAAGATAAATTAAATTCCTAAGCATACAAAGAGAATAAATAAGATTCATACTCCTGCTCATCATCTTCCTTGTTGATTCACAAACTGTGAAAATACAACACTACTATCTGTCAACCCATCAACAGGCACACTTGCAGTACTGCTCTCTTCCTCAATTCCCAAAGTGGCAATGTGCATAGCACAAGCATCACTTGCTCTAACTTCAGCTACAACACTTCCCTCACCTGGATGATCAAGCAATTGAAGAGCAAATTCAAGGTTCCAAAGCACATCTCCCATTGAAGGACGGTCTAGCCCATGATCAGATAAACACTTCTCAGCTGTCTCGGCGAACTTTTTAAGACACTCAGGATTTATTTGTGCCCCCTTAAGATGTGGATCAATAATTTCATGAAGAGCTCCCCGTTTTTGACAGTGTAGAGCCCAATCTCCTAGACTAACTTGTTCCTTAGGCAAGGTAGCATTGAGTGCTGGCCTTGCGCACAAGACTTCAAATAGAACTACCCCGAAAGAGTAAACGTCTGATTTTTCAGTCAATTGTTGCCTGCGGAAGTATTCGGGGTCCAAGTACCCGAAGCTACCCTTTACCATTGTACTAACATGAGTTTGCTGGAGATTAGGCCCCGTTTTGGATAACCCGAAATCAGAGACTTTAGCTACCCAATTTTCATCCAAGAGAATATTTGTGGTTTTAACATCTCGATGGATAATTGTGTATCTGGCACCAGTATGAAGATAATGCAGTCCCCTTGCCGCTCCTATACAAATTTCCAACCTTTGCTTCCATGACAAGGGAGGCTTGTTGCTCTTGTAGAGGTGCTCCCTTAGAGTCCCATTAGCCATGTAATCATAAACCAAAATCATCTCGCCTTCTTCTTCACAAAAACCGATCAATGATACCAAATGTCTATGCCTAAGCTTTGAAAGCATCTCAATTTCAGTTTGGAACTCATTAACTCCTTGTTCAGAAGATGGATTGGACCTTTTTATAGCCACTTTCATCGAACCTCCATCAATCAGCCCTTTGTAAACCTTCCCAAATCCACCAACCCCAATAACTTGAGACTCGTCAAAGTTCTTGGTACCATGTTTGATCTCGGATAATGAGAAATGCCTACATAGAGCAGCAGCCAAACTCGAAACATGGCTAGTACTACCGGTATTAGTACCACTCTTTCGAGAAGTCATTGTGGTAGAGGTACCATAGAGCGGCAACCAAGCCCCTACCCCGGACTCCTGTGACTTCTTCTTCCTATGGTACACAACGATGCAAACAGCAGCAGCTACAACAACACCAGCAGCCCCACCTGTGACTCCACCAATTACCAAACCCTTGTTCTTTGATCCCCCTGCCCGTGGTGAGGGATTATTGGCCCCAGCCGTGGCCTCCTCAGCATCCTGAAGCATCTGAGATGGCACAGGGTTGGGGCCTGCCAAGTTGCCACGAGTATCATTCATCTTAAAGATCTCCAATCCATTAAGTAATGCATCATAGAACTCAGGCTTCATTGAAACAGTTGGGTGCAATGCCACCCACAGTTCATCATCACCAGTTTCATCTCTGACAAAAACTGCATAATCTTTATAAAGAGGAACCCCAATCTTCCCTGTCCATCCGATCACATCTGCAGCCGGCTGCGCCGTTTGGTTGTTCACATATATATCAAACACTCTCTGATTCACCTTGGTCAGCTGAAGCTCACAGAAATGAAACCTCACAACATAAGTGAAATTAGAATCCACTTGAAAAACCCATGTGAGATTGTAGTTCGAGTTAATCTTCGGATCAGGTCCCATTGATCTAGCTGTACTGTAAACATCAACAGGTGCAACAGATTCTGACACATTACTGGGGTATTGAATCGAGACATTCTTCTCAGCCTGAAATGTCACCCCAAATGCAGCACCAAACAAGTAAGGTGAATCGTCATACCATGTCCGTTTAATCCCGGCCGAGTCGTTGGCTGGCCCAACATACTGGCCACCCACATTGAGCCGGAACATGGTCTGAAGGGTCGAGCTTTGTTCATCAATAATTTGGTCGTCAAATCCAACCATATTGGCCGTTTGGAATAATTCCGGCATTGGTATCACCTCGATCCCATTAACGAAAGCAAATGAGTTATTATGTGACGAAGATGGGGTGAAGGTAATGTTGAGATTCCCGGACGCAATAGGAATGAGTGAGAATTCTTTGACAATGTAGGCCTGCGTGAGAGCTTCGGCTGTGATGGAGGCGCTGAAATTTTTTAGGAGAGTGAATCCATTTGCGGTTACATCAAAATACGAGCTTGATTTGTCGAGGCTGTTATATGAAGAAGGGTAGAAATGGAGTCTGAGCCAGAGGCGTTGCTTTGGCGAAACAGAGAGTTTGTATGAGGAAGAAGAGCTGAAGATTCTTGCAGACATGTATGGGACTTCGGAGGGGAGAGAAGGGTCTTGATATTGAGCCTTCGCCGTAGTGGAATTCCCCGAAATATACTGGGAATCCGATGACCATTTCCGGCCATCGGAATCGATGCTATCTTTTGAAGAGCCGCAAGAAAGAATGTAAGGATTAGAAGAATTGGAATTCGCGCTAAAAACTTGAATGGTGTTTAGAGATAACAAGATCAAAGAAAATAAAATCTGGATGTTGGAGATCATAGCTAGAAAGAGAAACCCTTTTGAAATGGAATTGAAAACAGAGTACAGAAAAACAGGGGAAGCAAGAAGATATATGTTCTCCTGTACTTGTTGGATATATTTTATCACAATGGCTCTGAACCAAATTAAAGTACGTATTTTGGTAGCATGGAAGTAAAACAGATGTACAGAATTTTACCTGGAAAATTAGGGTAGTGATTCAAGATCACGAACCAAATGGCGGTTTGGATCTCATATTCTGAGTGATTTTTTTTGTTTCGTTCTGTTTTGGTTTTTCTTTTTCCTGCGTTTTTGGTTCGACATGGACTAACGTTAAGGATAGAAGGCAGTTATGGGAGAGAGAAACGCCACAATGCTCTATTGGAGAATCGAGTGCCTTGGCGTTTCTTTAGGTTTAATTCAAGGAGTGGTGCTACATTCACCTTCTTCTTAATTTTTTTTATTTCTTAATTTTTTAAAGATGGTTTGTATTAAATTATTAATGTAAGAATATATCACACATATCAGACCATCTTGAGATTCAATGGAGAAACTGCATTATCTGAGTAAACTTTATCGCCTAACAACACTTGGAAGTCTTATCATTAGAGGTAGGAAGATGCTAATTTTGTGTCAATAATTTGAGTTAGATACTTAGATTACATTGTATATGGTTCACCTCCAACGCTCGGCAAAATAAAGAATTACTTGTGTAACTTCACCATCTAATAATCATCTTCGTCATCCTTTACTTTTTCATTTTGAAAATAAGGGTCATCATGATAAATATACCATAAGAAACTGGCAGCTTGCATATAACGACCCCGAAATTTCGAGCTTAGAAACTCAAAATTTTAAAGTCGTTAAACACCAAATAATCTCAAATAATCGAAATCATTTAAGCGTAACAGCGGATCACATCTGAGTTTAAAATATAACTCAGTCAAGCCGATTATTACAAACCCAAATGATAATTCAACATATAACAAATAGAATTGTATAATCCTCACAACAACCTCACAAATAAAATCACACCAAATCACACACACAATCCACGCTGGAACCTCACCACGACTGGATGCGATCGACTTCGAGTCTTCGGAGTCGTCACTCAATCACCACTACTCAGCACCTGCGGAAGTATCCCCTACACCATTGAAATTGGTGCACCGGGATTGCAACACAAACCCGGTAAGCTTTGCAGCTCGTATGAGTAAAATATTAAAATAACTCTCGTCTCATAAAAGACACAACTCCACATCAACACAGTATAACGAAAATCATGAGAAAACGAGCAACCCATCTGGTTACTCTAATACTTTCACAAAATGGTAACTAATGAGCGCTGGTACACATCCGTTACCCCTCACTTAGTATACCGCTGATGTTGGGTAACCACCCGCCACCCAACATCCAAAACAAGCTGAGTACCCATGAGCAGATAACCACCCGTTACCTCCATGCAGTACTATGGCAGACAGACTAGAGCTCTAACTGTATCGTAACTTTCGCCCGGCCAAAGGCTAGGTTCCGACTTGCCTCACATGTACAATAATCTCACATCATATTGTACCACACATCACGTCCGAAGACAAATCACAATATTTCACATTTTCCGTGATAAAATCATGTACAATAATCACTCATCATATTGTACGTTTTAAAACTTTCACAATATATCCATAATAAAAATCATAACAGTATATTATATAGCAAACTATATATATTCGTATTTATTTACCATTTATACAATATATACATAGTCCACTATATCATATACATGTCATATTTCATAAACACCTGAAACATTACGTACGATAATCTCACATCATATCGTACCATTAAAATCACACATGCACAATTTTTTTCTGTTACTGAAATGACTATTTTTAATGAATTAATAACAGT
Organism: Argentina anserina; assembly: GCF_933775445.1. NCBI lineage: Eukaryota > Viridiplantae > Streptophyta > Magnoliopsida > Rosales > Rosaceae > Argentina > Argentina anserina. The sequence continues at coordinate 17,527,203 of NC_065875.1, forward strand.
ATGTAATTTAATGAACTATATATATATATGTATTTATTACCATTATACTATATATACGTAGTCCACTAAGTTATATACATGTTGTAATTCATTAAATAAACACACTTGCAAAAATGTTGAATCACCACGAGGGTAGATTCGTAATTCAGTGAGATTTTACTCACCTTATTGACTTGAGCGTAATTCCACAATTCGCGATGCTAATTCCTTTCCTCGATTTAACGATCACCTTAAAAGAATAAGAAAAGAATTTAGAATCGTTTCGTAAACCTTTAAATGCCAAAACAGTAATATACGGTTACTGTTCAGCAATTTTGGTTTATACGAAGTTACTGTTCACTGTTCACTGTTCACGGGTACTGTACAATACTCAATTAATACGTATTTCTGTACGTATAAATATTATATACGTATTTCTGTACGTATAAATATTAAATACGTATTTCTGTACGTATAAATATTATATACGTATTTCTGTACGTATAAATATTAAATACGTATTTCTGTACGTATAAATAATAATACGTATTTCTGTACGTATAAATGTTAATACGTATTTCCGTACGTATAAATATTAATACGTATTTCTGTACGTATAAATATTAATACGTATTTCTGTACGTATACGTACGATTTAATGTAAATACAAATTCAGTAAATAAAATTTACTAAATTACCCTTTTACAAAATTACTTTTTTACATTTACTGAAAGTAATTTATATTTACATTTACCGAAGGTAAAATTTAATTACATTTACCGTAGTAAATAAAAATTACATTTACATTTACCGTACACAGTAAATTACCAAAATACCCCTTCAGTCAAAACTAATTACACCGCCTCACACGGCGGCGCGTGTGGCACACGCGCCACCTCCGGCCGGCAGCGCGTGGGGCCCACGCGCCGAGCCCAAAACCGGTGCGTGTGACGTCACCACCGTGCCTAAACTCTCCTCCTTTCTCCCCTCTTCCTTCCTCCGCCCCTAGGCAGCCCCTACACCACCCCACGCCTCGCACGCGCCGCCTAAGGCAGCGGTGCTCACCCTCACCTACCCCTCCGATCTTCCTCCCAAAAACCATCCGATTCAACCCAAAATCATCACACAATCGTCACACAACATCTCAACATGATTTAAACGCAACCTTACCTAGATCGGAGTCCAAATCGCGTTGGAAACGATAGAGTTGTCGACAAGCTTCTCGCAGGATCTTCAATCGTCGATCCGGCTCCGTGGCGGCGAAACGATGCACGGGGTGCTTGTGGGTGGCGGCTGAAGGTCTCTCGATGTCCCTGGGAATGGCGGTGGAGGTCACGGCGGCTTGGAGGCAGAGAGTGAGGCGTGAGGCAGAGGGAGACTCGGGGAACGAGTGAAGCTCTTGGCGGCGAGGCAGGGCGCCGCAAGCTCGGTGTCGCGTGCAGGGGATCTTGTGAGGCCGTAGGGAGCGGCGGTGCTAGCCACGAAGGGCTGAGGTCGGAGATCGGGGAGGGAGAGTGACTTGAGAGAGAGAGAAGGTTTTGGGGAGAGAGAGAGAACCGAGGGAGGCGGGGGAGAGAGGAACGAAAGGGTTTCCAATTATGGAAACCCTAACTGAAAATATTTCCTTTTATACCCCCTCTCAAAATCGGAAACTAACTTCCGTCATTAATAACTTTTACGTACGTCGTCCGATTAGAACGCGTCACATACTCTCGAACTCGTATCGACGAGCTCTACAACTTTCGTGAAGGAAGTTTTCGCAACCGATCGACGGAATAAAAGTCGATATATACGTTGCGGAAACGTAACGTTTTTCAAATTAAACGTTCCGAGAACGTATCCGTCGCTCGTTTTATAACATCGCAACCAATCACATTCATTCATATTAAAATTCCAAATTTTATAGAATTCAAATCAAACTTAAAATTGTTTGAAATTTAGGGTTATTACAATCTACCCCCCTTAAAGGAATTTCGTCCCGAAATTCAAACCCACTCAGCGAACAACTGTGGATATCTGATCATCATGTCCGACTCTAGCTTCCATGATGCATCACCTTCATCATGATGGTTCTACAATACCTTGACTAGCTCCACTTCCTTCCTCCAAAGCTTCTTTGTGGATCTATTCAAAATACAAACCGGCTCAAAACAAAAGTGGTATCTTCCTTCACCTCAATGGTGTTATGATCGATCACATATGCGACACATCAGGATCATACTTCCTCAACATGGAAATGTAGAAGACGTTGTGAACGTCCGACATGCTAGTAGGCAAGGCTAGTTTTCCCACCTTCTCGAGAATCTCAAAGGCCCAACATACCTCGGCCAACTTTTCTTTCTTGTCAAATCTCACTACACCCAAATTTGGCCCAACAGATAGGTGATCGACATGGACCACCTTAAGTGCCTCATAGGGTACCATGCCGATGCTGGAATGGTAACTGTCGTTGTAGGCGAACTCAATCAATCTCAAATGATTTCACAGCTACCTTACAATCCAGCATACGAGTTCTCAACCTATCTGCTGTTACCTCAAACTTCCTCCATTAGACAATTTGTCACATGTCCTAACAATAATAGTTGCAAGTGAGCTACTCAAAATATAATCATCCTCTCGAAACATAATGATGTTTTCAGCATGGAGGCGTTGACGCCCTATTTTGTCTAGTTCACCCCTCTCTTGCGATTTGACAGACTATCCTCACGTCAAGAGGTAGCTCCTACCACTGAGCAGGGTCAAAACTCTCAACATCTAACATGAGTCAAATCAATGGTTAACACATGCCTCCTACTTACATTACACATAGTGATTTTCAAATAAACATGCTTTATCACGACAATAACTTCATGACTTCACCACAATGCATCGCTAGAATAACGAATATCCCAATCCTTCCAATCAACAAAATAATCTCATTTCAAGATCATCTTATTATAACCATAAAAGTTGTCGTGCATGATACCCACCCAAGTACCCTATTTGTATCGGTATCACTATAAGGAAATCTTAACTCATCGAGTTCACAACCATCACAAAACACCATCTTGGACTATGAATTACTCTCAAACAGTTCACCAGAGAATCGACTAATATACGCAAAAGGCTGTAGAAAATTCTACCACCACCACAAGAGAGATGCATCACGCATCCTACCCCTCTCATCAAAACTTACCATCGAAAATTAATTTCTGCTTCTTGCTTCCCTGAGTGGTGTGCCACAATTTACAAGTTAGACCAAGGTGGTATTTATCCCACAACGGTGAAACATGAAAATTAAGCGAATTTACAGCGCAAAAGCCTACAAGACCGCGACCGAGATATACTTTACCCCCTGGTTCATACATGCCTCAAATTCATGACATACGGTCCCACACAAACGCCCCAGTGGCATCATCTAACATATTGATTTCCCCCACCGTCGTAGTACTAATAAGTTCTGCAATTAATTCAACAACAGAAGCTGGTTATTGGGTCTATTGTCTCCTCAAAATCAACCCAAAAATGGTTGCTACACCACCACTATAAACAGTTGTTTCTTTACTTTCATTAAGAACTCTCATGGTCGACACATTCGGCCAACATAACTTCTCCGCAAACAGCAATATAATTGATTACTCTTTATCGTAGAATTATCCCTTATTGAACACCTCAGTCAACTTCGCCTTATCCAACAATAATAATCTGATGCATGGAGGGAAGAAGTGCATCTAAGTCTTCCCATACTAACACCACTTGCACTTGAAAAGAAAATTGATTTTTCAACCATTTCTTTATCGGTTGGAAGGTGCTTGTCACGAAAATTCGTCAAAACACCATTAAGCTAAGGTCATCTCATACCTTACCTTCAATAGAGTTACTTCACCGCCATTGCGTCTCATTTGGACCTGTAGCATTGTGAAGTTCAAATCCCCAACACCAAAATAATTAAATCCTGAAAGATCAGCGTTCTCAATTAAATGCTCATCTAGCAAAATAATTAATTCGTGACGTCAAAATGAAATTTCTCTAACACATTAGATTTCTTGCTCAGCCAAGAACAATGTGTAACTTCAATTGTCAATGTCCGAAACAAAACGAGTTGAAACGCAACCACGACGTATGTGAATCTCAGTTTAATAATTGTATCACCACCTTAAGGACGTATCACACACATCATCAATCCTAGGTAAATGATACATAGTCTTGATGGTCACCTTAATCATTCCCCTATAATTCACACTCAACCGCATGAGACTTCTTTTTATTCACGAATAACACCGGCACCACTCAAGCTGAGACACTAGGTTTGATGCACCCTAGGTCTAATATGTCATCTATCTGCTCTTTCAATTCCTTAAACTCGTTCTTTCCCAATCCCATAAGGCGCCTTTGATACAGATGCTATACCAAGCACATCATCAATAAGGAAATCACCAACTCTCGAAGAAGGTAACTCAGCATCTCCTGAAACACCTCACTATACTCGAATAGTAGAACAATGTCTGTGATAGCCACTTCTAGATCCACAAACTCCACATTTTCCAAGACTCTAGCTATCATGGCATTATCCGACTCGAGGCACAGATACGAAACTCTGGTTTCCTGGGTCTATGAAAGAACTCATCATGTCCACACAATCAATCACCGCGTACTGCGGCCTCAACCAATCAATTCCTCAGATCACATCATAGTGTGGTCCGGAATCACTATCAAATAAGCAGAGAACTCTCTACTTCCAATCACAATAGGACAAGCCTTTCATTGTCTCCAATTTCGAGGAACACTCCAAAAGCGAAGTGACACATAAAGAGTTTCCCATAGGCGTAGGAATCAATCCTAACCCCTCCACTGCCAACTATCAATAAATGAATATGGCTATCATCCTCTTTTCTAACTCAGAGTACTCAATCATCACCAAGTAGGTCCCAATACTCCGATCCAGTGGTCCGCTACCATATGATCCAAGCGTCATGAAATGACAGCACTAGCAGCTCACTCATGTCCTTGATCAACCTCAACACACGACTATCGTCTCTAACGATAGCAACAAGATCAACTTGTCTTTCCAGTGGAGCAGCCTCCTCAAAAAGGTTCTCCACATTGCGGACTCGGCCTGCAGCCCTAACTCGGCCTCGACCTCTCGTCCGTCCTCGGCCCTGTCCACGGCCATTTTCCAATTTCATCACCATTCAACAATTAACACTCGGTCATATATGTGAAGTCTCGAATTCGACAAAATAGATCCGACTGATATCAATCATGAAATTTCAGAAGGAGGTGAATCATCGGAGTATCGTCACAATACTCTCTACAGGACCAAACCATAAGGTGTGGCTCCTAACACTCTCGCGTACCCGACGACATATCAATACCGAGGAGCATGTGATGGGAGCCCGCCTGCAGTCGGATCATCGCTCCCGGATGATATTGATAATCGCCAAATACACACTTAGGCTCTGATACCAACTGTAACGACCCCGAAATTTCGAGCTTAGAAACTCAAAATTTTAAAGTCGTTAAACACCAAATAATCTCAAATAATCGAAATCATTTAAGCGTAACAGCGGATCACATCTGAGTTTAAAATATAACTCAGTCAAGCCGATTATTACAAACCCAAATGATAATTCAACATATAACAAATGGAATTGTATAATCCTCACAACAACCTCACAAATAAAATCACACCAAATCACACACACAATCCACGCTGGAACCTCACCACGACTGGATGCGATCGACTTCGAGTCTTCGGAGTCGTCACTCAATCACCACTACTCAGCACCTGCGGAAGTATCCCCTACACCATTGAAATTGGTGCACCGGGATTGCAACACAAACCCGGTAAGCTTTGCAGCTCGTATGAGTAAAATATTAAAATAACTCTCGTCTCATAAAAGACACAACTCCACATCAACACAGTATAACGAAAATCATGAGAAAACGAGCAACCCATCTGGTTACTCTAATACTTTCACAAAATGGTAACTAATGAGCGCTGGTACACATCCGTTACCCCTCACTTAGTATACCGCTGATGTTGGGTAACCACCCGCCACCCAACATCCAAAACAAGCTGAGTACCCATGAGCAGATAACCACCCGTTACCTCCATGCAGTACTATGGCAGACAGACTAGAGCTCTAACTGTATCGTAACTTTCGCCCGGCCAAAGGCTAGGTTCCGACTTGCCTCACATGTACAATAATCTCACATCATACGTATTTCTGTACGTATAAATAATAATACGTATTTCTGTACGTATAAATGTTAATACGTATTTCCGTACGTATAAATATTAATACGTATTTCTGTACGTATAAATATTAATACGTATTTCTGTACGTATACGTACGATTTAATGTAAATACAAATTCAGTAAATAAAATTTACTAAATTACCCTTTTACAAAATTACTTTTTTACATTTACTGAAAGTAATTTATATTTACATTTACCGAAGGTAAAATTTAATTACATTTACCGTAGTAAATAAAAATTACATTTACATTTACCGTACACAGTAAATTACCAAAATACCCCTTCAGTCAAAACTAATTACACCGCCTCACACGGCGGCGCGTGTGGCACACGCGCCACCTCCGGCCGGCAGCGCGTGGGGCCCACGCGCCGAGCCCAAAACCGGTGCGTGTGACGTCACCACCGTGCCTAAACTCTCCTCCTTTCTCCCCTCTTCCTTCCTCCGCCCCTAGGCAGCCCCTACACCACCCCACGCCTCGCACGCGCCGCCTAAGGCAGCGGTGCTCACCCTCACCTACCCCTCCGATCTTCCTCCCAAAAACCATCCGATTCAACCCAAAATCATCACACAATCGTCACACAACATCTCAACATGATTTAAACGCAACCTTACCTAGATCGGAGTCCAAATCGCGTTGGAAACGATAGAGTTGTCGACAAGCTTCTCGCAGGATCTTCAATCGTCGATCCGGCTCCGTGGCGGCGAAACGATGCACGGGGTGCTTGTGGGTGGCGGCTGAAGGTCTCTCGATGTCCCTGGGAATGGCGGTGGAGGTCACGGCGGCTTGGAGGCAGAGAGTGAGGCGTGAGGCAGAGGGAGACTCGGGGAACAAGTGAAGCTCTTGGCGGCGAGGCAGGGCGCCGCAAGCTCGGTGTCGCGTGCAGGGGATCTTGTGAGGCCGTAGGGAGCGGCGGTGCTAGCCACGAAGGGCTGAGGTCGGAGATCGGGGAGGGAGAGTGACTTGAGAGAGAGAGAAGGTTTCGGGGAGAGAGAGAGAACCGAGGGAGGCGGGGGAGAGAGGAACGAAAGGGTTTCCAATTATGGAAACCCTAACTGAAAATATTTCCTTTTATACCCCCTCTCAAAATCGGAAACTAACTTCCGTCATTAATAATTTTTACGTACATCGTCCGATTAGAACGCGTCACATACTCTCGAACTCGTATCGACGAGCTCTACAACTTTCGTGAAGGAAGTTTTCGCAACCGATCGACGGAATAAAAGTCGATATATACGTTGCGGAAACGTAACGTTTTTCAAATTAAACGTTCCGAGAACGTATCCGTCGCTCGTTTTATAACATCGCAACCAATCACATTCATTCATATTAAAATTCCAAATTTTATAGAATTCAAATCAAACTTAAAATTGTTTGAAATTTAGGGTTATTACAATCTACCCCCCTTAAAGGAATTTCGTCCCGAAATTCAAACCCACTCAGCGAACAACTGTGGATATCTGATCATCATGTCCGACTCTAGCTTCCATGATGCATCACCTTCATCATGATGGTTCTACAATACCTTGACTAGCTCCACTTCCTTCCTCCAAAGCTTCTTTGTGGATCTATTCAAAATACAAACCGGCTCAAAACAAAAGTGGTATCTTCCTTCACCTCAATGGTGTTATGATCGATCACATATGCGACACATCAGGATCATACTTCCTCAACATGGAAATGTAGAAGACGTTGTGAACGTCCGACATGCTAGTAGGCAAGGCTAGTTTTCCCACCTTCTCGAGAATCTCAAAGGCCCAACATACCTCGGCCAACTTTTCTTTCTTGTCAAATCTCACTACACCCAAATTTGGCCCAACAGATAGGTGATCGACATGGACCACCTTAAGTGCCTCATAGGGTACCATGCCGATGCTGGAATGGTAACTGTCGTTGTAGGCGAACTCAATCAATCTCAAATGATTTCACAGCTACCTTACAATCCAGCATACGAGTTCTCAACCTATCTGCTGTTACCTCAAACTTCCTCCATTAGACAATTTGTCACATGTCCTAACAATAATAGTTGCAAGTGAGCTACTCAAAATATAATCATCCTCTCGAAACATAATGATGTTTTCAGCATGGAGGCGTTGACGCCCTATTTTGTCTAGTTCACCCCTCTCTTGCGATTTGACAGACTATCCTCACGTCAAGAGGTAGCTCCTACCACTGAGCAGGGTCAAAACTCTCAACATCTAACATGAGTCAAATCAATGGTTAACACATGCCTCCTACTTACATTACACATAGTGATTTTCAAATAAACATGCTTTATCACGACAATAACTTCATGACTTCACCACAATGCATCGCTAGAATAACGAATATCCCAATCCTTCCAATCAACAAAATAATCTCATTTCAAGATCATCTTATTATAACCATAAAAGTTGTCGTGCATGATACCCACCCAAGTACCCTATTTGTATCGGTATCACTATAAGGAAATCTTAACTCATCGAGTTCACAACCATCACAAAACACCATCTTGGACTATGAATTACTCTCAAACAGTTCACCAGAGAATCGACTAATATACGCAAAAGGCTGTAGAAAATTCTACCACCACCACAAGAGAGATGCATCACGCATCCTACCCCTCTCATCAAAACTTACCATCGAAAATTAATTTCTGCTTCTTGCTTCCCTGAGTGGTGTGCCACAATTTACAAGTTAGACCAAGGTGGTATTTATCCCACAACGGTGAAACATGAAAATTAAGCGAATTTACAGCGCAAAAGCCTACAAGACCGCGACCGAGATATACTTTACCCCCTGGTTCATACATGCCTCAAATTCATGACATACGGTCCCACACAAACGCCCCAGTGGCATCATCTAACATATTGATTTCCCCCACCGTCGTAGTACTAATAAGTTCTGCAATTAATTCAACAACAGAAGCTGGTTATTGGGTCTATTGTCTCCTCAAAATCAACCCAAAAATGGTTGCTACACCACCACTATAAACAGTTGTTTCTTTACTTTCATTAAGAACTCTCATGGTCGACACATTCGGCCAACATAACTTCTCCGCAAACAGCAATATAATTGATTACTCTTTATCGTAGAATTATCCCTTATTGAACACCTCAGTCAACTTCGCCTTATCCAACAATAATAATCTGATGCATGGAGGGAAGAAGTGCATCTAAGTCTTCCCATACTAACACCACTTGCACTTGAAAAGAAAATTGATTTTTCAACCATTTCTTTATCGGTTGGAAGGTGCTTGTCACGAAAATTCGTCAAAACACCATTAAGCTAAGGTCATCTCATACCTTACCTTCAATAGAGTTACTTCACCGCCATTGCGTCTCATTTGGACCTGTAGCATTGTGAAGTTCAAATCCCCAACACCAAAATAATTAAATCCTGAAAGATCAGCGTTCTCAATTAAATGCTCATCTAGCAAAATAATTAATTCGTGACGTCAAAATGAAATTTCTCTAACACATTAGATTTCTTGCTCAGCCAAGAACAATGTGTAACTTCAATTGTCAATGTCCGAAACAAAACGAGTTGAAACGCAACCACGACGTATGTGAATCTCAGTTTAATAATTGTATCACCACCTTAAGGACGTATCACACACATCATCAATCCTAGGTAAATGATACATAGTCTTGATGGTCACCTTAATCATTCCCCTATAATTCACACTCAACCGCATGAGACTTCTTTTTATTCACGAATAACACCGGCACCACTCAAGCTGAGACACTAGGTTTGATGCACCCTAGGTCTAATATGTCATCTATCTGCTCTTTCAATTCCTTAAACTCGTTCTTTCCCAATCCCATAAGGCGCCTTTGATACAGATGATATACCAAGCACATCATCAATAAGGAAATCACCAACTCTCGAAGAAGGTAACTCAGCATCTCCTGAAACACCTCACTATACTCGAATAGTAGAACAATGTCTGTGATAGCCACTTCTAGATCCACAAACTCCACATTTTCCAAGACTCTAGCTATCATGGCATTATCCGACTCGAGGCACAGATACGAAACTCTGGTTTCCTGGGTCTATGAAAGAACTCATCATGTCCACACAATCAATCACCGCGTACTGCGGCCTCAACCAATCAATTCCTCAGATCACATCATAGTGTGGTCCGGAATCACTATCAAATAAGCAGAGAACTCTCTACTTCCAATCACAATAGGACAAGCCTTTCATTGTCTCCAATTTCGAGGAACACTCCAAAAGCGAAGTGACACATAAAGAGTTTCCCATAGGCGTAGGAATCAATCCTAACCCCTCCACTGCCAACTATCAATAAATGAATATGGCTATCATCCTCTTTTCTAACTCAGAGTACTCAATCATCACCAAGTAGGTCCCAATACTCCGATCCAGTGGTCCGCTACCATATGATCCAAGCGTCATGAAATGACAGCACTAGCAGCTCACTCATGTCCTTGATCAACCTCAACACACGACTATCGTCTCTAACGATAGCAACAAGATCAACTTGTCTTTCCAGTGGAGCAGCCTCCTCAAAAAGGTTCTCCACATTGCGGACTCGGCCTGCAGCCCTAACTCGGCCTCGACCTCTCGTCCGTCCTCGGCCCTGTCCACGGCCATTTTCCAATTTCATCACCATTCAACAATTAACACTCGGTCATATATGTGAAGTCTCGAATTCGACAAAATAGATCCGACTGATATCAATCATGAAATTTCAGAAGGAGGTGAATCATCGGAGTATCGTCACAATACTCTCTACAGGACCAAACCATAAGGTGTGGCTCCTAACACTCTCGCGTACCCGACGACATATCAATACCGAGGAGCATGTGATGGGAGCCCGCCTGCAGTCGGATCATCGCTCCCGGATGATATTGATAATCGCCAAATACACACTTAGGCTCTGATACCAACTGTAACGACCCCGAAATTTCGAGCTTAGAAACTCAAAATTTTAAAGTCGTTAAACACCAAATAATCTCAAATAATCGAAATCATTTAAGCGTAACAGCGGATCACATCTGAGTTTAAAATATAACTCAGTCAAGCCGATTATTACAAACCCAAATGATAATTCAACATATAACAAATGGAATTGTATAATCCTCACAACAACCTCACAAATAAAATCACACCAAATCACACACACAATCCACGCTGGAACCTCACCACGACTGGATGCGATCGACTTCGAGTCTTCGGAGTCGTCACTCAATCACCACTACTCAGCACCTGCGGAAGTATCCCCTACACCATTGAAATTGGTGCACCGGGATTGCAACACAAACCCGGTAAGCTTTGCAGCTCGTATGAGTAAAATATTAAAATAACTCTCGTCTCATAAAAGACACAACTCCACATCAACACAGTATAACGAAAATCATGAGAAAACGAGCAACCCATCTGGTTACTCTAATACTTTCACAAAATGGTAACTAATGAGCGCTGGTACACATCCGTTACCCCTCACTTAGTATACCGCTGATGTTGGGTAACCACCCGCCACCCAACATCCAAAACAAGCTGAGTACCCATGAGCAGATAACCACCCGTTACCTCCATGCAGTACTATGGCAGACATACTAGAGCTCTAACTGTATCGTAACTTTCGCCCGGCCAAAGGCTAGGTTCCGACTTGCCTCACATGTACAATAATCTCACATCATACGTATTTCTGTACGTATAAATAATAATACGTATTTCTGTACGTATAAATGTTAATACGTATTTCCGTACGTATAAATATTAATACGTATTTCTGTACGTATAAATATTAATACGTATTTCTGTACGTATACGTACGATTTAATGTAAATACAAATTCAGTAAATAAAATTTACTAAATTACCCTTTTACAAAATTACTTTTTTACATTTACTGAAAGTAATTTATATTTACATTTACCGAAGGTAAAATTTAATTACATTTACCGTAGTAAATAAAAATTACATTTACATTTACCGTACACAGTAAATTACCAAAATACCCCTTCAGTCAAAACTAATTACACCGCCTCACACGGCGGCGCGTGTGGCACACGCGCCACCTCCGGCCGGCAGCGCGTGGGGCCCACGCGCCGAGCCCAAAACCGGTGCGTGTGACGTCACCACCGTGCCTAAACTCTCCTCCTTTCTCCCCTCTTCCTTCCTCCGCCCCTAGGCAGCCCCTACACCACCCCACGCCTCGCACGCGCCGCCTAAGGCAGCGGTGCTCACCCTCACCTACCCCTCCGATCTTCCTCCCAAAAACCATCCGATTCAACCCAAAATCATCACACAATCGTCACACAACATCTCAACATGATTTAAACGCAACCTTACCTAGATCGGAGTCCAAATCGCGTTGGAAACGATAGAGTTGTCGACAAGCTTCTCGCAGGATCTTCAATCGTCGATCCGGCTCCGTGGCGGCGAAACGATGCACGGGGTGCTTGTGGGTGGCGGCTGAAGGTCTCTCGATGTCCCTGGGAATGGCGGTGGAGGTCACGGCGGCTTGGAGGCAGAGAGTGAGGCGTGAGGCAGAGGGAGACTCGGGGAACGAGTGAAGCTCTTGGCGGCGAGGCAGGGCGCCGCAAGCTCGGTGTCGCGTGCAGGGGATCTTGTGAGGCCGTAGGGAGCGGCGGTGCTAGCCACGAAGGGCTGAGGTCGGAGATCGGGGAGGGAGAGTGACTTGAGAGAGAGAGAAGGTTTCGGGGAGAGAGAGAGAACCGAGGGAGGCGGGGGAGAGAGGAACGAAAGGGTTTCCAATTATGGAAACCCTAACTGAAAATATTTCCTTTTATACCCCCTCTCAAAATCGGAAACTAACTTCCGTCATTAATAATTTTTACGTACGTCGTCCGATTAGAACGCGTCACATACTCTCGAACTCGTATCGACGAGCTCTACAACTTTCGTGAAGGAAGTTTTCGCAACCGATCGACGGAATAAAAGTCGATATATACGTTGCGGAAACGTAACGTTTTTCAAATTAAACGTTCCGAGAACGTATCCGTCGCTCGTTTTATAACATCGCAACCAATCACATTCATTCATATTAAAATTCCAAATTTTATAGAATTCAAATCAAACTTAAAATTGTTTGAAATTTAGGGTTATTACATTGCACCACCTAGAGGAAGATGAAACAGTTGATGTGTGCGGTAAGCAGACTAATGCAGCACCGTTAGCCGATCAATCATATTTGTTTAAGTTAGTTTTTGGAGAGCACCATAGATGATTACTTTTATGTGCCTTTTGAATATCCTTGTAATAGAGTAATCTATGACCTACTAGGAGTCTTTATGTTCAAACCGGTAATATTCCGAAAATTTATAATTATTTTCTATTATTATTCGGAAATATTTAAATGAGTGGTGATCTGATTATAGTACGAGGGAGAAAACGAAAGTGTTCGAGCGATTTATACTCAGAAACGTTACCGTGAGGGGTCAAGAGTTAACTTTTTATCCATTAAAAATCTCAGAAAATTTCATTCATGAAAGTCATAGAGATCGTCAATACGAGTTCATAGACGCGTGACACACTTTAATCAGATGTCGTATGTGAAAGTTGTTAGCAACGGAATTTTGATTTCTGATTTTAGAAAGAGTATAAAAGGAAAGATATGAGATTAAAAATCAGAAAATCAGTTTTTGTTTTCTCAAAATTAGCTCGGTTACTATTTACCTGAGCTCGGGTACTGTTCACGCCACTTTTCTCTCTTTGTTGCCGAATCTTTCTCTGGCCATATCGTCATCATCCGACGACGGAATTGAGTGAGAGTGTTAGACCGGTGTCGTTAGAACCGTCTCTTCGTTCTCTACCGATCTGGGTTAGTGTTTAGGAGATATTAGAGTTGTTTGAAGCCCAGAAATGAAGAAATAATACGGTTGTTCCGTTTGAAGAAGTGAGGATAACTCCTTCCTCTGACAACCAATCAAGGCGATTCTTCTTATGTTTTGAAGCTTGTAGGATGTATATCAACCCTCTAATATAGTTTTATCTATTTCGAAACACACAAGGAGAATTAACGATTTTATTTTCTAGGGTATGTGAATAGTGCCGATTTTATGTTCTTCGTCGATTGGACTATTTAGGCTTCGATTTAGACTTTAGTATCAACTAGAAAGTTGTTGGAAATGTTGTTTAGATTGTGGTGATAAATTTTGGTGATCATCGGTGGTCATCGGAACGGTGGCGGTGCATGAACAGTGATTCATGAATATTGTTTCATCAACAATGTTTTGTTTACATTTTTCACCTGTAATGAATCGTCACCTGAGATTTTACATATCGTTTTCTAAGCAATTTATCATGATATTAGGTGATCGACGAAACGAGTGAGGGAATCATTTTCGGTGTCGTGGAAGTTGCACGTAGGAAATAAAGTGAGTAAACCTCACAATGATCATTATGATCGAAGTAGTGTTATAATTATTGAATTTAGTTTGAGTTATTAACATAGTCTTTGCATCATTAGCATATAAAAATTGTTCTAAAAATATGTTTTGGTTTAAATTACGTGAACTTGATCATCTACGGTTCATGGGTAAGTGAAACACTATTTTAATAAATGATTTTAAAAGTTTTAGTGATTATAGACTATGGTGAATGTGAGTAAATCTCACTATGACAAGATTACCCTTGGCGGTGACTTATATGGTTGAATTATTAAAAAGAGTGAACTGTGACATTTATATAATATAGTGGGTTGTGTATGTGTACAAAAATGGTAAATACGATACATATATATGAGTTGTTGTATTATATAATGTCACGGTTTCTATTTAAATTATGAGATGGTTATGTTCTTGATTAATTATGGTAAATGAGACCAGAAGGGAGATAACGTACCTTTCGGTATAATTGATTATTGGGGTGACTATATAAATATTGTTGTGCAAGAGTCGCTTGGTTGTAGTACAATTACATTTGTGGATTGTTATATTGTACGTGGTTTTAACATTTAGTCTTGTTAAAACGTTTTCTATTCTTCAAACGTTGTTGGCAATAATCAGAACCAAGCATTGGCTCGGTGTCGGTTACGATTTAGTTAGAGCTCTAGTATATCTGTCGGTGTACTACATGAGGGGTAACAAATAGGTTACCTGGGTGTCATGATTACCCATGTTTTTGAGTGATATTGGATACCAGATGAGTTTCCCAGTGTCTGTCAGTGTACTGCACGAAGGGTAATAAATGGGTACCTGGGTCTTATGAGTACCCATGTTTAAAATGATTTTGAGTAACCAGATTGGTTGCCTAGTGTGTGTCGGTGTACTGCATGAGGGGTAACAGATGGGTTGTCTAGGTCTCATGAGTACCCATGTTTTAAATGATTTTGGGTAACATATGAGTTGCCCAGTATCTCATGATTACACATATTTTTAAATGATATTGGGAAACAGATGGGTTGTCCAGTGTCACATGAGTACGTTTGTATTTAAATGTTACCTGTCATATTTCATTTGTATGCGATGTATGTTATATTGTTAGTTTACTCATACGAGCTGAAAAGCTTACCGGGTTTGTGTTTACAATCCTGATGCACCAATTCGATGGTGTAGGGGATAGTTCTGCAGGTGGGCTTACTCTGAAAATTTATTTCTTCTGTTTGTGGTGAGGATTGAGTGAATTTTACATTTCTATTGGTTATAATACTGAGGTATAAACTGGTTATGTATTATTCAAGTCAACTGAGTCGTGTTGTGGACTTAGTTTCGATACACTGTTATTATAAGATGATTTCAATATATTTGAGATTGTTTTAGAGTTTTCATGGCTTCGAATTCAAATTTTTATCATTTGAAATTTCGGGGCTGTGACAAAACTAAGCCATGATATAATATTACCAAGATCGTTCATAAGCTCAGTAAAAGCTTATTATTTCAAGTTTATTTCAACAATTGCAGACCTGATTTGACATGTTTGTGCGGCTCTGCGGCTCAACAGAAACTACAGCTTCCTGACATTAATTTTAAGTTAGACCCTTTCAAGTTTGAACCACAAAAAACTACTATCAATTCTCTTGCATTCTGTGACCACTGTTTGAGAGGACTCACAATCAATATCTGTCTGGACCGATGAGCTAAAGTCCTATGAACGTCCCCCTGATTGAGATACAATAAATAAACAGGAACATTCCCAACCAGTACTCTTGGAAAAGGTATTCAATCTCTAAGTTGATCATCATGGTTTGAATCAAGCATGTAAGTATTTTGGTTGAGTCGATCTATCATCATATATGGTTTCAGTGAATCTGCAAAACCGAGGCAATATGTAAAAGACTAGAGTATTGATATTTTGGAGCAGCAACGAGTTAAGTCTGTAATGTAAAATCAAAGTCTTCGCTAGTTTACTATGGATAGGGACTTGAGATTGAATCATTATCAATGTGTCAATGTGAGATTCTTATTTGCATTAGAGAGGGACTAGTGATTAGAGAAAGTGTAGTGATCTAATGTTGACATGCGTTCCACATTGAGTACGAAGACAAAAAGGCGAGGGTGAGAGGTATAAAGTAAAAGGGATTAGCAACGGCGAAAAATACTTACCTGGACGGGGTCAATAGGCGATCAAGAAGATTCATGGCCTAGGCAAGTGACTTCCATTGCACATAGGAAGGGTGTTTGCTTAAGGTCTCCCCAAGAGGGAGAACCTACGTCATAATTTGTTGCCAGGGGGTTTGCGTTCGCGCAGCCCCTACCAATTTCATGTCTAAAGTTTTCAGAAACAAGTCCCTCTTCAATTTGTCATCATAAGCTAACGTTTTTGAACTCAGTCCTGAACTCCGGCACCTATTTTCACAATTTGCCACAAACCAGATGAGCATATTTTCGTTCATGCTGGTATGTGTTTATTATCACTGTTACTGCATTGTGAAGCGCACATAGAACTGGTAAATAGAAGGTGAATTTAGTTAATTCGTATAGAATGGAACATGCATTTTATTCCTCATATCATCAAACCGAACCCAATGAACCATTACAATCCGCCATCACTCAAAAGTGCAAGCCGAACTATCACTAGCTTGGTGTGAAAGAAAATGGATGGGCAAAAAAAAAGGACATCAATGACATTAACAAGTGTACAAGACAATAGAACAGAGCAATGCAGTTGCATCGTCATAGTTCAATTTAGTTGTAGGCCTCAGGGTTGGCCAAAAGGTGGTTCTCAATGATCTTGAACAAACCAGCAGCTCTTTCTTTTCCGGCCTTGACATGCTCTTCCTTGATCTCAACCTCTCCTTTGCAGTGGTAGTGGCTGGTGCTCTTGATGATGGAGCCTCCACTTGGAGATGCCACCAACTTAATCTCATAAGAGATTTTCTCAACCTTGTCTCCGATAGCATCCCCTTCGATAATGCTGTAGTTGTAGCCAAGGTTGTCTTTGTCAAGTCCATCAATCTGATGCTTCACGTAACTGTATTCACTTCCTTCACCGAGGTGAATCTTCTTGATGGTTCCAACACCTCCATCACCTTGAACGATTTCGACACCCTTCACAGCCTGTGGGGCAATCTTGGGGATGAGGTTATCAGCATCAAGGACAAATGCCTTGTACAGTCTTGGGGGTAGGATGACAGAGGTGAACTCGGTTTCATAAGTGAACACACCCATGATAATGGTTTGCAAGCTTAAGCTTAAGATGAGAAGATTGAAATGGGAGGAGGCTAGGAGAGTATGGGATATTGATGTGAGGAAGTGCAAGCCTTGAAGGTGGTATATAACTATATATAGGTTAAGGGTTGAAGTAGCTTGCACAGTAGATCAAAGCTAGTTTTAGCTTTAGGCAAGGGAATTTTTCAAAGAACAAGATAATAGACTTTTCAATGCCCTGGTGTCAAGCCTGAAGGGCGGCCTCAAATGGTTCTAAAAATGAGAGACACAACAAGTAGATTTACTTTGAATGTGGAGTCAAGTCTTGTACCAAAGAAAAATAATAATATGGGATAGCCGATGTTAATTGACTGCTCTACACTAATCTGGCCATTGGGGAGCTTTCTTTGACCATCCAAGAGAATATTACTCATTGCATGTATAGGGACACTCACCAGGAAGCAGCTCAAATGTCATCTCATTCTCATCTCATGTACTCTATAAATATCATTCCATACCATTCTCTTCTCTCACAACTCGCAATTACAACTCTCTTATTGCTCATCAAAACGAACAGAAAGCGTTAAATTTGACTCCCTTGGGCGAGCTAGTGATACGATGGCGTATGTTGTGCCGATGCCTGGGGCTGGGCCGAGCGTTCTGCCGCGGCAAACTCCGTTGACGGTGATCAGCCCGCAGTTCCTAGCAACCTACCCTGTGGATCTGATCATCACAGAGAAGATGATGACGATCAAGGAAGGTGCTTTCACTGTGTCAGACGTTAATGGAAATCTCATGTTCCAGATCAAAGGCTCCTTGTTCAGCTTGCACGATCGTCGAACTTTGCTCGACGGCGCCGGCACTCCTATTGTCTCCTTCCGTCAAAAGATAATGACGACACATAGGAGATGGAACGTATTTAGAGGAGACAGTTCAGACGCCAAAAATCTACTCTTTACTGTAAAAAAGTCGTCCCTTTTCCAAATGAAAACAGAATTAGATGTGTTCTTGGCAGGTAATACTTCTAATGAAAAAGCGTTCGATTTCAAGATCAAAGGAAGCTGGGGGGAAAGATCATGTACCATCTACGATAGAAACAACACTATCATTGCACAAATGCACAAGAAACATGATCTGAAAAGTATGTTCTTTGGGAGAGATGCGTTTTCGGTGACGGTGTATCCTCATGTTGATTACGCCTTTGTAGTTGCCATTGTGGTTGTCCTTCATGAGATCAACATGGACAGAAGTGGGCTAGACTGATGTGGAGATCAAAGAAGAGCATGTTAAGGCTGGCAAAGAGAAGGCAGCCCACCTCTTCAAGCTGTCCTGGCCAATCCTAATGAATACTGTTAAACTTAATTGCATGTCAGAAGTTTATTAATTTGTTCAGTTTTCAGTTTTTCACGATCTTCCCGTGTCTTAATTCTTATTCAACTTGGAATATTTACAAATCGATTGTTGTATCTTCACCTAAGATAATGAGTATCTTCAGTTACTCAATTAATTGTTGTTAGCTTGCGAACCTAGTTTCTTTGATTTCGATAACTACTAGAGAATCAAAACCTCTTTCCAATTTCCCCTCAAAAAACATTTTCTTTCGAATCCTTGGGCTGCGACAAAATTATCCACCGATGAAAAAAAATCCGCGAGACTATTGACTTTTGGGCTGCGATGTAACAAATATTGGTAACTGCGATGTGGGATGTAGAATTGGTTATACAACACACTAAACTTCATATTAATCGGATGTAATAAATATAGCATTTGTGTTGTCTTGGAAATCACAACTATTAAGCCTAACTTAGGAAACTGTTATTCATGATTTTCTGGTTGCATTGTGTCATGTAATACCTGATATAACACTCTTATTTTACTTAAAAATAGTTGTTTGTTCCTTATTAAAAGCACATTATCAATTACGTTTCATACAAAATATTTTGCAGAGACTAAAAAACTCATTGTTATTTAAAGTTGTTTTTATCTATGCATAGGATAATTGTTAGATATATTTTTTTATGGAATCCACTAGGATTTTAAATAAAACGAAGGCATGAATAGCCATTACATACTCCTCCGATGTTGTCGTGCATCATACAAAAGGTATTGAGCCGAAACTCAAACTTAGTACATAGTATATGACTATTTTTTTAAGAATTATCCCCGAATTGAAACATAGAAAAAAAATAAAAATAAAAACATATCCTACGACTTATAGAAACATAACAATATGCTAGATACCTAATCTAAATTGTCCTTGACACTAAGGCAAGCTCAATCCCACCAAGCCCAAGCCCAGACCCGAGCCCAAAGCCCAAGACCAGACCCAGCCCAGAGAGACTCGTCTTCTCTGCCCTTGACGCGAATAATTGTTACATACTTGAAATCAATAGTCAAATGCTTAGGAAAGACCAACTAAGAGACAAGGTGGGTGATAGATTAGTGACCATTATAGTTAAGAGGACACCTCAATTGCCTCCCTTAGTTAGGGGTCATTATGGGCCGGGCTAGGACTAGTCCTACCCTAATTTTAGGACTTAGGGTAGGGTCGGGTCGGGCTTTGACCGAGTCAATAAAATTTAGGGCCGGGCTAAGTCTTCAATTTGTAAGCCCAATGGCCTGCCCTACCGGCCAATTCTTTTAGGGCTAAAAGGGACGGGTCGGGTTGGGCCGGCCCTTCAATTAGGACTAAATAGGGCCAAAACGGGCCAGACATCACATTATGTTTATTAAAAAACTCTAAATAAATATAATGAAGTTATTTTTTCCTCAATATTTAATTATATAATTATACACGTAATATAAGACTCTTTTTTAACTTATAATCATATTTTACATGCATATATATGATAGATTTAGCTTAAGAAAATTATAAATATAAGCCGAAGTGCTTATATTCATATATTTAATGAACTTTCACTCAAAATCAAGGGTTATTTAACAAATCATAAACAAAATAAAACTTAGAAAATCAATAAATAAAAAAGATAAGTTCTATTCCATATGTAATAGAAGAAACATATTTGAAAAATAGAAAAAATATGTTATTATTAAGGCAAAAAAGGACAAGCTTTTAGGGCCGGGTCGGATTTTATTTGCACGACCATTATCCTGCTCTAATCGAAAAATGCTTGAGCCCGTTCTAATGTCCTGATTTGGCCCTTTAGGGTAGGGCGGGCTTTAGGACGAGCCGCAGCCTTAGGTGAGATGATGAGACCTACCCTTATTGTACCAAACATTTGATCATTTTAGTTTGTTCAGGTTTTAGACATAAAATTAATGATGCATCTAAAATAGAAAATGTTACCGTGCATCTAAAATAGAAGATGTCATAATTGCTCTAGAGTTGAGGGTCAAATTATTTGAACAAATGAAACTTTGTCAAATTATTTGGAAACAAATGAAACACTAGTATTATTTCTAACTACTAATTTACGGAAATAAATTAAACGAGTATTGTGTCATTCATTTAGACTCTTTTCAAACTTGAATCAAACCCACATAAACTCCAATTACTTTTTTTATGCACACATACGTATGTTTGCTTTGTAGATTGGATGGTTCTATTTGCACTTCCAAAATAACTAAGTGTACTTTCATTGTTTATTACACCTCCAAACTTACCAAACTTACTGAGTGTTCCTCCAATGCTTATTAATATTTACATTGTGAGTTGAAAAATCAATCAAGAAAAAAAATTGAGGTGCATTTAGCTGTTTCGGAGGTGCAAATAGAATTCTCCTTATAGATTTTTAGTTGTTCCCAACTGTATTTACAAGGACGAGATATTATTTAGCTAGGCGATCATTGGCCGTTATTATTTGGTGATTACTGTAGTTTGTAACATATATTCTGAAAGGAAATCTATAGAAATTATAAACTTGCAAAAATCGCTTATGGATGATCTTTATCTATTATAGCCTCCCATATTTAATTGTACGTGCTGATCTTCTCTAACACTAGCTGGTATTTGTATGCATGGTTTTACGTAAGAAATTAATGTGGGGGACGACTGGACGAGGCTATGTGCTCCACATCAAAATTGCGCAAATGCTGTGTACAGTAGGTCTAGCCGTGTAGGTGAATAAGGTTTTGATGTATATACAGTATAGTAATGTATGCAGCTGGATTTTAAAAATGTTATAATATACGAAGTCATGGCACCCATTATTTATAATGTAGTCTTTTGATATATTTTTTTGGACTCAATAAAATTGATTTTCAATAAAAACAAACAAAAAAAGTCGTGCGTTGAGTAATATATATAGCGAACTATCCAATCACCACCATTGCATAATTTGCATGAATCCTGCATATATATCTTCCTAACTAGCTAAGTGAGAAAATTAACTAGTGTGCAAGAAAAACACATGTATTTTTCACGTAATAAGTCAAATACACTTGGTCTGTCAAAACAAACATTCATGAAATACATGCATTAGGCCTTAATTTTCTTACTTCAGTCATCTTGATCTCTTGGCTTGCAATCTGCATCGTCAACTTTTGCCTTCTGTAGAAACTCGTCGCTATAGCAATAACGTTTTATGGGCACCTGCTTTTCGCTTCCGAAATTCCCACATGTATCATTGAGCTTGAAGACCTCTAATCCATTAAGCAATGAATCATAGTATTCAGGTTGCGTTTTATCACTAGGGTGCAACGCCACCCAGATCTGCTCAGCTCCATTATTGCGATCATTCAAATAAATGGCGTAGTCCTTGTAAACAGTAGTCCCTCTCCCAGAGGAGCCCCGGCCGGCCCACCCTATCACATCGGCGCTTTGCTGCGCCGTGTGGTTGTTAAGAAATATATCAAACACTCTCTGGTTTGTCATTTCCAGCTCAAAGTCGCAGAAATGCAATCTCACGACGTATGTGAAGTTTGCGTCGACCTCGAA
Source organism: Argentina anserina (assembly GCF_933775445.1). Classification (NCBI taxonomy): domain Eukaryota; kingdom Viridiplantae; phylum Streptophyta; class Magnoliopsida; order Rosales; family Rosaceae; genus Argentina; species Argentina anserina. The sequence goes on from NC_065875.1 coordinate 17,549,877, forward strand.
CTGCCAGGTCAGATTGGTGTTGAGGTTCACGTTCGGACTCGGCCCCATTGACCTCGCGGTTTTGTAAACAGCTTCTGGTGCAATGTATTCGGACACATCTCCTTGGTACTGAATGGTGACATTGTTGCTATCCGCCTCGCCAACGACGCCGAATTTCGTAGCGGGGGCACCGATTAGGTAGCCGCCGTCTTCGTGCCACGTTCGGTTGCCCCCTCCCTCGGCGTCCTCTGTGGGCGGAATTAAATCTCCGCCGATGTTGAGTCTATACATGGTTTGGACAGAGGAGTTCTGGACCTCGATGGTTTGGTCATGGAATCCGACCAAGGGCGTTATTTTAAAAATATCCGGCATCGGAATCACCTCGATGCCGTTGAGAAAACCGATTGAGCTCTCTGGCTGCGTAGACGGTATGATCGTAATGTTGAGTTTCCCGCATGTGACAGGAGTGAGTGAGAACTCTTTGACAATGTAGGCCTCTGTGAGAGATGCAGCCGTATTGAAAGCGCTGAAGTTTTTGAGGAGAGTGAACTCGTTTGCGATTACAGAGAAATAGGCCTTGGCTGGTTCGACCTTGCCGAAATCAAATGGATAAAAATGGAGTCTGATCCAGAGGCGGGTTTTGGTCGTAACTGAGAGCATGTAAGAGGATGTGGCGTTGAAGATTCGTACCGATTTGTAGGGCACTTCGGAGGGGAGAGTAGGGTCAGTTTTGTTGAGCTCTTCCGTCAATGAGCAATCGGAAGAGGTTAAGAACTTGGAGTCAGAGACCCATTTCCGGCCTAAGGAATCTTCTGCCTCATTTTGGGAGCCACAAGATATTAAATAGGATTCATGCTCGTCGGAGTCCTTATTTGAGTCCGAGCCCGAGTCGTTTTCTTTTTTGCCCGATTCTGAGCCTGAGTCTGAGTCATTCTTAGAGTTCGAGTCCTTATTGTCTGAATCTTTGTTGTCTGAGTCTCTGGCAAGAACATGAATGGTGTATAGTGATAAGAATAACAGAATCAGAATACATAAGATCTTTGTATTGCAGATCATAGCTGAAGAGAGAAACCCTAGCTAGCAGCAGAGGAGGAAGAAAATAATGAGGCTTCCTGTGTTCAACTTAAGGGAAGGAATGAATCTGAATCAGTGATTCAGTGTTGTTGTTTTCTGAAAAGATAGTGAAGGTGGTTGATTACAAATTCTCACCTGGATTCTTTTTTTGGAGAGAGGAAAGGAATCAGAAAACCAAACCGTTCTATGTTTTCATGGAGTGTTTTTCTTCGTTCAGAGAGACCGTTAGGACAGAAGGTAGTTATTGGTTAGTTAGAGAACAACGGAAAAGGAGAGAGAAAGAGGTAGGTATTTTTTGGCTAGGCGTTTCTTCAGGTAATCCATTGACGCTACATAGTGAAGAACCAGTCTTTGTAGTATTAACAAATTAGTGTAGCTCTCTTAGTGATATACGAGCGTACATGTAGTTTTCATGAATGTACTTGTAGCTTTCAAATTTGTAAATTAAAAAGTAGAATGAAAGAGTGTGAGTCATCATATGTACAATGACGATCACGCATTCACCGTCTAATAACTCTAAATCGAACGACCACGGCGCCATCCTCATTGTGTGATTTCCAGCACGGTGCTTGGCGTCGGCAAAGAATGCGTTTAAAAAAATAATAATAGCTTTCAATCCAAACAATAAATTTAAAAAATGTAACTGAATTTTGGGCCAGGCAGCAGGTGTTGGACCCTTTGCATTTGTTTACAATTTGATTATAGGAAAAGCCCAGTTAATACCAGTAACATATCCAAAACCGCCAACTTGTGCTGTAAATGGAATATATCTCTGAGCCTAGTTCACTGGGAAGCTCAGTTTCAGATGGCACTGAGCTTCTTCTCCTGTTGTGCTTCAATTGCTCATCAACAACATCAAGGTATCTTCTTTTTCTCCTTTCTTGTCTCTCTGCCTTCTCAAAAAAGCTCTACCTTTAACTGCTTCAAAGTTCCCATTCTTCATCTTCTTGTCTCTTCACTCTCAGCAAAACTGAACCTTAGAGGCAACAGAGGCCTTGAAGACGTGAAGAGCCTCATTAAAACTGTTGGGGTTCCTTCAGTTGCGTCGTCTCCAGTGAAGTCTCTCCAAAATGGCAACTGGGTCAAACTCATATGCGGCGCAAGCTTCGAGGTAATTGGTAGCAGGAACAATGATGATCCTTAAACTTATATGGTAACTGACTCATGCTGACAATCTCTGCTTTATCTCCTTCTTTAGGATGTGGTTGATATAAGGAATCTTTCTTTGGTTTACACTCTTGCTGGAGGTAATCAATTAAGAACTCTTAATTTAGATAGTTTGTTAATTTTGAACACTACTCAATTTTCGTTGAGGGAGTGAGATTATTAACTGGTGTTGTTGCAGTGGATTGCATAGACTGTGCAGCAGAAGCTTCGGTGGTGAGCGCGGTGAATGACGGGATTGATGCAGCATTGGAGATTTTCCCTCTAACAAGGCCTCGGGTGATGATCAGTGTAAATGATGATGAGGATCTTCTCATCTTCACTTTCGAAAGCCGGTGATTTACTGCCACCTTGTTTACTTTGTTTACATGATGCTAGATAAGAATCGAAATGTGCTCATTCCATTTCTGGTAGCTTTAATTATCTGGTTCATGTTTAGCAATATTCTGAACATAAATTTGTGATTTAAAATCTCAAGATTAGGTGCCTCAGTCCTCAGCTATCAGTAATTCTATTTGAACAAAATGCATTCTCGGAATCCTGTATGTAACCAGCAAGTTTCTTAAGGCTAACTAAAATTGCATCAAGTGACATCTCAAGTGTTACAGAACTTGATCCAGAGGAGTGTCCGCTTGATTGTTCAAGACCTTGTGAGAGAGTATGTCCTGCTGATGCAATATCTTTTGATTCTAAAAAATCAATAACACAGTTCTCGTATGACAACAAAACACCTGCCACAGTAAGGTTTTGAGTTGTTTTTTTTTTTTCTTTGGAGCATAATTTGATGTGGAACTTGTTTGTGTAGTGTCCATCTATTCATCGATCCCTTACTGAAACTACTGAAACTGCTAATTATATATGCAGGCTGGAGTTCTAACTGAACGCTGCTATGGCTGTGGCCACTGCATTCCAGTTTGCCCATTCGATAAAATAAGTATATACATATGTCTAATGTATACAATGTAGCTTCCTTTATCATATCTAGATTTGTCCTTTTTACCAAACTATGAAATTGATTTAGGTGTGAGTACATATATAAGAGATGCAATTGCAACCTCTGAACTTCTCAAAAGAAATGATGTTGATGCTATAGAGATTCATACAAGTGGAAGGTACAGTTCCTTGATCATTAAAGTAAGTTCAGTAATTATTTGTAATTAAGTGAAGAACTCGTACAGTTTTCATGGTACCATACAGCTGTTTGGTTACCACTCTATACTAAGCCTCAGTTTCTGTAGGCAGATTGCTCCATTTAAAGAACTTTGGGACGGTTTGGGAGATTCAATCAAACATCTCAGACTGGCAGCAGTATGTGTCTCAACTCTCTGCTGTTTTTTAACTCACCAGAATTTTATAGGTGTACAAGTGAAAAGTTGAACACGACAGCCAGTGTAACAGCTCTCCTTTGGAGGTTTGATGTATTTGTGATCATTGTCAGGTTAGTTTACCTGATCTTGGAGAGTCAAGTGTATCAACAATGAAGGCAATGTACTCAATTATGGAACCGGATTTGGGCTGCTTCAATTTATGGCAGGTGTGCTTCCTATTTACTAATATGTATGGTCTAAGTATTATCACACGATATAATCAAACAAAAGTAATTTTGTTTTGTGTCATTTTACCTTTATGAACTACCACTAATCTGAAGTTGGATGTTCGCCCCATGAGCGGAGATATTGGTCGAGGTGCCACAAGAGAATCAATTGCTTTTCCTCTTCGTTTGGCTGCTATAAAAGAAAGGCCTCATGGTTTGTTTAGACAATTCTTCGTGCTTTTTAAGTATCATTATTGCTTTCCCCAGTGAATATCAATGCTTTTTTTTTAAATCCACTGGTGCTTAACATGGCAGGTTTTCTTCAATTAGCCAGTGGCACCAATGCTCACACAGTTGATGGGTTGAGGAAAGTCGGACTCTTTCAAGCAACATCCTTTACAAGTAAAATTCTCCCACTTATTAGGTTCAAGTACTTCTTTTCCCCAGTTGTTTTATTCCTCATTCTTCCTAGCTTCTGGTAGATACCTCGAGGGATGAGAACTCAACCGCTATGATTGGAGGTGTTGCTTATGGTGGCTACGCACGAAAGGTCATTCTCCAAATATTGACTTCCTTAGCATCGTACATTTTCTGTTTAACTTCTGTTTTGAAGGCTTGGTTTTCATATGTTTATTCAGATTGTTGGAAGAATCCTGAGTTTTATGCAATCGCAAAATGGCATTACTGGGATTGAGGATTATCCAGAGGACCTCCTTCAAGCACTTAATGAGGCCCTGGCTTTAGTTGGAAAACACAATCTCACCAGTCGATGCAGTAGAACGAACTATCACCAAACCTGAGTTCTATGCAATCGCAACATGGCATTACTTGAGGATCATCCAGAGTAGCTTACAGGAGAACTTTGACGCCCTAGGTTTAGTTGGATGTGTTAAATCTTACCAGTCGATGCAGTAGAACTATCACCAAATTTGGAGGCATGGCAAGCACAGAGGTTTCTGCGCAACCATAAACATTGTATATATTTGGTAGGGTGCGCCAAACCTTGCAGTAGTGCAACACAAGGATGACACTTGCGAGACCCAATAGCAAGCTATTGTGGTGGACTCACCCCTTTAAAAAATTAATTTAATATCGTGTGGACACTTGGCCCACATATCAGATATTAAACTGATAAGAACAGATACTACACTTGATCTTAGCCAAAAGGCCGAGAAAGGTATGATTAATTTGATCAAGCTTATCTCCTTTTATAGTACCAATCAAACCCTGCTTCTGCCAATAACCGATGTGGGACTGTTCAAAAGGAGAAGTTTTCTTTGCCTATTGGGACTCGAACTGGATTGTATTTGTGATATCGAATTAACACCCACACTAACCCCAAGCCGAAGGAATGAAATCATTGAATTAACCCGTATCATTCCCCTTAGCCATGTTGGATTTGTAAAGGAGATGATTTTGAAGAAAAAAAACATGAAAAGCCCACTAATTTCACAAATTTAGGGCAGATCTCATGAGGTTATGTATACTAGAACAAATGCGAGGATATAGCATATGGAAGAGCCTGAACATGTCATAGTTAAAAAGAACATTAGCAAATCTCATGGTATTAATGGTTTGGTGCAGACCGCGCAGTTGTAAGAGTTGAGATCCAGCCATACCATTTAGAACTTGACTAGTCATTTACAACTTAGAAGCTGCGTTGAGAAGAAGGCCTTTGATTAGCAAAACAAAGTGTATAAACAGAAGAATCCTATTTGTTTCCAATTAATATTCAAGCGTTTGCACTTGGAACATACCACAACAAACTTCCGATACTTCAACTACACTACAAGCTATACGCATAGTTTGCATGATACAAACTTCACTGTTTTGATTCTGGCCAGGAGCCTTTGATAGTTTGCATTATACAAATTTGACTAGTTTTTGATTCTGCAACCCGTTAAATTGGAATTCAAAGAGGTCAGAAAGTATTTCACCTTGTTCCAAGTTATAAATGGGCAACTTATTGTGTATTATGAAGAGTTAACAAACGCAAATTTGAAACTAAAATTTGACACCCAAAGAGGTGCACCATTTTCAAAAAATGGCGTATGCCACTTAGAGTGTTGTGCTCGCGGTAGTTTTCAGTAAAAAGGCGAAAGAATAGTTCGCTAGCTATGTACTCAAGTACTCAACACATGGCTCCGTAATTAGAATAAGGTCTTATTAGATTATTTTGTATCACCACACTTAAGTGACTTAACAGCACTTGCTCTCAGCATTAATGTGAGATTATTGCGCCAATCACCTCAACAACATTAAACCATAATATCTACTGTTTCAGGCTGCATGAAAATGATCATCTGATTCATCCTCTAACTACATCGATCGACATGAACAACTCCAGGTGACCTAACGGATTTTTTTTGGATTACGGTTTGCCGCAGACATTCAAAGAAGAAAAGAGGAACTGGAACATATCGAAAAATCATGACACAACCATAGATAATCCTTCATGCAAAATCCCCGATGACCTTTGCTCATTGATATCAGCCACATAACATTTGTTGGCATATGCTTATGCCCAGCCATAATCAGCGCAACTATCAGCACATTAAGGCTCATAAATAGCCTAGTCCCGCAGTACCAGCAGAAAGCCAACCGCACTAGCTGTGTAACGAGCTGCCCCGCGGTCCAAGCCGACTATGGACGCGCCCCTCACAGCATCTCAAAGGGAGCTCCAGAGAACACCTTAACTTGACTTAATCCCACATCGAAATATGAGGGAGTGATCTACCTCAACTCAGCTACAAACAAAACTACTCACTATTACTTTGCATAAATTATTATCAACTTGACTTAAGTATCGGAGAGTTGAAGACCACGCCGTTGTGGTCTCCACTTTGACGATTCATGTTACTTGTGACAGGAACGAGAACAAGGAACACGGCGTATCTTGTGAACGATTGCTAACTATAGTGGAAACTCTCAAGGTAAAAACCATTGCGAAACTTTATTGTAGTCCACACAAATCAATCCACTATGATATTGAAATTGTTACAAGAACAAGTAGAGATTAAATTGAATCTCTTTACTAAGCAAACACTGCTTACTTGAACTATTCTAAACAAATACAGTAATGAATCAATTGAAATCGTCAAAATGCTTGATTCAAATACAGTTGAACAGCAGGGATCAAATCTCTCTATAAAAATAAACTTCTCAGGAGTAACTAGACCAACACACAAGTGTTGCCAATATGAACTCCGAGAACTTGCCTTAACCTGTTGAACAAAAACAACAGCACAAAATCAGTCGCTAATACTGAAAAACTACACACACAACTAAGAAAGGGCTGAGTATTTATAAGAGAAAGACTTCCCCTTTCTCGTTGCCAATTTACTGCAGAAAACAAAGATAAGAATAGAAGTAAATCGAATAAATCAATCAGCATAATTAGTTTAGACCGATAAGGATTAAACTACCATAGTTATCATATCAACAGTTGCCAATTGACTTAAACCGATAAAGATTTAAAACACAGTTACCATATCAGCATCATCTCTTCCGAGATTTCCTAGACCGACTAGGAGACAGTAACTCATGTTGTATGAAGAGCCAAACTTTAATACCTTCACCAGCTTATATATCTTTCGAATTCTTTTTGTTCCCCCTCTTTATGCTTAATGTGAAGCCTCTCCACAACCTCAACGCCACCAACACAAGCATAACATCAAATGAGCAAATATTGACAGCTAGACCTTTGTCACTGAATCTCGGGTTTTGGCAGTTCAGCCAGTTCTCTATTCTAAAGCTTGGTTTGAATTATGAAGAGAAAGAGTCCTAGTTGTAGTAGGACAGGGTTCTAGCGTTCTCGGTTCAAGAACGTGTTGGAATTAGATCTGGTTTCTTCACTTCTTGTTCCTTTGTTCTCCCTAACTAGCATGTTTAGGTTTCCTAATCACAAATGAAGTGAAATGAAAAGGCATAAGAGAGAAACCAATGCGCGTTGCTTTCGGAAAACAAAACAAAAGGAAGTGATCGGGGTATGTTTTGGTCTCCACTATGTATAGCTAATGGTGCTGAGAATATTGTAATGTTGTTACGATCGACTTTGGTGATATTTATACCATAGTGTAGGGTCTATTGCATTAGTCATATCAATGGAGCACGCCATCTTTGTATGATATATGTCAATATCTGCTATTTTGCGCATTGAAAATGATCAGATCGTAAAGTGTAAGATATCAACACATAATGGGGGCCTTGAAAGCTCCACAGTTATTAGTGTCACTATTGTAATTTGATCGATTTATAATTTTGGTAGCAAGAAAATTTATGAACTGCCTAGTGCCCACTACGTTAACCAATTTAGCAAATGAATGAACCTAGGGCTCGTCAACAGGTCGGGCTTTAATACATTTAAATAAGTGGCGGGCCGGGCCGGGTATTTTCAAAAATACGGAGATCCAAGCCCGCCCACCTAAGGCGTGCTTGCGGGCTTTTCCGGGCCGGGCCTTACGGGCTTGTATTAGAAAAATAATATAATACTCTAATTTAAGGGTTCGAAACAATAAAAGAAATTATTAGAAAACATTCTAAAACAAAAGTCACAAATAAATTCTAGTTTTGAAATATTGTCAATCGACACCAATAGATGTGATCGATATATATATTTAGGGACCGTGTAAAAATTTCATTCAATTCGGACCTCGTTTAACCGTCGGAATTTTCGGTCAACAAACAAAAAGGTGTTTTCACATAATAAAACTTCATTGACCGGGGTTTTGCCCAATGGTTTTCTCGTTGCGACCACGCACGATCGGTGACAAAAATTAGATGATTTCAAATATGTAAATAAATTTCCACATTCGCATCTTGGTAATTGGTCCCCCCTTAGGGCATATTAGTGTTGTTTTTAGTTTACCGGAAATTCCGACGGTTAAACGAGGTCCAAATTGGATGAAATTTTAAAATGATCATTAAATATATATATTGATCATATCGGATGGTGTCGATCGATTCCGAGAAGTTTCCTTTATATAGTCGCTTAATAATGTGATAGTTTTATTATAAACCTAATATAAATGTTATAATACATTAGTGAACACTTCGGTGATCGACAACTCCAATTAAAAATATGGTCGATCGAGACAGTAGATGTGATTGGTATATATATTTAGGAAACCCGTAAAAATTTAGTCCGTTTTGGACATGATTTGACCGTTCGTACCAACGGTCAACTAAAAAATAGGCATTTTGACATATTTAAACCCCATTGACCGGAGTTTTGCCAAATATATTTCTTCACTTCGACCGCGCACGATAGGTAACAAAAATTAGGTGATTTCATATATGCAAACGGCTTTCAGCATTCACATATTTGTAATAGGTTTTCCCTTATGACATATTAGTGGTGTTTTCGATTTACCAAAAAAAATTCCGACGGTCAAACGAAGTCCGAATTGGATGAAATTTTTACAGGGTCACTAAATATATATACCAATCACATCGCCTGGGGTCGATCGATCCCGACAAGTTTCTTTCATATAGTCGCTTCATAATGTGATAGTTTTAATATAAAAACCTAATATAAAGGTTATAATACATTAGTAGACGCTTCGGCGATCAATAACTCTAGTTCAAAATATGGTCGATCGACACCAGTAGATGTGATCGGTATATATATTTAGATAACTCGTAAAAAGTTCGTCCGTTTTGGATATTGTTTGACCGTCCGTACCTACGGTCAACAAAGAAAAATGCGTTTTGACATATTAAAATCCTCATTGACCGGGGCTTTTCCAAATGGGTTTCCTTGGTGCGACCGCACATAATCGGTGAAAAAAATTAGGTGATTTCAGATATGCAAACGACTTTTGGTGTTTATATTTTGGTAATGGGTCTTTTCTTATGACATATTAGTGTTGTTTTCGGTTTACCGGAAATTCCGATAGTCAAACGAGTTCCGAATTGGATGAAATTTTTACAGGGTCACTAAATATATATACCGATCATATCGACTGGTGTCCATCGATCCCGAGAAGTTTCCTTAATATAGTTGCTTCATAATGCAATAGTTTTATTCTAAACCTAATAAAATATGTATGTATAATATTTTATTATTTGGCGGGCTTTTACGGGCCGGGTCTTGCGGGCTTTTGGCGGGCCGGGCCTCACGGGCCTTGCGGGCTTTTGCCGGTCCGGGCCGGACCGGGTTTCACACCTTTAATTTAAGCCTGGCCCTCTACCCACGGAAGCGGGTTTTGACGGGCTTTCTCGCGGGCCGGGCCGGGTAAAAGCCCGTCGGGCTTGCAGGCATCCGCGGGCTTTTCGGGTCCGCGGACTAAATGATGAGGCCTAAATGAACCTGCGCTCTAGCTAGCTACCATGCTTCGGTGCTATACTGATCAAAGTGAGCTATTTTCGATTTTCTATATCTTATTTTTTTAATATGAGATATATAATATTTCTCTCGGATAATATGCTCAATTTGTGCAGTGAGGAAACAAATGTTAAAGATCCCAATGCATGAATTAAGAATAGAAAAAATAACAACATAAACTAAATCCATCGTACCTACAACCATGCTAGCCAAAAACAATTAGTGCGCAACACTGTTATTGACTGTCTGGCTTATAATGGATGCATTAGAAAATTGGCAAATAACGTTTACCATATTCTGCTGGTTGTCAATTAGGTGATTTTTGTACATTAGCAAAGATATGTAAAGCTTTTGTTTTCATATATTGGTTTATTGTTGATTATTGAATCAAAATGCTTTACACACTATCTGTAATGAAACTTGAGTCCAAACTCCATGTGTATATAAGTGATCTGGTCAATCATGAGGGGCTGCAAATAGTTTAATATCACACTAGACTCATACTTGTATAAACAAGGAAATAAAACAAACACAGATGTGAACTACTTGTTACGTTGGAATATATAAAATTCAAGTGACGATCGACTAAATTTAGGGAACACCAATTGGGAATTCAACCATGAAAAACAAGTGGAGGAATATGTCAACCACATACGTGCAATGAGTGGGAGTCAAAATTATCATTCTTACTTGTTTAGTCACATAATGAGTGAAAGACCATGGTTGGCTGTGACGTAAATAGCTATGCAAAGTGTACTAGAGTAACAAGAAATGTACTTAATTAAAAATTAGAGATAATTTGTCAAAGCTTTGAAATCCCATGGCCAGTTTTGAACATGGCTAATTTCAAGTTACTGAGATGAAATAGAAAAATATAATAATAATTGAGCGCCACATGATGCTCAATTGCTGAGAAGGAGAATGAAGTTGGGGTAGACTGTAGACGTAGTATCATAGCTTGCCAAATATGTGCTCATATTTATGAGATATTTTTTTTTACCGAGCTTATAATGGTGCGTTGATCCATCGAATACGAGGAAATCAACTTCTTATTGGCGGTATCTTTTCCCTCACGCTAGTGCAGCAGTGCCCCATTTGCTCCTTCTATAAGTCTCTTTGGGTCGCTGAAGCTCCAACAATTCTCTTGATCCATACTGACATATAAGCACGTAGAAAGTAGGCAGGAAAACCAGCCACAATAAATTTCTACTACACCGGCAGAGTTTTACCAAATTATAAATTTCCGGATTTGCTCTTCATAGACTCTCACAAAAAAAATAAGGATATGATGGTAAAAAAAATATAAAAAAATAAATAAATTATAACTACCCACATACTTTTTACTACAGTGCAGTTTTTAGTAAAATAACTTAAACATTCTCTAATGGAACAACATAAGTGACACCCTTTAATAAGGGATATGATGGTAAAAATATAAAATGAAAAGAAATTATAACTAATCCATGTACTTTCCAACTCTCATGCAGTTTTTAGTAAATATAACTTAAATACTCCATAATGGAACAATATAAGCAACACCTTTTAATAAATCATCTACTTATTTCGAGCCACATTTGAAATAAGAGTACCTACATTTCATCATTAAATTAAGTACTTGATAACACACTTACTTACCCTATGATCACACCTCACAATATATGCATGTAATTCCCTAAACCGAATAAAGAAAAAAGAAAAAGAAAAAGAAATTATCATTTATTATTCGGGGAGGAACAAGAAAAACGTTAATGGCAGATGCGTAATAATCACCAAAATGGGAGGGCAATCGACAACTCAGGCGAAACCTCCTCGTGTGAATCTACATGATATTTTTCCGGTCAAGCCAACCCCTTTTGTCCCGTTTGATCCACCTACCTACTCTCCAACCAGCCCGCCACACACACACTCTCTCAGCAGCAGCAGCATACCAGTAAATAATGTACAGCGCCCCCCAACAAAAAAAAACAATCACTCACTGAGAGCTAACTACCTTCCGCCACGTGACCAGCTCACCCCAATTCCCTCCTCCTCTCTCTCTCCTACCTTCCCCCCTTTCCTGCGTTACTATCCTTGTCCCTATTTAAACCAAATCCATTCCTAAATCCCAGCAAACTCCCATTCCTCCCCATTTTCTCATCGCCGGCTTCTCTCTCTCAGGTAAACTCCATCTCCTCTCTCCTCTCTTCTTCTCAAAGCGATCCGGCTCCGGATTCCGTTTCTTGTCACTAGTCTACACCCCGGAGTTCCGATATCCCCGATGCCGAGCTTGATTCTCTGTTTTGTTTTTTTAGTCTTTTGCTTATATAAATATAAAGGCGTTTAGTTTAGAGATTCAAATGAGTAATAGGAGACAAGTGTAAAGATCTGCTTCGGTTCATATTGAATAGCTGTATTGGTTTGGTAGAGGACGCTTTTCTGTTAGGTGCATTGCGTAGAGATCTGTTAGGTAACTAGTTGGCATTAGGTGGTTATGGTTTTAGCTACCGTGAATTTCACACTAGATCTACCTCGTTCTCTCATTTTATCATGATCTACTTGTTTTCGGAGTTGGAGGTCTGATTTTGTAGTTTGATTGTTTAATTTTTGGTGTGGTGTGATCAGATATCGGAGGTTTAAGTTGAGTCGGAGACCATGGCCACCGGTCAACTGTTTTCCCGGACCACTCAAGCCTTGTTCTACAACTACAAGCAGCTCCCTATCCAGCGCATGCTTGATTTTGACTTCCTCTGCGGTGCGTTTCGGTTTCGGATTCTTTGTTCTGCAGTTTTTTTAAGGGTTGATCTTAGTTGTAAGTAGTTAGAAATGGATGTAAATGTAGTGACTGAGGTTTTGATGCAGGGAGGGAAACACCCTCGGTTGCCGGAATCATTAACCCCGGTGCTGAGGGATTCCAGAAGCTCTTTTTCGGTCAGGAGGAAATCGCCATCCCAGTGCACTCGAGGTGTGATTGTTATTTAATTTGTCATGTATTTCATTTCTATGAATGTATCGTCCGTTGATCTGTGGTTATGTTGATTAGATTATGTTTTGAGATTTGTCTGACCTTAATGATGATGTGTTTTTGCAGCATTGAGGCATCATGCGCTGCACATCCCACTGCCGATGTGTTTATCAACTTTGCTTCCTACAGAAGGTCGGTGCTTTTCTGTTTGTGGTCGTTTTTTAGGGTAGCATTGCTATTGCTGTACTTGATGATGAGTTTATGTTGATCTGTCTGCAGTGCTGCTGCATCTTCGTTGACTGCTCTCAAGCAGCCAACCATCAGAGTTGTGGCTATTATTGCTGAGGGTGTGCCTGAGTCAGACGCCAAGCAATTGATCGCATATGCACGGGCAAACAACAAGGTTAGACAATTGTTGCAAAGTTATCTGGATAGCACTAACTAGGCCATTGACTGGGGAGTACAAAGTGTAATAGTAATATTGTGTTGCAGGTTGTCATTGGCCCAGCTACCGTTGGAGGAATTCAAGCTGGAGCTTTTAAGATTGGTGACACTGCCGGAACTATTGATAACATTATTCATTGCAAGCTATACAGGCCTGGATCTGTTGGTTTTGTCTCCAAATCCGTAAGTAGCTGTCCCAGTGCATGCACTTCTGTTCCATATTTGAACCAAACTTTATGGTACTTTAGTGTCAAATCTTAGATCTCTAGACAATTTTGAAAATTAGGTATCCAAAATCTATGGTAATGTAAATAAGAATGTATGTTGACTAATTTGTTTTTTTGTCATCAACATGTGTGTAGTTAGAAATATAATGGATTTACAGTGGGATTGAATTCATTGATATCTGTATTATACCCTGAGGCTTAAGAGACACTACTGAGAGCGCATATGGTCATGCAAATTGCTATTAGCTTTCCACAGATTTGTTCAAACTACAATGTGATTTGTTTTTTTTTTTTGAGAAAAGTCATAAAACGCGTTTTTAAAATTCTGACAGATAATAGTTTGTTGAAATTTCAGGGTGGGATGTCCAATGAAATGTACAATACTGTAGCTCGTGTTACAGATGGACTTTATGAAGGTAATCACGTTCTTGCTTCTCTGTTTAATTTAATCGTTGTAGCTGCCACAATATGTGCACTCAGATATTGTTCAGAAATTGTAATACAATTTGGGTATATGGTGTGCATACTTCAGGTATTGCTATTGGAGGTGATGTGTTCCCAGGTTCTACTCTCTCAGACCATGTTCTGCGATTTAACAATATCCCTCAGGTAAGCATGCTAGAAAAAGCAAGCTGATCAGACATACATTCCTATTATCTGCATCAAGTAGAAGTTCTGTTATACATTCCACAAGATGATTGGTCAGATAAGTTCCATCCATGTCCCAGAAAAATATGTTTCTTATGCTACAGTCATCCAAATTAGCAGCCAACATTGAAGGATATTGCATTTTTACGGATTTAAATTAGATACCGCCATTGGGTCTTCCCAATGGATTTCGTATCCTTGCTCTTTTTGCAATCTGATTTTGTGATGCAATGCAGGTTAAAATTATTGTTGTACTTGGAGAACTTGGTGGGAGGGATGAGTATTCTCTTGTCGAGGCTTTGAAGCAGGGAAAAGTTAACAAACCAGTGGTTGCTTGGGTTAGTGGAACTTGTGCAACACTTTTTAAATCCGAAGTACAATTTGGACATGCTGTAAGTCATCAACTCTGTTTTCTCAATCCATCTTTTCTCAAGACAGTGAAAGGGCTATAAGTTCTGAATCTCGACTTTTTTGATATCAGGGCGCCAAAAGTGGTGGTGAGATGGAGTCTGCACAAGCAAAGAACCAAGCCCTGAGGGATGCTGGAGCTGTTGTTCCCACTTCGTATGAAGCTTTAGAGATTGCCATCAAGGAGACCTTTGAGAAACTGGTAATTTACAGCAATCCTCAAGTCTATCCTAAATCCAACACCCTCATCAAGATATACACCAAAATGTTTTTATGACTGAGTTCTGTAATTCACTTGTATCCGCAGCTGTGTCTAAAATTAAGTATTTATTAAATTTCCACAGGTTGAAGAGGGGAAAATTGCACCAGTGAAGGAGTTTAAGCCTCCACAGATACCCGAAGATCTTAACATCGCAATTAAGAGTGGAAAAGTTAGGGCTCCAACTCATATTATATCCACAATCTCTGATGATAGAGGTATGTACTCAGTCGATGTTTTTTGATATATAATTAATATGCTAGATATTTTTAGATATGAGTTTCATTGACTGCTTCTTTTCATGTACGCTGCAGGTGAGGAACCATGCTATGCTGGTGTGCCTATGTCTTCCATTGTTGAGCAGGGTTATGGTGTGGGTGATGTTATCTCTCTATTGTGGTTCAAGCGCAGCCTTCCCAGTTACTGTACCAAATTTATTGAGGTATGTTGCTTGTTACTTTGGAGCCGTTTTTTTTTTATCCTCCCATTTGATATTTGTTTATATAAAGTTATAAACCTTTAGCTCTTTCACTAAGACATGTGACATTGATATCAGATATGCGTCATGTTGTGTGCTGACCATGGTCCTTGCGTTTCTGGTGCTCACAACACAATAGTAACTGCAAGGGCTGGCAAGGATCTTGTTTCCAGTCTTGTCTCAGGTACTATATTCCCACTGAAAGCCTTTTATATTCAACGATTATCCTTTCTGCTTTGTGACTGGGGTTACCAGAGCTGGGTTTTCGGTTTTCCTAGAATAATTAAAGATGACTTTCTGAAACAGGTTTGCTCACAATTGGTCCACGATTTGGTGGTGCCGTTGATGATGCTGCTCGATACTTCAAGGATGCATATGACAAGGTAAGCTTTGTTGGACATTAAGTGTGGAATACTGAACACTGAATAAAAGTTATGTTTCAACTCTAACGAGCTATCCTTCTTTGTTTCATCAGAATCTTACACCATATGAGTTTGTCGAAAGCATGAAAAAGAGAGGCATCCGTGTGCCAGGGATTGGTCACAGGTAATTTTATTTTTCATAATCATGCAACCGGGACTTTCAATTTTAAGGCTTTTAATAGCAGCATAACTTATTCGTTTACTTTTCTTTCTGGTGAAAAAGGATCAAGAGAGGGGACAACAGAGATAAGAGGGTAGAGCTCCTACAACTTTTTGCACGCACACATTTCCCTTCTGTCAAGTACATGGAATACGCCGTTGAAGTTGAGACTTACACACTCTCAAAGGCAAACAACCTGGTCCTGAATGTTGATGGTGCTATTGGAACCTTGTTCTTGGATCTCCTTGCTGGCAGTGGAATGTTCAACAAGCAAGAGATTGATGAGATTGTTGAGATTGGCTATCTGAATGGGCTATTTGTGTTGGCACGTTCCATCGGTTTGATTGGGTAAGTACATACACAGTAGGATTTGCTGTAAAAATTTTTTTTGCAGTAGTTTCATCTTGCCTATTAAGATAGAATTAATTCTAGATGCCGATATATGAACAGACAATTCAGATTCTACGAACCCTTCATCCATGTATCTGGACTTAATGTGTCACAGTGTCGCTAAACAGATTAGGTGGCCCTATGTTCCTAAAGCGATTGATAACTTAGGTAGTCACTCTTCGTTGGGCATAGTTAAGGTTTAGATGCTTGGATTTGACATTTTGGGCAGTATAAGGAAGAGGTTTTCCTACATAAACTGGTGGGTCAGATAAAGTAGGGGGAGGGATGGCATCATTTTCTGCTTTTGTAGATCATATTCCTTAAATTTTTCTGTAGAATGCTTTCGTGTGACTGATTGTTCCCTTCCCTTAAATCTCAGGCACACATTTGACCAGAAGAGGTTGAAGCAGCCCCTATACCGCCACCCATGGGAGGATGTTCTTTACACCAAGTGAAAAGACGTCTAATATAGCTTGTGCAAAGCTGTCCTTGCTCTCTATGAGCATAGGTGCCTTCTTCGAGTTTCTTGAGTCTGCAATTTGCTGGAATATGATTGTTCTTTACTTTAGAATAGTGTTTGTACTGCTAATGCACGAGTATGTTCATTTGTAAGCTGTGTATCGAAAAGTTCATAAAAAGAAACCCATGATCTCTGTCAATTTCTTTGGTTCCACTTTCTGCCTTTGTATTATGTGTTCTCAACAAATGTGTTCAACAAAAAATGTGACCAACGAATAATCAAATAATTGTCAATAAGCTCGTAATTCCCTTTTTACTTCTCATTGGGGATTATTTGTAAGTTAAAAAATCATTTTATGAAGCAATTGTATTGACCTTCAACTGTGATTTACAAAATTTAAAACAAATTTATTCTGTGTGGTTTTCCACACTTATGGGTAGTCTCAAGCGCCTTCACTCACCGAGTATACTGTTTTTCATGATATACACGGCTACCGCTATGAGCATCACTACGCATGCAAAATGAAATTGAAGACATCAAAACTATTGGTTGGGTATGTGAATTACATGATACACTATCATTCTAACACAAATATTGAATATCTAAAAAATTTAAATTTCTCCAATATCTCATAACTTTGACCTATATACTGAATTGTACTGTGAAAATTATTGTCTGGATCTCACTTACATCAATTACTAATGCACCAAGTTCTTAACTACACTTGCAACTGCATTGCGTATTTCTAATGGCGTACTAGAGCTCCATGCATGACTTCTAGTCTTCTATAGCAACAACCAATGCAATTGATATGAGAAGTATGCACAACTTCCTCATGGTGCATATTGCGATTTACTGTGCGTGACGCAACATTCATGATCGAGCAGTTGTAAAAAGGAAAGGGCAATTGTTTTAATGGAGATGAATAAATCAAGTATGCCAATGGATTAGATGGGATACAAATTGTTTTAGTCATTGATTCTATAGATATGCTCCAAGTATAACAGATCTAAATCAACGAGCAGCTGATCCAAAATCCGCAAATTGCATTAGTCTATTTGTGCAAGTGCTTAGTCAATTTTAAGAAATCAAGAGTATTAGAAACTGGCTCATCGTGTGAGGTAGTCGGCAAATAAACTACAAGACATTAGTTTCGATCAAGAACTTCAAACTTAGGGAATATCACAAAACATTACGATCTTTTCGACGTTACATTACGGAACACAACAAAAAATTACAACTTTTGCTTTTAATGGAGATGAAGACTCCCTCCATTATTTAAGATGTGGGAACGGGGTCTAAATCTTCACGTGGGAAGCAGGTGACAATGAAGCTAAATGTTGGGAATAGTACGAAACTTTTTCTTCCAATTGCACAATTTTCACACAGTCTGATGTGACCGGACAATTGTACGCCATCGAATAATATATTTGATGCCATTTCTTGGATTAGCATCACCACATGTATATGCCTCTTTTCACCTTCTTCACTTCCTGTTCTTAATTTTGTACCTGACATCGAGTCTCTAATCCAGGGAGGGATTTAATAATCTAAGCCTAATGTACGGAGATAACAGTGCCGTAATCATTGGATTAGTAATTTAGTATTAGCTGGTTTCGACATTTTTATTCACAGGAAGAGAGAGTGCCAAGTTTCCACTTTTGGTAAAAAATAAAAAGATTGATTGGTATCTACAATCAGCGTCTGCGGGATTCAAAGTCCAAACTCTATTTCCAGTAGTGTCAGTAGTGTCAGGGCCGGCTCTGTGGTTACCAAGCCCGGCGAAAAATTAAAAAATTATTAATTAAAAAATATTAATAAATAATTATAAAAAAATTTAAGATTCTTAAATTTATAATGAAATATAATTTATCATTTTTATACTAAATTTGTGATTTTAAGAGCCGATTACCATATTAGAGTTACGAAAATAAAAATATAATATATTTAATGATATTTTGGGTTCATAAAATTGGGTAACCGAAGTAGATATTAAATTCTTTCAATAAATAATTGATGCTTATGTGAAGAAAGAGTTAATTTTGAATTAATAATTATTTACATATCAATTTTTATAGAAATTTTATATGCAAATTTCTAAAAATGAATTTTTTTTGTGAGCTCTAGTTTTATCTTATCGACTCTTGGCCTAGGGCCGGCTCTAGGTAGTGTTTTGCACTCTGAAGGCTATTACTAAGTGTCGACCCTGAAGTTAATTTCATAAAAACTTTAAGAGAATCATATATGTAAAAATTATTATACCTACCAGTACATAGTGTATTTGATAAAAAAAAACATGTTAAATGAGAAATTATTAACCTAATCGTGGTGACCAGTTGCATCCGCGTCCACTCTCCAGTCTCCACAGCCACAAGTAAAGAAAAATGAAAAAAATAGTCATGTAACAGCAGCCATAAAATCAGACTAAAATACAAAAATAGTCATGTAACTCATTTCCCAAATCCCAGTACCACTACTACTTCTTCTTCTTCCGCTGAATCTTGTTATACAAAAAAAGAGAAATGGCTTCGGAAACAGGGAAGGCCGCCGCCCAGTCCTCCGGCACCAGCAATTTCCGTTCGGCGACGGGACGTCACCAGAATCACACCAGCACACCAGCAGCAGCAGCCGAGTCGGTGAGCAAAGCGGTTGCGCAGTACACCGTCGACGCGCGGCTGCACGCCGTGTTCGAGCGGTCCGGCTCCGGCGGTAAGTCCTTCGACTACTCACAGAGCATGAAAACCACCACCAGAGACTCCGTCCCGCAGGAGCAGCAAATCACCGCCTACCTCTCCAAAATCCAACGCGGCGGCCGCATCCAGCCTTTCGGCTGCACCCTCGCCGTCGACGAGTCCACCTTCGCCGTCATTGCTTACAGCGAGAACGCCCGGGAGCTTCTCGACCTGACGCCGCAGTCGGTCCCGGTGATGGACCGGAGGGAAATTCTCACCATCGGCACCGACGTCAGGACTCTCTTCACTCCTTCCAGCTCGGCGCTGCTCGAGAAGGCCTTCGGCGCGCGTGAGATTACGCTCCTGAATCCGATTTGGATTCACTCCCGTGTTTCCGGGAAGCCGTTTTATGCTATTTTGCATAGGATTGACGTTGGAGTCGTTATTGACTTGGAGCCGGCGAGGACTGAGGACCCGGCGCTGTCGATAGCCGGCGCCGTCCAGTCGCAGAAGCTCGCCGTGCGGGCGATTTCGCAGCTTCAGGCATTGCCGGGCGGGGATATTAAGCTGCTGTGTGACACTGTAGTAGAGAGTGTTAGGGAGCTGACGGGGTATGATAGAGTTATGGTGTATAAGTTTCATGAAGATGAGCACGGTGAGGTTTTGGCGGAGAGTAAGAGGGCTGATTTGGAGCCTTATATTGGCCTGCATTATCCGGCGACTGATATTCCTCAAGCGTCGAGGTTTTTGTTTAAGCAGAATAGAGTGAGAATGATAGTGGATTGTCATGCCACGCCGGTTCAGGTTGTTCAAGATGAAGGTCTTATGCAGCCTTTGTGCTTGGTTGGGTCGACGCTGCGTGCGCCTCATGGGTGTCATTCGCAGTACATGGCAAATATGGGGTCCATTGCGTCGTTGGCGTTGGCGGTTATTATCAATGGGAATGATGATGAGGGTATTGGGGGAAGGAGCTCGATGAGGCTGTGGGGGCTGGTTGTTTGTCACCACACTTGTGCGAGGTGCATTCCGTTTCCTCTTCGTTATGCTTGTGAATTTCTGATGCAGGCGTTTGGTCTGCAGTTGAATATGGAATTGCAGTTGGCTTCGCAGATGTCGGAGAAGCATGTTTTGAGGACTCAGACTCTGTTGTGTGACATGCTTCTCCGTGATGCTCCGACTGGGATTGTCACTCAAAGTCCTAGTATCATGAATCTTGTAAAGTGTGATGGTGCGGCGCTATACTACCAGGACAAGTATTATCCGATTGGTGTCACCCCTACGGAAGCGCAGATCAAGGACATTGTTGAGTGGTTGTTGTCTTCACACGGAACTTCAACAGGTTTAAGCACTGACAGTTTGGCTGATGCAGGGTACCCTGGAGCTGCCTCACTTGGTGATGCCGTCTGTGGGATGGCTGCTGCTTATATTACAAAGAGGGACTTTCTGTTCTGGTTTCGATCCCACACCGCAAAAGAGGTGAAGTGGGGTGGAGCAAAGCATCATCCTGAGGACAAGGATGATGGACAGAGGATGCATCCACGTTCTTCCTTTCAGGCCTTTTTGGAAGTGGTTAAAAGCCGTAGTTTGCCGTGGGACAATGCAGAAATGGATGCCATACATTCCTTGCAAATTATTTTGCGAGACTCATTCAAGGATGCTGATACAAACAATTTGAATGCTGTTACACAGGACCAGCATGGGGATATGGAGGTTCAAGGCATGGACGAGCTCAGCTCGGTAGCAAGAGAAATGGTTAGATTGATAGAGACTGCCACTGCTCCCATATTTGCTGTAGATGTTAATGGGTGCATAAATGGGTGGAATGCAAAGGTTGCAGAGCTGACAGGACTCTCAGTTGAGGAGGCTACAGGGAAGTCCTTGGTTCAGGATCTCGTTTACAAAGAATCTGAAGAAACTGTTGACAAACTTCTCCTTCACGCTTTGAGAGGTATCTTTTTATCTATTGAATTTGTCGCCGTTCAATTCAAAATTCTTTTATAGTGTGCTGTTGTTGATATTCTTTCCCACATTGATTTCTATTCCAATAAAAGCACAAATTTAGGGAGTAAAACCATTATTCAAAGATAAATAAAATCTTGGGAGCAGAATAGTTTCTAGACAAAATTTAAGTTTGGTTATAAAATTTGTCTGAGATAAAAGTGATGCATGAAAATACTGAGGAAGGTTACTACTCGAAGTTTTCTCTAAAAATCTAAGACACAGAACAAAGACGAACCATAAGTTTGGCTCACTTCAAGTTGGGGGGCTTCAGTCTGGTGCATATGTACCTTCTAATTGAGTTGATTTTCTGTGCACATGTATATATTTTAGACTTTCTTGAATTATCAATGCAATTTTCTTAGTTTGCTATTGAATGTTCAACTTCTATCTTGAACAGAGTTTGGGTGAGTAATCAATTTGTATTGAACAAAATGCAGGAGAAGAAGATAAAAATGTAGAGATAAAACTGAGGACATTTGGTCCGGAGCATGACAACAAGCCTGTTTTTGTGGTTGTTAATGCTTGCTCTAGCAAGGATTACATTAATAATATCGTGGGAGTTTGCTTTGTTGGTCAGGATGTAACTGGTCAAAAAGTGGTTATGGACAAATTCATAAACATACAAGGTGATTACAAGGCCATTGTTCACAGTCCCAATCCTTTGATCCCGCCCATATTTGCTTCGGATGATAATACATATTGCTCAGAATGGAACACTGCCATGGAAAAACTCACTGGGTGGAGCCGTGGGGAGGTGATTGGAAAAATGTTGGTTGGCGAGGTCTTTGGCAGTTGCTGTCGACTCAAGGGTCCAGATGCTATAACCAAATTCATGATTGTCTTGCACAATGCTATTGGAGGCTCAGACACGGACAAGTTTCCTTTTTCATTCTTTGACCGGAATGGGAAATATGTACAAGCTCTCTTGACAGCAAATAAGAGGGTGAATGTAGATGGCCAGGTTATTGGAGCTTTTTGCTTTTTGCAAATTCCCAGTCAAGAACTGCAGCAAGCTCTTAGAGTCCAGAGACAACAGGAGAAGCAATGTTTTGCTAGGATGAAAGAACTGGCGTACATATGTCAGGAAATAAAAAATCCCTTGAGTGGTATACGCTTTACTAACTCACTTTTGGAGGCTACAGAGCTGAGTGAAGATCAAAAGCAGTTCCTGGAGACTAGTGCTGCTTGTGAGAAGCAAATTTTGAAGATTGTAAAGGATGTTGATTTGGCTAACATTGAAGATGGGTAAGTTTTTTGGTAGAAAGCTAATTTACTAGACAGGATAGTTTTGGTGCGTGCATGTGGTTGGGGCCGATGACTAAAAAAGTTTACTTGCCTGTGAAGACCCACTATTCAATTTATATTGATATATGTGTGCATGGATTCTATCACATTGTAGGGTTTAACAATATCATTATGACCTTTAATTTCTTACATATAAAGAACATGACTAATTTTCTTTCATCTTCTTTTGTTTTTTGAA
This sequence comes from Argentina anserina, assembly GCF_933775445.1. Lineage (NCBI taxonomy): Eukaryota > Viridiplantae > Streptophyta > Magnoliopsida > Rosales > Rosaceae > Argentina > Argentina anserina. The sequence goes on from NC_065875.1 coordinate 17,572,946, forward strand.
TTAGTTCTTTGGAGCTTGAGAAGGAAGATTTTCTACTTGGAAGTGTTATAAATGCTGTTGTTAGCCAAGTTATGTTATTGCTGAGGGAAAGAAATTTACAATTGATTCGGGATATTCCTGAAGAAGTCAAAACACTAGCTGTTTATGGTGATCAAGTGAGAATTCAGCAAGTTTTGGCGGATTTCTTATTGAACATGGTACGTTATGCACCATCTGATGAAGGCTGGGTGGAGGTTCATGTTCGTCCAATCTTGACTACAGTTCCTGGTGGACACTCTATGGTTCATGCTGAGTTCAGGTATTTTGGCTTCTGTCTTGTTTAGATACTATAATTGTATGTTGTTGAAATCAACGTGAAGTTATGTAGCCAGCTTGCCTTTGCCTGGTCTCTTGGGGGTTCGAATTGAACCTCAACTAGGGAGCTTGTCTAGGTTGTGCTGTGAACATGTTTTATCCCATACGGTTTAATAAGTCGCTGCTTTAATGATCACCGCCAGTAACCTCCTTGATTTATTTTTAAATAGCTTGTTTCGGTGGATTTAGGTTGGTAGTTCAAGGTCACGTATCACTCCTAGTTTTCTTTCTTAACATAGTCTAAATATGTTTTTTTTTTGGGTAAATATGTTTATCATGTCTATTGTGTTATACAAACATTGTTTGGCTCTTTTTTTTTAATGCACTTATATAATGACAATGCATATATGTATTGACTTGTACCAATTCGGTGTTTATGATGAAGGTTGGTATGCCCTGGTGAAGGTCTTCCCCCTCAAATAGTTCAAGACATGTTCCATAGTAGTCGATGGTTGACTCAGGAGGGTCTAGGTCTGAGCATGTGCAGGAAGATTTTAAAGCTCATGGGTGGAGAAGTCCAATATATCAGAGAATCAGAGAGATGCTATTTCTTAGTTATTCTTGAGCTTCCTATGCCTCGGGTACATGCAAAGAGTGTTGACTAGGTAAGTACTTGCCGACTTTATAGCCTCAACTAGGAAATCTCCTTATACCAGAACAGACTGATCCTCATACTAGCCTCCTGATTCATTTTGACGGTATTGAACCCATCAGAAAACCCTGATTCTACCAGTCTATCGAGTTATTGGCGCTTAACAGTTAAAGTCACCAATATGCTAAAATCTTTCTAACATGGTGAACATATTGTTAAGTTGGTTTTGCTGCTGTCTCATTCATTGAAAAAGAGCAAGTGGGTTCATCTGAGATTACTGAGCTTCCACATACACTATAGAAAGCTCTTTGGTATTGTTACAGTGTTGTGGTTTGGATTGAATCACTTCTTTCTACTTCCCAATTCATTCTTACCTCAAATATTTCGGTTTGTAACAGTTTGCCAGTGTAAATTTCTAGTTCTGTATAATAAAACTAGCTAGGGGCCAAGATTTTTTGCTCTTGAAATATAAAAATCAGTTGCTGAATTTAATGCAAGATATCTCATTATAATATGGATCTCACTTGGTCAGGAACTCGGATACGAATGTCTCCTGGATCCCTGCTGTGTTGGATCACAGAACACCAAGCCTCGCACCAGTTCTTTATTTTAATCCTGGAAAAAGTCTAGCATTTTCCCCCAACTAGTCATCAGCTATTGTGAAATTATTAAGAAAAGCTTACTCCTTTGCCTCAAAACATGATTCTCATTCCCTGTTTTTTTTCTTCTATTTTTCTCGTTAGATTTGCTTTGCTGCTGTCTGGATCAGTACGGTTTTGTATACAATAATAACCAGCAAACACTTGTTATCAAAATGCAAAACTTGTAAAGAGAGTGAATTCTGTAAAAAGAATGAGCAACTCCTACCGGTGGTGGCGTATTTTTTACCGCCGGTGACATATAAACCGTGATCTCTACAGACCAGTGTCTGTTATTTTATTCGAGGATGGAGAACTATCATCCCCATACCTTGACTCAGACCAAAAAAGTGCTCATCTGTCTTGTTACCGACTTGGAAGAGTTGAAGATTACTTTACAAAGAAGCAACCAGAGAGGTTAAATAACCACGCATACTTCACTAACAGAGGTGGAGCTGTTGAAGAAGATATCCAAATGCTGGAAGAGGGTCACGCCCACCTCAGGCAAGAAATGGCTCAGCAGCTCACCCGCCCCGCCGGATCACCATTACAAACGGCGGTGCCGGTCGGCTGCCGCTGAGCTTTAAGTTCAGTGACCAGCAGTATCTCAACATATTGGAGTCACTTGGGCAGTCTTTGCATGTCATGGATTCTCATGATCGTATACTCTACTGGTGAGTACCTCAATCCATGTCTTGGTTTTCTCTAATTATGAATTTTTTTTTTGTGTGAGAAGTTTTGTGGTTTGTAGAAATTTCTGACTTTGATTATGAGTTTATGACTGTGGGCTGTGATTCTGAGATTGGGTAGGTAGCAGGAACTAAGTAAGAAATTTCGTAATAGAAAAGTAGGGATGACATGAGTATTGTAATGTGTTATAGAAATTTCTTTGGAGTTCAGTACAATTGAGAAAACTCAAATCTGCAGGAACAGGGGAGCTGAAAATCTGTTTGGATATTCTGCCGAAGAGGCCTTGGGACAGTGTTCCATTAAACTGATAGTAGATATCCGGGACCGTGGTATAGCATATAATATAGTCCACCGTATCAACCTTGGGGAGAGATGGACTGGGATGTTCCCTTTAAATAACACATTGGGGCAGAGATATACCATCATTGTAACAAGCAGTCCCTTCTATGATGATGCTGGCGGTATAATTGGGCTTGTTTCTACCTGTGTTGATCGATACTCAGGCCTTTCGCGACATGAGGGCTCCAATGTCAGCTAAGAAGCAACCACAACAAGATTTAAGCTTCAGCAGTCGTGGGACCAATGTTACAACTAAACTTGGTGCTGATCCTCAGCAGCCTCTGCGAAAAGCAGTTTCATCAAAGCTAACAAACTTGATTAGTCTTAGTATTTTTTTCTGAAAGGAGTCTTATTGTTTTCTTGTTCCTCTTATTTGTAATGTGTCGTGATTGTTATAATTGTGAACAGGCATTGAAGATTTGTAACAAAGTCAAGTCAAAACTTCAGGCAAGAGAAAACAACATGGATCTCAAAGGTGAGATCAACAGTCATCATCTGTTACATGGATCAGATTCTGTTCCATCTGCTAATAGGGAGGATGGTATTGCAAGTGGGACTATCACAAACATAGGGACTATATCCCCAGTATTCAATCATGTTGAGAGCACACCTCTTTGAGCACCCTCTATAGATTCTGGCAGTGAGACTGAAGAAAAATCTTCAATTCACAAGATAATACCTTCAAAGGCAGAAGCATGGATTAGTAAGCAAGGGATATTATGGCCTTGGAAAGGAAATGAGGAAGATGGTTCAGTGGCTAAGGCCAGTGGTTTTGTTCTGCTCTGGTTTCAAAATAATCAAGTCAATGTTGCCGTTCCACAGACTAGTTATTGTGTTTCATATCCAAAAATTCGGGTGAGCAGAAATTATCGGCAAACATGTAGTAATTGCGAGTCTCCAGGATCCTGGACCTCTCCATTAGATATTAACACCATAAGCCATGCCATCAGCCTTAGAAGTACCAGCAGTGGTCCTTCGACTATGGTGGATGTGGACACTGACTGCTTGGATTATGAAATCGTATGGCAAGACGTGATAATAGGAGCACATATTGGGCAAGGTAATAGTATTTCTAGTGAGAGCAGCATGCTGGTGAAGTTTTGATTTCGTTCATTTCTTATTTTCTAGGAACTGTTTAGTTACTGCTACGAAAGCTGTGATGAGTCTTCAAATGGATAGACATTTCTTGGACAACTGTTTGAATAGCCTATGATTGCTTGTCAACAGACATTAATGAAATGTTGATCTACTGTCATTATAATTTGTAGCTTTGACTTGATCATCCCGACTGAACAGTTTTTAATTTTTGTACTTGTGTATTGTTCACTTGTGAGCTTCTGCTTTTGCCTGGTCGAATATCCTTCTGATATCTGTTTTCTGCTCCTGTCCCCTGCAGGTTCTTGTGGAACTGTATACCATGGTCAGTGAGAAGGATCAGTATGTTCTTTCCCCCTTTCTTTAGTTTACTGCAAGTTTAAGTGATTCACCTCTACAAGGCAACTAAACTGATATTGAGGAATGATTTTTTGTTGTAAAAAACATCAGGTTCAGAAATCAGTCTGTAAAACTTACTCAGATATGAATGATCTTAAAGACTTCTGCTGGACATTTGGTTTCATATAGCACAGAAAGAGCTCAGAGTTTATTTATGTGTGTTTTTTGTAAACTATAATGACATTTGTTATCATGTGAAAAAGTGTAACAATGTTGGTGAATCTGCAATCTGTTCTAGTAGTCTTCAACTTAGGGAAGTGGAGAGAACAGTGAGTGTTTTTCTGAGCTAATATTAGTTATATGCTTCTGAGTTAAATCTTTGCTCTTACAGGATGTTGCAATAAAGGTTTTCTCCAAGGTAGACTATTCAGATAATTTGTTACTTTCCTTCCGACAAGAGGTGAGCTTCTTTGTTTGATTTTCTCTAGTCTTGACTGTCCAATATTACATTGTCAGAATGTTCCTATATGATTCCTTTTTGCATGTATTTTTAGTTTTTTCCTTACTTTTATTTGTTATGTTTAATATAATTTGACATGTTGATTTTGTCTATGTAGGTGTCACTTATGAAAAGGCTCCGACATCCAAATGTTTTGCTTTTCATGGGAGCTGTGACTTCACCAGAGCGTCTCTGCATTGTCACAGAGTTCCTCCCATGGTCTGTTCTCAACTCATATTTTGAAATTTATTATTCTATAGCAAGGAACGTTTGATACCTGTTTATAATGACCTAGCAAGGAACGTTTTATATATATTTTGTACTGTATTCTAAACTAGTTTCTCTGATCTCATCCGAATATTCTCTCGATGCAGTGGAAGTTTGTATCAAATACTACACAGGAAATCATCAAAACTAGATTGGAGACGACGCATTAATATGGCTATGGATATAGTGAGTATTGACCTCCCTCCCTTTCAAATAACGGAAATATATGAGATTTTTTCTCATCAAATTTTTGTTTTGTATGTTGATCGTGTTTAGTAATGTATTGTTGTTGGTTCTTGGGCTATTATGCTACATTATATACATTACCTTTTCAGCTGAATAAACGTGACTGCATATAGGTCCCTTATGAAACTTATTAGGACATAATTTAATTTCAAGTTATTGTGCTTTCCAAATATATTGTTGTTTAAACAATCAACAGGCACATGGTATGAATTACCTTCACCATTTCAACCCACCAATCGTTCATCGCGACTTGAAGTCTTCAAATCTCCTAGTTGATAAGAACTGGACTGTCATAAGGTATTTGTTGTTGTCCACTTTTTTTTTATTTCCCTTCTGGTTCTGTATAAGTTAAGAAGTGATCCATGTGGTGTTATCTAACAGGTTGGCGATTTCGGTCTTTCACGTCCGAAGTATCAGACCTTTCTTATAAACAAGAGTAGCAGGGGAACGGTATTATACATAACTGGCATTCACTGCAACCTTTTTGTTTTTGTTTTTATTGTACTAAATTAATCAGTCCAAAATTTATGGTATGAGGCTGCATTTGGATATTCTGACTTCAAGAGCTGTTATGTCCCTATCTAGCCTCAATGGATGGCACCAGAATTTCTACGTAATGAACCTTCTTCGGATGAGAAGTATGTTGTAAATGTTTTTCGGAATTTAGTTCCCTCTTTACTTACTCAATTAGACTATATATAGGTATGACATATATAGCTACGGGGTGATATTATGGGAGCTTGCCACTCTGAAAATTCCGTGGGATAATCTAAACCCAATGCAGGTAATATCTTTTTTTCAACTTATATTTAGTTAGTAGTCAAGACAAACGTTTGCTAAAAAAAACAATGTCCTTATTTTATTTCTACAAACTAAGTTACGAGTTAGTGTTACAGTTTGCAAAATTAATGAACCAACTTAACACCGAAACAGAACAGTTGTCAAATGGGCTCTTATAACTTGAGAAATTTGATATTCAACTGCAGTCGTTCCAACTAATATGTACTATACTTAAATACCATTTAGGAAAGAAAGGCAGCACACGATTATGTGTAAATTATGAATATTTGCATGCATTCTCTGGATGGATTTGACGTTAAACTGTGAAGTGGGTTTGTTTGCTTAATATCAATCTTCTATTATCCAAGAGTAAACTTCTTTAACCTTTTTTTTTAATTATACAGAAATGTATAAAAAATATTTTATTTTTTTTCTATAGCAAGAATTTAGTTCTTAGCATTATCTTTCAAGAATTTCTTTTCTTAGAGGCATTTTCTTGGTGGCATGTTGCATGCATATGAACAAAAATTGTTGTACAACTTGTAGGTGATTGGGAGCTGTTGGATTCATGAACCAAAGACTGGAGATCCCAAAAGATTTAGACCCAAAGTGGGCTTCTATAATTGAGAGTTGCTGGCACAGGTGTTCTTCCTGTCCTTCGTAGTTGATTTCCTTCTGTCAGTTTTTTGGTTTAAGATGTAGACTACTGTGTAGGTAGTTGGTCAAAGATGCCAAAAACATTCCTGCGAACATTAGTACGTTGTCAAATCATTACTGACGTCTAATCAGATTTAGCATACTACTAAATCAGAAGTTCATTTTGATTGCTTAAGAATTATAATGCTATGATGTTAGGACTATTGTATTGTTGTCAAACAATTCATACTATTAAATTTTCTATTTCATTTTCCTTATAAGGTAGTTTCTGTGTTCATTGGATCCTTGGACACGATGGTACCCTATTTTCAATTTTCATATTTTGATGCTGTGGTGTCTGATTACAAGTATTTATTTTTCCTTCACACCAGTGATCCAGCCTGTAACGACCCCAAAATTTCAAGTATGAAACTCGAAATTCGACGTCATGAAAAACTCTCAAACAATCTCAATAAATCGAAATCGTTTAAATGTTTCAGTGGATCATTACTGAGTTCACAATACAACTCAGACAACCAATTATTACAAATCAAATTTATAAATCAACATTTCATCAAATGGAAATGTAATAATCCTCACAAATTCTCACACAAATCCACACAATTCCTCACAACAAGATGGAAGATGAACGACTTTGAATCTTCATAGTTGTCCTTCGATTTCCACTAATCGACACCTGTGGAATTATCCCCTACACCATCGAATAGGTGCACCGGGATTGTAAACACAAACCCGGTAAGCTTTACAGCTCGTATGAGTAAAATAACAAATACCACTCGCATATCAATATATACGAAAATCCACAAATCAACAAATATAAATGCACTCATGTCAAATTAGACGGCCCATCTGGTTGTCTAATAATGTGAAAATATATGAACTCATGAGAATTGGGCAACCCCTCTGTTTATCCAAATGCATTTATAATACGGGTACTCATGGGCACTGGTACACCTCTGTTACCCCTCATTTAGTACACCGCCGACATTGGACAACCATCTGTCATCCAATATCAAAAATATATATGGGTACTCATAAGCCGATAACTCATATGTTACCTCATCAGCAGTACCCCGGCAGACAGACTAGAGCTCTAACTGTATCGTAACTTTCGCCCGGCCAAGGCTAGGTTCCGACATGCCAAACACGTCCGAAGACATAAACTCGCCCGAAGACAAAAACACGTCCGAAGACATAAAACTCGTCCGAAGACATAAACTCGTCCGAAGACATAAACTCGTCCGAAGACATAAAACTCGTCCGAAGACATAAACACGTTCGAAGACATAAAACTCGTCCGAAAAACATAAACATGTTTTAACAAACTCAATTTTAAAACCACGTACAATAAGCATCACGTTATATTGTACAATCAAATCAAAATGCTCAATATATATAACTCATCATCAAAATGATCTTATTCACAATGAAATCCTAATAGTATATAATATAGCAAACTATATATATGTACATATTTACCATTTATAAAAATATATATTCCACTATATCATATACATGTCATATTTCATTCTTTAAAATTCTGCATAAATCCCGAATTACCTCAAGGGTAGATTCGTAATGTCAGATTTTACTCACCTTATAATCTCGAGCGTAATTCCACAATTCCGAATGTAATTCCTTTTCTTGAATTATCGATCACCTTGAAAAGAAAAGAAAAGAATTTAGAATCGTTAAGTAAACCTTAAATGACGAAACAGTAATAATATGTTACTATTCACGTATTTACTATTCATATATTACTGTACAAATACATATTAATTATGTATTTATGTACAGATACATATTAATTACGTATTTATGTACGTATGAATACTATTCAAACGTAAATACTGTTTCAGTAAATAATAATTACCGATTTATCATTCTGAAATTACTTTTATATTTACTGAATGTAATTTACATTTATATTTACATTTACTATAAGTAAAATAAATTTATATTTACCGTACATAAATCAATTTTTACTTTTACCGCACATAAAAATAAATTTGCAATTTTACTGTTTCGGAACACTGTTTACGCGCCACCGAACGTGGCGGTGCGTGGGGTACATGCGCCACTTTCCGGCAACCGCGCGTGGGGCCCACGCGCCTAGCCTAAGGCCGGCGCGTAGCACGCCACCACCACCCCAAAACCCTTCCTCTCCTCTTCCTCCACCCTCCTACAGTCTCAGACCACCCCTAAGCTATCACACGCACCCATACGCGCCGCCTCTAGGCGGCGGTATCCTCCCTCCTCCTCCTCCTCCGATCTCTTCCAAATCCAAACCAAACAACCACAAATTAACAACCAAGCATCACAACAACCTAATTAAGCTAACCCTCACCTCAATTGAGCTTTTGGACCGTCGGATCGTCGCCGGAGAGCTTGAGATGCCGGCGGAGAATTGCAGAATCTTGGCGACGTTGATGCGGCTTCACGGCGGCGAGGCACGGGGTGGTGAGCTCGTGGGTTGCTGCGGAGGTCCTCACGATGCTTTAGAGCCCGTCGGTGAGAGGCACGGTCGGCCGGAGAGAGAGGGAACTCGGGGGAGAGAGAGAGAAAAGGAGAGAGGGGGGCGCGGGGTGAAGAGAAAGGGAGAGAGTGAGGGGTTTCCAGAAATGGAAACCCTAATAAAAAAAGTCTTTTTTATACTAGTTTCCAAAATTGGAAACTAACTTCCGACGTTAATAACGTTTACATCCGACGTCCGATTTGAACGCATGACGTGTCCACAAATTCATATCGACGAGTTCTACAATTTTTATGAAGGAAGTTTTTGCAAACGTGCGACGGAATAAAAGTCGATACTCACGTCGCGGAAACGTAACGTTTTTCTAAATAAACGTTCTAGGGGTGAGCACGGGACGGGATGGGATGGGACGGGGCTCATTCCACGTCCCGTCCCACTCTTTTGAATCGAGACGGGATCAGGACGGGACAAGGATTTTTAAGAATGCATCACACTCGGGATTAATCCCGGTTGGGACGGAACGGGACAAATCCCACCTTCCTATGAAGTTAAATAAAAACCTATATTTTTATTTTTTTCATAATAAAATAACATTTAATGATGAAATTTTAATAAAAAATGCATATTATGTTCAAAATATTATAATTTACCATTATTATTTGTAGGGGTGGGCATAAAAAACGGAAATCCCAATTCCGTTCTGAAATTCATAGGGACGGGACGGGACGGAGGTCTAAAAACGTTCGTCCCGTCCCGATCCCGTCCCGTTTCATAATAGTGGGACGGGACGTGGGACGAATAATTTCTATCCCGTTTCGTCCCGTCCCGTCCCACTTTTAATAAAAACTTCAAAATTCTTATATATTTGTATTAAAATGAAACTAATTTATATTCTTAATAACTCTAAAATTATTTCAACTCAAATAATAATGCTAAATTATAATATTTTGAACATAATATGCATTTTTTTTGTTAAAATTTCATTATTAAATATTACTTTGTTAATGAAAAAGTAAAAATATAGGTTTTTATTTAACTTCATAGGAAGTTGGGATTTGTCCCGTCCCGTCCCAACCGGGATTAATCCCGAGTGGGATGCATTCTTAAAAACCCTTGTCCCGTCCCGATTCAAAAGAGTGGGACGGGACGTGGGATGAGCCCCGTCCCGTCCCGTGCCCACGCCTAATTATTTGAGTTGATATAATTTTGGAGTTATTAAGAACATAAATTAGTTTCATTTTGATACAAATATATAAGAATTTTTAAGTTTTCATTAAAGGTGGGACGAGACGGGACGAAGCGGGATATACATTATTCGTCCCACGTCCCATCCCACTATTATGAAGCGGGACGAGATCGGGACGGGACGAACGTTTTTAGAATTCCGTCTCATCCCGTCCCTATGAATTTCGGGACGGGATCGGGACGGGATTGAGATTTCCATTTTTTATGCCCACCCTAAAACGTTCCGAGAACGATTCCGTTCTTGTTTCGTAATGTCGCAAATAACCAAATTTCTTTTTAATGAATTCCACAACTTTATAAAATTAAATCAAACCAAAAAGCGTTCTAAAAAATCGGGTTATTACACAGCCTGCCGGCCAACATTTCTAGAGCTGCTTGAGAAGCTTATAGTGTTGCATAAACAATATAATCTCCAGTTGAAAGCTGTGTGTTTCGCCTCTAGTGAGAGCAGCCTAAAGGAATTGTAATCACCGGGTCTTAGTTCATGAATATTCATTGTTTCATGTACCACATTGGCAGATGAACCGGCCACTTGCAGATACTTCAACCTGGTATCGAAAAGTGGTATGGTCAATGATTCCATATCTTTCTTAGTATTCTAAATCAAAAGATAATATGTTGCTTAGGGTACAACACTGCAATGTAAAAATTCACTGGGTGGAGCAGTGGTGACATGATTGGAAAAATGTTGGTGGGGAGGTCTTTGGATGTTGCTGTCGACTCGAGGGTTCAGATGCTATACCAAAGATAAGATTGTCTTGCACAACACCAGTGGAGGCTCAGACACGGACGGGTTACCCATTTCATTCTTCAGAAGGGGATGGGAAATATGTACAAGTTTTCTTGAGAGCAAATAATAGGTTGAAAGTAGAACTGCATAATACTACTACATAACAGCAGCTCTCAGAGTACAGAGACAGGAGGAAATACAATTTGTTGTGCTAGGAAGAACAACTCAGCGTACGTATGTCTGGAAACAAAAATACTTTTAAAGCTGTATATGCTTAGCAACTCACTTTTGGAGGCTGCAGAGCTTAATTTTCAGAGCTGTTCCTGGAGAAGACTAGCTAGTGCTTTTTGTGAGAGGCATATTTTGAAGATTATAACGGACGTTGATCTGGTCGCCTGGCTACCATTGAAGTTGGGTAAGTTTTTGGTAAATTAGACAACTTACTAGGCAGAATATTGGTGAACATATCAGGAAACCCTGACGATATCGTTGAGTTATTGGTTCCTGCGGATGCCAACAAATAGTTCAAGTCACCATTACACTTTTTTTTGGTAATAAGTCACCATTACACTCAAGAACTCACTAGTCACTAACACGGTGACCCATTATTGAACTGGTTTTGCTGATTGTATTGTTCATTGTAAAAGAGCAAGCAAGGATTGAATCACATCTTTCTGCTCTCCAATTCACTTCTACCTTACAAGCTTACATACTTCTTTATTCTGACCGTGTAAATGTCTTTTTTGAGTGTAATTTCTTGCAGTTGAAAAAATAATGTAGCTGCTGAATTTGATGTAAGAAATATAAAATATCTCAATAGGATATGGTTCTCACTTGGTGAGGATACGAATGTGTCCTGGATCCCTGCTATGTTGCATCACGGAACACCAAGCCTCACACCAATCTTTTATTCAAACCTCATCGTCTCTTCCTCGAGGAAAAATCCAGCATTTGCCCTTCCGTAGTTGTCAACTATTGTGACAGTATCGGGATAAGCTTGTTTCTTTCTGTTGTGATATGAATCCACATCGGAAAATGAGAGTTAGTTCCTGTCGATCTACAAGAGTTAGACCGCCTAATATATTGTCAATTGGTTATATTTGTGAGGCAGTTGTTCACTTGACCTCGCTCTCTGTTCAATCAATGATAACATATATATACACAAAAGGATTTCTTATAATTTGATCAAATAATGGTGGTCTCGTGATATTGTATGCATACAAAAATGGAAGGTTCACATGAAATATGGCAAAATAACAATGTTTTGCTTGTTAAAAGATGAAATTTTTAAGTCTTCCCGGAGAATCACGTGACAATGTTTAGTGGTACTCAATTTCAATCACTATTTGACACTTATGATTTAATTTTTTTTAAAAATCATATTTAAGCTATTTTATCAAAGACTATTTTGAGTTTGTTTCTAAAACCCTGCACTCTACATTCTAATACCCTAAACTCTAAACCATATACCTTAAATTCTAAACTCTAAATCTGAAATTTTAGTTCAAAATTATTAATAACACGATCTTCTCTGTCTTACTTACAAATTTAAACACAAAAATATTTGTACATCTCTACCATGAGTAGGGTAACATGGGTGAGAAAAGAGCATATTGAGACTCGCAATTTCTTAAAGCAAAGTGTTAGAATGAGAGTTACGATTGAGATCTCCAAATTCACTCAATAGACTTTTCATTCTTTTCTATCTCCCTTTTTCTTTTCAAAACAAACATTTGCTCACAAAATCTCCTATCACGTTACTAAGATCACATCGTTATATCATTCAGGTATACTTTAGTAATTAGTCATTACACCTCTCACTCACTAGACCTCATTTAAAAAATACGTCTTTTTCCTTTAAAAAAAAGACATATTTTAGCGAAATTTTTTTCAGTGCTCCCAGATAACCAACCTAAGCTGCTTCCCGCTTCTTTGTGCCTCTCCTTCTTCATTAGGATGATGGAGATACTTCCACTAAATGTACAAATTATGTTATTTCTTAAAAACTTTTGATCCGCCCTACCTTGAACTATCTTTATCCTTTCCACCTTTTCGAATTACCGAAATGTAAATTTCAACAACCAAGTTGTCAAGGTGATTCTCGCAGGATATATATATATATATACCATGACTAGGTACTCTAGGAAAGCATCCATGTCAGTATCTCGACTCTTAACTACTAGAGTGTTGTAAATATTAGGCATCTTGACGGGTGGAAAAGCTACATTCAATACCGGACCAATGATTTGAGAGTCCTTGTTGTAAAACTTTATTTTTTGCAAAATGCAAATAATTATATCGGATAGGAGATTTTTCAATCAATTTAATCTTTGTAACGAACCGCTATGAGTTCTTGGTACTTGAAAAAGTGTGAAATTGTTGAATTTATTCAATCACTATTATGTTATACAGATTTAAAATAACTTGATTTCTTCGTATTATATTTATTTATTCGTGTTATATTAGTTAGAATTTATTAAACGAATGAGGAGATAGGTATCCATCAACTTTTGTACACTCCCGCCGCTAGTCAATCGTGAGTTCCTTGTTTTGTAGTTGATGAACTCGAGCAAAAGAAAATCATGAGTCCAGGCCAAGCATAACGAGGTATGGTATAAGTGAAAAAGTGCTTTCACTCTGCCCCTCCTACTTTATTGACAAAGTGCATTTCCCTCGAGCGCACTCAGTTGTATATAAACCCCCACCTTCACCCCCACCCCATGGTAAATAAGGGCTTCTTATTCTTTTTTTCTATCTGACAGGACAAACAAATAGGAAGGGATGGTTCTTTCATGGATTCGTCTATGGTGCAGCGCTGCATACCATACATACCGAATTAGACGGTGGATAGAAGGTGTCTTGAAATGCACGTGAGGTATGTGGATTGTATGGACGGTGAATTAAGGGCGGACCATAGAATTTTCCTTCTTTCATTGCATTGAAAATAGTCTAACTAGAAAAAGATCTCTCTATTACTTTGAGAAGAGAATCGTTGGTTTGACCGACGAACTACGTGGGAAATACTTTTTTTTTTCTCTTTCCCATCTAGGATGCTTTCGTGCCTTCCTTGCGGAACCTCATTTTGCAGGGGTAGTCATTTCAAGCCTTACCAACCTTGTTATGAAGTTGTTGAGAGCAACCCAATTACCTAAAGGCCCAACCCCCTAATCACCATCACATGTGATCGACATCCTATGCCTAAGAAGTATATTTTGCTAAGGACACCACTGCATCTGCAGTTGTCTTTATTCCAATCGGTTGCACCTTGTTTTATTTACTTAGTTACTGTTGTAGTGTCTTCTTCTGTTATGGCGGTCCCAAGTATGAGATAACTATGTTGTGGCAGCAGCCATATATATTGTAACCTCATACCTCATACCTCATTTGAGGCACCAATGAATGAATGAAGTATTTCAATTCCCTTAGCTTAGCTTTCCCTTAGTATTTGCTCCTACTATCTGGTACTCAGAGCCAATTTTTTTTTCCGATGCGAGGGAACCAGAATCCCTACCCTTCCCACCCTCCATCCAACAGCCATGTTCCCACAATCCCTTCCACCCGTCCACTGGTGGCTCTCACACCACCTCGCACCGCTTCCACCCCCCTGCCTGCTACTACCACTCCTCCTGCCACGACCCGTAATTCTTACACTATCTCCTCTGACCATCTTTATAGCTTCCAATCAGCCATTGATAGCCTCCAGCAGCAGAGTGAAGAGACGCAGCATACCATGGCCGAGATAGCCCGCACACTATCCTTCCAGACACAACAATTTGCAGCATTCCGCAACCATGTCATGTCACATTGGGATAACCCTCCACCACCACCCCTCAGCTCTTCACCACTACCATCTACTTCTATTGGAGCCTGCTCCCCTGCCTTGGGTCGCCCTCACTCCCCTGGCTCTGCATCCCACACCAACCTCACCTTTGGCTCTTTCCAACACACGCCCAGCACTCCAACGATGTCCACTACTCGTCCTATAGCCACAACATTCATCCCTCCGCAGAGAGACAGCCACTACACACCCCACCCCCACATGAGCAGCCGCCCCACCTTCACATCATTTCCACATGATTTCCAACCAACACCACCATCTCCACCTCCAAATTTTCCACCTTTCTATGATCTTGAACCACCACAACACTGACCACCACACAATACCCACCAAGACATGACTTACCGGCCTCCAAAAGTAGAATTGCCACGGTTTCAAGGCGATGATGTTCTTAGTTGGTTAGCCATGGCGGAGAGATTCATGCGCGTGACCCGCGTGCCGGAACATGACCGTGTGCAAGTAGCTGCACTGCATTTCGGTCCAGACACCTCGATGTGGATGAATGCGTTCGAGGTGCGTCATCCCCACGCCAATTGGGGAGAGTTTGTCTCAGCCCTGACATCTCGGTTCGGTGCCGGCTCCGTCTCCGACATCAAAGGCACCTTATCCCACCTCCAGCAGACCAGCAACGTGGATGAATTCATCTCCACCTTCACCAAATTATCGTGTAGAGCCCCAGATTGGCCTGACCAGGAGCTCTTACACATGTTCCTTGTTGGCTTGCGCGCCGACTTGCGCCACGATGTTCGAGCATTCAACCCCAATACGCTGGAGGAAGCTCAGCGTCTTGCTCGCCTCTTTGAAAACAGAAATCGTGAGCTACACCAAACCTCCTCATTTCGCCGCACTACCCAATCACTTGGCTACAACCGCCACCACAATAACCTATCCTCTTCCACGGCCATTGTGCCCGCAACACCGAACCCACACACAACCAACCGCAACACCCCAATAACTCTACCGCCACAACCCCAACGCCCACCACCCTTTCGCCATCTCTCTCTCGCGGAGCAGCGAGAACGCCGTGCCAAGGGGTTGTGTTTCAATTGTGATGGGAAATTCTCAGCTAATCATATATGCCGGGACCCCATGTTAGCACTCCTCGATTACGACCACACCTGCACGGCGGCATGTGTACAAGAAACCCCACAAAACCCTCCTCCAACCGAGCCAGACACAGAACCACCAGAGGATGAGATTTACCCACTTCATGCTATTACCCCTACAAAGCTCAGTGATATGATGCGGCTCAAGGGTTCGATTGGTGGCCTCCCCATTGAAATCTTCATTGACTGCGGAGCCGCAATGAATTTTTTGAATCCACGAGTGGTACGCGAGCTTGGCCTACCCATTACTCCCCCAGATGGTATGAAGTTCACCTCTGCATCCGGCCATGCTCTCACCCCTTATGGGCTGGCGCGCGACATCACCGTGGCCGCGCAGGGCTACACATTCACGGATTCGTTCCTTCTCCTACCTGTGACTGGGTGTGATCTAGTGTTGGGCGCTCAGTGGTTTGATACGCTGGGTTTCTTGGGCTGGCACTTTCGAGATAAGTTTATGGTGTTTATGGCAAATGGGAGGAGACATGTGCTTCGGGGTACCAATGCCGACCCCAATCGTGAGATTGATGCAGCGGAGATTCTTGCGTTGGTTCCCTCTGAACAACTTGAGTCCCTCCCAACCCTCTGTTCTATTACCGGTGCGAGTGATGATTTACCCCACCACTCCCAAATAGCCCAAATTCTGACCCGTTTTGGCCCAATCTTTGACCCACCTATTGGCTTACCCCCTTCCCGCTCTGTTGACCACAAAATTCCTCTTAAACCCAACACAGGGCCAATCAATGTTAGGCCTTACCGTTATGCCCATTCCCAGAAAACAGAGCTTGAGGCCCAAGTCGCTGACATGCTAGCTCAAGGAATATGACTCATTAGCCCTTAGTAACGAACTGCAATACTAAAACCTATGTGATGGGGGGTTTTCTTACTCGCGACAGTCTTAATAAGGAACTTTCCGAGTCAAAAGACAAGTAGGGCAAGCTAACGAGGATGAAGTTCCCCAACCCCAATCAAGATCAACAACATGGCGTGACGCTTGGTTGATTCTGTCAGAAAAGAAAGTAGGTTTTGGGGGTTCATTGAGTAGTACACCTCCGGTCCCATGTTGGGTACTCCGATTAGGGTAAACTTCAATTTTGTTCTAGTATTTGAAATTCCATTGGAAGCATGCATCATCCCCATGCTTTGACTCAGACCAAAAAGGTACTTATCTGTTTCTTACCTCATCCATCCGTGCAAGTGCAACTTGTTGCACCGCCTATATAGGGCGGCGACATTTTAAGAAGCACACCAGAGACTTGGAAGTGTTTGTACTCTACTCCCCGGCCCAACCTATCTCTTCGATCAATGGACACGTATACTTCCCTAACAGAGGTGGAGCTGTTGAAGAAGATCCAAATGCTCGAAGAGGATCACGCCCACCTCCGGCTAGAAATGTCCCCGCTCCTCCACCCCCGCCGGATCACCAATACAGGCGGCGGTGCCGATCAGCTTCCGCCCAGCTTCAGTGACCGGCAGTATCTCAACATATTGGAGTCACTTGGGCAGTCTGTGCATGTCATGGATTCTCATGATCGTATACTCTACTGGTGAGTACCTCACCACACCTCAATCCAAGTCCTTTTCTTTTTTCTTTGTCTGAGGAAATTTGTGGATTATAGAAATTTCTGATATGGGTTGGTAGCAGGGACTAATAACTTAAGTAAGAGTAATGATGGGAACCTTAAGTATGACAAATGTGTGTCTGTTATAGAAATTTTGACTCTGAAGTTTGGTGCAATTGAGGGAACTCAAATTTGCAGGAATAAAGGTGCAGAAACTCTGTTTGGATTTTCGGCCGAAGAGGCCATTGGACAGTGTTCCATTAACCTGGTAGTAGATATCCGGGACCGTGGTGCAGCATATAATATAGTCCACCGCGTCAACCTAGGGGAGAGATGGACTGGAATGTTCCCTATAAAGAACAAATCGGGGAAGAGGTCTAGAATCATTGTAACAAACTCTCCATTTTATGATGATGCTGGCTGTATAATTGGGCTTGTTTCTACGTGTGTTGATGTTCAGACCTTTCGGGACATGAGGGTTCCAATGTCAGCTGAGAAGCAACCACAACAAGATTCAAGCTTCAGTAGTCATGGTGCCATAGATGCAACTACATTTGGTGTTGTTCCCCAGCATACTATGCAAAGAACAGTTTCGTCAAAACTAGCAAACTTGGTCAGTCCTTTTGTTTTCTTGTTCCTCTTTTTGGTAATGTACGTGTGTATCTTTTATTTTTATTTTTATGAGAATGAAAATGTACCTGTGTGGCGTGATTGTTATAATCGTGAAACAGGCATCGAAGCTGAGTACCAAAGTCAAGTCAAAATTTAAGGCAAGGGAAAGCAATATGGGTCACACATGTGAGATGGATGCTAGTCATCATCTGTTTCATGGTTCAGATTCTGTTCCATCTGCTTATATGGAGGATGGTATTGCAAGTGTGACTAGCACAAGTTTAGCAACTATATCCCCAGTGCTTGACCATGTTGCGAGCAAGCCTCTCCGAGAACCTTCTATAGATTCTGGCAATGAGAGTGAAGGAAAATCTTTGATTCACAAGATAGCAGCTTCAAAGGAAGAAGCATGGATTAGTAGTAAGCAAGGGATATCATGGCCTTGGAAAGGAATTGAGCGAGATGGATCAGTGGCTACGGCTAGTGGTTTTGTTTGGCCCTGGGTTCATAACGATCAAGTCAATGTTGCCGTTCTACAGAAGAGTTATTGTGTTTCAAATCCAGAAATTCAGGAAGGCAAAAGTAATCGGCCAACAGGTAATATTGGTGAGTCTTCAGACACATGGACCTCTCCATTGAATATTAACACCATAACCAATGCCATCAGCCTTAGAAGCACCAGCAGTAGTCCATTGGCTATGGTGGATTTGGATACTGACTTCTTGGATTATGAAATCTTATGGGAAGACATTAAAATTGGAGCACAGATTGGGCAAGGTAATAGTATTCTAGTGATACGAGCATGCTGTTGAAGTACTGATATTGTTCATGTCTACAACTGTTTAGTTACTGCTATGAAAGCTGTAATGAGTCATCATATGGATAGACATCTCATGGACCACTTCTGTTTGAATAACCGCATGCACACTGGTCAATAGACATTCATGAGACACAAATGTTGATCTGACTGTCAATATTGTTTCTTTATTTTTTGAATTGGTCAATATTATTCTAGCTTTGACTTGATCATCTCGACCAAAAATTCTTCTTTTTTGTACTTGTGTTCGTTTCACTTGTAAGCTTCTGCTTTTGCTTGGTTGAATCTCCTTCTGTTATCTGATCGCTGCTCTCGTCCTCTGCAGGTTCATGTGGAACTGTATACCATGGTCAGTGGGAAGGATCGGTATGTTCTTTATCTGTTTCTTTGGTTTACTGCAAGTTCACTATTCAAATTTACAATGCAACGAAATGTGATATAAAGGATAGATTTTCAATTGCTGCCAAGAAACATTAGGTTCAGAAATCAAGCAGTAAAGTTTACTCAGAAAAGAACACCCTTAAACTCTCTTTTTTGACGTTTGGTTTCATGCGGCATAGAGGGGCCAAACGCCGAACTCAATGTCTATTTGTGTTTGTTTGGAGTAAAGTGTAATAATATATGTTAACATGCGAGTTTGTAACAATGTTGGTGAATTAGCAATCTGTTTCAATAGTCTTTAACTTAGGGAAGTGGGGAGAATAATGAAAGTTTTTGTGAGCTTATGTACCTTTAATGCTATATTGAGTTGAATCTGTGTCCTTTCAGGATGTTGCTATTAAGGTTTTCTCCAAGTTGGAATATTCAGATGATTTGTTACTTTCCTTCAGACAAGAGGTGAGCTTCTTTGATAGTTTCTGTAGTATCTACTCTGGAAGCAGATGATGTTTTAACTAATTTTTTTGATATATATGGGCATTTCTTGTTACAAGTGAGGTACTTCTGGCGTAGTAATCTTGACTATCCAAGATTACATAGTTAGAATGTTCCTCCTGTATGATTCTTTTTACATTTATTTTTAGTTTGCCGTGCTTAGTATACTTTGACATTATAATTTTGTATATGCACTTATGCAGGTATCACTTATGAAAAGGCTTCGACACCCAAATGTTTTGCTTTTCATGGGAGCTGTGACCTCACCTGAGCGTCTCTGCATTGTCACAGAGTTCCTCCCGCGGTCTTTGCTCAACTCCTATCTTGAAAGTCTTTATTGAGTTTATTCTACATCGACTGTAATATGATACCTATTTATATCGACCAAGGAATGTTTAATACTGGTTTGTGCTGTATTCTAAACTACTTCTTTCCATGATCTCATCCCAATTTTCTTAATGCAGTGGAAGTTTGTACCAAATATTACAGAGGAACTCATCAAAACTAGACTGGAGACGACGTGTTAATATGGCTATGGATATAGTGAGTATTGACCTCCCTCCCATCCAAACAAAAAGAAAGATGAAAATTGATTAGATTTTTGTTTTATAACATTGGTCTTGTTTTATAATGTTTTTTTGCTAGTTCTTTGGGCTGTTATGCTACATTATATACATGACCTTTTCGGCCAAATAACCTTGTGTGCATATGGTCCTCTGTATGAAATCTATTACGATATGCTTTAATTATAGTTTTTGTGCTTAATTTATATATTGTTCTTCAATCAATCCACAGGCATGGGGTATGAACTATCTTCACCATTTCAACCCACCAATCATACACCGAGACTTGAAGTCTTCAAATCTCCTAGTTGATAAAAACTGGACCGTCAAGGTCTGCCATATTTCTGTTTCGTGAAGCCTTCGATTTGGTTTGTTGTTTTCAATTTTTTTTTTTAAATATTTCCTTTTGGTTCTGATATTTCTAACAGGTTGGCGATTTTGGTCTTTCACGTCTTAAGCATAAAACTTTTCTAACAAACAAGAGTGGTAGGGGAACGGTATTATAACTGCACCCTTGTTTTCTTCTTCTTAATCGTACTAAGTTGATCAGTCCAAACAATTTACTAAATGATACTGCAATCGGATATTCTGATGTCAAGATCTGTCATCTCACTGTAGCCTCAATGGATGTCACCAGAATTTCTACGTAATGAACCCTCGGATGAGAAGTATGTAGTAATTTTTATTCTGGAATCAACGTCTTCTGTTTCTCTCAACCTGATTACTTATTTAAATTTCTAAGTATATTTTACTATATAGGTCTGACATATATAGCTACGGGGTGATATTATGGGAGCTTGCCACTCTGAAGATTCCTTGGGATAATCTGAACCCGATGCAGGTAGTTTCTTATTATTAACTTATATCCACTCAGAATTCAAGGCAGAAAGATATCACAACATTTCTATAAACCAAGATATGAGTAGTTGAATCTTTTAAAGAATTTGTGTGATTAACTAAATACCAAAACAGAACAGTTGGCGAATGGGCTCTAATATCTAGAGAGATTTGATACTAGAATGAAGTTATTCTGGTTCATATGTTCTATACTTGGGCACCATTTAGGAAAGAAAGGCAGCAGACGGTGTGAATTATGAATTTTTACCTGTATTACCCTTTAAGGGATTCCGGTATCAACTGAATAGGTTTGTTTTTGCTTAAAATCAACCTTCTGTTCTCCAAGAGTAGACTTTGTTTGTCCTTTAAAAAAAAATTGCTGTATATAATTAGATCTAATTCTTTTCTATTGCAAGAATTTAGTTCTTAGCATTATCTTCAAACATTCCTTATCTTAGGGGCATTTTATCGATGGCATGCCATGTGCATAAAAGCAACAATTGTTCTACGACTTACAGGTGATTGGAGCTGTTGGATTCATGAACCAAAGACTGGAGATCCCAAAAGATGTAGACCCAAAGTGGGCTTCTATAATTGAGAGTTGCTGGCACAGGTGTTCTTTTTGTGTTTCTCAGTTGTATTTCTTTGGTTGGTTTTTTTAGTTTAAGATGTAGAATACTGTCTAGGTAGTTGGTCAAAGATGCGACAAACATTCCTATAATTATTAGTTGTCTTGTTCACTGACAGCAATTTATCAGGGCTTTTCGTCACTGCTGATTTGCATGGTATTAATTTCAGAAGGTCATATTAATTGCTTAAGAATTAGAATGGCTTGATGTTAGGACTATTTTCTTGTTAATTGGGTTCTATGGACACGATGGCACCCAATTTTCATCTTTCATATTTTTATGTTGTGGTATCTGTGATTACAAGTACTTATTTTTCCTTCTCACCAGTGATCCAGCTTGCCGGCCAACATTTCTTGAACTGCTTGAAAAGCTTAGAGTATTGCATAAACAATATAATCTCCGGTTCAAATCAGTGCGTTCCGCTTCTATTGAGAGCACCAGAAAGGAATTGTAACCGGGGGGCCATGTTTTTGTTCATTGGTTTTCATTATTATCATTCACCACTTGGGCAGAGGGCCACCTCATGTCGGAAGATGGCCGGTATTATTAGTGTTACTTAAATTTATTTTCATGGCAGTCTAAGCCATAAGATAACACATGTTGCTCCAAGTACAACACTGCCATGGAAAAATTCACAGGGTTCAGATGCTACATGATTGTCTTGCACAACAACATTGAAGGCTCAGAAATGAAGAACTTTCCCTTTTCATTCTTTGACCGGAGCGAGAAAAATGTACAAGCTCTATTGTGTACATAGGTCAGGAAACAAAACAAAAACAAAAAAAAGCAACTTCCCAGTCCAGAACTGCAGCAAGCTCTTAAAGTCCAGAGACAGTAGGAGAGACGATGTTTGGCTAGGTTGACAAAATTGTGTACGTAGGTCAGGAAACAAAAAAAAGCCTTTGTGATTTAAGTTGTATACACTTTACCAACTCACTTTTGAAGGCTCAGCTGGCTGAAGATTGAAAGCTGTTCCTGGAGACTAGTGAGTGCTGTCTGCAAGTAGCAAATTTTGAAGATTTAAGAGTCCGTTGATCCGACTAGCATTGAAGACAGGTAATTTTACTGGAAAATGCTAACTTATAGCAGGCAGGATATTTTGATGTACATATTAGGAAACCCTCAGTAGTGCTTGCGGCTGCCAACAACAGTTCAAGTCACCAATATACTTCAGATCTCAGAAGTTATCGAATTGGTTTGCTGCTGTGGGTTAATTACCTTTTTTTCCTAGGCGCTCATTTTGTATGGGCTTTTAGTTTAATGTTTCTAACTTTCTATTCAGCAGCCACTGAAAAGATTGAAAACTTTATCCCTCCATATTATGATCTCCTAAGGGCCCTCACACTAATGCACCACACCATAACTTGTCGTTGCAATTGTCGAACAGGAAACCAACACACTCTTCTTTTACGTCTTGTTCCTATAACTTCTAGAGGTGCTTTGGAAAACAAGCACTCAAGTCGACAACTTCAGTCGACTACCTACCCTATCTCATCTCCGTGCCGGTGCATCTGACAAATATGGTATGGTGACAATGTGAGTTATGTGATTTGTGGTTTGGATTGAATCACATCTTTCTGTCCCCCAATTCAGTTCAAGTGTAGATATACTTGATATATGTGACAAATTACCTGTGTAAAAATCTTTTTCTTTTTCCTGTAATACAGTTGTCCAGTTGCTGAGTTTCTGCTGTTAAAAATAAAACAAAAGGCAGTTGCTGAGTTTGATGCAAGATATATAAATGTCTGATTTAAATTACTGGTTCTCACTTGGTCGGATTCCATATATCCTGGATCCCTTGTGTCCTTCCTCACGGAACACCAAGCCTCCACTAATTCTTTATTCAAAGCTCATCCTTTGATCCTGGCAAATCTAGCATCTGCCTCTCAATACTTATCAGCTATTGTGACATTATTGGGAAAAGCTTACTTTAAGATCCTTTGCTTCAAAAAATTCCTATTCTCATTATTTTTTTTCGTTTTTCCGTTCAATTTGCTTTAGTGTTGTTTCAATTGCTCTAATTCTTAATAAATGTAGTGTGAGTTCCAGACTAAGATGAGCTCCTCAGATGATGTGTTTGTGAGTTGTGACTTTGGTTATTCTGCTTATATAAAGTGCAAGCTCTTTGTTGTAGCAAGGAATTTGATATCTTGAGACTTGAATTAAGGGTGTGGGGTTTCGAAAACAAATTTACCGACCACCCTCTATTTGCTCACTTTGTGTCCACCATTCTAAATTCATGTCATGTGTCCAATTGCTCAATTATTATATAACTTTGAGTTGAGAAAAGTCACATGACATGAGTTTAGAATGGTGGGCAAAAGGTGGGCAAATAAAAAGCGGTCGGCAAATTCTAGAACTTCCATGGATAAAAGCGGAATCCTTGATTCAGATTCTATGTAGTACTAACTTTTTTTTAAAATAAGGCAAACTGCCCCTAATTTATTGAAATCAAACTAACAAAGGAGGGGGACAAAATAACCTAACCTCATGTGTCTGATAAACTCCAACAAAGAGTATAAACAAAAGCTCAATCCAGCATGTGTACACTCACCCATGCCAAACCATATATATAAAAAACTCCTAGCAAATAGTAAATCCTCACCCAAGAAACCCTTAATTAAAGGACGGGATGAAGTTGTTACCATTGGCAAACAGTTGTGAGATACCAAGAATAGAGAGAATAGACATATCGTGATGCTTCTTGTAATGATGAAAAGAATGCAGAGCAGACTCTCTGAACAATTCCAAAAAATGACGTTGGGCTTCCAACACATTAAAAATCTTACTTTCGAAACGCACCAGATTCTTAGTGATCCAAATAAAACAAATTAGATTACAGGAGACTAGAAACCAAAGTTGACGTTTAGGTTTTGGGAACGCTGAAACACCAACACCATTAAATACTTCATCAAAGGTACCCCAAGGCGAGAATGAATGAGAAAATAGAAGGCAAACTCATTTTCATAAAGCCATAATTTCATAACAATGCAAAAGAAGATGTGTGCCCGATTCCGCATGACTTCCATAAAAGGAGCAGCGAGATGGAAGTGAAAAACCTCACCGTTGTAAAACATCATCAGTTAGTAAACGCCCATGAAGAGCCTTCCAAATAATAAGAGTTTTGCGGGGTTGAATTGCTTTACTCCAGACACTTTACCCCAGTCTTTATACTCACCATGATTTGAGAAGAAAACAAAACCTTCTTTTGCTGTCAGAATTCTTGAGAATGAGTGTGACCATAAAAGAGAGTCAGATGTGTTTGCATCAGGCAGAGCATTGCGCTCAATTTTTTCTGCTGCAATGAATAAATAAAATCTGTTGGGAGAACCCAATGAGAATCAACAATAACATCATTCACCTTAGCATGAAGTGGAATATAGTCACTTATTCCAACACTAGTAGCAAGAGGCTCACCCAACCAATTATCTTGCCAAAAAAATATCCTCTTACCATCACCAACACTCCAATACAAAAAATTTAAAAACATTTGCCAAACTTTTTTGTGACCCAACCAGACTGAAGATCTCTTGTAAGATTTTATAGGTTGGAAATCATCTTTCAAAAAACGAGCCCTAAGCAAAATAGAGGCTGGAGAGGAAGAAGATAGCATCTCCCAACATCTCTTTATTAGAAGAGCACGATTAGTCTCAAATAGATCACGTAACCCTAAGCCTCATTCCTCTTTGGGTTTACAATAGTGACGCCAAGCTACAAGAGGCATGCCTATTTTCAAAGGGTCTCCAGTCAAAAAAAAAATTCATAATCCAAGATTGAAGGTTATGAAGTAAACCAGCGGGCCACTCATAAATCTGAAAACTATAAACCAAAATGCCTTGAATCACTGATTGAATAAGTTGTAGCCTACCCGCTTGCAACAACAGAGAACCTTTCCAAGAGGACAACTTGCATCTCACTCTATCTGCAATGGCCTGAAAATACACCCTCTTGGGACGTCCCTGGAAAATCAAAATCCCAAGGTATGTGAATGGAAGAGACCCCTGCTTGACACCCAAAATTTTCTGGATAACAAAGCGTCTACAATGAACATATTTCCCATGGAACACAAGCGATTTAGATTTATTGACTCTTTACCCTGAATTCAAGCCATATTCCTCCATAAACTTCATTAGATTCTTCAAAGATCTCTTGGTACCCCACATAAAAACCATAATGACATCTGCAAATAGAACATGCGAGTGTGGACAGTAAATCAATTTGTCCATTCTCAGCCAGCTTAGTGAGCCTCTACTTAAAACTTCTTTCGCAAGACAAACAAGAATAGATGACAAAGGATCTCCTTGACGAACACCACGAGAACAAGGAAAAAACCTTTCCATCTCACCATTAACTAAAATTGATAAGTGTGCAGACTCCAAATTGCTTTAATCCAGTCACAAAAAGGATCTGAAAAACCAAAAGCCTTCAAAACCCGAAGTAAAAAACCTCAATCAAGAGTGTCAAATGTCTTTTGCACATCAAACTTAATTGCAATGTTACCGCCCTTACAATTATGATCCAGGAGGTTAATGCATTATGAAGTCAATATAATGGGGTCTGCAATAGTGCGGCCTCTAAGAAAAGCACTTTAGTTGGGTGAAATAATTCGAGTAGCAATACTTCTCAAACGGTCAGCTAAAATCTTTGTGATAAACTTGAAAATAAAATTCGACATAGCAATAGGACGCAGCTGCGTTACGGTGTCTGCTCCAGGGACTTTAGGAATCAAGATCATTAAATTAAAATTAAAGTGGGAGAGAATGTATCTAGTACTGAAAAAACTTTGAACAGCTTGGACTACTTCTGCACCAACAACTGACCAACACTTCATAAAAAAAATTCCACCAAAACCATCTGGACCAGGAGAACTATTATGATCCATGGAACACATAGTCTGAAATATTTCATCAGATGTGGGAATGGTTGTTAACATAGCATTATCCTCAGTAGTCACGAGATTAGGAATCACTTGAGAAACTAGACCAGTGTCTCTTACAAAAGAATCTGATGTGAAGAGGCCATTGAAATAATTTACCACATAATCACTAATCTCTTTGTTTCCATCTCTCATAGTTGATAATGACTGTTTAAGATGTCGGACTTTAACCATTGCATGGAAAAAAGAAGAGTTTCGATCACCATCAGTAAACCATTTTATCTTTGATTTATCATATAAAAATTTCTCTTGAAGCAAAAGAGCCTCATAAACTTGAGCACGGGCAACACTCTCCCTGGAAAACAAGTCATCAAAAGGACCCAAGCTAGCAATTTCCCGCTGAATTATATGCAAATCATCAAATGACTTCTCCACCATTATGTTTACATCCCCAAACTCAGCTTTATTCCAAACCCGAATCCGCTGTTTAAGAGTCCACAGCTTAGAAGCCAAAACAAACATTGGATTACCATAGAAATGAGAACTCTGCCAAACCTCTTTCACCAAAGAAAGAAAACTTGGATGATCTAGCCACATGCGATGGAACTGAAATAGTGATCTTTGGTTAGGTATAAGTTTAAAAAAGTACACTAAAAGAGGACAATGATCTGAGGAAAAACGAGGAAGAGTAGTGCACTCCAAATTGCGCCAAACATCCATCCAAGAGAATTGCTAAGACACCGGTCAAGCCTCATTTCAACACTTGCACCAACACCCATTCTATTCGTCCAGGTATAAGGCAATCCTTTAGTAGGAAGATGAGCCAACTCACAATTAGTTGACATGCCCTGAAAGTCTGAACATCAAACGGCATTGGGAAGAATTCCACCTCGTTTTTCATGAGCACCCAGCACACAATTAAAGTCATCCAACATTATCCTGGGTCCCTGAACAAATGCATTTTTAACATGAAGCATATCATTCCAAAGCCGGTGACGCTCTGTTACTATAGTTCTTGCATAAAACCAAGTCAAAATACAATTAACATTCTCCAAAGTGCAAGAAATTGTGAGCTGCTGGTCTGTAGCTAGTAACACAGTAGGTTGAATAACTTGATCACATAAGAGCCATATATTGGGAGGTTGGTCCCCCCTGTCATTCACAGCTGCTGGAAACATCTTTAAAGAATGCCAAAAGGAAGATTTAAGTGAACTTCAATTAATAAAAAGTTCAGAAATATCAATAATAGCAGGTTTGTATCTGCGAACCATCCTACTCAAGACTCGACGAGTGGGGGCGTTGCCCATACCCCGAGCATTCCAAAAAATGATCTTCATAGGTTGAGGCGTGAGGTGGGAACCCTGCTACGAACATGGTAATGGTCCAATGCTTGTTCTTGTAGTAAATTCTCACGCATTTTCTTTTTTTGCTTCTTTTGCTCAGATCTAGAAAGAACAACAGTCATACCATCCTCCAACTCACGAACCACAATTTCATTGTCCTCGTTGAGGGGGTGGGGAATGAGTCCTCAACATCATGTAAAGCCTCATTGGTAACCACCATTGAGTTATCTACATCAAGGGTCTGAGCATTTGGCCCTTGGAACACTTGGTCTACCAATTGCTCAATTAATTCATTAGCAGCCCCCACAATAGCCTCATGAGCTAAAGTGACAAACTGATTTTCACTAGAAGTAGGAGTACATGGCCTTGGAACCGAAGCTCTATCATTTGGAGTACTAACTCTCCTATTGTATTTAATAGTTCTCTCTTCATCAATGTCTCTCGACTCAAAATTCATTCATTGATCAACTTGTGCTATCATTGTACATGTTTCTGTACGTGATGGTACCGTACCATTAATTTCAGTTGGACTAACTGATGGTTAAGTCTCTACACTTTGATCATTTGAAACCTTCTTTTTTACTCTGCATTCTTGTCGAACCTTCGATTTCGAAATCAGCTTTTCAGAATGACGAGGCTTTGAATCACCTTGTACTAACTCATCATTGGCACAATTTGTGGCACCGCCTTTATAAGAGCGACGCGTGTAAAATTTGGTTCAAGGAATACGTGAGACTTTGGTACTGTTTTGTACGTTGTTACTTCCCCAACCTCGCAAAGTCTGAAACTTGTTTTAACTTTTAAGGTTGCTCTCAAAGTCTGAAACTTGGGACCTTGCTGCATTATAATGGACAGTTTCACTCCACTAGCAGAGGTGGAGCTGTTCGAGAAGATTCAAAAGCTAGAAGAGGACACGCCCAACTCATGCATGAAATGTCCCAGCTCAACCGTTCCCGCCGGATCATTGCCCAAAACTAGCGGTGCCGGTCGACTGCCGCCAAGTTTCAAGTTGGGTGACCGGCAGTATCTCAACGTATTGCAGTCAGTTGGGCAGTCTGTGCATGTAATGGATCGTAGTGGTCTTATAATCTACTGGTGAGTAGCTTGGTTTTGATATGAATTGCTTGATGATTTTTGTTTAGTCTGAGCAGTTTTCTGGAAACCCATTTAATAGAAATGACTATGAAAGTCTGTGATTCTGAAATTGGTTTGGTAGTAGGGGATTTTGTAAGATTAGGATAACAATTGTGTATTGAATTGCGTTATAGAAATTTCGTGTTTGAAGTTTGATGCAATTGAGAAAACTCAAACTTGCAGGAACACAAGTGCTGAAGATCTGTTTGGATATTCTACAGAAGAGGCACTTGGAGAGTTTCCCATGAAGCTTTTAGTAGATACCCGGGACTATGGTCTAGCATATAATATAATCCACGGTGTTAGCCAGGGGGATATTTGGACTGGGCAGTTCACTGTAAGAAAGAAATCGGGGGAGAGGTTTACAGTCATTGCAACAAATAGTCCATTCTATGATGATGCTGGCAGTATAATTGGCATTGTTTGTACGTGTACTGATTCTTCGTGCTTTTATGATATGAGGGTGCCAATGTCAGCTGAGAAGCAAGCACAGCAAGATTTAAGCTTCAGCAGTCATGGGGCTAGTGTTACAACTAAACTTGGTATTGACCCTCAGCAGCCTTTTGGAAAAGCAGTTTCATCAAAACTAACAAACTTGGTTAGTCTTGTTGTTGTTATGTTCATCTGATTCATGATGTAGCAGCAGCTGTGTTTTTTTATTGTTATAATCATTAAACAGGCATTGAAGGTGAGTAACAAAGTCAAGTCAAAGATTCAGGCGAGAGGAAAGTACATGGATCCCAATGGCGAGACTGTAGAGTCATAATCCGTTTCATGGTTCCAATTCTGTGCCATCTGCCATTAGGGAGGATGGTATTGCAAGTGGGACTAGCACAATTATAGGAACTATAACACCAGAAACTCCGTTTGGTGTATTTAACCATGTGGAGTGAAAGCCTCTCCGAGAACCCTCCATAGAATCTGCCTGTGAGAGAAGAAAAATCTTTGATTCACAAGATAATAACTTCAAAGGCAGAAGCATGGATTAGCAAGCGAAGAATATCATGGCCTCGGAAAGGAAATGAGCAAGATGGGTCAGTGGCTAGGGCCAGTGGTTTTGCATGGCCCTGGTTGCATAATGATCAAGTCAGTGTTGCCGTTCCTCAGAAAAGTTATTGTGTTGCAAATCCAGAAATTCAGGTGAGTGAAGATAATCGACCAACATGTAATAATAATAAGTCTCAGGGATCCTGGACCTCTCCGTTGGATATTATCACCACAAGCCGTGCCATCAGCCTTAGAAGTACAGGAAGTAGTGCTTTGACTAAGGTGGATGTGGACACTGACTGCCTGGATTATGAAACGGAAGACATGATAATTGGAGCACAGATTGGGCAAGGTAATAGCATTTCTAGTGATAGGAGCATGCTGGTAATACATATTGTTCATTGCTGCAACTGTTCAATTTCTGCTACAATAGCTGTAATGAGTCTTCAAATGGATAGAGATTCTCTTGGACAACTGCTGTTTGAATAGCATATTGGTACTGATCAAGAAACATTCATGGTGACCAACAGTTTAAAATTACCTGTCCTTAATTGTTTTGGTATGTTAGAATTGATCATCTCAACCTAACAAATTTTTTTCATATACTTGTGGATTTCACTTGTGATGCAGTAGGAATTGGTTAAGTTTCCTTCTGATATAGGTTTGCGGCTTCCATTTGCCGTTTCTTGTGGAACTGTATACCATGGTCAGTGGGATGGATCAGTATGTTCTACATCTCTCTCTTCTTTAGTTCAACTCTCTGTCTCTAGGTTCAAATTTTTGTGGATTCACAATGAAAAAAAACATGATAGGCTGAAGAAATAATTTCCAATTATTCCAATGACGAAAGATCAAGTTCAAAATTTAAGCTGTAACACACACAGAAAAAATGCGCCTATAGTCTTGCTGAACATTTGGTTTCATACGGTATACAATTGATAATGCCAAATGTAGCACTCTCTGTGTTTATAGTAAACTAATAGTATCTTTTTTTTGTAGGTAAATCTGTAATCTGTTTTAATAGTCTTTTAATTTGGAAAGTGGGGAGAACCATGAATATTATGCAAGTTTTATAGAGCTTTAATTTTTGGTTGAGTTAAATGTTTTGTATTGCAGGATGTTGCAATTAAGGTGTTCTCCGAGCTTGATTATTCAGACGATTTGTTAAATTCGTTCAGACAAGAGGTGAGCTTCTTTATACTTACTATTTGTACTAAGTAACCAGTATCATATGAGATTTTGACTCGATGAATATAGGAGGTGTTGAGAAAAATCTGTCATTTGATTGTAATAGGTTGTGTATGAGTTGTAAAGTTTATTTATGTGTAGTAATATGTTGTGTATGAGTTGTAAAATTTTCTTATGTGGAGTAATATGTTGTATATGAATTGTCTTAATATTCTCACTGCAGCTATAAAGCTCATAGTGCAACATCAATAACAATTCACTTCAGCCATTTCTTTTCTTCTCTTTTACATGGTATCAGAGATTCCTCTATGTTTCCTCTTGCTTTCCTTACATTCATATAAGGCAGCTCCAGCAGGCAGCAGCAGGCAGCTCCAGGCAGCAGCATCAGGCAGCAGCATGCAGCAGAGGCAGCAACATAATTTCTCGTTCTTCCTCGCTGCATCTTAATTTCTCGTGCAGCCTCTCCTATCATTCGTCATGGCCGGTGATGATGATGTTCTTTCACCAGGCAAATCAGTTCCCCTCAATTCCACAGAATCATCAAAATCCAAATCTCCCCTCTCAGATTCCTTTTATACTCATCCCTCTGATCACTCATGCATTGTCCTAATTACTAAAGTCTTGGATGGGAACAACTACAATGGTTGGAAAATGGATATACTCCGAGCTTTGAATTCTAAGAACAAGCTTAGTTTTATCAATGATACAATTGAGTCTCCTTTAGAAAAAGACTGATCCAGATGACTACAAAACATGGACTCGGGCCAACGACTTGGTGCAGCAGTGGATCACCAACACTGTCAGTCAAGACATTGCTGAGAGTCTCACCTATTACTCTTCCGCTCAAGAGGTATGGGAGGACTTACATGAACGATTTTCACAAGGTAATGCCTCTCGAATTTTTGAGATTCAACGAGATATAGCTTGTCATAAGCAAGAGCAACAATCAATCTCAGCTTATTATACAAAACGGAAAGGTTTTGGGATTAATTGACTTCCTATTCTGAGGTTCCACACAAATCTCAAGGAGATCAGCAGAGACTAATGCAATTTCTGATGGGTTTGAACGATACTTACAGTGCTATTCGCAGTCAGATTCTTTTGATGAACCATTTGTCTACAGTCCGCCAAGCTTACGCTGTTGTTGCCCAAGAAGAGAAGCAGCGTCTACTCAATGCTACACATCCAGCCGAGTCCAATGGTAGTGCGGCCATGGCGGTCCGAAACTCTGGTAGATTCACAAATCAAGAACAAGGTAGCAGACCCAATGTTAATCAGGAGAGAGGGAGATCTGAGCCAAATCCTCGACCACATTCTTGCATCTTCAGTTCCCAAGAACGATGACAAGAATCAGGGAGAGGCCGCCCTCAATGCGTCTACTGTGGAGACCCTGGACATTAGGTTCAGACTTGTTTTGAACTGATCGGCTATCCTCCTGGTCACCCAAAGGCGAAGCAAACTCAACAGACTTCCACTCCTAAGCCGAATTCCAACACTGGTTTTCAAGTTCCATTTGCCAACAATGTTTCTAGCGTTGTAAGTTCTCATGCTGGGCCTTCAGTCACTCTATCTGAAGTCCAATTTAATCGATTTCTGGCAGCCGTTAGCAGTATGTCTCCAAGCTCCAACTCTCATCCCAATGCAACTCTGAAAGCTAATGCTGCAACTCCAAAAACTAAACCAGGTTTGTCTAAAGTTGCTTCCCGCAATTGGATCATTGATAGCGGGGCAACCGATCATATTTCATCATCAACTGAATTAATTCATGCTGATAATCGATGTTCTTTGCCGCCTGTCTTATTACCAAGTGGGGATAAAGTTGCTATTGTCGCAAAAGGATCACTGTCCTTAAGTTCCAATTTTTACCTCTGATGTGTTATCTGTGCCAAAATTTAAAGTCGATTTGGTGTCAGTTAGTCATTTAACAAGAGGCATGAATTGTTCAGTGACTTTTTATCCTTATTAGTGCATATTGCAGGATCTGGCTACGAGGATGATGATTGGTTTGGGTGAACAACGTGATAGATTATACTATTTGGTGACATTAGCGACGGAGAAGTCCATGAACCAACCTACCTCCACCACCAAACAGTCTACCTGCAACCTCTCTATATCCTCCACCGATCTCTAGCACAATAGGCTCGGACATGTGTTTTCACCATGCTTAGGTTTCATCGTTAAACATTTTCTGAATTTTCTCATTCAATCAAATAAAGCTTGCCACATATGTCCTATGGCAAACTATAATCGTTTACCTTTTTATAATAGCAAAATTTCTTCGAATAAACCTTTTGAAATTATTCATTGTGACATTTGGGGTCATTATCAACATACTTCTCTTTCTGGTGCTCATTATTTGCTCACAATAGTTGATGACTATTCACGTTTTACTTGGATTTTTCTAATGCGACATAAGAGTGAAGCACAATCTCTCATAAAACGTTTTTTTAACTATGTTCTTACGCAATTCGACTCTCGCATTCAAATTTTTTGCAGTGACAATGGTGCTGAATTTATCTCACTATGTCCTTTCTTTTCTGATAATGGAGTTTTCCACCATTTTTGCGTTTACACACCTCAACAAAATGGGGTTGTGGAACGTAAGCATCGTCATATACTCCAAGTTGCTCGGGCATTAAAATTCCAAACTCACCTTCCCTCACAATTTTGGGGTGATTGTGCACTTACAGCCGTTCACATCATCAATAGGTTACCCACACCTCTTTTTTCCTTCAAAACTCCTTTCAAACTACTATACTCCAAACCTCCTTCCTTTTCTCATCTTCGTGTTTTTTGGTGTCTAGCTTATGCTACAAATGTACATCATTCCCATAAGTTTGATCAACGTGCAACTCGATCCCTCTTTATCGGGTATCTAGTCGGTCAAAAGACTTTTAAGCTATATGATTTGTCTACAAAAAAAGGTTTTACCAGTCGAGATGTTAAATTCCATGAAGATATCTTCCCTTATGCAGCCTTAGACCCTTTAGGCTATCAACCCGGCCCAATTTTTGCTCCAATACACGAACCCGACCCGATCCTTTCTTCATCTAATATCAATGACTTCACTTTTGATATGGGTATGCTTGAGCCACAACCTTCACCACCTCCCTCTCCTCCATGTCCATCTACGACAACTCCGCCCTCTCCCTCACCTTCCCCGTCACCACCTCCGCCTCCACCACCTATGTTCTGCACATACTCTCGCCGTCCACTACCCTCTGCCCAACCTCCGCCTGATCCGCCCACATCAGTCGCCCCACCCACCACCGAACACATCCCCCTCCGTCGCTCCAGCCGCCAGTCGCACCCACCGAACCGCCTCACTTACAATGTTCGCTCCATTCACTCAGATCTGTCGTCCTTCTTGTTGCCTGGTCCGACTAAAGGAACTTGTTACCCGTTGGCTAGCTATCTCTCTTACCATCGGTGCGTGCCCTATCATCAGGGTTTCTTAGCTCAGATCAATCATGTCATTGAGCCACGCACCTATTCTGGGGCAGTTGTTCATCCGGAATGGCAGTAAGCCATGTTTTTTGAATTGCAAGCCCTCGAGCCTAATGGCACATGAACTCTTACCACACTTCCAGCTGGCAAAGTTCTCGTTAGTTGTCGTTTGGTATATAAGATCAAGTACAAAGCAGACGGCTATGTTGAACGTTATAAAGCCCGATTGGTTGCCAAGGGTTTCACTCAGGTAGAATGTGTGGATTATCATGAGACTTTTTTCCCTACTGCTAAAATTAATATTGTTCGTTGTCTCTTAGCTTTAGCAGCTGCTCGTCGTTGGAAATTACACAAATTAAATGTGAATAAATTTTCCTTCATGGTGAATTATCAGAGGAAATATATGTCTCCTCCGCCAGGTCTTCAGCGACAGGGGGAGGAGAATCTTGTATGTCGATTGCACAAGTCTCTATATGGTTTGAAACAGGGTTCAAGGCAGTGGTTTGAGAAGTTTTCTGATTCAGTAAAGTCAGCTAGGTATGTTCAATCTAAAGCTGATTATTCATTGTTCACTAAGAAGAAAGAGAATTTATTTATTGCACTTTTGATTTACGTTGATGATATATTGATTACTGGGAATGACTTGGAGACAATTGATGCACTTAAGACTTTCTTGCATAGTCAATTTCATCTCAAGGATCTTGGAGACTTAAAGTATTTTCTTGGCATCGAGGTTTCAACTTCAAAACGTGGTATCTTTATCAGTCAACGTAAATATGTCTTGGAGATTATTGAAGACGCAGGATTATTAGGGACCGTTCCGACAGATACTCCCATGGAAAAATGCTTGAAATTGTCGGAGCATAGTGATCTGCTCAAAAACCCTGAGAAATACAGGAGGTTGATTGGCCGGCTCATATATCTCACTGTATCTCGTCCTGATATTACCTATGTCGTCCATGTCCTTAGTAGGTTCATGAATCAACCTAGGAAGACGCATTGGGAAGCAGCACTAAAGGTGGTACGTTACTTGAAATGTTCTACATGACAAGGTTTATTCTTTTCTTCCATCAGTGAAATAAGATTGAGAGCCTATTGTGATTCTGATTGGGCAGGATGTCCGGTCATTAGAAGATCTACAACCAGATACTTTGTCTTTCTTGGATCTCCTTTGGTCTCTTGGAAGTCTAAGCGTCAAAAGACAGTGTCTTTATCTTCAGCAGAGGCTGAATATCATGCTATGACAGACACATGTTGTGAGTTGACTTGGTTACGTTGCTTACTCGAGGATTTTGGCATGTTGCTTCATGAGCCAGCTTTATTATCTTGTGAGAACAAGGTTGCACTCCACATTGCAGCCAATCCCTGTTTTTCATGAGCGAAGAAGGCACATTGAGATGAACTGCCATTATATCCGAGACAAAATCCTAGATGGTTCTGTGGTCACTAGGGCTGGGCACGGGCCCGGCCCGGGCAATTTTTTTCAGGGCCCGGGCCCGGCCCGGTTGTAGTGTAACGGGCCGGGTTTTTTTCTAAAAAAAACAGGGCCCGGGTAAAACCCGGCCCGGGTCAATTAATTGCAGGGCCCGGGTAAAACCCGGACCGGTAATATCCGGGCCGAGCCCGCCCGGTTTTCCGGGCCTAACTCTGTTTTTGGCTAGTTGGCGGCGAATCGGCAGTGCGAGGCGACGACAATGGGAATTATGGGATTGAAATTAGTTAAGTTTAAGGTTATTTGGTTATGTTCCAGTGTCATTGTATCTATTCTATAAGTTTAGGATCACTTACGAAAACCAATTACATAATAACACCTAATGTCCCGGGTTTCCGGGTTTTTTTTGTTTAAAGATTTGAAGGCCCGGGACCGGCCCGGACATAACAAAGCCCGGCCCGTTTATCACATGACAACATATGAGCCCGGCAAAAAACCCGGCCCGCCCGGACGGGCCCGGCGGTCCGGTCCGGGTTTATTTTCTTTTTCGGGCTTTTTGCCCAGCCCTAGTGGTCACAAGATATGTAAGTTCTGCCTATCAACTAGCTGATGTTCTCACTAAACCATTGGGGAAATACATTTTTATTCCTATGATTCGCAAGTTATGAGTACAAGACATCCACTCTCCAACTTGAGGGAGAGTGTTGAGAAAAATTTGTCATATTGATTGTAATAGGTTGTGTATGAGTTGTAAAACTTTATTATGTGTAGTAATATGTTGTATATGAGTTGTCTTAATATTCTAATTACAGCTATAAAGCTCATAGTGCAACATCAATAACAATTCACTTCAGCCATTTCTTTTCTTCTCTTTTACAGGAGGAATCTTCTGGGTGTAGTAAATTTGATTATCCCATAATAAATTGTTAATGAATGTTCCTACAATTGTTTTTACTTTTTTTAGTTTTCTCATATCTTACTTTATTTGATATATTAAATATGATTTTGCATTATGATTTGTCTATTTAGGTATCAAAAGGCTTCGGCATCCAAATGTTTTGCTTTTCATGGGAGCTGTGACTTCACCTGAGCGTCTCTCTCTATTGTCACAGAGTTCCTCCCATGGTCTGTTCTTAAGTTCCCATTTTGAAACTCTCTATCCTATTTTTAATGACTGAAAAATCTATAGATGTTTTATCCTGGTTTGTATTGTATTCTAGAGTACGTCTTTGCCTGATCTCATCTCAATATTCTCTCATCATAGTGGAAGTTTGTATCAAATACTACAGAGGAACCCATCAAAACTAGGCTGGAGACGACGTGTTAATATGGCGATGGATGTAGTGAGTAATTCCCTCACATCCCAAACATAAAGTATACAATGTTGTTACATGCCACACTCTTCTTTCTACCTTTTTGGCCGAATAAATTTGTGTGCGTATTAAATTTATTAGTCCATGCTTTCAGATTTATGTTCTAGGCTGAATAGATTGTTGTTTAACCAATCCACATGCATGGGGCATGAACTATCTTCACCATTTCAACCCACCAATCATTCATCGAAACCTGAAGTCTACAAATCTCCTAGTTGATAAGAACTGGACTCTGAAGGCTTGCCAAATTTCTGTTTCTTGAAGCCTTCCATTTAGATTGTCATTATCCACTTTTTTTTTTGTTAAATTTCGTTCTAAATTTGTATCAAATTAAAAAGTGTTCCATTTGATGTTATCTAACAGGTTGGCGATTTTGGTCTTTCACGTCTTAAGCATGAAACTTTTCTTATAAACAAGAGTGGCAGGGGAATGGTATTATAACTGACATTTACTGAAACTATTATTTTGTTCTTTTAACTGTCCTAAATTAATCAGTCCAATTTATACTATATGAGCAAGCCTGCATTTGGATATATATTCTGACTTCAAAGGTCTGTCATTCGCTCTGGAGCCTCAATGGATGGCACCAGAATTTCTACGTAATGAACCCTCTGATGAGAAGTACGTTTAATTGTATTTTCTCATATTAGTGTCCTCTGTTTCTCTCACCGAGATTTACTTACGTCAATTTCTAAGTATATTTGGCTATATAGGTCTGACATATATAGCTACGGGGTGATATTGTGGGAGCTTGCTACTGAGAAGATTCCTTGGGTTAATCTAAACCCAATGCAGGTAATCTTTACTTTGAACTCATTCAATCAGGATTCACGAAAGAAAATTATCACCTCAAGTTTACAAACTAAGGTATGACCGTATGAGCTAGTTGATTATTTTTGCATAATTCTTGGGACTAGAGTAATGTTAACTAAAGACCAAAACAAAACAGTTGTTTAGTGGGGTCATATTACTTGAGAAGTTTGATATTAGACTGCAGTTGTTTCAATTCATAGATATTATATATAGACACCATTTAGGAAACAAAGCCAATAGAATATTTCAGTGTAAATTACATGTTGGTGCTTGAGTGATTTGATACTGAACTGTATATACTTGTTTTATCAATATCAACTTTCTATTATCCAAGAGCAGACTTTGTTTGTCCATTTTTCTTTAAAAAAATTATTCTCTTTTATGTCAAGAATTTAGTTCTTAGCAGTATCTTTCCACCATGCCATTTTTTAGAGGCATTTACATTGTGGTACGTTGTGTGGGTATGATCAAGAATTTTTCTTTACATGCAGGTAATTGGAGCTGTTGGATTCATGAACCAAAGACTTGAGACCCCAAAAGATGTAGAACCGAAGTGGGCTTCAATGATTGAGAGTTGCTGGCACAGGTGTTCTTTCTGCACTTAGTTTATTTTCCTTTAGTTGGTCCAATGTTTTAGTTTAAAATGTAGAATACTGTCTAGGCAGTTGGTCAAGATGCATGCTAGAAACATACCTGCAATCATTAGTTGTTTGTTCACTGAGTTGCCACTCTGTCCAGTTTTCGAATAATAGGACTTCTCATTGCTTCATTTTAGTTGTGAGTTTCAGAATGGTTATCTTAATTGCCTTTTCTTTTCTTTTCTTTTATTTCTTTTGAGGAAGATCTTAATTGCTTAAGAATTAGAATGATTTGATGCAAGGACTATTTTATTGATGTCAAACAATTATAGATATATATATACTCTTGATTTTTCTAATTTTCAATTTACTTATGAGGTAGTTTTATGTGTTCATTGGATCCTATGGACATTGTGGCACCCCATTTTTAATCTTTTAATATTCTTATGCTGTGGCGTGTGACTCCAAGAATTTGTTTTTCTTTCTCACCAGTAATCCAGCTTGCCGGCCAACATTTCTAGAACTGCTTGAAAAGCTCAAAGGTTTGCATAAACAGTGTAATCTCCAGTTCAAAGCAGCATATTCCGCCTCTAGTGAAAGCACCCAAAAAGAATCGTAATCAGCAGACCTTCCACTGTTCATCGGTTTTCTTAAATGAATGAACCACATTGGAAGATGAGCAGCCACTGTCAGATACTTCCACAGTTCGGACTGGTAAAGAACATTGGTATTGTTAATATATACTTGATGATCCTTTATTTTTCTTAGCAGTCAAGTCAAAAGGTACTGTAGCATCATATCATCCAAAAGGTACCATCCAATTTCCGGGCTGTGATATCTATGATTTCCATTACGTTCTTTTCCTTTGAATCAGCAATAATCCATCTTGCCGGCCAACATATCTAGAGCTGCTAGAAAGGCTTAGAGAGTTGTAGTTTGGAGTTCAAAGTATCATGTTCTGCCTCTAGTGAGATAGACAAAGAGGAACTGTAAAACATCAGCCAACTTTCTGTACAACATGGGCAGATGAAGCAGGCATTACAGATACTTGCACCGGCTTCTAAAGCGGTATTGGCACTTACTATTCTTCATGTTTTTTTGGAAATCTAAGTACAAAGATGATATGCCTCAATGTTGGCTATTGTCACAGTATGTAAAAGTTCTTGTATCCCCTATGTTTTTTACTTTTTTAGATTGCAGTCTCTTGGTAGGAAAGCTTTTGCTCTGTAATCACTTTGATTGGAGCTGTTACTTCCTCATTCAAATTCTAAGTGCTTACCTCTACCTTCTACGACACAGAAAATCCAATCACTTCTGCTTCAATATATGCTCTTAAGAGTGCATCTAAAATCAATGATATGATTACCTTCTATCCCTTCTGCAGTAAAGAGTTCCATTTGTGTGGGTGAAGTATGAAGGACCGTACCATGAGAGCTCATCATAATCTTCTGCTTTTCTACGCTCCGCAGTGCAACTTCGAAAGTTTGAGGCTTGGAATTTGTTAATGAATATTAAAATAAAGTGTCTTCTCCTACTTCATATCATCTTGAAACATGTAAAGCAATCAAACCTCTAAAAAGAACACATCGATGATGATTTTATCACTAGAGATAAAATAAAATACACCGGCCATGTATATCATATCCTAGACAGCGGTTGCCAGAATTTCGAGGAAAATGAAAGATGTTGCTGTCTTATTATAAGACTTTCATGAAACAGACTACTCGCTTT
Organism: Argentina anserina; assembly: GCF_933775445.1. Classification (NCBI taxonomy): domain Eukaryota; kingdom Viridiplantae; phylum Streptophyta; class Magnoliopsida; order Rosales; family Rosaceae; genus Argentina; species Argentina anserina. The sequence goes on from NC_065875.1 coordinate 17,613,626, forward strand.
CTTCATGAGTACGTAAGAGGGAAGTGTGAAGCTCTTTTAAAACCAAGATTGCTCATATCATCGTTGAGATTTCGGTTCAATCTAGAAGAGTGTCAATGGATGGTACTCCACCGGAGGATCTTCTAAACAAGGTTCGATCACTGGAAGAGGGTGACTCCCACCTCAATCAAGAACTGCCGACCCTGGAAATCCAAATGGCTCGTTCAATTTCGCCACAGTACTCAAGATTCTCTCAAAAAATGAAATTTAGCAGAGGCAGACGGCTGCTGCCAGCTCTGAACTTCAGTGATCAGCAGTGTCTGAACATATTGCAGTCGATTGGACAAGCTGTGTATATATTTGATCTTGACGGTCGTATAACTTACTGGTGAGTAGCTGAGCTCAAACAAAGTATTAGTTTAGCTTTTCAACTTGATGAAGTTTTCCTATTACTTCTTGTTCTATTTGCATTATAGTTCTTGTTTGATATTAATTCTGATTGCAACTGCTAGTTCTCTAGCTCAATGAGTGGTTTTTATGAATTTGGATTAGTAGCAACTACCAAGAGTAATTGTATCTCTGAAGTTTGTCTCAAGTTTACAGGAACAGAGCTGCTGGAATTCTATTTGGTTATTCAGCGGCAGAGGCCCTTGGACAGGATGCCCTTGAGCTCTTAGCCGATCCCCAAGCCTATGTTGTAGGTGGTAATTTAGTTCAACGTCTAACCAGTGGGGAGAGCTGGACTGGACAGTTTCCTGTCAAGAACAAAATGGGGGAAACATTTACAGCCTTCACGACAAATAAACCATTTCATGATGATGATGGCACTTTTATTGGGTTTCTTTGCGTCTCAACTGATATTTACCCTTTTCAAAATGAGAGGGTTCCAATGTTTGATGTGGATGAGCAATCAGAACCAGATTTAACCGTCGGCCAGTGTACAACTGATGTAACTGATCAACTTGGTTTTGATCCTCAGCAACCTCAGCGAAATGCAATTGCATCAAAATTCTCAACTTTGGTTAGTCTTCTAGTTTATTTTATGTTCCTCTGGTTATATTTACATATTAATTGGCTATCTCATGATCATAAAATAGGCATTCGAGGTGCGCAATAGAGTGAAGTCAAGATTTAGTGCAGGAAAAGACAATTGGAAGTACAAAGCTGGGAGAGCAGATCAGTCTTACCATAGTGAGGATGGGAATTCAAGTGGGGCTAGCTCACCTAGTGGGGTTATGCCTCCATCTCCTTTCAGTGTTCTTACCAAGATCAAAGACAAGTTTCATAAGATTTCCAGATAATTATATTAGTTCCAGATGCTATTGTGTCTGTAGCATATATGAGCATAATTAAGATGGATATGTCTTATAAAGATTTCAGATAATTCTATCCGAATTGGGATGATATTATGGGAAGATCGATAATATGTAATTTTGTGTTACAAGACATGGATTCTGATTCCCAACTTCTTTTTCATTTTATTGTAATAGGTGGTTTCATATAAACATAATGGCATGGAAAGCTCAAGCTTAGTGTGTTATTAACTTCTTTTCTCTTGATTTCAACTGGCATGGTGATCCAGCTTTCCGGCCAACATTTCAGGAATTGCTGGAAGAACCAAAAGTGTTGCAGAGATTGCGCGCTCTCCGGTTCAACGAAATGCATTCTGCGTCCAGTGGTGGCTTCAAAATTTTTATTTGTAGACCAGCTGCCTGCGTTGTGTCTAGCTTCAACGGTTTGCTGCTTCGTTTACATTAGCAACTTAGCAAGTGAAGTTGCATTTTCTGATACTTCGATCCACTGCTTACCACCTGTACGTTACTAGAGAATGCTAGCTAGTGGGACTACTCATGACACGTTCATCCTCCTCTCAGCTGTCCAAGTTATAAGCATATAATCTGCTTTCTGTAATGCAATCCATTGTTCAAGCAAACATCACTTAACCTTGGCAGATTGCAGTTGGCATCATTCTCGGGGGTGCATGTGTACCTGTCTAACACTGCTGTTTACGGTAAAGTTTGGCTTGCTTGACGAGTGTTTCCTCATCAATTAGTCGAAGACAAGCATCCATGGCAGGCGATCTAGCTACTCAGGACGGGCTAGCCGGAAGTGATCATGAACATGTGCAGGATGATTGGAAGCTCATGAATCGTGAAGTCCAATATATGTGAATAACACGGAAATATATATATGCTTCTTACTTTTTAGTTATTCTCAAGCTTCGACCTATGCCTTGGAGATGCACAAACGTACGCCTTGACAAGGTAATGCTCCTTTCAACAAAAATAAAAAAAAACCTATGCTGCACCAGTACGTTCTGCTCACCAATATATGTGTTCAAGGTACCCGGTTGCTTAAGATGCCAACAATCATACAGTGCAGGCCTTGTGTAGTTGTGTTAATGTGGTGGTTTGGCTGCCTTGGGTTATTCAGTGAAAGGGACAAAGTGTGTATGGTCCAGGGGCGAAGCTAGCCTATCACTGGTTGGGCTTATAATTCAAAATATGTTAGCATGTGTATGTGGTAGATAGTTGAACAAATGGTCAATTTGGTTTAGTCTTCTTTCTATTTGTTAACCCACCTAAGTTCGATCCCATTCTCACATTCTTTTATCTATTTTTTTAGTTTTTTATTTTTCAATGTTTTCTAATTTCTACATCGAATCATCTAAATTTAGACGGAGTTTAGGATGGTTCTTAAATTTTCGCATATGCAAAAAATTTATACATAATATATTTTTTATTTAGTATCAACATTGTGATGAATGTCTTAAATAAAATTTTCAAATCCACTCAGGCCTTAAATTCCTGGATCCGTCACTGGATATGGACATCCTAATCTATTCTTACTTTCCTCTATTTTTATAATAGAATAGGTAAGTAATCCAATACTCCCTAGATAGTTGCTCATTTGCTTTTTTTTTAATCATATATATGAAGTTGAAAGATATTATCGTGTCACATGTCTGAACATAGCTTAGTGTTTTTCTTTTCAAAAAGAATAGCTTAATGTTTTGTATGTAGTAAGTGTTTTCCTTGCAAACCACAAATGTTTTGCGCCAAAGTAATGAAAAACACTGTTGAATCCTGAAGTAGACTAGTCCCGATAAAAATGACGGTTTTCTTTATCAAAGATTCATTCAGTCACTTAATATGAATTACAACGACTTTAGGACAATAATCCAACAATAAAGGATTAGTCTACCAGACTTCAGAAACACAATCTATAGTGGCGCAATGCAGCAACTAAGGAGAAGCCGCCTGTAAACAGAGAAAAGGGTTAGGGGACAACATAGCCGATTTAGCCAATCTATGAGCCACTTGATTAGCTGAACGACGAACAAAATGGAATGTACAAACTTGTAAAAATGACGGTTGGATTAGAGTATAATCCAGATCCATTTTATTTTCAGCCAATTAGGGTACACTACTAAATGTTCATTTTCCAGCTTTCTGGCTAATATTTCATCAGAATTTAAATTATCCTTGGGATGGATGGAACCCAGAGCCAACTGCATGTCCTAATCAAGCTATTTGTCCCATATAGTTGGATGTGTATAACCTGATGAATGGTTCGAGATTTAAGATGGTGATGTCGGATATATACCTTTTTTTTATGATTATTAATCTTGAATTTGATCCATGAATCCAGCTAGCCAACGAACCATAACAGTGGACATATATATGGACACATACTGTATGATGAAGAAAAAGAATAGGGAAAATCCAAAATCACAATAACGATAAGTTAAAATAGCTATTATGATCGAGTCAACTTGATGGGTCAGTATCAGTTATTATATGCTGGGTTAGGTGTCATATATATATATATATATATATATATATATATATATATATATATATATATATATATAAGTTTTTATAAGTTTTTATAAGTTTTTTCTCAAATAAGGAGGTCCGCATTAATTGTTTTAGTACAGATTTTCATTTTTTGCCATATTTCAATCGAATTTTCTCATTTCTACCGTTTAGTATCTAGATAATATTGTGTAGATTATTTCTATAAAATTTCAGCTAATTTAGTGATCGTTAAGGCCCTTAAAATCAAAAAACAAATTGACGGATGAAATTCTGTCAAACATAAATCATTCATGTTTTTAACAGAAAAACGCAATTTTGAGGGCCTTAACGATGACTAAATTGACTAAAATTTTGCAAAACTGATCTACATAATATTATCTAAATACTATACGGTGAAAATGAGAAAATTTGATCAAAAAATTGTGCAAAAATAGAATCTGCACCAAAACCATTAGTGCAGATCTCCGCAGCCAAGACCGTATATATATGACTATGAGAGTATGAGATACAAAAAGGTTAGATTAGAGATTGAGTTTAACACTCATGGGAACAATGGAAGTGTCACGACTCACTAGTATGAGTAAAGTATTATGATTATTGTCCCTAAAATCCGGCACCTCAAGCGGTACTAGCTGCCCTCAAATGTATTTGGGAAGAGGTTAGAAATCTAGACAACTACTATCAGCTTGTGGTGGAATTCTTCTATTTCTGGCTCCAAGCTAATCCTATGGCCACCCACACAGCTCCGGTACCCATTGCGTCATGATAATCCCAGTTAGATATTCCGAGTACTATGACGGTGTGTTGGTTATAAACTTATAACTAATAAGTACCTTATGTGTGGCTGTGTTCTCTGCGGCTGGTGCTTTGGACCCACCACTAGACGGTTGGCTACATATGGGTTTCCGATTTTCTGGGGTTCTGGGGAGGGGGGGGGGGGGGGGGCGGCTGAGTTGTCTGCCACCACAATAAACACTCTCTTTCTCCTTAGTTTGTTGGTCATGGCATGGTGCCGCAAGGCACACATGGCCTCGCAATGGCTGCCATGAGAGCTGGGGTTGCTTGGGTCGTGAGAGTACTAAATCGGCAACAGCTTATTGGACAAAGGCTTTAGAGTCTTAGGTTTATGTTTAGAGAGAATAGGCTTAGGGTTCAAAGAGAAATCAGAGAATAGGATGATAGATTTTGGTTATGTTTTGTAATAAATTTCTGGATGAAATGAAAGTTCAATATTTTGGTTTGTTTACTGGACTTCTCTTTGTTGTAATTGTGGGATGAAATGAAATTCTAATGCTGGTTAAAAAATATATATTTTTTAACAAAGAAGGAAACGTGATTATGCTCATTGTCCCTTTCACTACAAAAATTGTGTGATTGCACGTCTATTTCATGTTGTGTGCGTAATATAACTTTCAAGTTCTAATTGGAAGAGCATTCGCACCAAAAACAGAGGCTTGAAGCAACTCACTTCTTGCTTCATCAACCGAAACTGTCGCATGAGGAAATACCAAACAATAACTCACTTCTTGCATGTGGAGATTAATATACATCTATATATATAATCCCAATCCAAAAAAAGAAAAATCGTTTTGACTCCGTGATTTGAAGTTTTCTTTTAAGCGAGCGATTTATATAAGTCGTTAAGGAGAGGGATCGGTATAGTTTTAGTTTGGATCATTTCTCGTGTCAAGATTTTATCTTTTTTTTATATCAAAGATTACTTCATTCACTGAAGAGGAAGTACAACGAGTTTGAGACTTAATCCAACAGAAAGGATCAGTCCGCCAGATTTTAGTAAGGAAATATGTATAGACACAACAAAACAACTTAAAACAACAGAAATATGCAAAAAAAAAAAGTAGACGATGACACGAAACGATAAGATAAGGACATGACTAAAACTAGCCCTGCAGCTTGAACCCAAGCACAAGATTTTCGGCGATTAGGAGCCTTTTACCAGAACCTCTGACGATCCAAATTAACAGGAACTAGCTCAGTTAAAAAAGGTGCAAGGAAGAATAAGGAAAGACCACACATGGTGGTAGAAGCTGCAACCTCTGGCGGGAAAGAGTGGTCGTCACCGAGCCACCAAAGCAACTAGAACGCCCACCGGCCACTTCCAACAAAGGAAGCGCGGAAGCGAGACACGGGAGACGAACTCCGAGCAAACCGCCAAGTCTAGGCTGTCGTTATTCAACCAACAAGAAAAAAAATATGCTTGAGCCTCTAGAAGCCAAGAAAGCTTCCAGATCTAGATCCAATAAGAGAGCAACAAAGAACTAAAGGAGCAAGCATCACCACACACAGATGTCGACACCAACAAAGAGAACAAACCCAAGTCAGATCTAACCATAAGAGGTCAAAATCGAAGCAAATCTCCTTCGCCACGAAGCCACACTAGAGAAACGAAACCACTGCTCATTGCCCTGACACCCAATTGATCAAATCAAAAGGAAAATTGCTTTGACACCACCACAACTACACTGCCATCCCTACCTGAACCGAGACATAGCGGTGAGAGGCGCCAGCAGCAGCCGGTCGAAAGGGGGGACACGTTTTCTCTCTGTTTGGGGCTTTGGTTTGGCACGTACAAAGGCGCATGGGGTTTTCAGGTTGTTTTCTTTCTAACTCATCTTTCGTCAAGATTTTATCTTATATGGATGGATTAGCTTTTTTATTTATCTAATAATGAAAATAAACTTTTCATCATATTTTCCGGTATCATCTTTGTCAATAGATTCAATCACGATTTTTAAGTATGACCAACTTATTGTTCTAGTGTTTATTGTCACGTCCTTCTAATGATTGTAACGATTATCACGATACACATAAAACATGTGTGATAATTCATTATTTACATCAACAATTAATTATGTATAACCATCTAAATTAAAATTAAGGACTTCATCAATCATCAACCTAAACACAAAAATACAAATAAATTTAAGATATAAGGAAACACAACACAATATATTAATAATGCAAATTTTGAGCAAACCAAAGTTAACACTCAATTAACCTCTGCATCCTCAATTTAGTTCATAGGTTCAATGAACTTTCTTGGCTTCAAAAGGAAGAGAAGAGACTACTTCAACAAAAAATTCTTGTCCACTTATGGAGTAATTCTTCTCTAGATTTAGTTTCCTAATCAGTCAAATACTTATTTTTTAATGATGATTAGACAGTTTTGGACAAAAAAGAATGCACACTTTTCTTGTGATATGTATGAACTATGAAGCAAAACCTTCCCAAGCTGATTAGCTCATGACCTAACCTTATCTGTCCCTTTGTAATAAACAATTTTCTCAATACATTTCACTGCCTTCATAGGTTAACTATAAGTTGGTCCAATTGCAAATTAAGTAATCCCAACCTCAAGGTAAACTTGATTCAATATTTTTAAACACAATTTAGTGGAAGAACTTTATGGTACATGAATTTGTATGACTTGTAGGTGAAATTGCAAATTGAGTAATATAACACTTGGCTTCATCCGAGAAACTCCAAATTATGGAGTGGAAGGGAGGAAAAGAGGAGTGGAAATAGAAAACAATAGTGAAGGCAGGGAAATGAGAAAAGGCTGCTTGAGTGGGCTCACCCAAATGTTTGGGTGGTTTCCACGCTCTTCACTGATTGGCTGTTACATAACCACGGCCGCTGCTGAGCGCGTTACCCAATCATTTGTAGAGTTGCGGCTCATAACTTCTGGTGTCTCAAAACTCAGATGATGATACCGACGAGGATTAAAAAAAAGAAAAAAAGAGAAACTAATAAAACAGCAAACCGCCCAAAACAATAGAGTAGAGAGAGAGAGAGAAGCAAAAACGAAAAACCTCCCACTCAGAAAATCAAAAGCCGAAGTGATTTGACTTGTCTAATTACCAAGAGCAGAGCGAGAGAAAAGAAGGAAAGAAAGAAGGATGGAGTCTTTATTATAGTTCATCAGTTTATTGACTCTCTGTTGTCTTATCAAATTCAAACCCCCATACTTTTGGTTTTAAGTCTCTCTGGATAACTGTCTGCCCATCATTTTCTTTCACTTCAAGTTGGGTTTGGAGGAGGATTTAGTTCAAACCAAGACACACCCATGAATCCCAGCTGTGAGTTTTGATCATTCTTGTGTCAAAGATTCGATTTTTTTTTCTTCAATGGAAGCTCCGCCGCCAGCGGAGGAGCTGCTGAAGAAGATCCAGGTGCTGGAGGAGGGCCAGGAGAGTCTGAAGCAGGAGATGTGCAAGCTCCGCCACACCTCACCGTCGTCTGAGGCTAAGTCGGAGCATTCCAGGGCTCACTCGGTGTCGCCGCAGCGGTCCAGATTCTCGTCTGTGCCCAGGAGGAGAGTCGCCGGCGGCGGAGATGTGGCGGCTTGGAAGAAAGGGTCGACTTCGTTCCGGCATTCTTCGCCGCTGCAGAGGGAAAGCCGCAGCCATGATCCTCCCACTGGCGGCAGCGATGAATTTAGAGGTGGAGGTGGTAGTGGGTCGTCGGCGGTGAACTTTACGGATAGGCAGTATCTGAATATATTGCAGTCTATTGGGCAGTCTGTGCATATCTGTGATCCTCATGGTCGAATAATCTACTGGTCAGTTCTTTCATCTCAGCTCAGTTAAACAACTTGATCTTGCAAATTTTAGTTTCGGTTACTTTTCGGATTATTGTCTATGCAAATGTGCAATGGTGGTGGTTTGAAACTTTGAATGGTGTTTGACTATGTTTATAGGTTGTTCATTACCAAAAAAATGTTTATAGGTTGTTGTTGTTGTTGTTGTTGTCAAATCGGTTTTATAGGTTCATTGATTTGTTTACGTATAAAACTTCTGTGTTTGGGGTTTTGGTTTTATCTTAGGACTCTTTGTAATGGTGAATGTGGGATGATTGGAATTTGTAGGAACAAAACTGCTGAAGCTTTATATGGTTATCCAGCGGCAGAGGCTCTGGGGCAGAATCCCGTGGAATTCTTGGCAGATCCCCAGGACTATGTTGTGGGGCATAATATAATCGAAAGGGTCACCAAGGGAGAGAGCTGGACAGGGCAGTTCCCTGTCAAGAATAAAAAGGGGGAGAGGTTTTCTGCTATTGTGACGAATACTCCATTCTATGACGATGATGGCACTTTCATTGGGGTTATT